>NW_023416306.1:70391806-71591806 GCF_014176215.1 Rousettus aegyptiacus
GCATAAATAAAAAAGAAATGGCAGGGGCTTAATTTATTCTTTACTTAGGCAATTAAGTGACATAGAACGAACACTGCGGAACATTGAATCTTTGATCCCCGATTGTTCTCCTGTCCATCCGATAAAGGTTTTTCATCCAAAAAACCTTTAAAGAAGTTCAACTTCTATCTTATAGGTATGGAAGAGCAGCCAAAACAATCCTCAGGTGAATTCATCCTTCTCCTTGGGCCTTACATTGAAAAGAACACCCAAAGGAGAAATGTTGTCAACCCAGCTCTACAGAGACTCACATCTCCTTTGGGAAATCAGAATTTAGCTGTTAGCAAGACATCAAACTCTGCTTCCACAGAGTACCACAGAGTGGAAATGGAGAGGGTGACCTTATAAACGAAAGAAATGTATTTCTCACAGTTTTGGAAGCTGGAAATCCAAGATCACATCACCATTAAGTGTGCAGTCCAGTGAGGGCCTATTTACTGGTTTATAGATGCCCATCTGTTCCATATCCACACATGAAGGAAGAAGTAAGGGCACTAACCATTGCTTCTTGAGGGCTCGCTCCACACTCATGACCCGATCAGCTCCTGAAACCCCATCTCCTCATACCATCTTCTCCAGAGCTGGGATTTCATCACATGAAGCTGGGGCCGCACATATTCAGTCTGTAGCAAACCCCCAGTGTTTCTCTGCTCTTGGTCCACCCCAATGCAGCATCAGTCACCACCATCCTTATATTAGTTTGTATTTGTCGAGAACTTGCCCAGTGCCAATGCTAATGCTTTGTATACATGAGTACTGAGCCTTAAAACAAGTATTTTCTCATTCCTGTTTTACAGAATAAGAAGGTTTCTTATTCTGAGAGAGGTTCCCTGGTATGCCCAAGTTTCACACATTGGCAAGCCAGCAGTCTGTGCCCTGAACCTGCACACTCATTTCTGCTTGGCCTCTCTCCTACCTGAAAACACACCCTTGGGCATAGGTTGATCTCGTGACTATCTCGGAGAGGCCCACTCTCCATGTGAGCCAGCATGTCAAAGCCTCCCACGAGATAGTCATTTAAAATCAACATAGATTCCAGTGTCCACGAGAACCCTGCAGTCTGTTAAACTAGAGATCATTTCCTTTTGAGGAGATAATTTCTTCAGGATACTAAATGGTACCCACCATCACCCAGGACCCTGAGAGTACACTACAGCCCCCAAAGCACTGACTGTAATGGAAGCCTGTTGATTGAAAAGTACCATTTTATTCTTTCTGTGGCGGACTGCATTTTCCGGAGATATCCATATCAATACCTTCAATTCCAATTCCATGTAATCTTCTTTTTAAAAAGAGCTTGGTACTCCTTCAATTGAATAATGGGCTCTATGTTTCTCTCGTAAACCTAGTGGACTGTGTTCACCGCCTCTTACACAGCATGGGGAACGTCATGCGATATGACGCCTGTGTATAAGAATACCGCACGCTTCCACCTTGCTGTGTGGGAACAAGTCCTCTTGGAACCCAGCTATCGAATGGAGTCTTCTTCATCAACATTCATCTCCTCCACCTCCCTTGCATAGGCAGCTGTACTTCCCTGCTCATTTGGTTTTGGGTTGGGCTGTATGACTTGCTTTGTCTAATAGAATAAGTGGGAAGGGACAATTTGCTATTCTGAGCACAGGCCCTTCTGCATACCCTCTTGTATCTCTGTCATTTCCACATGAAGAGCATGACTTAGCTAATCCACGGATAACTAGAGAAGTATGAAACAGGGTGAGCTGAACCCAGCCTAGACCGGAAAACCTCTGGCTCTACCACAGACCTATGTGTAACAATAAAAAATCATTGTTCTCAGGCAGGACTTTGGTGTGTTGTGCGACATAGTCATAGTTAACCAATACAGAAATTTTGAATTTTTGTTTGAGTACGCTGACAAGA
This sequence comes from Rousettus aegyptiacus, assembly GCF_014176215.1. Classification (NCBI taxonomy): domain Eukaryota; kingdom Metazoa; phylum Chordata; class Mammalia; order Chiroptera; family Pteropodidae; genus Rousettus; species Rousettus aegyptiacus. Next base: position 70,393,727 of record NW_023416306.1, read on the forward strand.
CAAGCCCAGGGAAAATGCCCTGGCCTCAGAGCTAGAGATTATCTGAACTCTGTCTGTTGACATTATTTACCATTTGAAAGGAGGAAGGGAGAAGAAAGATGTCACCTAACTTTTCATATCAGGTTATAATTGGATACATAAAGAGTGAGAAAAAGTATATTATAGCATGTGTACTTTTATGGACTGAGATAATACAGTCGATCTATGACTTTGCATGGGCAACCAACTGCAAGTAAGTTAATCATGGTACATAGAAACATGTGACAATGAAACCCGAAAGGTAGATTTTATTGGAACAGCAGACCTCTGGCTCCATGGCCTCAGGGTCTTTGCCATGAGAAAATTTTGTCGAACATCGGCACAAAACCCTTGATGCTTTCTTGTGGCTTCACATAAAGCAAAGTGGCTTGCTAGTAAAGCAGCTGGTGTCGGTTTTAAAACCACTCCTAATGTCTTCCCACGTGACCTCAGTGTGCTGCTCTGTCGCTAAATGCAAAGAAAGGCCTGAAACTGCCGACGAACAGAGACGGTCTCTCTGCAGCACAAACACCCACAATCCACAGTCATACTGAGAAGCTCCTCAAAGCAGCCACAAGTGCCGTGACAAAAATGATGTTAGAGAGAAAGATGATACTCTTTGCTATATTTCTCTATCAGATGGCACCGTTGAACATCAAACGTTCTTTAACATAGTGTGTAAATGAGCCATTTTCAGCACCAATGCCTGTAAATAAATCATTGGTAAATTTATGCAATGATAGCAGCCATCGTGTTGGACACCGAATTAGTTCCTGACATCGTGCATTACGTGTATAAAGTTTGAGTGCTCGACAACTTCTCCTTTTTATCAAGGAAAATATCTAAATTGCAAATAAGCACACGAATGCCTATTCTCTGCCATTAGAAATTAGGGTAGTCAAATAAAGATCACAATGATATATTACTACATGGCGACTGGTTAAAATAAAAAATAGTGACAAGACCAAATGCTGATAAGAATGCAAAGAAAATAGATCACTTATTCGCTGCTGGTGGGAATGTAAAATGGTACAGCTATTCTAGCAACTAGTTTAGCAGTTTCTATATGTTTACAACTTTCTAAGCTATAATAGACATGAAACATTGTATTAATTCTAGATGTACAACATAATGATTTGGTATCTGCATATATTACAAAACAAGTACCACCAAAAGTATAATTAACATCCTTCACGTCATATACTTACAATTTATTTTTCTTATGATGAGAACATTTAAGATTTACTCTTTTTTCATCCTCTTTTTCTTTTAAAAAAAAAACAATTAAAATTATAGGGGTGACATTGGTTAATAAAATCAAATAAGTTTCAAGCGTACAGTTCAGCAATATGTCATATAAATATTGCATCGTTTGTCCGAAACTTTTCAACTTTTTCTGTCTGCCATCTTTCTCCTTGGGAAGTGTCTATTCAGATTCTCTGCTCATTTTTAATTGGATTATTTGTTTCTTTTTATTGTTGAGTCGTGTGAGTTTTTTACTTCTTGGATATCAGCGCCTTATTGAAAACATTACTTGTAAATACATTCTCAGATGGTTGTCTCAGAATTGAGAGTCCAAAGATAGACCCTGTATTTATTGACAAATAATTTTCAACAAAGGAGCCAAAAACATATACTAGAGAAAGGAAAGCCTCTTCAATACATGGTGCTGGGAAAACTGGAAAGCCACCAGCAAAAGAGTGAAACGACTGCATTCTATCACCGCACTCCAACGATCACTCAAAACGAATCAAGTACTTGAATATAGAACCTGAAACAAAATTGCATGGAAGAAAATGTAAGTACTAAATTCATGGGCCTTGGATTTAGAGAGGATTTTATGAATTTGACCTCAAAGCTTCCAGGAAGTCAAAGCAAAAATAAATGAATGGGATTATATCAAACTAAAAAGCTTTTACACAGCAAAAGAAACCGTCGACAAGACTAAGGTGTATACGATTTACTTTTTTCGTGTGATGAGAACACTTAAGATTTCCTTTCCTGACAACTTTCAGATATAGTCATATCTTGAGATAGCGTGAGTTCGGCTCCAGACAACACAATAAAACAAATATCACAATAAAGTGAGTCATGCACATTTTTTTTGGTTTCCTGGTGCACATAAACTTCATGTTTACACTATAGTGTAGTCTATTGAGTGTGGAATACAATTATGTCTAAATGAACAATATACGTACTCTAATTAAATATACTTTACTGCTGAAAATGGCTAACCGTCATCTGAGCCTTCAAGCACATCATTACCTGTTTGCTGGTGGCAGTTCTTATCTTCAGTTTATAAAAAATGCCGTATCTGTGAAGCACAATAAAAAGAAGCATCATAAAATGAGCTACATAATACAGTTTTATTAACAAGAGTCACTGTGCAAGCAGTCCATTATACCTCACAATTATTTATTTATAACTGAAATTTTGTACTGTTTGATCACTTTAACCAAGAAATCTCTTATAAAACTAAATATGCAGTTTCCATTCGACCCGGGCTTGCATTTGTTCTTCCAATCAAGCCCTCCTTCTTGAAAGTCCTTCAGGTGCAGCTGGTCAAACCTTCTTCCAGGACTGATCAGGAGATCGGATCACTCTCTGCAATCCCCAGTGATCCATTTAAGATGAATTCACATCTCAGTCAGTCAACCAGTAGCAATGTTATGCTCTTAGACAAGAGGCTTTCTCCTTTTCCCAAGTCTACCATCCTCATACTTACACAAGTCTATAATTGCCAAACGTGAGTATAAAAACTCTGAGAAGAAAGCCAACAACAGAGAGAACGAACGGACGAAAAGAAAGTGCACCTCAATAGATTAATCCCGATTTCACTAGGGTTTTGATGGAATGTGGCTCTGCTTTGAGAAAAACTACCCCATTTCACATAGAGAACACGTTAACTGTTTTAAAGATCACTGTCTAATGGACAAACCAATAGAAATAGGGTACTGTAAATAAAAGTCCATAAAAAGGGGCAATTGGCTGAGCCGTATTATAGTAGACAGCAGCAAGAAAATCTCCTGGTTAACCTATCACCTGTTGAACCTGGAGATATAGATAGCACTGAACAAGGCTGGAATATTAGGAAACTGCAGAAAATCTTCAGCGTGTAGGAATATATTGGTTACTCCTTGCAACCTTTGCTAAGCTGCAGCAAGAAACACACTTCTTTTACTAAGAAACTTTTCTGCATGCTCTTACATCTGAAAACAGAGGAAAGAAAATAAAATCTAGTTTGAATGACCCTTTCTGTGTACGAACAATTGAAGACGTTTTAGATTCTATGTATCATTATACTTGCAGGTTTAGAGAAAGTAAATTCTCTGCTCAGACTAAAGTTGGAATTGAGGCTGAAGTAGAAGAGGAGATAAGATAGGGGTAAGAATCTATAGGTTTGGTTTGGTTTTGTCCCCTCAAATTTTTTAAATTTAATTTTTAAGATTTTTTAACATTCTTAACTCATACATTTATTTCTCCCACTCCCCACCCCTACCTCTGGCAACTACCAATCTGTTCTCATATCTACAAGTTTGGTTTCTTGTTTGTTTGTTTGTTTTGATTTGATTTGTTTGCTTTAAATACCCATATATGAGAAAGACCATATGATATTTGCTTTTCTTGGTCAAACGGATTTCACTTAGAGTAATGCCGTCAAGCTCTATTCATTTTGCAGCAAACTGCAAAATTTTATTTTATTTTCTTAATGCAGAGTGATACCCCTTTGTGTGTGTGTACAGTCAAGATATGTTAACAACTTAATCATCCATGAACAATGAATGGATAAGGAAATTGTTTCTTGTCCAAAACACTAAAGATCTATGCACCCCTGTGTTCATTGCGGCATCGTTCACAACAGCCAATATATGGAAACAATCAAAGTGTTCATCAATAGATGAATGTATAAAGAAGATGCGGTACAGATATACAATAGACAGGAACAATAGGCAATACTTAATGGCAACAGTAGTCACTGCAATGTTAGTGGGCCTTTGGATTAAATGTCATTTACTCAAGGACATTTCCATTTTCAAAGGAGAAATTCTGGAGGTGGCTAGCTTGGTTAACACTGGTGTTACCTCACTTAACGTTTAACACAGTCTTATGAGGTCATTGGTATTAACCTCGTCTATAGTGAGTGGAACAGAGGCCCTTCGATATGGCCGGATAAAGAAGATATGGAAAATACAGATACAACAAAACGTTACTCAGCCTAAGAAAAGATGAAATATTGCCATTTACATCAACATGAATGGATCTTGAGATTATCATGCTAAGTGAATTAAGCCAGGCAGAAGAAGTTGAGAACCATGTGATTTTATTTACATATAGGATATAAAACTGAAAGCGACAAATGAACAGGGGGGGAGGAGGTAGAGAAAGGTAAAGGGGGTCAAATATATGGTGACAGAGGAGATTTATCTTTGGGTAGTGAATGCACAATGCAATACACATATGGTGTATTATTGCCTTGTCCACTTGAAACCTATATAATTTTATTAACCGATGTCACCCCAATAAACTTAGTTTTAAAAAACCAAAACCAAGAAAATCTTCTCGATGTAAACATTTTACATTTTGCTGAGTCACTGACTCCAATCTGGTGGTTTAGGTTTGTTTTGCCCTCTGCCTACCCACAATCCCCAGTGTTTGCTGCCTCCCTATCTTGCTTAATTGTCCTCAAAGCAGACCTGTAGCTGTGGGTCAAGCATATCGAAATTTCATGCTCAAATCCTTAAGATCCACTGAGGAACCCAGCTTCTACTTTACACCCTCCTTCAGCATCACTGCTAACATGGCCAGATGAAATAGCATGTAAGCACTCAGTGTAGAACACACACTTCTGATCCAAGGAAGCAGCAACTACTGCCCTTAAGTGATTTTGTTAGTAACGGCATCCTGGCCAGACGGTTTCCCCATTCTAGGAGTGGACGTCATGCGGATGGCACAACACAGGTGAGAGTTGTAGAAGAGATTTTCTGGCCTCCAAAGGAGAGTTTATTGTTGAGGATGAGGGACGTGGGGAGAAGCGCCACAGGTCAGCTCCCTTGTCACCTACTGCTCCGAGATACTCGCCACAATCTTAGTGACATACATCTATCACGTTCTGTGCCCATTGCTGTAAAGTCAAGACTACTGTGGCAATCTTAGAGTTGAAATGGAAAGGCTGAGCCTGAGAAACTGTTTGGAGAGAGATGTGGAGATTGTTTCTTAAAAAAAAAAAGAAATGAGAAAAGCTCAAACTACAGCAAGTGAAGGACGAGAGCACCAGACCAGAACTTAATTCATTTATTTGCTTAATGAATGGGCTGACTTTTTAACCCTACATGAAAAGCAAGGTTATAGCAACTCAGAAGAGTACTTATTTTCATAAGAGGCTTCATGCGAATATCAACTCATAGATGGCATTTTCGATAAAACTATAAATGGCAACAAACCAATTTAGAAATGGACAGTTGTCTGGATAATGATTTTTAAAAATAAGTCTTGGCTCACTGAATTGAAACGAATCAGAGAAAGTTGTTATATTGGGGAGAGATAAGTGGCCTCAGGGTCTTGAATACCACCACATAGACTTGTTCATTCCCCTATGGTTTCAAACTTCCAGAGATGGGGTAGAGAAATATAAACTCTTTTTCTAGTGAGCAAAGAAAAATGAACACGTAAACCTAAACAGATACACGCAAGAATAAACTTTCACAGAGACTGCATTTTAGTAAAACTCAGGACATTGCCAGCTGCATTTTATCAAAGGCAGAGGTAAGGTTGGTCACTTGAATGAAATGTTACCATTTTAATAATTAGCACTAACCCAAGTTATTTGGCAAAGAAACGAAAATACAAGAGTAGCAATAAGAACGATATGGTTAGTCATGGGATGTTTCTGTAATACATTAGTTAACAAATTTTGCGTAATTCGCTGTTATAACTTCTTGATTAAAAGGCGTCCTCCCATATTTCTCTGGCATTTACGTATCTCTTAATCTCATTCGAGACTTGGGGCACATTAGGTATAAAAAAGAGTCCAGGCTTCCTCCAGTGTATTGTGTCGCATTCCAAGAAATAGAGGGCATGCCATTCTTTGGAGCAGCACCTGCCGCCCAACCTCCTGTCAGGCTATTGCCTAAGGTGCAGGTGATCATGAAGCGGTAAGGTTTTGCCCTGTGCAATCTGATGGAGATGTGACCCAAGGGCCACTGTAGAACCATGTGTTACAATATGTGCTTAGATTTCTTGAATGATTGTTTGTGCTGTAATGCTGTGCATGAAAAATATTTTTTTTCAAGCCTCCAGTCATTTACAACATACTTTTGTAATGGCCTAAGACCTCTGGCCTCTAGTTATTTGAGAGAGAAGAGCTTCTATTTCCTCAAAGACCTTAGAATAAAATTTTTAATAAATTAATTTTTTTAACTGTATGGGGCTGCCAGGAGCTTTTAATAGGGAATGGATGGTCTTTTAACAATGATGCTAAACAAATCGAACTTCCACATGCAAATGAATGAAGTTGGACTCTTACTGTCTATCATGTATGAAAATTAACACAAAATGGATCAAAGACCCAAATATAAGAACTATAACTATAGAACTTTAGATGAAAATACAAAGGAAGAGCTTCATTATAGTAAATTACTAGTACTTTCTGGCATAAAATATCAAAAGAACAGGTAACCAAAAAAAAATAAACAAATTAGATACAATCAAAACTTTTTGTAATATCCATCGAAAAACACTATTAAGTTAATGAAATGGCAACTCACAGAATTTGAGAAAACATTTGCAAATCATATCAGGTTAGATTACTGGGCAATGCTGATAGAAATGCAAACCGGTGCAGCTGCTGTGGGAAACATGAAACATATTAACATAGATTTACCATACCCAGCAATTCATTCTACTTCTGGGTGTACACCCCAAGGAAATCGAAAGAGAAACTCAAACAATTATACGACAACGTTGACAGCAGTGTTATTCGAAATGGGCAAATGTGGAGATAATTCACATGTCCGTCTGGGGAGGGCTGCAGTAACAAGACATGCTACATCTACACAGGGTGTAGTATTCGCTCTTTTAAAAAATGGAATTTCTATCACGTGGTACAACATGGATGAACTTTAAGGATGTTATGTTAAGAAGAACAGCCAGTCACAAAAAATAATGCCCATGTTATGGACATTTCATCGCAGTAAAAAAGATATGTCTGATTGTGGTTCTAGAAAGTCGATCAATTAAATTGTAAGTAGAAAATAGTTTACTAGTCTACATGAACTGTGATTCCATTTGTATCTAAAGAATTAAAAGTATGCAGAGAAAAGGGTGATGTGGAAGGGACATCAGGTAAGAATGATTTTTTCTAAAAGGTATTTTCTATAATTAATAGGTATTTTTAGATAATAAGAAAAGACAAATGTACAACATTTCTGATTTGGATTCCCTACATTCTTAGCTATAGAAATTAATGTTTAATACAGAAATATATTTTCCTTTAAAACATTTTTCACAATCATCTTTTTAATCTGACATTAAAATAATCGAAGTAAAAATCCTTGAAGTAAAATTCATTCAAGTCAATTTCTTAAATGAAATTTGAAAAAAATGTCAGTTGGATATTGAGGAAAACTTTATAATCCATGACACAGAGAGTGGGGGACGGAGGTAAGAGTGGTTTCCACTCTCCAGCTATCCTCCATTTATTACACCACATTTTTCGGTAAATAACCTCTTTCTGTTGGTTTTGTGAAGGATTGATGAAGAAGAAGACTCCTTGACTGGGGTAGGCAGGAAAGGAGTGTAACAATCGTCAATTCTCTGGAGACCCAGCAGTCCTGCCCCTTTCCGGCAAGGCGTAGGGCCTGGAATCCATGTTTCCGGCATTGCCATTCCACTCCAGATTCCTCCAAAACCCAGCTACACACATCCCAAAACAGTGAGCACACGTCTGCCCGTGGGATCTGCCTTCTTCCACCCCACTCCTCCTTTGCTGTGGAATAAACAGGAACCAGAAGACTTGATTATACCGTTCTCTGGCCTCCTGAGATTTTAACCAAACACTAGAACTAAAGGACACGCAGGATTATGCTGAACATCCAGTTGAGACTCCCTATAAACTTCTCTTCATGAACCACCTGTGAATTTTGGATTACTGATTGATCTGGGTCTCAGGGAGGGATTGGTCAGTCTTCCGCGCTTTCCTGGGTCCTCCCAGCTCACCATGCCCAGGTTCCTCTCAGGCAGGTAAGATCTGCCCAGAGACAAATTGAGTCCTACTGAGCTTTGCCACTCACCTGGAGTCTAGGCACCCTGAAGCCCCGCCCACAGGCCAGCATAACCAATGGAGCACGGCGGGGGGGGGGGGGTGCGGGGCGGGCGCGAGGGAGGTGGGGCGCGGCCGGCCATGCTGATCCTGGGCTTTAAATAGGCGGTCTTGGGCCACAAGTATCAGAGACCGCTGGATCTGCAACTACTGACTGCATCTGCACAGCTGCCCCCTGCTTTGGTGAGCACCTTCTTCAGGGCCTGGGCCGGGCGGGGACACCCCGAGAACAAGCCAGTCCATCAGTTTTAGGATCCAGGATTCTAGGACTCCAGGAAGGTGTGATCATATAGCCTGGCTGGGCAGGACACAATGACCTGACCGCAGTCCATGGGACTGCTGGGCCCTCTGCTCCTTGCGCTGTTTCAGCATCCTGTGGAAGATTCTGAAGTGTGTGGAAGGCAGGGACGGAGGAGCTGTGTTCTCCCTGTCCTGCCTAGGGCACCAGTGTTCCTTGTCCTTGACCAATGGTCTGGGCCCTGTCAGGGTGCAGAAACTGGTGGTGGGAGTGTGTGGGGGGCAGGGGTGCTGCTTCTGGGCTCCATCATGCCAAGTGACCACCATGCTGGTCTGGGGCAGGAAGTGGGAGTGTGGGTGACAGAGCCCAAATGTTGGCTGCACTCCTGCCGTCCTCCCCTAGGAAGGCTTTTCAAAGATTTCAATTCAAGAAGGGATGGTTTGAAGGCATATCTCACCCCTGCCATACGATAGTCAAGAAGAAAAGTGGCCTCCCAACACCTGCGATCTCCATCCCTACCTGAGGGTGCCCTCATTAGTGAGGTTTCCCTGGGACACCTCCATACTTCAGATCGATGCCAGGACCAACTTTGTTCTTGGTTCGCAGTTGTAGCCTCTGGCCCATAAGATACTTTCGCACCCTTCTCAAAACCTAAATGATCGCTGCACATCGCTGTTTCAATTCCTAGAGTCCTTGTCTGGCCGCCTTCCATTTCAGTTGTTGAATCCAGTACATCCACCATCTGCTTTTCTCCACCCATGCCCTTCGCCTACCTCCACAGTCCTCGTGTAAATACTTGAGAGGATAAATTAAGTGCTTTTATCTCACCACAGTGACTGTAGCGACTCAGCAGAAAAGAGGATGGCCAGTTAGAAGGTTTGTTCTAATCAGACATTTCTCTTTCCTTCCTAGGTTTTTGGAACATGAATCCTTACATCCTCGTGACTCTCCTTTGCTTGGGAATAGCCTCAGCTGCTCCAACAGTTGACCACAATGCAGATGCACAATTAAACCTGCTGAAGGCAGACCTCAAGGAAGTGTTTGACAAGGTTGGTGACTTCTGAAATTGTTCAGAGGATCCCTGCAGACAATAGTCTAAGCTTTGGGGAGTGTACAGCAGAGAACAGCTTCTTGGAGCCGGCTCTTACAAAGGCCATAGCTTCATGGCACCTGTTACTGAGCACGATGGGGCATGCATCCCTGTGTGTGCGTGTGTGTGTGTGTGTGTGTGTGTGTGTGTGTGTTGGAGTACAACTCCCAGAAGTACAAAGGCATCCCTGACTCTGGTTTCTCTTCCTATCTGTGTGCAAATCTCCTTGGCGAAGGTGAGTTGGTTTTAAATAGAAATAAAAATGATAGGCTCTATGTTTTTCTCTAGCTTAAAGGTCAACTCAAGAAAGCAGTGTTGGAGAAAATTGCCGAAGAGATTGAAAAGCATCTTCACGGTAAAGACGAAAGCAAAAAAAATCAGAATGTCACCACAGCAGTGCGTGCCTTTAGTGACATGGTGAGTGTGGCATGGACTGCTAAAGATTTTCTGCTCCCTCTCCTCACTACTTGACCAAAGTAACCTCTTGCACTATAACATTTAATTTTCTCTTCTTTGAAGGCCATTGTCAAATCACTGGAGAAATATGAACTCACTCCAGAACCAGAAGCACAAAAAGGGGAAAGCACCCCTGCAGAGATCCCCTTGTCTGTGGATTCGCGCGAGGAAGGCTATGTAACGCCTGCGATGAGGAAATAGCTCTTTGGACTTGCTGCCTAGGCATTTTACAGTACGACAACCCTGCTCACACCCAGAGTCCAGATTTTTAAATAAAGAGCCGAGATTAAGATTCCCATCCCAAGCTCCGGCTTGGGTTTTCCCAGACAGCTTTAAAAATAAACACCTAACGTTGAGTCTTAGAAAGGTGAATCTTCTTCACCTAACCACCTCTGAAGCAATAGGTACTTGCTAACCTGGTCTCTTGTGACCTTGGATGGAGGGCCTCCCTTACACCAGCACTTTTGTGCTCCTTCGCCTCACCTTCCCACAATTCTGGAATTTTTAAGGAATAAAACTTGTGATTTCACTTCATCTGTGTGAGTGCATTGAAACTGCGCCTTCGATGAAAACAATCCTGGGGTTTTCACTTCCTCAAAGTGGGTGCTGGGCTGCAAGGGAGCTACCTGCCAACCCCGTGTGTGCGACATGTGCCTACTCATCCAGCATAGTCTTAATCTCATGCATCGGCTATGGGCCCCCAACACACTGCGGTGAGGGATCGAGTGTGAAAACATGTAGCAGATCTCTCTCCAAGGGTAAAGCGAAAAAGAAATTGCCATTATTCAGCCATAAAAAATGAGAAAATCCTAGCATTTGGGACACCATGGATAGGCCTTGGAAGCATCATGCTCAGTGAAATATAAGGCAGCAGAGAATGGCAAATATTGTGTGATGTCCCATATATGGAATCAAACAAACTCATAAAGTAAGAAATTAGATTTGTGGCTACCACGTTGGGGAAAGGGAATCGGAGGAAGCTGTTCATAGGTAGAAACTCCCAGTTGTCTAAGATAAATAAGTACGTGGGGTGTAATGGACAACATGATGACTGTAACTACCGCTTCTGTGTGATGCATCGAAAAGTCGTTAAAGGCGGCATAAATCTTAAGGACCTCATCACAAGAAGAAAACTTTTTTCCCTCCTTTGTTTTCTGTTTTTGTATCCATATGAGAAGACAGATGGTAGCTGAATATTGTGGTAATCACTTCACAATATATGGAAAACAAACCTTCCTGTTTAATGCCTCAAACTTATATAGTCATGTGCGTCAGTTACTTCTCAATAAAACTGGAATAAAATAAAAATAAATGTTTTTGAAACCAGTTTGTGTCCTCTATGGGAGAGTTAAACAATATGCAACTTGCCATCATAGACAGATATTTTTCATTTTCTTTCAGTCAGGGCAGTTCTTGTCAGCTCGTTAGTGCAACTGGTCCCCCTGAAAGAGAGATGGTCTGGAAAAGTGGCCAACTTACTCTTCCGAGTGAGCAGAACCTGGTGGACTGCTCTCGGTCTCAAGGCAATGAGGGCTGCAATGGTGGCCGAATGGATTATGCTCTCCAGTATGTTAAGGACAATGGAGACCCGGACTCAGAGCTGTTCTATTCATACCACGTGCGGTAAACGGAGCTTCTTATTTACCATTCCGGCTCTGCTTCTGAAATACGAACACTTTAAAAAATATATACCATATTTAGAATTCACAATTTACCTTGTGGAATCTATACCTGCAAACTCTAAGGTAATACAATTTATTACCTTGCACAATTTTCTGATTAGATGGTTACCATGTAGCTGTTGTTACTTTTGTGTTATGGGGAGATATACATACCATTCTATACATAGTTTAAATTTCTCCAAAATGAATAATGCCTTATGACCAGGTGAGGCCGAGAGTGTCTAATTAAAAAGACAGCGGCTGAATTTTCAATTTTAAAACAACCAATAGCATTCTCCCTCTGGGATGCTTTATAACAAATTTGACTTGGAGATCATTACGCTACGAACTGCCTTAAACTTATGTTTTGCATGTGGTGGGTGGTAGAAATCAAGTCTTCTCCTTTCCTGTGGCAGAATGAATCTTGTGAATACAAAACTAAGTATTCTGCTGCCAGTGACACTGATTTCATGAACATCTGTAAGTGAGAAGAGGCAATTATGAAGGCAGTGACAACAGTGAGTTCCATCTCTGTTGGCATGTCTTAAAAAAATAAAAAGGTAAGCATTTGTCTACATCGAAATTTAGGCAGAGGAGTTGGAAAACCACCACAACATACAGGAAGATCAACTCTTTGATCTTAGAATTTAATGCAGAATTTTTAAGTGTGTAGATGTAACATCATTGTTTATTTGTACATGTAATATTCACGCATTGTGTTTCCATTTGACATTACTTGAACCATATCTCCATGATTTTAAATGCTCACAAATACGTGAGCATAAATACAATGGACCCTTGAGCTATGCGGGGTTAGGGGTGCTCACTGCCCTTGCTGACGAAAAATTGTGTGTAATTTTGATTCTCCCAAATCTACTAAAAGCCTGCTTCTGACTGGAAACCTTACTGATCACATAAACAATTGATTAACACAGAGCTCGTACATCATATGTATCATAACAGTGTATCCTTAAAATAAAATATCAGAAAAGAAAAATTTATTAAGATCATAGGGAGCAAAATACAGTTACAGTGAAGCTGACAGAAAATAGTAAACATGTTTAGACATTAGATCATAGAGTCTAGATATAAGAGTATATAGGTCTTAACAAAATGTTTCATTCCTTTGGTTGACACGTGGCTCATAGTGAATGATTAAGAAGGTATGTTATCACCTTTTGATGCCTGCCTAGAAAGCAAGTTCCAGGAGAAATGTTTAGAAGCACAATTTGCTTGAGGTAATGGAAAAATATAGCAAAATGATGATAGATGATAGTTTATACAATAACAAAGTTTATAAGATATCTAGTTTCTGCTTTTTGCTTTACGATAACATCGCAGATGCACGATTATTGGATATTTTGCAGAAGCTTGGTTTTTCAACCTAGCCCTCATTGTTCTCACAATATAATTGTAAATCGTTGATGTACTGTCTCTTTGTCAAGCAGGAGGAGCTAACTTTAGAGTTGCAAGATTTTATGCTTGTATTGCAGAAAGAATGAATGCCTTTAAGAAAGTTATGATCAGCTGCTGATGCCTAGGAGTCTAGCTGCACAAAGTGTTACCTGTGACTGAAGCCACACAGACTTTCTTTTCACTTCCCTGAAACCGCCCCTCTCTTACTCCCTAGCTGCATAAAAACTCCGTACTTTGGCTTTTTGAGGAAGGATGGATCTGAGAGATCTTGCTCTCCAGTTCTCTTTCTTTGGCCAAATTGAATAAACCTTTCTCTAACTCCAAACACCAGTGTCTCGGGGTTTGGCTTAGCAGCGGATCAAGCACACAAACCTGTATTTTGGGAAGTAGTTAGTAACAATAGTATTTATAGGAAAAAATTTGAGTACGAGGGGACACCTGCAGTTCAAACTAGTGTTGTTCAAGGTTAACTCTTTATTTATTTAAATGGCTACATAATCTGATTTGGTATAACTTTGTTGACTTAAGAAATATCCAAACTTGTAGACAATTTTTATAAGATTTTATAATTGTATAATTTTTATAAGGATGACATATGCCAGAAACCAAGATCTCCATGGCTCTGGAGAATAACAGTTTTGCAGTTTCATTCATGCATTTGAAATTAAGGAGGGATCTTAAGTAAGATTACATGCAGGTGGAGACTGCAAGGCAAGACTTTGTTCTCTCTTGACAGTGGTAGGCTTTAGAAGGAGTGCTCTGAAGGCATTTCAAAGGTGTGTTAACCTAGAGTCATAGGAACAATGGACAGGTTTGCTTAAAGCAAAGATAAGCCTTTAAAGAAGTTATATTCATGGGGCTTGACTACCCACCATGACTTCTCTAGTTACAAATTTAGGATCAGATCATCCTGTGAGGGTATTTTGCATGGAACTCCATTTTTTTTTCACCCACAAAAGTATATATTAAAGCTAACAGGAAAATACTGTATATTCTAGCCTCCAAATTTCCCACAGAGACCTTCCCAACCACATAGAAGGTTGGTTTCCTGTTTAGAGTTCTGACTCCTTGGCATTTGATGCTGCTTTCTCTTCTTCTCAACCCTGTGAGCAAGGATCTCACACCCACAGACACCCCAGGCCTCTCGTGTGCCTCCCAGCCACACCTCAGTTCACAGGGGTGGGGGTGGGACGCACGCAGAAAAGTATTTCAAGGCATGAGCCAGAATTAGGTAACAAGATAGTCCTAACTCTCCACTCTTCTGGTGATGTTACTGCAGTGGGCACCTGATCATAGGTGGACTTTTGTGCTCCTTCTCCGAAGACATCGATATTCTCACACCTTCAGAGCTAACCAAGACAAAGTCAGTATCTTCCTTCTGCCCTCTCTGCCTCAAAATCACAGCCTGCATTGAAGAGTACACAGTCTTAGCTTGATGGAAGCCGCTTCTCCAGGACACCAGTGTGGGCCGACACCTGGCCCTTCTGCGCCATCTCGTGATGAAAAAGGAGAACTGTGGCCACCAAGGCAGGGAGAGAAGCCAGGAATTCTGTGGTGTCCCTCTGTGTCAAATTCGGTTGTAATCAGATTCTCCAAGGTGAATCTGTTGTAGCCGCCAGCCCCGATAGACACACGGACCACCAGAAATCAGTGAGTTATAGGAAACACACTCTGTATTCAGCCAGCTGGATCTGCCAGGGGTACGCAGACCCCAAATTAAGCAGCCCCGAAATGAAGACATACAGGGTTTTTAAGCCCTCAACCTCATTCTTCATCCTTTTTGAAAACACAAGTCTATTTTTCTTCTTTTTACTAACTGTTAACCTACAGGTCGGTTGTGCAAACGTGGGGTACAGAAGCAGAAAGCTTATTGTCAGAGCGTTATGTTCCCATGGGCGATAGCCAAACAGTAATTTTCCAGCCAGCACAAATCTTAGTGAGCCAGACAAGGGATCTTCCTGCAGAAAGCGGGTAGGAAATTGTAGAAAAGTTGTGAGTTTGTTATATGAACTTGCTCAGGCATTAGTGGGCAAAGTTAACAGCGGCTCAAGTGGAAGAGATCAGTAGTAGATTAGTATCTCCCAGGATTTAGAAAGAAAGCAATGTTCCACCAGGTCACAGAAAGGCAGGCGTTTGCCTGTGATCTGCTCTTGCATGGATCACCTTGAGGCAAGTTATTTATCTAGCATCCTACCTTAGCCAGGTTCTGTGGATATAGTCTCTCCCCTCACACTGTCTCCTAGTCTAGAGGGGAAAAGCATCACACAATTACCCTGTAGTCTGATGGGGTCGCAATGGAAATTACTGGTGGCCTAAGCCTGTTGGGGAGGATACTTCCGGTAGAGATCATAGCAAGATACATTGGGTGGGATGCATGGAACATAACAAGTAAAGCAGAGGGGTTCATTGGAGTAGGAGAGAAGGCATTCACCTCAGGCTGCACGTCACAGCTCCAACAGGTCCTTGTTAAAGAGATGGTGGTGGGGACAAGGGTGGAAATGAGGCTGCCCTTTGAGACCAGGATGGAGCCAGGGCGGCGTGATCATCCCCGCTGTGTAGACCTTAAGGTTGGTTCTCTGGGTGCACAGAGGACCTTGTCAATAGCACCCCCATCAAAAGCACTCATGTTATATTTGATGTCAGATTGTTCCCAGGTCTCTCTGTCCCCAAGACCACAGATCTTGGGCAGGTCTGGTCTTTTCAATTCCCAGCACTCTGCTTAGCACGTAAGAGGCTCTTCAAAAATGTTTGTTTTCTATTAAAAAAAGTTTGTGTTTTATGACCAAGTAACAGTCCATTGTGTCTATGTACCACTTCTTCTTTATCCAGTCACGTACTGAGAGGCTCTTAGGTTGCTTCCACATCTTGGTCATTGTAAATAGCGCTGCAGTGAACGTAGGGGTCCATATAGCTTTTCGAATTAGTGTTTTGTATTTCTTCAGATAAATACCCAAAAGTAAAATTGCTGTGTCATCTCCATACTGTTTTCCATAGTGTCTGCACCAATTTTCAATCCCACCCACAGTGAATGATGGTTTCCTTTCTCCACATTCTCAACAACACTTGCTATTTTTTGAGTTATTGATGATTGCCACTCTGACTGGTTTGAGGTGACATTGCATTGTGATTTTAATTGGTGTTTCACTGATGGTTAGTGGCATTTGCATTTTTTCATACGTTTGTTGGCCAACTGTACGTCCTCTCTGCAGAAATGTATATTTAGGTCCTCTGCCCATTTCTTGATGGATTGCTTGCTCTTTCTCATGTTGAGTTGGATGAAATTGTAGTAAACTTTGGATATTAGCCCCTTATCAAATGTATTATTGGCAAACTCCTCCCATTCAGTCGGTTATCTTTTCATTTGTGCATAGTATCCTTTTCTGTGAAAAAAAGTCTTTCGTTAGATGTAGCCCCATTTGTTTGTTTGTTTGTTTTTTTTTTTCCCATTTCCCTTGCCTGAGGAGATACAGCAGAAGAAATATGATTAAGAGCAATGTCAGAGAGTACTGCCTATGTTTTCTTCTAGTAGTTTAGCATTTGCAAAAACATGGATGGACCTTAGTCAAATAGAGGAATACAATTACCATATGATCTTATTTACATGTGGAATCCGAAGAACAAAATAAACAAAACAGAAACAGAGTAATAGATACAGAGAACACACTGGTGCTTGCCAGATGGGAAGGTGGTTGTGGGCTGGGTGTAAAAGGGGAGGAGATTAAGATGTACAAATTGGCAGTTAAAACAGCCACAGTGATATGAAGTACAGCATAGGAAATATAGTCGATAACATTGTAATAACTCTGTATAGTGTCAGATGGGTTTTAGATTAATCAGGGTGGTGCAGGGGGTGGGAATATTTAACCACTATGCTGTACACCTAAGGCTAATATAGAATAAAATTGAATGTCAGCTGCAATTGAAATACAAAAGTTAAAATTAAAATTAGATTCATTAAAATGAATGAATAAATGAATGAGTGAGTAAATTTGTGAATTATCCAGTGTTGGCAGACCCCTGAGAAAGAAGAAAGTGGAAAGATTATTGTGTCCCCCCAGCCCCTTCTCCCCAGCGTTCAGCTTTGTACCTGGTGATGCCCTCCTTCTGGTCATCTTGCACATCACAGTTCCATAGAGGAACCAGACCCCTCCGCACTGGAGGGGAGGCACCCCTGGCCAGTCTAACAGGGCTGACCCAGTTTCATCCTTAATATGATTGCCGTACAGGAATTACTCCACCCAGGTCCTTATACATCGAAATGCAATGGAGACTGAAAAAGCCATAGAGACAGAGAGCAGATTGGTGGTTGCTGAGGCCACGGCAAAGAGGAGAGTGGGAAGTGACTGCTGGTCACTGCGGGTTTCCTTCTGAGGCGATAAAATGCTCTAGAACTGCATGGTAGCCCTGGTTGTACAACACTGTAATGTACTGAAAGCCTCTGAATTATCCACTTTAAATGGTTAAAATGGTGAAAAGCACGTGATGTGCATTTGACATGAATTTTCTAAATGTTAAATAAGGACTCAGCTAAATGTATCTGCAACACTGGTGAAAGTCGGATACCAGGGGTGTGCAGCCTGGGGAATCTGAACCATGAGAATCAGCATTTGATATTTGCTCAAGCTTCTCTTTCTCTGTGAATAACAGGCCCTCTTTTATTCACGCTCAGGATGTGAACTAGGGACTCTGCATCCAGCAACCGCAACCCACATAGAACCTTCAGCCGAGAACCAAACGAGCTGTTTGGCCTCTCACATCTGGAAAACCACCCTGGTGGAACCTCTCAAGTGTGGGCTGCTCGGGAGCTTCTTCTGAAGATGCAGCCCAGACTCCTCCCCCTTCCCATCTCCACCATGTTTCCGCCTTCGCCCCTGGCTTCCAAGACAGCAGGTCCCGGTCCTTGTCTCTCATCTGGTTTCTTGCTTTCGTGCTCTGGTGTCAGGTTAGAGAATGAGAAGTGGCTTAGTTATGGTCACTTGGCCCTGAAACTGACTGGATCACACTGCCTTGGTGGCTTTCAGGTGTTGTCTGGCCTGACTGAGGGCTTCGTGTCCACCCACTATTGGCCAGCACACTGTGAACTGCCTTAGTGATAGCAGGGTCCTCAAAGGTCCACAATCACAAATGTGCAAATAGCAGAATTGTGTCGCATTCTGCTTGGAGACTCAGCCCTCGTGGACATGGACATGGAAGGGCTTGGACTAACACAGGTCTAGGTAGCACAGAGCAAACGTTAACCTCCAGGATGCAACTTCACCCCACGCCTTATTCTTGGAATGTGCGGGCACATCCACTGATGCGGGGATACAGAGCAACAACATTGGATTTGCGTGGAAGCACCGATCCCGTGCACTTCGAAGTTCGTTGGAGGTTCAGAAAGGCTCCTTAGTAGTTTTCATGGTTGGTCCCTCCGCTCACATGGCCCCTCATCTTCTCCAGACACGAGATTCTCAGTGGATTCACACCCAGCGCTGCATTGTTACCTGTCTGTCCCCAAGGAGAAACACCTGCAGTGAGCATGAGGAGACTGTGCAATCTGGAGTACTCTTTCTCCTGAACCCCCTTAAGAATGAGGGAATTAAATTTTGTAAAGATAAAAATAGAGACCTTCAGGAAGTTTCTGAAACAATGTCAATTTTGAAGGTTTTTGTCGCGATTCATTTTCTGTACATGATATTACCAAGGTGATATATCTCTTCTCTAGTTGAAAACAAATGTTTTGAAGTTTGTATGTCTCTGTAATTCCTCTCTCCACAAAGAAGGATGTCTGGGGAGTATTGAGGGGCAGGGATTGCAATGAAATTGAAATTCAGGGAAGCAATAATAAATAAAATCAATTGATAATTTGTGTAATTATAATGTTGCTAACATAATGCTAATACTTATTAAGTACTAACTGGGCAAAATGCAACACACGTGACACCTCGTTTCACCCACAAAAAACCTTGCAGAGTATTTCTACCACCATTTTCCTGAATCCTTGAGGGGTCAAGTAGGATGCCCTGAGTCACACAGATGGGAAGTCATGAGGTGTCTGGCTCTGGGGCCAGTGTTTATTAATGATGCTTATGACCCCATTTTTAGGACATTGTCATGCATTCATTCCCCATTTTCCACTGTCATTTTGGCTCAACTTGGGGATATAATATGAGTTGTATCTTTTCTGAAGCAAACAGATTTAATAATTAGGTTTATAATAATAAGGTGTGTAAATGTCTAAAAATTTAAAACAATAATAATAATAATTAGGTTCAGCTTTAGTGTGTGAACTAGGCCAGTGTTTCTAGTTCAAGGTCAGCTTCTCCTGTAGTTCTTAGTGTCATCTCCAGAGAGAGCAGCTCTCTCCTGCTGTGGGTTAAGATTACTAGAGTCTGAACCACTGTTGGAGGGGTGGGGACAGAGACTGTGTGTGTGTGTGTGTGTGTGTGTGTGTGTGTGTCTGTGTGTGTCTGTGTGTCTGTATGTGTGTGTGTGTGTCTGAGAGAGAGAGAGAGACAGACAGAGAGAGAGAGACAGAGAGAGACAGAGAGAGAGACAGAGACAGAGAGAGAGAGACAGAGAGAGACAGAGAGAGAGACAGAGACAGAGAGAGAGAGACAGAGAGAGAGAGTCGGACAAACAGATAGATGAACAGACAAAGAGACAGAGAGAGAGATAAAGAAATCTATTCAGATCTGTGATCTGAAATTTTTATAAATCTCTTTGGATATGAAGATTGTGCCCCAGGAACACTTGAGCTAAACTGAAGGAACCACATGTCAAGTCGCATACTGCTTCCCCTGGATAAAGAGATTTATCTGCTGCTCAACATTCACCCCTGGTAAGTAATATCTCCATTCATCTTGCTTATGGCAACATCCCTGATGGTCTAGTGGTTAGAATTCGGCACTCTCATCTTGCTTATGGCAAATTTTCAACACCTGAAAGGATCTGAAAGTAGACTCTTGATAAAATGTGACTCCAGACTGCCAGACTATCAGCAAATGCTCACTGTGTGTAATAAAGTCTTTCGGCCAGCGTTAAGAGAGGCTTGGGTCTCAAGACTCAGTGCAGAAGGTTCTCCGAAGGACGATGCATGCTCTTGACCAAATGTGCCACCCCAGCTTCGATCAGCACAGGGTTGCAACAAGTCTCCTGAAGAAACTGTTTCTCTTGTTCTCTCTCCACCCTTGGTTCAGAGCCTTCTCTCGGCCCATCCTCCTTGTCTTTCTACTCAAGGTAACTGTGGGGACCAGCTTCTCCAAAAGGCAAACAGTACACTTTCTTATGTTCCATGGAACTTAGTTCTTTAAAACCTCTCTAGATTCCTGTCATGTCAGAAGATGATGGCTTTGCTACCAGAAGGAAATGAAGTGGGGAAAGCTTCCAAATGTATCTCCTTCTACCGAGAGCTAATGTCGTCATTCTCTCAGGAAGCATGACTCTGTTGTCTGGTCACTTACATAAAAGCAAGCCTATTTGGGGATTTGCAGACTGAAGAAAGTAACAAATGCCAGAATGATGTGAGAGAAAGCCAAGAAGATATCAAAATGTTGCCAGCTGGCAAAGTTGCTGCTCCTTGGGGAGACGAAAATAAAACCTAGGTAGAAGTAAGAAAGTGTGGAAAGGCAGCTGTGCGGTGCACATAGTTTGTACTGACCTGCGTTACAGGTGCTGCACATGTATCGTCTCACTGAATTCTCACAACTTTGTTAAGGTGTGTCATAAACCCATTTCAGAGAAAAGTAACCCAAGGCTCAGAGACATAAGGTGTGCCTGTCTAAGGCAGAGGTGAAATCCAGCAAGCTGCAATGTTCTGTGTACTGTGAGGGATGGGAAGGAGAACAACTGGATTAGCTACCAGCATTTAAAACCTAAGGGATTTCACCAAAATTTGGCTGTGTGGCTTCTTGTGAAAAACTGGAAGTTCTCGCCACACTGGATTCACACTCTTGCCTGGTGCTGATCAGTGGGAAGCAGGGCAGCTGCCCCAGAAAGAGGGGCACAGGCTCTGCATTTCACCCCGAAACCACACGGCCCCATAATTCCAATAGTTCAATAGACCAGGAGAGAGAGCTCAGAAGCAGACTCCCCATGCCCACGTATGAAATTTTGCCCTGTGACAGAAATGACATTGCATCGAAGTGTGTGACCCTGGACTAAGGTCAGACCTAGTCAATGTCAAGGTGAAACTCAGCCTCAGATCTATCTGCCCAAAGCCAAGTGGCCTCACAGAGAGCCTAGGCAAGGATGGAAGAGGTAGATTATTTGGGCAAGAACCCCACAAAGTGTCTCTGTAAACACATGCATTTCTATGTCTGCTAATAGGCATTCACGTAACTCGTGTGTGTGTGTGTGTGCGCGCGCATGTGTGTATGTGTGCGCACACGCCACTCAATGGTATTTTAAGTAGAAGATATGATCAAGATATCTATACCGATATAATAGTGAAGGTGTTCAGAAAAATGGATAAGCACATACAGATATAAGTGGATTTATCGATTTATAGATAAAAGGCATTTATGCAGAAGCAGACATAGGCATACATCAGTACAACACCATAGAGATATATCAGTATTATATAAGTAGAGCCAGACTTTAGATTCATAGACAAACAGATGAATGCTATTGACATCATTATCTCTGCTGGAATCCCTAAGGAATATTGTGATTGAAATTTGATGATGGTGTTTCACGATAGGCATCTTTATTTTTTTCTGTATGGATGGGTGACTTCAGTGTGGGAGAGTTCTCTGGAAACCCTGTATACGCCTGCTCTTATGACTATTTTGCCGCAAATCAAAATAGCCCACATCAATCCATGTTATCGTTTTTAGTCCAGAGACGCCTACGAGATCCCCTAAACCAAGTGACTTTCTAGCTCAGTTTCTCAAAGTCTCTTGTGTCAGTTGAAGAACTCATAGGTAAGCTGAGACTCCCCTGGGTGAGTGAGTGCCCTTCTGGCTGGCCCTGCACCCCAGTGAGCTTGGATCAGACAGCCTGAGGCTAACAGCTGAGGCTTCCTTCCTTCTTCCTTCCTACTAGGAGACTTGCCCTCTGGAAATTTTCCGAGGGTCAACTGTTCATTTTCTTCTGCAGGGAGTTGTTTCACCATCACAGATTCCTGCTGTCAAGCCCCAATTCTGAGCAATTCCTTGAGAGCCACTTCTATTGGGTGTAAAGTAAAATATCTCCTTTGACAGCTACTGCACCTTTACTTAATGGGTACCTAAATTGTAAGATGAACAAGCTCTCTTTTATTCTGTAGTTCCAACAGAATAGGGAGCATACTGACTGAATGCATTTTCTTAACTTCTTTCCTAGACGAGGAGACCCCATGGAATAAACTTCTTTTGTTCTTTTTTGTACAGCAAAAGCAGCTTTCCTTGGTGAAATACAAAGCTCAGCAGTCAGTTTTCCTTTAAAAAGCATATAATTATCAACTAAATTGGCCTTAACCCCTCTCAGGATACCACTACTTTGCCTCTTTCTCATTCTTTTCCATGATTTTGTCTGAAACACTCTCAGATGTAAGAGGTTCTCTGTGTGTGTGTGTGTGTGTGTGTGTGTGTGTGTGTGTGTGTGTGTGTGTGTGTGAATTGCAGGAGTGTCTCTCTTGAGCCATTTCCTTAGTGTTGCTGCATCCTGAGGGTTTTCTTTGTACTTGTAAATGGCAGCCCCTGAACCCCCTCCTATCTTCACCTCCCTCCTCCCCTCCCTCTGTGATCAGAGGTGTGAACTCCTGTCACCATGCAAGCAGGGCCTATTTGCAGGAAGATCTGAGAAGCTGCCTTGTGTTTTGTCAGGGATTCTGATCCACTTTGATTAACCTTCCTGGAGGCCCAAGAAATAGGCTCATTCTTTGTTGGCTGTGCCTTGGGCTTTCTAGAGGTCCCACCACACAGCAGCCATAGGGCTTCAAGGCTGTGGTCAGCTTGCAGAGGCAGCCTGATCCTGAGGCAAACACCACCCTACCTGGGGAGGAGAAGCTGCCAGAAAGGAGCACATGCATCTGGAATTATTTGCCTCTGTCCCCAGCCTTTGGCTGCAGTTGAAAAATCCACTCCTAGCTGTCCTGGTGGCCACCCATGCGGACATTGTGAATTTTCCTAGTCCCTTTGGAGACAAGTTAGGATATGACAAAGACATGCTCTTGCTGAGAGAGCAGGAAAAGATAAAGGGTTGGGTCTTCAGGAGTAATACACCGAATCCCGTGAACCAGAGAAAGGACTTAAAAAAATTCAAGGTGGGGGTAGCAGGATAGGGATTTTAAAATGGTGGAGGGACAAAATAAATCAATCAGTATAAGTGACAAATGTTAAAACATGTTTAAAAGTACTAATTCCAGTTCTTTTCAACTTTACAATCGTTGTACAAATTAAATTTCTTAAAACTTTTAAATTAAATTCGCATCTAAAGGTAAATTACATATTTAAACCTAAATTACAAGGCTAATCTCAGAATCCCTAATGCCATATTCTCGTAAATATTGGAGACATTCAAACTATGTGATGCACATTATCCTGCATGATTATGAAACACATGCTTCAATTTAACACAAAATCGTAAATACTGCGGGGTTGAGTTCTTCATCAAGTCTATATTTCCATCTTTACCTTCAAGACTGCAGTCGTCTACCTAACTTGGAACAGTATAATCATGTCAGGTGGACTGAGAATTTCTAAATCAAAACATCAAGAGTGAGACTCAGGGTTAGAGATTCAAGTGTGAGGTTTGGGACCCGGCTGACTCTTTCCTTGCGGTGGAGCCCTATCTGCTTTGTCAGCGGTGTCCTCGAGCTCCCCGCTTCCCATGAGAATTTGTCTTATAATTCAATTTGTCTGATTGTTTGTTTATGATTAGGTTTAGGTTAAGTCTTTTAGACGTGACTACTACCTAGGTCATGATGAATGTTTCCCATTGTATCCCATCAAGAACGTGTTATGTCATTTTGCCTCAGAAAAAATTAAACGCCTATTTTCCTTGGTTACCATATTGTTGTATTTTTTAATCAAAGCAACGAATATGCATGATAAGAAATCAAGCAGAAAAAATAGCACAAGATAAAAAGCAACAGCCTTTTAAGTTATCGAATGACTGAAACCACTGCCCAGAGTTAACTTTTAGTGTTTTTATGGATTTTTTCAACTTTACTGAGATATAATTGGCAAATAAATTTGTAAGATATTATTAAAATGTGCATGGTGGTGATGAGATATACATGCAGATTCTAAATTCTTTTAGCTGTTTTAGCTTTCAGTTATTTCGATAATTGTCATCATACCACTGATCAATACTTCTGAAATGTGAGTTGTAACCCACTAGTGGCTCATGAAATTCATTTAGGGGTCTTGACCAAATCTTTTTAAAGTGGCATGGAGTGGAAGAGAGTAGAGTGGAGTGGAATACGATGGAAAATGTAAGAGTGCATTTCACGTCAAGTAGTTGTGCAAAACTTTTTTCATTTGTAAACATGGATGTGTACAGGATCACAATGTGAAAAAATATTTTTTTTACTTAGTGTCTGTCAAAAAAAGTTTGAACCTGCAGCCCTATATTGTATGCTAATAATTCAAAGTCATATTTTTTCAACTAAAGACTTATCCGTTATCTTCCCTATTAACATTTTTAGATCTTACATACTCATAGCTCTGTCCTTACTCCATCAACTGCAATAGTATCACTTTGCCTAACTTATAAGGTGAGCATATTAGGCCTCACCCTTCCTTCATCAGGAAAGCTGCCATCTTTTCACAATGTGCTTCTGCTCCTTTGTGGGACCAAAGGTGCCTAACTGCATGACTCTGAGTCCACCGGCGTCCCCAGATCTTTGCCCAGTGTAACGTTGTAGAGCACGGCAGACAGCAGTAAGGGAGGAGCCAATGCAAAGTCACCAGAACTTCCTGGCCTCCAACTGGTCTTTGGGGCCAGCAGGAGCCTGGCCCAGGCCTGGAAACACCTGATGAGACTGTGCCACTCTGACGAGGCTACCGCTCTTCTCTGAGCTTTGGGAACAATCTTCGCATCTCAAATAATCTATTTGTTCTGAATATGAATATGAAGTTACTTCACAATCACCTGAAGAAGTACGGAGACAGATTATTCTGCTGAGTATACCTGGGGCTGGCAGGAACTGAACCTTTGCCCAGAAAATCCAGTGATCCTGCTATTTGATCTCTTTCTACTACCCTATTGGTTTGGTTTTCAGAGGCTTCAGTACAAGGTGGCTGCATGGACATGTTTTTATTTTATTTCTCTGGGACTAGGTGGGAAGATTAGAGAGACAAGGAAATGGCTGTGAGATGGAGTTGTTATAGGCAACGTGGACCACCTAAGAGTGCATGAAATTCTGATTGTTTAGTGGTTTATTTAAATAAAATTTCTTTTTACAAATTATAAAAAAAAATTCAAAAGTGACTTATTGTAAAATATTTAGAAAACACAAATAGAAAAAGTCGCCAACAAAATATATTGAAGGACACATGAAATAATAGATTAACAAATGGAATGAGACTGTATTCTTGAATGGTAAGATCTTACTAATGCTTCATTTTCCCAAGTTATATAAACGTAATACAGTTCCAGTTAACATCTGATTGGACTGAGAATACTGTTTTTTATTTTATTTTAACATGTTAGTGAAAGAATAAATAAAATATTTTAAAGTTTCTGTGATCTGTCAATAAATAAAACTTAAAAATCAATCAATTAATCAATAAGTGCAATAGATTAGAGTATAGAATTAAATCAAACCTACTGAAATATAATGGAAAACAACATTATTTCAATATAGTGGAGGAAATTTTATTTAATAAATATCTAACACAATTGGCTATTTGCCTAAAAAGAAATAAGGCGGAGGGTGTGGAGAAAAGGAACCCTCATACACTGCTGGGGGGACTGCGAACTGGTACAGCCACTACGGAAAACAGTATGGAGGTTCCTCATATACTAAGAATTGAAGGGTGGCTCCATAGTGTAGTGGTTTGCACATCTGCTTTACATGCAGAAGGTCCTGGATTTGTGCCCCAGGTGGAAGCTCAGACCATACTCCAGGTGTGCCAGGCCCTGGGTGCACCAGGCCCTAGGTGCACACCGTGAGCATGTGGGAGGAGACGCCTGGCCTTTAGAGATCCAGTTCTTAAAGGGAAACAGCAACATCCATAGGTCAGGGGTAGTAGTGGAGAGAGAAGGAAAAAAATAACTAAGAATTGAAATACCATATGATCCAGCAATCCCTCTACTGGGTATTTATCCCAAAGACTTGAAAACTTATATCCATAAAGATATTTGCATATCAATGTTCATAGCATTACTATTCACAGTGGCCAGGACATGGAAGCAACCAAAGTGTTCTACGATAGATGACTGGCCTAATAAGCTGTGGTACATATATGCAATGGACTATTACTCAGCCATAAGAAGAGATGAAATACTACCATTTGCGACAACATGGCATAATTGTTGCCATGCTAATCATGCTAAGTGAAATAAGCCAGGCAGAAAAAGTTGAAAATCAAATGATATCATTTATATATGGGATAGAAACCTAAAAGCAACAAATGAACAGGACAAACAGAGACTCATGGACATGGACTATAGACTAGTGGTTACCAGAGGGTAGGGGTTAGGGAAAAAAAGAGGAGGCAGACAGGGTACAGGGAGTCAAATATAGGGGGATAGAGGAGGGTGAAGTCGGTAAAGGGTTCAAATATATGGTAACTGAGGAAACTGAACTTTGGGTGGTAGACACACAATAGAATATACAGATATCAAATTATAATGTATACTTGAATATTATATAATTATATTACCAATGTTACCCTCAATAAACTTAATTTAAAATTTAAAAGAAAGAAAGAAAGAAAGAAAGAAAGAAAGAAAGAAAGAAAGAAAGAGAAATGAGGCCAAAGAACCAGGCAAAATGGCATAGATGAGAGAAGCTTCACTCACCCCTCTTGCAACCACATCAGAGTTGAGATGGAAACATGAAGCAAACAGCAAGCAGAGTCACCTGGGGTCTAGATGAACAGAAGCCCTACAACTAGGGAGAGAAATAAGAAATTACCCTGTAACAGGAGGAGTTAGGTGAAGAGGGGACGAAGACCTGACGCTGTGGAGTGAAACAAAGGTTGTGGCAGCTGCAGACGCCTCTTAAAGGGGCCATGTCTGCAAGCTGACTTTTGTGGTGACACACCTGCTTGCTCTGAGCACCAGAGACTTGCACGGGGACACTGAGCTGTCAGAGCAAGGGCTAGAGGTGAGGCTCTCTCCAGAGCAGAAGTTCCGGCAGTATCCATTGTTCTTCTGTTGAGCCCTCCCCACTCCCAATACATGAATGCAGCACCTCCATAGCTGAGAAGTCATCAAACTGGGTAATAGAGGTCACTCCACCCAGAGGAGTCCCTGAAACTCTGCCTGCCCCAACTCACGGCCCCACCCAAGCTACATGTAGTTGTGTTCTCATGGAGTCCTGTGCCACTTACTAAACAGTGTCAAGATGCACGCCGGGGGCAGCTGATCTCGATTTCTGGCTTTTTGAGGCAACTGTAAGCACAGCATCTGTAGACTGCTTGCTGAATCTTAACAAGTGGCCCTGGAGGGACAGAGGCTGTGCCTAAATTTGGCCTGCAGCTGAACCCCTCTCAGGGCTGGACACCTACTACACAAAGCCATGCTAACGAGATCAGGAGACTTAGTACCTTGAAACAGACACAGAAAGGCAGCCAAAATGGGAAGGCAGCGAAGCAGAACCCATATGAGAGAACAGAACAGAGATCTAGGAATAATGGAGTCAAGCAATCTAACAGATGCAGAATTCAAAACACTGATTATAAAGATGCTCGATGAAATTAAGGGAAGTGTAGATGAACTCGGTGAAAACTTTAACAAAGAGATTTTAAAAAAAGGTACAAATAGAAATAAGAATTATAAAATAGAACCAGTCAGAAATAAAAGATACATTATCTGAGATGAAGAGTATATTAGAGGGAATCAACAGAGAGAAGGAAGAAGAAGATAGAAACACTGGCATAGAGGATGGGGAAGCCACGGACACGCAACCAGAACAGCAAGAAAAAAGTAACCAAGAATATAATAATTGAAGGAGCCTATGGGACAAAATTAAGGGTTACAATATCCACATCGTAGGCATACCTGAAGAAGGAAAACAAGATATTGAATATATACTTGAAGAAATAATGATGGAAAACTTCCATAACCTGGTAAAGGAAATAGACATACAAGCCTAGGAAACTCAGAGAGTCCCCCCAAAATATGAACCCAAAAGCGCCCACACCAAGACACATCATGATTAAAATGCCAAAGTTTAAATACAGAGGAGAATCTTAAAAGCAGCAAGAGAATAGCAATTCATTACCTACAAGGGAGCCTCCATAAGACTGGCAGCCAATTTCTCAAAAGAAACTGCAAGACAGAGGGGTTGGCACAAAATATTCAAAGTGTTGAAAACCCAGGATCTATAACCAAGAATACTTTATCTAGAAAATCTATTATTTAGAGTCAAAGGACAGATAAAGAGCTTTCAAGACAAAAATAAGCTAAAAGAATTCATTGACACCAAGCCAGTATTACAGGAATTGTTGGAGGGACTTCTTAAGAAGAAAAAAAAACATATACCAAAAACAGGAATAAAGAATGGTAATAACTACATTCCTATCAATGAGTACCTCAAATGAAAAAGAATTCAGAGCTCCAACCAAAAGACAGTGTGGCTGAATGGATAAGAAAACAAGACCCCCACATATACTGCCTACAAGAGACTCACTTTGTATTAAAAGATGCACACAGACTAAAAGGAAGGGGGTGGAAAAAATTATTGCCTTGATGGGCCTAGAGGTTATTGTGATGGATGAAATGGATCAGGTAGAGAAAGACAAATATTGCATGATTTCACATACATGTGGAATCTAAAGAACCAAATGAACAGCAGCGACAACAACAAAAAACTGAAATAAACTCATAGATACAGAGAAAATTTTGAGGGCTACTAGGCGGGAAGGGTAGTCGGGGGGACAGTGAAAAAGAGCAAAGGGATTAAGAAGTACAAATGGATAGATACAAAATAGTCATGGAGATATAAAGTGTGGCATAAGGAAAATAATATTGTAATAAATATGTAGGGGGACAGAGGGGTAACCACTTTGTGAGCTATATAGATCTCTTATCACTATGCTGTATCACTGAAACGAATATATCATTGTATATCAACTACAGTTGAAAAACACTCATTGAATTGTACTATGTAAATATGAGCAATTAAGTGTCTATTATATTTCAATAAAGCTGGTTGAGGGGGTGGGGAGAGAAATAAGGTGGAACTCCTATTTACTATGTAGCCCAAAAATAAACTGTAGGCAGATTAAAACTTTTAAATGTAAAAATTAAATAAATAAAACAATACCTTGAATATAAATGTAAAAGAATGTATTTTTAAAATAACTTTAGGCTGCTTTGGGAACCTTTTTAAACCAAGCTAGAATACCCCATAAGATTTCCCAAAAAAGACACCTGTTTGACAACATAAAAGTGAAAAAACAATGTGGTCGGTGTGTGTGTGTCGGGGTGAGGGGGGGGGGGCGGGGGGTGGGTTCCTCCTCTTCCCCTGCCAGGCAGACACCTCCTCCAGTTAGAGCTTCCTGCTGCCCTGATGGGAAATGCTGCACTTCCAACACAGGCTCCTGTTCCAACATACTTTGGGAACTTTCAGAAACCCTCTCCTCTCTCATGAAGCCCGGCCCTGGCTTTCCACTGGGGGCCCCAGTGCGGCACAGTCTGCAGCCTGGAAGTAGGCAGGAGGAGTCTGGAGGACCTCAGAGGAACCTGGCCACAGAACCACTGGGCACAGATCAGCAGCAGTGTTCTGTGAGGTGCGCTCAATGCCTCCCCAGCAGGTGGGATTAGGGCCTGTGTTCCCTGGGCTGTGAGGATTTCCTGAAGGGTTTTGAGCTAGGGTGGGGCACGATGTCTGCTTCACATCCTGCCCCCCAATTCCTGAAGTCAGGCAGGTAGAACTCACCAAATAAATTGCCTTTATTTTGGAAAGTTTGATCTTTGACTAGGGAGTAGAGTGTACCTGGCATAAAAATAGGATTCCAGAGAGGACTTCATAATGAATGACATAGTGCCATGTATGGCTGACTTCAGCGGTTTTTAGGTAGGAAGGTGTGTTGGTTAAATGTGTCTGTAACATAGACTGACTGACTTACCCAAGTAAGAGATTAAAAACCTATTTGGAGCCAATTAGCAAAAATAAGTCAAATTTGAAATCATATTTCAACAACAGTCCCATTATACCTAATTTACTGGTAAAACCTCACTCTATTATCAATAATGATTCTCTCTTTTTCCTCTGTATTTGTTCATAATGCGCCCATTGCCCTGCTGAAACTGTCACTCTGAGTGAGGGGGGAGGGGTAGCACACTGGGAGCTGGGGAACATTGGTCGATCCAGCCCACGATTCCAAAAACATCATTGTGACCTCATCACACATTTAACATGAGCAAGAGGAATGAAAGGCTCCACAGAAGTTTATATTTGATCATTTCTGCTTAAGGGCAACATTGAAAAAGAACTGCCCAGGGCTCAGCCAAAAAAGTGCTACCTCAGCCAAAGGGCGAGAGGGGGCATGGTTTCTACCCAGGCTGCTCCTGAGTCCCCACAGCCGTCGCGCACGTGCCCGTCCCGTGTGTTCTAGGTCTGCCCTCCAATGACGCACCTGTGTGAGAAAATCATCTTCACACTGCTCTCCGGGAGGAAGCTCAACAGGCCCAACCAGCTGACGTCATTGTCCATTGTCGCAGGACCAGCTGAACCGCCTGGCCAGCCAGGGGGACCCCAGGTCCATAGCCCAGCAGCTCCACAGTAGAGAATATCAGCTCAAGAGACCAGGCAGGGGTCTTGGAGGGGCTCCAGGAATTCACTTCCATCCACATTCCAGTGTCTGAAGATAGTATGAGCCTGGGGAGGCAGAGTGGAAACCGCTCACCTACGGTGATATCTCCAGACGTGTGACTATCACACAGCCTCAAGTGATTTTCAGAACTGCCGTGTCTGCTCTCCTAGTCACCATAAGAGCTGTTGTTTTGTTTTGCTTTGGGTGGTTTGTTTTCTAGCTTCTGTAAGTTAGGGAAAACAGTTCCCACTGCCCTGGGTGACCGGGCCTGTCTCCTGTCCCCCCGGCCCCCTGGTGCTGAGCTGTGAATCCCGCAGCCTTCAGGGTGACTGCTCTCCATAGGTGACACCAGCTCCAATCAGACCTCTTGGATTCGCAGGTAATCAAGAGACAGCAGGGATAAGAGGATATCCTGAGACACAAAGACAGAGCAAGTAGCGATGGCCAGAAATGACCCCAAAATGGGAAACTTTGCTCCTGGTTGTGTGACACTCAGCACTGGGGTGGGGCTTGGGAGCCCTGTTCTAACTGCATCATATGCCCATCTCCACGAAGGGCAGAGGTGCACATTCCTCCATCACGTGAAAGAAATCAGGAGACGACGTGAGCTAGTCTGCGCCTAGGAGAGTGGTTCTAAATATCAAACACCAGAAGCAGTTCTGAGAATTTTAAAAACCTGAAGCTGCCTCTCCAACCTCAGGTGCCACGTCTCACCCTGTGGCTAGTGTGTGTGGATCATGTAGACTTGAAATGAAGTTGAAGTCACCCAGAAGTCAGTGACCTTGAAAATAGAATCTCAAACAGTGATCGTGTCAGTCTCTGACTTCAGTGAAACTGCTGGCTAATCTCCTGGCCCCAGCAGCAATACTGTAAAAGGTAATTTAATCCAAGGATGAGGAGAGGTGAAGGATCATAGCTCACATGATAAGATGCCACTGGATGTTAAAAGTGATTTAACCATATTAATAAACTCACTCTTTTGGCACAGTGTTCTCTTATCTTCTGGTATTTGACCAGCAACTTTCTAGATTTTATAATACATTTCATTTGGCGTCACATTCTTCCTTGCTCTTGAGACTTCAGTGAGTAAATAGATGAAGATTTAAACATAGGGGAAACAAAGGGAAGGGAATCCAAGTCAAATAGTCCCCACTGTGACTGGCCACCAACACCTCCTTTGGTACTATCATTGTCTTCTAAATTATCCTTCAGGTCTTATTCAAATTTCACTGGTTTTATCTCTGATGCCTTGTCTGGCCCAGGACCCCACATGGCACTTTGCCATTTGTCTCTTTGGTCTCCTCCAATATGGAACAGTCATCCATGGCCCTGAGGGCTTGGCAGCGTCCGTTAGGACTCAATTTCAGATGGTGTCCAGCAAATGCTTTATCATGAACTAAATGGACTCTCGCTCTTCCCTCCAGGAATTTTAAGTCTAAGACTCAGTTTTGAACAGAATCATTTGCAGAGGGTGGCTCAAAAATTTAAACCAGACGATGGGTAGAAAAAGACTCTTGGTGCAAACAGTTCCAGATCTCAGCCTTCCTGAGGGAACAGGGTCTACCTTGCATCCCCATTATTTGTAGAAGTAGCCTAGAACAGGGAGGGAAGAGGGGGGCGAGGTAAGTGTTCCAGAAAAGAAAGATGCTTCTTTTTTCCACATTTTTTTCTTTCCGGTTTTTGCTTTTTAAATAAATAAATGTGACAGGTGAGGCTAAAGTCCCCTCGCCATTACCTGCAGCCTCTCTCCTCTCTCCTCCTACTCAAGACCAGCCTATCTTCCCCATACCTTTTTTACCTATGCATGTTAAAATTTACATCATAATATAATATTATAACATTTAAATCTTTATTTGAAAAATTTCAAGCCTTTGGAGAAGTTACAAGCATAGTAAAATAAATCCTCATATACTCTACCCCTAAATTAACCGGTTATTTACATTTTGCTACATTTGCTTTATCCCTCTCTCTTTTGTTTATGTGCCTATTACTTTGCAAACATCATGACATTTCACCCCTAAGTATTTAGCCTGTATCTCCTAAGGAGAATGACATTATCGCGCATAACCACAATGTGATCAATTATCACAATGCAGAAACATAACATTGATATAATACTGTTATTAAATCTATAGTCTTCATTCAAATGTTTACCACTTGTCCCAATAATTTATTTTATAGCTATTTGTATTCATTTATGTATTTATTTTGGGATTCAAAATCTAATCAAAAATCACTTATTGTATTTGCTCTCTCTCTCTCTCTCTCTCTCCTTTTATTATATTGACCTTTCTTAAGAATCAGAGGTAGTCTTTTCAGCATCTTTCCTATGAAACTCTCAGGCTGCTTTATTTATTTATTTATTTATTTATTTATTTATTTATTTATTTATTTATTTATTTTGAGATCCATCCATATCAATGCTCTGGGTCATTCCTTGTAACATCTGCACAGATTTTGTCACTGCTCAAGCCCTTTGTTATTCAGAGAAGCTGATGCCTCCTGTACATTTATGACCCAATGTGTGACCTCCTGTTGTCTCCTCTAGATCGACATGAAACTGTCTGGGACATGCAGCTCCTGGTTCCCCACTGGCTTGGCACAGAAGTCCTGGGGAAACTGCTTTCCCTCCAGACCCCACGGGCCCTGAGCCATCACCTGGCACTACACTGGGGAGGACATCCAGAGCCTCGTGCCCAACAGTAACATGGAGGAGCTGCTGCAGATCCTAGGTGCCATGGACACCTGAGCCTGGGACCTAAACAACAGGTCCATGGTGGTCATCCCCGCCCTGATCAAAACACAACCTGTGCTGATTCTGGACAGAAGAGGAAGACGAGATGAGGGTCTTTAGAAGTGTACATTATGCCCTAGAAAAACCTTCCCCCTTCCTGTGTGGTATCTTTCACGAGGTCCAGGTGAACCTCTAGGGATGGCTCCCCAAGCAGAGAGCACCAAGCAAGACATGGGCATCCACCTGGTGAGGGGCTGCAAGAACAACAGTGCCAGAATGCAGACACAAGTAGGGATGCAGCCCATCTTTCCCATCAGAGATGCTGGGTACATTCCTTCCTGTACCCACATACTGAAGGAAGCCACCCTCCCTCCCATCTGACCTATTTCTCTGCCACTCTCTCCCTCCCTCTGTACATTCCGATGTATGTGAACAGCCTTTCTAGTGTAAGAGCCAACCATATCCTTTCCTTTGGCCATTCGAAAAGTGAGCATCCTTCCTCTCTGTGTTTTGCATTCCATCCATGTCTCATCCTCTATTACCTTGCTCCTTATTGATAATTTTACTGGAATTTCTAACTTTTTAATGATATTTTTAACTACTATAATGATTGTCCTTTAAAGAAAAGGGCATATTTATGCAAAATGTGTAATTCTTATACTCTTTTCTCTATTATACCATGTCCTGAGCTTATCTCTTTTATATTTGCAAGGAAAACTTCCATCTATGGAATCTAAAAGGCATTGTCTGTTTATAAATTAGAATTTATAAACAGACAATGCCTTTTGCAAAACAGGGTGTGTTTGAAATCATCCAAATCAGGCAGGAGCTGTCACGAAGGAAACGTTCCCTGTCACTTGCTGTGTGCTGATCATTGCCAGAGACGCTTCACCCTGAGTTTTTTTGGGAGAAATTTTTGTGTTTCATTTTGTAAGAGAAAGGGAGGAAGGAATTCTTCTCTGGAGTGATTTCATAGGCTTTTTTGTTTCTACAATAAGACATGTCTTTGCTTTTGTAAACATCAATGCGAACATCCACATGAAAACTACAAACTGTCACACTTTGTCATTTCCTCTCACCTCAGATTGAGGGTCGACACTGTTTTAAGGTTACAAAGTTGTGTATGAAAATACAGAAGACCCCTGACTCATGATCTGCAGCAGTCCGTTGTCATTTGTGCATAGCATATATTTTTCCACATTTAGAACCTGGTTTGATAACTATACACTCGATGTCTGAAAAATGAAATACAGCAAGTTTTTTGCAGTGATTTCAAATTGTGCTAAAGTTTTGCATTCATATAAAGGAACATTTTGTTAGTACATGTGGACCCAGGGAAAGGACCCGGAACTGAATAATCTATCTCCCTAAGCAGAGGTCAGGGAAAAAAAACAAAGAAAGAGGCTGGCCACTCCAGTCTGGTAATTAACAGAGTTTATTAAGGGAAACTTACACCCAGGTGCATCTTGGGTGTAAGTTTCCCTTAATAAACTCTATTTAGTAGCTGCCAAAGAATTGTGTAGGGCAATAAAGGGAAGAGTTGCAGGCGCTAGTCCAGGTACAGAAAATTACTTTACATGTTTGACCAGGTTGTGATAACAGCCTGTTTGAGAAACCAGCAAATAACAAAGGCAGGAGAGGGTGCTGGTTTATGTCAGAATTAATATAGATTACAATTAGACCATCTCTAAGGGGGTCCATGACAAACAACCTCCCTACTGGCCGGGGTCCAGCTGAAGGGTCAGTCATTGGTCAGGCCTTGGGCTGTCTCTCCTCCACGCATGTTCTAATTCTTCTATCATGAGAAGTATATAATTTTAATGTTATATCATACGTATATATATATATATATGAAGTATGTATATAAATAAATATTAATGCAGGTATTTTTACTTTAACTATAGGATATAGTAAAAAGTTATTTTTCTTTCCTTTTTTTTCTTTTTTTAAGTAAATAAATTGTTGCCTGTTATTTTAGTATGTTGGTCTTTAAAAACATTTTTTTCTTTTTGTTTTGTTTTCACTCACAAAGACCCCACATAGCAAAACAAGCTAATCTGGAATTCAGAAAGTCATTAACTTAATTTCCTAATGATGGAAACACCTGATTTATTTAGGTGCTTAATTATTACTAAAATTGGGAATGGTATGTGGAAGTAAAAAGAGCCCAGTTGATTTTCACATTTATTCTCACTTTAAAGAAAAGAGGTCCCTTCCATTTTCCTTGATGAATCACAAAAACAAATGAAGTCATTTAGTCTTGGCTACCGGGGAACATAGGAAGCTTTCTATTTCTGTACAAAGGTGAAAGGAATGGGGTCCTGCCAGAAAAAGAGAAAACCTACAGCAAAATATTCGCAACCTTCTGCTTTTCTTTAAATTTAGACAAGACCTCCTCAGGCTATCAATTAAAAACTTGTTTTGACCTGCTTGCAGCTATATGAGACAAAAGCTCAGAGTGACAAAACAGATATTTAGTAAAATCTCAAGACTACTTAAAAAAAATGGGCAAAGAAAAAGGATTGGAAAGAAAAAGACTATGATGATAATGTTGATTTTCTCTGTGGTTGTGGAAATACAGTTCATTTCTGTTTTGCACAAATTTTCCACAATAAACATGATTTAGTTTCATGAGAAAAAAATATTAATGAAATAGAACTAAAAGCTACACATACACACGCCTAGAAAGAATGACACTGAAATTGTGGTTGAAATTGTGGAACCTCCTTTTCTTGTGTCAACTCCCTCCTGAATGTTGCTTCACTCTCTCCCACATCAAAAGAGTGTTCACATCACAGGGATACAGCACCAGACAGCTAGAACCCAGAGGCAAGGGGTTTGCCTCTGGCAGTGTCTGTATGTAAAATCTCAGAGCAGAATTCTGACTGCTCCAGCCTGGGCCAAGGAACCGCCCAGTGCAGGACATGGTGGTTGGGGAGGTGGAGTCACATGATTGGCCTGGCCCCACTGACCATCGGTGAAGGAGCCGTTCTCCCCAAGAAGGAGAAAGGGGCAGGGGGAGGACATTGGGCAAATAAGTGCAAAGTGCAACAGGCGTGTTTACACTTTTGTTTTATGCAGGTCCAAGGACGGCACCTGTTCCTAGAGTTATGGGGCCACGTGGGTTCCTGAAATGTTGAAGCCACACCTAGAAATCATTGCAACCCAACTTTGAAGAGCTTAAGGACCATGGCACTCACTGCCCCGTCCTGGGAAATGTCATGGGGGCCACTCCAGGAGACGTTAAGCATCTCCAGTGCCATGAGCCCTGGTCAGGCTGAAACTGTCCGGCAGAGCCCCACCCTGGGTAGCTGGCTCTGTCTCATGCAGGAGGGGAGAAACCAGACCACAGTGCACCTCCTGCGGCCACTGTGAGAATCAAGAGGTGCTAGTTCTTAGGAGCTAGAAAAAAAAAAAAAACTTTTATGGGCCTTTTTTCTTAGAGTTGTTATGAACCATGTAGAGCTGTTTGGGCAGCATGTTCCTCATCCCCTTTGAGCTGTGGCTGCCCCTTGGTACAAAGTCTTATCTTGGGCTGTCCTGGGTGCCAGAGGTCTCCCAATGCACAAAAGCATCCCAGGGATGCAGAGCCCCTGTGGCATGGGCTGGAGGGCATTTCTGGGAATTCCAATTGGTTGCAACTGGATGCTACACCTTCAAAAAAGAATCAGAACTCTGGGTGGGAATTCTGGAGGTGTTTTTGCAGAAGAGGATTTACAATGACAACTGCAGGTTTCCTGGAAAAGATACAACTACATTGGGCTCCAGCAATGTCCGGAGCCACATGCTCTTACTAAACCCTGATGATGTGACCCCGGAAAAGCCACTCCAGAGCAAAGGGCTGTACCTGACTATTTCTGCACAAACAGCAGCTAGATGCCAGCCAGGCTGCGAAACTGAGAAGGCGGTGTGAGATCTGAGTATACAAGTAGAAGCCTTCGTAAAAAGTAAAACCATAGTTTCAGCTTTGCTAGATGAAAAAAACTTCTGGAGATGGACGGTGGAGATGTTCGCATACTAATGTGATGTCTTATTGCCACTGTATTCTTCAGTTCGAAACGGTTAAAGTGAAAATTTTTATCTCTTTTACCACAATTTTTTAAAAAGAAAAGAAAAACGATGAAGCTGGAATTTAACACTATCCAGGTAACAGCAAAGCCCACATAGTAACATATATAACTATCCATCGTGTTTAGAGTAGAACAGCAAAGGAGGGCCCCCCAAAAGATGGACATAGAAAAAATGATAAACTGTTTTTCAGAAGAATTTAATATTTGTTATTCCAAAAAAAAAATCTTTAAAATGGTTATTCCAGGGGAAAGAAGTAAGAATTTTGTTTGGCTTTTTTGTTTGTTTTATATTTAGTTTTTGTTTGCTTGTTTCAGTTTGAATTCATACATGAAATGATGCCATAGTCTTTACAGGACTTTGGATTCCTGAGGACTTAATCAGGCCAAACTGTTTATAAAAAGGCATATACTCTGATTCATCATTTCTAAGATATTTCCTGAGCACCTGTTATGGGCGCCAGCCCCAGGCTCAGAACAGGGCATGAAACCAAGCAGGCCCGGGGTTGCTCGCGGAGGCTGGACACAAGACTTAACTTAATAGCAGCTTGAGTAATTCACTCTCAGGGGCTATTTTCTGGGATTGTATCTGTACTTTAGGTCACAACCTGAGGGTGAGGTCAGACTATTATTACAAGCAAAAGTCACAAACTGATGCAAGGCCTGAGCCTCGGACGTCTCATGCCTAGGACTCAGCAGCTTCCAGACAAGGCCAGGACAGGGACAGCATTGTCTGTCCCAGCTAAACACCCTGGCCAGAGGGTGAGCAGGGATGTGCCCCTGAAAGGGAATTTTAAGAAGTAGTCAGTCCCCTTCCATTTGCATCCCTAGACACGAATGTGGGTGACAGAGCAGGAAATGACTCCAGGGACAGCTGCAAATCTTCCCAGAACCACTCAGACTCAGATGGTTGCTAGCTCATGACTGTTGTTCACAAAGCTGATTCTTTTTCTTTTTTTAATCTATGTATATTTTTAGGCGAGGCAACCCTTGGTTGACCTCACAGATTGCAAGGACCTTTTCAGCTTACAATCCTTTATATTTTATTTTTGTTTATTTATTTATTTTTATGCCTACAGCACCTGATATTCTTAGGTGGTCTCCCATCCAAGTATTATCCAGGCCCAGCCCTGCTTAGCTTCTGAGATCAGACGGGATAGGGCTTGTTCAGGGTGGCATGGCTGTAGACAAAACTGATTTAATCAAAAAAGAGTGAAGACCTAGATGAGCGTGGGGAGGAGGGGCAGGAAAGGAGTTACACAAATATCTATTGCAGAGGTCCCCTGGGATTGGGCTGCAATGTGCTGGCACGCTCAGAGCTGATGCTTGGTGAAGGTACCCTTGTCATGAGCCAAAAAGAATGTGACTCCAGACTATGGGTTCCTGTCAGGAGTATAGAGGAGAACCCAAGACAAGTTCTTGGTAGATGAAGTGTCTTGTCTGTGGAGGAGAGACTCTTCCATGACGTAGGCACTGCTTGACCCATAATCTAGATCTGGGCCAGAACAGAGCTTGCTTCCCATAAATCCCCTCTGAGACTGTCTGATCCACCCCCCTGCCATGCCCCACAGAGTGCTGGTTTCTGGACAGGCTGTTGCTCTGTCCTGGGCAAGTATATAAGGCATTTTCCCTTATCTGGAATGAGTCATGCCAGTACCCCTACCCATCTTGCCTATTCTATTTAATTCTTTAGTGCCTGCCCAGAAGCATAGAATACATCCATATCATTTTGCCACCACCCTAGATGTGCCCCCTATGTAAATTTTCCTTAATAAACTCTGTTAATTGGCAGACTGGAGTAGCCTGCCTCTTTTTTCAGTCTTGACCTGGCCTCTACTTACAGAGGTAGATTTTCAGTCTAGGGACTTTTCTTTGGGTCTGCATATACAAATGTTGTCTCACCAAAATCACAGAATTTTACAATGAAAAGGGACTTACAGATGGTTCGACTTAGCCACTGGGAAATTTTACCTTTCGATTATTTTTTTAATTTAAAAAGTCATAAACAGCATTTATTACACACTGGTCTTGTTGCTGTTCCTTTACATTTGACTGGTTTTCCATCTTCCCTCTCTCCTCTCAGTCTGGCTACACATCGCATGGTTGAACCCTTAGCTCTCAGCAGCAGTATGCTTATTCCACATCTCTAACACCATCTCTAACACCACATCTCCAACGCCATCTCTAACACCACATCTCCAACACCTCAGTCAGAGAGTCAAAGTTCTGGTCCACGCACCATTCCCTGTGGGAAGTTCAGTACTTGCAAAAGAACTTGTAATAAATCAGGCCTCCCAAGGACAGCTAGCTCCAGTAAGATCACGATGGAAAGTAGCAGCTTGTTGGTTGCCACATTTCTGAACATTGACCAGAGAATCTTTCCACTTTTGTTCAAGTTTTCAATTGTGTTCACATCTGTTCTTGGCACGTTCCAGCTGGTCACGTTGCTCCCCTAGCTCTTCTACGATTTCTGAGCCGTTCTAGTCAGTCTTCGCGGCCATCCGATGCGAATGCTCCACACTCTGGGTAGTCCGGTTCAGGCTGTCAGAGCCTTGCAGAAGCAATGCCCTTTGAGACTACAGCCGATTCTTATGCTCATTTTCTACAGTATGTGCTATATTTTGTGTCTCCTCAGCCCCCAGGTATGGCTGCCAAAGGTGTGCGTCTCACTTCCCCGTGGAGTTTGGCAAGGTCCCCCCTGTAGGTTCGAAACTTAGACATCATAGGGTTACGGAAAGATAGGGGTGCATAACATAGTTCTTCTTCTATATCTGCCAGCGTTTCACTTTTCATCAAAATCTCTGACCAACTTCTTCTCTTCTGTTCTGCAGTCCCCGCGACCAACTCCCGCGCCCCTCATAGGTCTTCATGGAGGCCGCGGGAGATCTCGGGTAGTTTCTCAAAATACTCAGAGGAGGCGACACAGGCAGCCACCGCGCAGACCACGCTCCAGCACACCCAGGAGATTCTGGGCCCTGCTCTTCCTCCCCCGGCAGTCAGCTGCCCAGCTCGCAGGCATCACGGCCACCGCGGCCACTGCTGCCCTGGACGAGGCGCTTCCGGAGTTGTGGCGGAGGTCCTACGGTTCAATTACTAATGATTCAGACTGTCAGGCCGTCTGATCACAACTGGGGGTCTTTTATACTCCTTTACTAAGTATTCATGTTTTAATATAGTATGTGTTGCTGGGGAGGAAAAAATTTTTTTACCCTTCTAAGTTCTTTGGCTCATCTAATAATCAAATTGACATAAGATATATAAACAGGAGAAAAATAAATTTAATTACATATGAAACCCGTTAAGCTAAAAATAAGGGGCCAAAGTGAAAGCCAACAAGGATTTGAGATTTATTTATATATATGTGTGTGTGTGTGTGTGTGTGTGTGTGTGTACACACACACACATATACTAATCAGAAAGCACTGATTTCAAGCAGAAGCCCAAATAGTGTCCTGATTAAGGGGCAAAGGCAAGGAGTATTTATGAGAAAGGGAAGGGGAACAATTAATTACATCAATATAAGAAAAGCATTATATATATATATATATATATATATAGGTTAACAGATAAGTTAACATAGTGACACTAAGTCTAAAGAAGTTTTTAATATTCAATCTGATAGCTATCATATCTGCTACCTTGTTATCCTTACAAACAGTTCTTTGGGACACAATGTTGCTCTGGGCCTAGTGAAAAGCTTATTTTGCTTTGCTTTAACATTCCAAGGACTTGAGGAGTGAGACATGCAACCCAGTTCCTCTGGGATGAGAGTTCCAACTCCATTCAAAAGTAGCTCCATTTACTATTTTTTTAACAAGTCCCATAAAAATAAGAGACTCAAGGACCAGTGAGGCAGTTGAGGCCACCGTGCCAACCTGAGCTAAGAAATGGGATGGGGCCTGGGGCCTCAAAGAGGAGATGGGTAATTACAAGACAATAAGAAGAGCAGAGTTTGCCCTGCCATACAGATAGGTCTTTCAGATAAAATGTTATCTCTGGTTAATAGCTCTTGACTCAACTAATACTTTTAGGTAATTAAGAGAGAAGTAAAAGTTTTTCTTGAAACTGCTGGGTCTTGATTGTCTTCAGGTCAAAATAAACCACATGCCAAAGTGGCATATCTTGGGGACCCTCATTAGAACTCTTTGATATGTATACATATGTCATGAGTATACATACACAGGCATGCGTGTATTGTGTAAGTACATATGCACATGTGTTCATTCATTTATATGTACATAAGTGTGTGTGCATGAGTTTATGTGTATATGTGTATCATATATGTATGTGTCCATGTGTAACTGTGTATGTGTGCCTACATGTAATCGTATGTGTGCGTATATGTGTATAAGTTTGTGTTTGTGTGAGAGTATATGCATGTGTGTATATCTGTATAAGTGTGTTTGTGTGTATTGTGTGTAAGTGTGTTTATGTGTGTTGTGAATATTGTGTATAAGTGTTTGGTGTGTAATTTGTGTAAGTATGTGTTTGTGTATAAATCTGTGTGGTATGTGTATTGTGTATAAGTGTGAATGTGTATGGTGTGTATATTGTTTATAAGTATGTGTATGTATGTAGCGTGTGTGTTATGTATAAGTGTGTGTATATGTATGGAGTATGTATAGTGTATAAGTGTGTGTGATATATGTATTGTGTGTGTGTTGTGTGTGAGTGTGTATTGTGTGTGTGTGTATTGTATCTATTATATATAAGTGTGTGTATGTGGTGGGTGTGTATTGTGTATAAATATGTGTATGTGCATGATATATATATTGTATATAAGTGTGTGTTTATGTGTGTCTGAGTTTCCTGAAGTGAGGGAGTCTCAGGACATAAAGAGACTCTGTTCTGGCCAGGAGCCTTGATTGTCATCCATTCAGCCATGAGCTCCTTTTTCCCACAAGCAGGGTGACTAACAGAGCATCATGAGAATATTCTTTTCCCCACACCTCCATGTCTTACCCCCACCCCTGTGTGAGCTCCACAGGGTTCCACAGAGCCCTCGGGTTGTGTCACAGCCAGCACCCGTGATGATCTTTCTGTCTTCCAAGAAGGCAAGGATAGTCACCCTAGAGGGAGGCTAGTGCTTCCTCCTCTAAATCATGTGACTCT
Organism: Rousettus aegyptiacus; assembly: GCF_014176215.1. NCBI lineage: Eukaryota > Metazoa > Chordata > Mammalia > Chiroptera > Pteropodidae > Rousettus > Rousettus aegyptiacus. The sequence continues at coordinate 70,436,730 of NW_023416306.1, forward strand.
GTGACTAAGACTCGTAGGGGAAGGAGAAGCCAGGCATTTATTGCTGACAGTCCTGTTCCTGCCTTTGGGCTGAAAGTCAGCAAACCACAGCCCTTGAGCCAGGCCTCCTCTGGCTTCATAACAATGTTGTCATAGTCCAATTTACTTTACTTTTCTACCATGAAACACTCAGGCATTTTCCGTATTATAAATAAAGACGGGATAAACAACTTTGTGCACATTTTTTTTCTGTATTCTGTATCGGACATGACACATTTATTTTTGGATTTTGTCACTTACAATTAATTCAAGGAGAGAATTATTTCTTGCTGAAAAAAAAATTGCATTTGTGTTGCTCTGTAGGTTTTCCCCCAAAAAAATTATTTTTATTAATCAATTGTTGACATACCTTATAATACATTTTAATAATTTTTTGCGCTTTTGGAATGTCACTCTGAGCAAAAACAAAAAGAAAAGTCAATCTTTCCACCATCATGAGAAACAAAAATCATTAGTTATAATTACAGTTATTAATAGTTTAGAAAATTTTCAGTTTCCAAACTCATTTTTGGTAATACCACATATAATTTTAGGATTACTTTCGAATCTAGGGAACGTCTTTCAAGTGGCATTTTTTCCACATACAAGCTGTAGGATTTTCTGACATGTGGAATTTTCTTATCTAATGACTTACTTTAAATGCTCATCAAATGTCAGCACTCATGGACCAATGTGTTATGGTGGATATCCTTCTCCATCTGGTATGATATCCTGAGTGTCTTGTAGGCAACTCTCACTGAGAAGGCGGGCTTACTTGTATTCTGGTTTTTCTCTTTGCATGACTCCCCTGTCATCTGGCCCAGGGTTCCCAATTCTCCCACCTCCAAACTGGAGCTACACCTGGGAGCCAGCCTTCCAGCCAGGTCCTTGCCTTCCTTGATATTGGGAAATTACTGGAGGACCTTCTCAGTCAAAACAGGCCATAAACAGTGAAGTTACCCTTCTATACCTTTGTTTTATTACAAAAAAAAAAAAAATTGTAGAATGTTCTAATGTGGATTTATCCAATTGTCTTCTCCTGGTGACACTGAAATTTTCCTTCCATAAACTAGACAGAGGTGGACTAAAGTTTTGATTAGATTCTCATTTCTCATTTTGCCAAGAATGTTGTGTTGAAAATAAGAAATAAAATTAATTTTATTTCTCTCTGCCCCCAAAACAGTAGCCCGAAGCCGTTTTTCAATAGAGAATAGCTTTTTGTTTTACTGACTGTGAACCCTGAGAAGCACTGCTGTGTGCCAGTAGTTCCCACAGTCTGGGAATTTCATGGAACAGTAAAATAAAGAACATGGGAGACTGATACTTTGTTTTGCAAAACAAGACCACTTAGAAATAAGGACTCCTATCAAATGCTGTCACCAGCAATCTGCGCCCCCCCCCCAATTTTTTTTTCTAAATATTGTAATGCCAAAGACAAAAAGGGTAAGATAAAATAAAGAAAATTAGAAAAGTTTTAATGTTACAATAATGGACATTTCTTTGAACTGAATAATGTAATCTTAGAAAAAAGGTTACCTAGTGATCCTTAGTTTTCTCCATTTCACCACATAACCAATCTATTATAGACAATGTGGCTTTAAATTTTATTTTTGTATTTTGTTCATCTGTATAGAGAAGCACAGGGAAAGCCACACAGGACTCTTCCATGAAATATATCATGTCAATGTTGATTCTATCCACTGAAAACTATAAAACTTATCTACTGTTCCACAGGTGGAGCCACACTTTGGGAAGGACCATAATTCTGGCTGCAACTGAAACAAGGTCACAGGACCCAGCTTTGGGAGGGAGCCTGGAAGTCATACAATTCGGCCAGAGTGTGACTCCTCCATGAAATTCAAGGGTTAGTCAGTCTCCGCTGGAACAGCCCCAGGAGAGAGACTTGGAAAAGCAGGTTTTAATTTATAAATATGCTGATGGTTGTTACCTGAACTTCCCATCCTTGTTCTGTTTTCCAGGTTACACAGAAATCTTGATACTTACCCACAACAGCCACTTAAATATTTTTTAAAACAGTTATTATACTGCTTGCTGATTTTTTTTCATCTCCTAAAAACATGTACAGTGAAAGACGAGATGATCTTGAGTCACATCCAAAGTGCCTGCCCCAACTTCTCAGAAGCTTTTGGAATTTGGAAGGAACTTTTATCTCTCTGTAAAGCCTGAATTTTTATTGAAAGCCAGGAGCTCAAAAATCCTGAACATTTGACTCTTTTTCTTTTCATTACTCCTTTAATAACCCTAACAATTCCCAAAGCGATGAGTACCCCTGGCTGAATCAAGGGAGGGTTGCATATAAAAAAGTCAATAAGAAATGAACATTATCATTCCAAAAATATTATTCCTCTCCATATTTGAAATTAAGGGGCTGAGAGAAGAAGGGAATGAAGAGTTAGCGTTTAATGGATATAGTTTCAGTTTGAAATGATGAAAACGTTCTAGAGATGAATGGTGGTGACGATTGCACAACACTGAACATACTAAATGAAAAATGGTTAAATTGTGTATATTTTACCATAATTTTTTTAAAAAAATTAAACTTGCTTCCCAGTGAGCCTGCAAGCATGGGAATTTCTCTTGCCACCTCTTGGAAGCAAACAAGAAAAAGTTGGAAACTATGGAAATGGGTGCTTTTAGGATGGCAGTGATGACACCCTGAAAGACTAGTAGAAGTACAAGGCACGTCCAGCTACCTGGTACTACAATTTAAGTGTAACAAACCAGCCTTGACTTGTTGCCTCCCCATACTGTCTTCAATTGTGAGCTCTGGACAAGCAGGGTAGAACACTCTGTATATCTTACATCCAGCAACATATTACCCATACAGTCCATGCAAGGAGTTGTGCACGTGCACCGCCCAAAGGTGCCTGGAGGGAGACATTTGGGGTCTACATATTAACCTGCTTTCACCTCAAGCCAGTGCTCATGGTTCTCCACCTGTATAGATGATTGTTGGCACTGAGATCTAACATTAAAGGCACTAAAAATACTGCTTGGAACAGGCTGGATGGGATTTGTGCTCACACTGTTTAGATCACTCTCAGTTCACTGAATACTCCACTATGCTAATAGTGACAGTTCCCCTGCACCACAGGAATGTGCAGAATTCAGGGCGGGAGAGAGTAGGGGCTGGGAAAGGAGTTTACCAGCGGAATACAGAAACCCAAAGCTGCACACTCATGGCTGATGCAGCAAAAATGTCCTAACCTATTAGAAAGACTGGTATTTTCTTTTTTATGTTTATCAATCTTGTTCTTTCTTAGCTACTGGGTAGGGCTGAAAGTTAAGGCAAGTCAACTGGACTCATAGGACTAACTTAAGGAGAAAATGTAAATTTAAACTCTAGATTTCATCAACCCTCTGTCATTTCCTTCCATTATCTGGGAACTAATTAGTCTCTTTTAGAGTCATTAATGACAGACCTTGCCCTTGGGCTTAATTACTCCCCCACACTGTGACAAACTCTCATATTCTTTTATTCTTCTTAAAATAAATCTAACTTGTACACCACCCATGCAAAATCCACTCTCTTTCATTCTTCAACGAACCATTCTTCCTCCCCAGTGGTGGTACAGGGTCCTGGGATCTTATGGGCCATCTCTTTTTGCCCTGCCCTTGGATATCCCAAGATATGTGACCTACTGCCCCTTTATACCAGACTTGCCCATGGGAATCTTCCAGAACCCACCCTGTCTAAAAGCAGCCACACAAGACATGAGTGCAAGCAGGCCTAATATGACAATTTCAGCTTGGACCATATGATTTAGAAAGCTTTTCCTCTCTTTTCAATGCTTAGATTTCAGGACTATTTTGGACTCAGGAATTCTATTTGAGATGTCAAATGCTGAAGGCTGATTCATTACCTCTTTGTATTTCTGTTGTTAGAATCCTGATTGTCTGTGAGACAAGAATGTCCCTGGCTGTAGAGGGGAAATGTTTCTATAAAAGAACACAAAGAAGAAAAGAGCACTAATATTTTCAAAACTAAATAAAAATTAAGAAGTCATCCCTTTGCATCATATATACCACAGGTCTGCAGGTGGCTATAGGGAACCCATCAGCACCACACCCACCACCACCCCAGGACCTGCTATAGAAGAAATAACTCAGAAATGGGAAAACATTCTGTTACGGAAAGAGGTGGATGTGGTTCCTGCAGCAAAAAGATAGAATTTCCCCATAAGTCAGTGGGGAGTCACAGTGTGCAGGAAGCACTTTTGAGAAATGTTCAAATGGAGATAGTGGCAAAGGGGTAGGGACTGTGCATAGGACCGTGACTTGTATAGGGCCACTGGGAATGATGTGGGCTCTTGGTTGCTATTCCCCTGGATTGTGGGAAAGGTCTTATTTAGCATAAATCAGCAACTGTTGTCCTCTTGCAATTCTTTTTAATGACTTTTAATGACCATCAAACTTTAATCCTAGGTCGATGCAGCCCTGCAGTGCTTCATGCTGGCTTGTCTGGAGTTACACTGTCTCACATCAAGTGCTGGCTTCCTGGCTAACAAACTGTGTTCTTTTATATGGACATTTTCCCTCTACAGCCAGGGACATTCTTGTCTCACAGACAATCAGGATTCAAACAACAGAAATGCAAACTCTCATAGCTTCAGTTCATTCATCTGTAAATGGGAATAAGGGTTATTACTGTACATGAGTGAGCAATACATTCCGAGTTGTCTACTGGTAAAAGCCACAAAAAAGTAGAATGAGATTTTGCCTGCATTTTTCCCCCATTTTGCTTATCTATACTTTCTAAGTTTTTCATAATGATTTCTTGTTTGTTTTTTAATAAACAAAACAAAAAATAGTAACAGAAGAAACTACTGAAAGGCAATGGCCAAGGTCCCTCTGAGAATCCTTGAAAACAGCCACTACCACTTTATTCACCAAAAAGTCTAATGAAAGAAAAACGAGCCAGGTAGGTGATGTGGTTACTTTTCCATCCCCAGGAATGCATAACGTTATTGCTCATGAGCCCAGTAACTGGTTTGGTTAGTTGTTCCATTTGGTAATTTAACATTTACATACTCTCTATTTTTACAAGCCAATGCCTTTTTTCATTAGGTTAAGAACAGACCGAAATTTAGAGGCACATCTCACTCATGTCTTCTGGCAGGTCCAGTTTGCCAGGACAAATTGGAGAGTCGGTCTACTAAATGTCAAAAAAGTTGTTATTTGCTTTCTTATTATTATCTAAGGATATGGAAGCGGACTGGGGGGCGGGGGCGGAAGAATACAAGCTTCCCAGATGGATCACTAGTCAGCAAGGCTCACCAAGGCAAGACCTGGACTCAACATTGCATTTTGCCAGTAATTCTGCCATAGTTGACCTTTTTCAGTGCATCCTTCATATTTAAGAGCTCCACAACCAAGAAAAGCAGAAGAGAAAGCAATGTTGGTGAAAGCTGGTCTTGTTGGGAAACTCCAAGAGCAAAGTAATTCTTTACCATTACAGTGAACCATGAGAACAGAGCACACCTGAGGCATCCTCTTAAAATTATTCCAGGTGAGTGTTTGTGGCCTGGTGTCCCTAATCTTCTGGTCTTTCTTCTCTGCTATGTCCAACACTTCAGGTGCCCGGCCCTCCCCAGACCTCAAGGGCTTGTCACATATCTTGTTATTTATCTGTGTTGTTTTACAATTCTAAAATCTTCAGTGATATATCATAATGTATCACCCCAAACAAGCATGTTTTGATGATATAAGAACTTTCTAAAATTCCAATACATCATTAAGAATAATTATAATAGTAGCTATAGGCTAGGGACTGTATGCTAAGCAGTATATAACTTACTCTCTATACTCCTTATAATACTCCCCAGAGAAAGGCATTTTTATCCCCTTTTTACAGATGAGAAAATGGAAGTTCTATGAGGTGAAGTGAGCTGCTCAAGGTTACATGGCCATTAAGAGACAGAACCAAGATTTGAACCAAGAACTATTTAATTTCAAATCAGTGGACTTAAAAATTACATATTTGTTTATTTGGTTATTGTCTATCCTTGCCCGACAACCCTTTTGTTTACCATTCTTCTTATTAAATAGGTTTGAAATAAATATTTATAGAATGAATAAAAGTTATTTTTCATCAAGACATAGGGAATGGAGGCATAATGATGAAATGGCGGGTCATTGTTTATTTCCTAGTACATTGAGATATCCTTGTTCCCCTAACAAGTCCAGCCAAATCTGTGGCTCCCTGGTACAGAAGTGGGAATTCCTAGTTGCATTGCAGAAACACTTTACATCGAGACTTTTATAGTATTTTTTTCTTTTGTGAATATTACATATGCTAGATTAATCAGCTCAAGCTATTACAAAGCTAGAAATTTTAAATTAAGTAGGAAAATAAACAAAACATTTTATAAGAGGGGAAAACTAAATCCAACCTCAAAAGAGAAATTTCTTCACCCAAATATCTAATCCTCTAAAATATATGGCTAACATTGTTTCTCTTACAGAAAACTAAAGTTAATTCTACAGCCATCTCATTTTCAGTGACATAAAATTACTTGTTTCTAACCTCAACAACAAGTCACCTCTTCTCCTATTTATTCTAGCTTATTCTCCCTATGGACAGTCTGGCCACACTGCGCAGCAGGTCACCACCTCTGCCTATCTTTCTCCTGAATGCCTTTCCTGTGTTTCTGGAAACTATGAACTTTTGAATTCTAGATCCAAAGCTTCTTCTCAAAATAAGTCCCAGTGTCCTAGATAATATCAACGGTTGGGATTCTAGAGAAGGCAATCTGTTTCCTGCCTCCAGAAGCACTTTGCTATTAAAGACACTGTCCATAGAACAACAAAGCCACTTGGGGTTTTTTAAAGATAATCAGGAAAGGAAATTACTAAGTCTGACTTACGGAAGGTGTTTTTAATAGAGAAGAATTCAGTGTCATCCACAGATTATTGATGAGTTTCTAGAAAGGTTTTTGAACATTTATTTTAGCCACTCAGGAAGGAACTGATTGATCATTAGAAAGCATAAAGGAAATTGTCTGATGGAGGATGCTGATGGAAGTGGGAAGGCCCAGCAGTGGCCCTGCATGTGCTATCAGGCTGATGAGAAGATCCCACCTGAATGCATGAGGCAGCAGCAAGCAGCAGGGCCTGACCCATCAGACCCCATAGTACAGGAGAGAGGACTTGAGCATCTCCCCTCAGGTCACACTTATTATTAATCGAGTTAGAAATCCAAGGTGCATTCCTGCCCCTTATTCACCAATCACTCATAAATAGAAGCCCTAAGTGGTAGGGGGCTGACCTGAAACTATGAGCCATTTCAGTCAAAAGTTTCTCCCATTTCAACATTTGCTAAAATGCTAGCACCTGATTCCCTACCTAATGAGGAGTTATTACAGTTCACTCAATTGCATTTATGCTACTTTTTAAATAAGGAAGCAGGGTTCCTGTGTAAATGTGACTATATGGGAAGGTAACTAAAGGGTAGGATGAGACATGGTGGTGTGGTGAGTAACCCAGTGACTGCTTTGGGCAAATTTGGACTAGCCTTTTGAGTTGCAGTTTCTATATCTAAACAAGAAAAGCCTCCTCATCACTGACCAAAGCAGGAAAGATTACTAATTGTCAGTCTCCTGCCAAAGCTGTCTAATCGCTAGAAAGTTCTAGTAGAATTGGATGTTGTCAGCATTACCGTTAACATGAGCTCGCTGGGACAGTGCTAGTAGTTTTGTTACTACAGCGCCTTCAAGTGTGGGAGATCTTAGCCAAAGCAGACAAAACCCAAGGTTACAAGAGATTTAAAAATTTTTTTTAAAGGCAGTACCTCTATGGGAGGAGGGTGGAAATAGCAAAAGGGGCCACCCATGGGCTAGAGCTCCAGCACAGGGTCCTAAGTTGCTCTGAAAAGTCAACAATGGCCTCCCTTTCTTTAGGCTTTTGATTTAGATAATGCTCTTGTTTCTTCCCTCCCAGGTTCTGCCTGGATGGCATAATGTCATAATTGAGCCATCGAGGTCTTCTGGTGTTGCAATATTCTCCCTCGAGAAGCCCACAAGCTCCCAAAACTTGTTTTGACAGGTGGCAGATCGGCTAACAGCATGCTTTATCTCTAGATTTCAATAACATCTCTCCTTGCTCCAGTGTCAGAGGTTAGAGAGCCCAGCTCTTCACTAAAGCACAGCCTGGTGGCTGATTCAGTCATCTAGGGTGGAGAAACAAGTTCTTCCACTTACTCGTACTAACATCCCCAAGGTTTGTGTCTAATTCTTCCCTGAGTAATAGAGTCAATGTGCCAACCCTGCTGGCAATATTTAAAACTAGAACCTAGACAAATGTTAGTATCCATAGCCAGGATGTGAGTACTACCAGGATAGGGAGAATCTTTCAAAGGGAGGGTAGCAAATAGTGAGGGGAAGGAGGGGATGGGAATGACAAACCACATATCAAAGAATATAAAGTTCCACAGTAGTCTTACCTTTCTGTCCTTCTCTCCAGTCAGAAAATGTGAATGAAAAAGGTGCTATATATAAAACCTGACAAGCTTGGGGTTGGGGTGAGGGTAGGGGGTAAAGGGGGGGTAGAGGTATATGACAGGCTTTACAAACTTGGTGACCAAAAGTAAGCACACAGGATGGTTTGATCATAAATTCCTAACTGGGAAAGTCATGGCAGGTAGTCATGTCCTAGGCCTATAGCTTCCTTAGCAAAGGTTAATCTTTACCTCAGATGAGCCCTGTGCATTGTTTCTATGCATCTAGGATAGCATACTTTTGAAATTTCAGAGTCATTTTCTTCTCCAGACCCTTCTAAGTCACAACTATGGCACCAGAGCACAAGACTACAGAACTCTTCATTGTCACCTTGTTACACATCTATATGTACTGTAAATGTTGTGTTAACTATCCTATACCCACCAATGTAAAAAAGAAAAAGTATATGTTGCTCCATTTTGCTTTTTACCCAATCCTAGACAGTCCTCTGCTTTGCTTCCCCTTCCCTCTCCAATCTACTCCCAATAGATTTCATGTAAAAATTTTTATATTTCTTCCTTTGATTCTAAATGTATAAATTTAGCTTTAAAACTGTCATTCTCCAGGGCTTTTTCTCAATCCATTGAGATTTTGCTTGTAGGCATGTTCTCAAAACTTTGGCTCAAAAAAACTCCTATAAAACTTTTCTATATATTGGATGTTTCATCAACATTTATGTGGTGTAGCCAACAGGATTCCAAATAAGTCCACTCAAGACCACCTTGCAGACCCAGACCCAGTGTTAGGTACCAGTGTTAGTTTTGCCTAAGGAGGAACACACAAGGCCAAAGGGGTTCAGCGAGATTTATTGTAGCAGAGTGACAGCCGGGCTGAGCTGAAGATGATGTCAGCCCTGAATGTAAGGAGACCTGAAACTTATATGGGGCTTGAGGTGGGCTTTTTTGGTGGGAATATGTCGAGCAGGTAAGTTGGCAGGAAAGAGAGGAGAGTCCAGTGAAATGGGAGGTGAGCCTGTAGCATTTCCAACCTGGACCTTGCAAGGACAAGTTCCCACACAAAAGGTAAGTCTGCTGGAGGGGAGGTGAAGTGGGGGGACTGAGAGAATAGGGTGAAGCATTAAAGAAGTACAAATTAGTAGTTGATAGTTGGGCATGAGGATGGGGAGCACGACACAGGGAATACATTTAGCATTAATATGATGGCTAAGTGGAGGGCCAGTGGAGGGAGGGAGCAATTGAGGGAATTGTTTTATGAACAATATAGATGTCTAACCAATGTACTGTGTACTTGAAACTAATTTAAATAAATATTTTTTTTTTTTTTAAAAAAAGGGTAAGTCTGGTTCCCACACTATGGGGGGTAGGGATAGGGCCCTGTGGACCTAACATTCTAGCCTTTTTGTTTTATGGAATAGGCATGGTGACTCCATCTTCTGTAGCTGCTTCCTACTGAATAGGGGGGATGGGATCTGTTAAAAGGGGTTTAGTAGTGGATAGTCGACTGGAGTGTGACATTGACTGGTTGGTTCCGCTGGCTAGAGGGCTTGATAGTGTGGCGCAGAGTGAAGTAGTATGACCTAACAACCATCAATCAGGGTCTCATCGTGCCCCACTGGCTGGCTCCCTGCTCTGGGAATCCTGCACCTCCTTCACTTAAGGTAGGTCTTGACTTTCTTTGAGCTATTCTTAGAAAATCCTCAAGATGGCACTAACCGATAAGAGTTGATATAACTCAGGACCAAAAGGGAAAAAATGGGCAGCTGTTTCTAATTTCAGCTTTCCAATCAGAAATACTGTGGATCTGAACAACATTATTTTTGCTGAATAAATGAGAGTCTGAAATCATTCAGCTACAGAGATAAGGAGCACCTACTCCTCCCAACCCAAATATCTGGCATTTTAGGTGATCAAGAATCTTCATGAGGGGTGCCTGTGGAATGCTCAAGGTAGGAAGTGGCCCTGTAGAGAATTCCAAGACACTGTAATTAAATAATTGACCAGTCCTGGGACACACACATATAAATTGGTTACCTAGCTCTCCGAGTCCTTACAATTGTATTAGACGACCAGGAGAGAAACTAAGACATGTAAGAGGGTTACAGCTAGTGGGGAGGTGACAGCCCCTTGGAGCTCAACCCACAAGCAGCACAGTTCAAACCACCATGTAATATCACTACAATTTTGTTCAGACTCTGCATATCTCGAAAGAAAACTAAAATTAACATGGGAAATTATGCTGCCAACACCAACAAGCCCGAAGATACCTAGTCCCTTATAAATACTCCTGTATACTATATGTATAATTTCAACGGAGTCTTAACTTGCAAGGATCTACAGAAATGGGAAGATTTAAGATGGCCAAAATAGGGCTCTTTGACACCTCTAAATTAACTTTTTGTGCGCTCAATCAGAAAAAGCTAGCTCTAAAATAAAACTGGGTAAATGGGAGGCTTACCTCAATTGGCAAATAGAAGCCTTTAAAGAATGCACAGGTAAATTCTCTTCTCTACAGGAAGATAACAAGAAATTTCTAGAGACTGTCTCTGAGCTAAAGAGGGCTTCCAAAGCTATGCAATGCCAACACCACTCTTTTCCTCCTTCTCCAACTGCCCCTATACATCTTTTACTTTTGAAGCTTCCTTATCTAGGCTTACCCTCTCCTCCTCCTTCCCCTTCTCTCTCCTCTGCACCTCTCCCACCACTGTTTCCTACTGAGCTGGGGGAGACTCAGAATAGAGAGCCAGATCAAGGTAGACCAGAGGGAAAAAAAATGAAAAAAAATTCTGAAAGCTCCCTTTAGAGAAAATCTAATTTCAGGTTGGGGGGGTAGGCGGAACTAGCAAATGTTTAAGTTCCTTGAACTAGAACAGAATTAAGAAATCTAACTAAACATTTTCCTGATCCTCTCCAAGACCGTGATGGGTTCACCAAGGATTTTGATTTGTGTTGGAACATATGATCCTGGCTGTTTTGACCTATTCCAACTAATAGACCTATTGGTTTAGAAAAGATAAAGATACTAAAAATCATGAATTTACAACTCTAGCAATTAAGCAATCAGATTAGAACTTCCTGAAGTCTTTTTCAACTGTTATTATAAAAAGACAAATCATTTTACGGATTATAGAAAATTGAAATGGGAGCCAGAAAAAGAAAGAAGACAGTAGTAAGCATAGGACTGCTCCAAGGACTGGGAGAGGGCATTTTCCTTTCTCCCTGCCAATACTTGAGGAGAAATCTCTGCAAGGAAAAACCAGTCTTGAGACTGAAAATTTGTTATAGACATTCCGACAGAGCTCTGGGTTCTTTCAGGTACTTTTGTTGGCCACATTAAGTCAGCCACTCCTATCAGAATAACTACTGACTTTGCCTCTATCTACTGATAATGCTGACTTAATTTGGTTTACAGATGGATCTTATCTCAAAGATGAAAAGGTATATTACTGAGCTGGATATGCAATAACTTCCTTGGAGGTAATTAAAAGTTCTTAGGAGAAATAAGATTTGCTCAACAAGAAGAATTAATTGGTCTAACCTGAGCTTGTCAATTGCCCAAAGATCAAATAACCAATATTTACACTGATAATCACTATGCCTTTGGTGTAGCTCTTGACTCTGGAATGTTATGGAAACAACTAGGCTTCCTAAATTCCTCAAGACAGCCTAAAGAATGGTTGCAGTATTATTAAATGCCATATATCAACCCAAACAAATGGCAATTATCAAAATTCCAAAATATTCTAAAACTGTTACCATGGAACCAAAGGGGAATTATTTAGAAAATTATTTAGCAGATGATACTGCAGCTAAACAAGCAGCACTAATAAAATTATTCAGACCTGAAAATGTTCCTCGTTCCCTATTAAATCAATCAAAGACTGTCTTTTATAGTTCCAACAGACAGCTACAGAAGAGGAAAAGATATGGCAACAAAAAAAGGGGGGAAATCTTCAATTCAAACAAACAGGTATGGCTTGGACCCAATCAGATACCAACCTTACCTATAGGGGCTCAACTATCTATTCTTCAACATGTTCATGAGCTAACCCATTGGGGTCCTGAAAAAATGACTTCATGGAGAAACAATATTACTACAACCTTCTCCTACTGTAGCGGATAAAGCGTATAGCAGATGTTTTATCTGTCCAAAATATAACCCTGGAAAACCACTTCATAGGTTCCAGGGACATTTCCCACTCCCTTTAGGCCCATTTGAGATACAGTAATTTATCCAAACATCACCATCTTGAGGATACAAATATGTATTAGTTATGATTTGTATGTTTCCTCACTGGGTTACAGTACTGCCTTGCAGAAGAGCAACAGCTTTAATGATAGGTAAACTATCATTAGAAAAAAAATAATTCCCAACTGGGGAATTCCTTCTGAGTTACATAGTGACCTTGGGATTCGTTTCACTGGGCAAATAATACAATCCATTTGGAACATTTGACCTATTTGACAGCATTTTCATTATTCTTATCACTCCCCAGTGGTCTGGACTGGTCGAACATACCAATGGTACTCAAGTAACTAAATTTTCAGAAGCTTTTAATCTCCCTTGGCTAAAAGCTCTTTCTATAGTGTTTCTCAACCTAAGATCTACCCATTTTGGTAAACCTAGCCTTTCTCCTCATGAAATAGTCACCAGTCACTCTATGCATCTAAATGAAGGGGCATATGAATCAACCTTACTAATAAAATATGTTCTGTATTATTGTCAAGGAATTATTAACCAGCTTAAGTAAATTGATATATTAGTAACTGATTCGTTTCACAGTGTGCTCCTGAGAGACGAAGACATCAAAGACCATGGCTTACAATCAGAAGATTTTCTTTTGTTGGAAAAGACATCAACCTTGTTGGAAGAGATGATATCAGGTGTTCAATCATGAATGGACATCTTTTTCTGTCTCTGACACTTGCCTCTGCCTACAACAGACACCAAAGACTCTTTGAGGATGAGAAACTACTGACATCAGAGGTAGCCAGCTATCACAATGTGCTGGCTGGAAAATTACTGCTTGGCTATCGCCCATGGGAACATAATGCTCTAACGACAAGCTTTCTGCTTCTGTACCCTCTTGCTTGCACAACCTACCTGTGGGTTGACAGTAAAAAGAAGAAAAATAGACTTATGTGTTCAAATAGGATGAAGAATGGGGTATAGGGCTTAAAAATCCTGTACCTCTGCATTTCAGGGCTGCTTAATTTGGGGTCTGGCAGACCCAGCTGGCTGAATAAAGAGTGTGTTTCCTATAACTCACCAATTTCTGGTGGTCCGTGTGTCTATCAGCTACAACATTTGGAGGCCCTAGAGAGATCTCAGGGAGTAGCTCTGAGATCTAAGACCAGACCGGCCTCCAAAGCAGTTATTGTTCCCGTTACGGACTCAAAGGGGTGGCCAACCTGAGACGTTCCAGGGCCCTTGAATGCCATGACGGGGTCAATGCAATCATCAAGGACACAACATTTAGGACACACTCTTTGTTCCTGATCCTGACGGGAATCTCCGAGGCCTCAATGTCTGGATAAAAAGGTACCTTTCTGTTTCTGTTGACTGGTCATTGGAGGTCCTGGAGAGACTGGGCACAGTCAGATCTCTCAGACCATGGCCAGGCTGCAGGACACCGCCTCCTACGCCCTGTTATCAGGTCTGTCTTTGGGCTTGACTAGGTTGTAGGTGGCAGACCTCTCTGGGTTCACCTACACCCCAGTAATTGTTCTCATCTGAGTGTCTGTCTCGTGTTTTCTGTGCAAGCAATGGGGGGAGGCCCAAGTTCACAGAAGACACCCTTGGGGTGTCTCCTGCAACATTTCAAAGAAGGGTTTGTAGAGGGAGCTAACTATGGCATAAAGTTTTCTACAGGCAGACTAAGGACATTGTGTGAAGTTGAGTGGCCATTTTTTGGTGTAAATTGGCCTCCAGAGGGTTCCTTTGACAGGGGTTTAGTGAGGAATGTTTGGAAGATTGTCACAGGCGACCCGGGACATCCCGATCAGTTTTCATACATCGATCAATGGTTAAACCTTGTTCAGAACCCCTCTCCTTGGCTCCGCCGGTGTGCCCTTTCTCTAGGGACGCAAGTCTTAGTTGTGGGCACCCCAAAACATACAGCAACTGAATCTCCAAGACAGCCCAGTCCCTCAGTCCTCCAATCTCCACCAGAGGACAGTGACCCTCCCCCCCCACCCTATAGTCCAGGACAACAGAGGCCAAACGGCACCGCCTCACCTCCTCAGATAGCCAGCAGGTAACCCCTATGGGCCTCCCACTCCTGCTCCAGGTGGAGCACCAGCCAATACCACCACCCCGGCCATCCTCCCCTTGCAAGAAGCACCACCCCAGGGGCATCACACAGACAGGCCCTTTATGGTTTATGTGCCTCTCTCGACTAGTGACCTGTGCAACTATAAGGCATATAATCCACCTTTCTCTGAAAATCTCCAGGCATTAATGGGACTCTTAGAGAGTGTCTTTTAGACTCACCGCCCCACTTGGGATGATTGTCAACAGCTTTTAGTTACCATCTTCACCGCAGAAGAACGTGGGCACATTCGAACAGAAGCACAAAAGATAGCTGTGGGAGGGAGGAGAGTTGAAGAAGCAGGGGAATAGATTGAGGAGGAATTTCCCTCCACCCACCCTGACTGGGAATACAATTCTCAGGCAAGGAGAACGACATTAGATTGGTACCACCAGATTCTAATTGGGGGAATTAGGATGGCTGCTCATCAGCCAACTAACCTTTCTAAGGTAACTGAAGTTATACAGGGACCTCAGGAATCCCTCGGAGCATTTCTTGAACGACTACAAGAGGCGTACCTGAGAACCAATGGGCAATTAATGTAGCCTTTGCTACACAGGCAGCCCCTGACATCGGGTGTAAATTGCAAAAATTTGGAAGGTTTTTCAGGGATGAATCTGTCCCAACTTGTTGAGATAGCCCAGAAAGTGTTCAACAACAGGGAGGCACCAGATGACCACAAATGAATGGCTAAATTAATGGTAGCTGCCATGCAGGAGGAGAGACCAGAGAAGACTAGGGCATGACAAGGGGGGTCAGAAAAAGGCCCATGTAAGGGTCACACACCCCTAGGGAAAAATCAATGTGCCTACTGCAAGAAAGAAGGCCATTGGAAGAATGAATGTCCTGAGAAAAATGCAAAGGACCAGGAAAACTGCAAGACTAAAATCCTTGTTACTGAGGGAGAGGACTGATGGGGCTGGAGCTCCTACACACTAAGCCCCCAGGAGCCCAGGGTAGCCTTAAAAATTGGGGGCAAAACTGTTAACTTCCTGGTGGACACAGGGGCTACCCACTCAGCATGACTTGACCCAGGAGGACCAATCTCCACATGAAAGACTACCATCCAAGGGGCCATGGGTAAAGCACGAGAATACTCATGGACCACTGAAAGGACTGTAGATATGGGGTGAAGTTAGTGACCCATTCTTTCCTTATAATTCCAGAATGGTAGAGGCCTACTCCAAAAGCTAAGGACTACTATCACATTCGGAGATAATAAATCTCAGATGTCCATGTCTTCCCTGTCAACTGTCTTAGTTACCTGTCCTCTATCTGAAGAGTACCTCCTCTATGAAAAGGAAGAGAATGTAGACCCATCCACGGGGCCCTTACTAGACAGACTCCAGATAGAATATCCAGAGGTATGGACTGAAAGCAATGCCCGAGGGTAGGCTAGGTACCAAGCCTCAGTAGTGGTGAGCTTAACTGCTACCATGACCCCTGTCCGGATTAAGCAATACCCCATTGCCCAAGATGCCAAAATCGGTATAAGGAAGCATATCTAGCAGCTACAGGAGGCAGGGATTCTTGTAACAATTGCCATGGAACACTCCCTTGCTCCAAGTCCAGAAGCCTGGTACTCAGGATTACCAGCCAGTATAAGACTTAAGAGACGTGAACAAGAGGGTTGAAACCATCCACTCGACTGTACCCAACCTGTACACTCTCTTACGCTTGCTACCTCCCAAGAGAACTGTTTATACTGTATTAGATTTAAAAGATGCTTTTTTTTCAGCATCCCCCCAGCTTCCAGCAGCCAGCCTATCTTTGCCCTTGAGTGGACAGTCCCAGAGGAGAGATTCTCAGGCCAGCTAAACTGGACGCATTTACTGCAAGGATTCAAAACTTCTCCTACTCTATTTGATGAGGCTCTAAGTGCAGATCTCCGTGCCTTTTGTCAATGTAATCTTCACTGTACGTTACTCCAGTATGTTGATGATTTACTATTAGCAGCTAAAACTGAGGAGATCTGTCTCGCGGCAACCAGGGACTTACTCAGCACCCTAGAGGCATATGGGTACCGAGTCTCCTCTAAGAAAGCCCAGCTGTGCACCCAGGTGGTGGCCTACCTCAGGTATACCATCAAAGCAGGAAAACAGACTTTCTCTCTCAGCAGAAGATGGAAGCCATTCTTCAGATTCTGGTACCCACCACCAAGAGACAGGTAAGAGAATTCCTTGGGGTGACGTGCTATTGCAGACTTTGGATTCCTGGTTTCACATAGATTGCAAAGCCCTTGTACTCAGCTACAGGAGGAAATCAGCCCCTCAATTGGACAGAGACAGAACAGAAGGCCTTTGACCTTCTCAAGCAGGCACTTATATCAGCCCTAGCCCTTGCTCTTCCAGACATCACCAAGGGATTTCATCTTTTTGTGAGTGAGACCAAGTGAATCGCCAAAGGGGTCCTAACCCAAATGCTAAGCCCATGGTGCCAACCACTAGCCTATCTATCAAAGAGACTAGACAAGGTGGCCTCTGGATGGCCACCCTGCTTACAAGCCATAGCAGTGATGGCTCTCCTTCTCAAAGGAACTGACAAACTCATGCTTGGGCAGAATCTAGACATTACTGTCCCTCACGTGATAGAAGCCCTTCTCTGCAGTAGCCCAGAATAATGGATGACTAACTCCAGAATCACTCAATACTAGGCTCTCCTCCTCGATCAGCCAAAGATCAACTTCTCCAAAGCTACTATCATCAACCCAGCCAATCTGTTGCCAAACCCAGACCCCAAAACCCCAGTTCATGACTGCATAGATTTCACTGATGCTGTGTGTTCCTCGCAGCCAGACCTCAAAGATTCCCCTCTACCTGAAGCTGATGAAGTTCTGTTCATGGACGGAGCAGCTTCACGCAGGAAGGAAGAAAGTATGCTGGGGCAGCGGTTGTAACTCTAACTGGCACCATCTGGTCACAGGCTCTTCCCCATGAGACTTCTGCTCAAAAGGCTGAACTCATCGCTCTCACTGAGGCAGTAAGATGGGGAAAGGATAAGGCAGTCACAATATACGCTGACAGCCGATACGCCTTTGCCACTGCACATGTACATGAAGCTATCTACAAGGAAAGAGGGCTTCTGACTTCAGCTGGGAAGGACATTGAGAACAAGGAGGAGATCTTAGCCTTATTTGAAGCTGTATGGATGCCTAAGGCTCTGGCTATTGTTCCTTGTAAAGGGCATCAAAGAGAATAGTCCTGAGACTGAGGGAAACTGATGAGCCAATGCAGAGGCAAGAGCAGCAGCCACAAGGCCAGAGGGGCCCCCACCATATCTACTGACTGTTGTCCCTTACCCAGAACTGCCTCCATCTCCAACCTATATGGCGGAAGAGAAGATATATTTTCAAGATAAGGGAGCCGCTAGGAACCAACAGAGGCGATGGGTGACCCCAGATGGAAAAATCGGGCTCTCATGGGCCCTTGGAAGGACTCTTCTCCACCAACTACACCAGACCACACAACTAAGATGAGCAAACTAATCAAACTAAGATGCTCCGAGATTTAGACCCCTGCTTTCACTTGTTAGAAGGGAGAAGAACCACAGAGGAGATTGCCTCACTATGCCCGGCTTATGCCCAAGTTAATCCAGAGAAGGGGAAGATAGAAGAACCTAGGCATAGGGAAAGAGGAACTTATTGGGGACCACTGGGAAGTCAATTTCAATGAGGTAACCCCAACTGTCAGGGCTACAAATATTTACTTGTTTTTATAGACATCTTTTCAGGATGGGTAGAGGCCTTCCTCACAAGAAAAGAGACTGCTTTAGTTAGTAGGTTCTAAGAAACTACTTCAAGAAGTCCTCCCTCGATTTGGTCTCCCTGGAACTTTAGGATCAGATAACGGGCCAGACTTCATAGCAAAGATATCACAACAATTGGCTAGCTACCTAAATTTGTGATGGAAACTCCACTGTGCCTACCGGCACCAAAGTTTGGGCCAAGTAGAGCAAATGAATCAGACCCTAAAAGAGACATTAGTCAAGTTAGGATCAGAAACTGGTGGAACCTAGGCAGAACTTCTCCCCTTTGCTCTTCTCCGAGCTAGGTTTACTCCATGTATTAATGGATTCACCCCATTTGAAATTTTCTTTGGAAAACTCCCACATTTAGTACCTAGAATAGAAGATGAGAAAAAGGCAGAACTACATAACCTTGTCTTACTTCAGTCTTTACAGGCCCTTCAAAGTGTACAGAAGGAAATTTAGTCCTGCGTTTGTGCTGCCCACTCAGCCCCAGAGGATGGACTTCCCCATCAGTTTCAGCCTGGGGACTCTGTGTGGGTCTGGAAGTTCACTTCCAAAGGACTAGAACCCAAATGGAAAGGACCCTTCACTGTCTACCTGACAACGCCCACTGCAGTTAAAGTAGACGGCGTCCCATCATGGATTCATCACTCCCATGTGAAGGCAGCACAAGAGCAGACAGCTCAAGAAGACGGGCCCTTAAGACTAAGACTCAAGTGTACATAAGTCTAATCCTCGATTTCTTCCTTTTTTCCTCTTCAGCCCAGGCATACAGAAACATACACCGGCCTAGAGTATGGGAGCTTAAAGCAACCGAGACCAGTGAAATTATTACCCAGAACATCACCAGCTATGGTGCTTTAGAGATCCGAGAAGACTTGTGCCAGTTTGCCAGAAATTCCCTCGTCATTGCAACAGCCAGACACAACCTTGGATGGGGATCTTTCCTAGGTGGAGGAACATACTTAGGCTACAAGAAGGCACCCAGCTGTGGCATGTTATTGGCTGAGAAAAGCCTCTTAGGGATAGGACTCTAAATTTGTCCTCAAGGACATTACCCAGGGATATCTGGCCACATGGGTAATATGGGACTTGGATGTGAGGGCCAAGGCCAACTTTCTTGTGCTAACTGGGGTTGTGAGACTATCTACACTATAGATAATTATAAAAAAACAGAACAATGATCATATTAGATTAATAAGAGAACCAAGCCCTTCCACATGCTCTCTTGGGTCTTGCAATCCTATCATAATCACCATCAAAACTGCTAGCCCTGGAGGACAACACTATTAGCTCACAGGACAGACATGGAATATTGGATTATATAAAACCAGATATGATTCAGGATTATATTTTACTATACAGGTAAAGGACTCTCCCAGGAAAGCTAACCCTACAGAACCCAACAAACCACTTCTAGTTTCAGGACTACCCCAAAGTCTTACACCTAAGAAAACTTCTGTTTCCAAAGCAACTCCAACTCCAGCTCTAGCCCCTCCAGGTAGTAACCTAACAGCTATCAAACCCCAGCTACAACCAGAACCAGAAGGAGCATTGATAACTATGTTAACAATAATACACAAGGTCTTAAATAAGACAACCCCAGACATAGGACAAGATTCTAGTTGTGCCTAAACCCCAAAACCCCTTATTATGTCAGGGTAGGGACTTCCCTAAACTTAACTGAGCTCAGCAACTCATGAGGCTGTGAATGGGAAACTCCTCGACTCACCTTAGGAGACATACAAGAAAAAGAAACCTGCCTAATTTCAAAGAACTATTCCAAGCTGTTGGCAGTCACCCTACCTCAATAACTGTAATCGTACTATCAAAGTACCTATCTCAGGAGCTAAATACCATAAGGCTCCAAATAATACTTGGTTAGCATGTGATAGCGCGCTCACTCACTGTGCTGCATCCGATCTTTTCAACTCAGGTGAGACTAATATTTGTATCCCGGTCCTTGTATTCCCCCAAATGTCCCTTTACAATGGGCTGGAAGGCAGACTCCACTTCTTCCACAAGGACAGGCTACAAAAACAGGCCATACCAGTCTTAATATCCCTTCTTGTAGGACTCAGAATAGCAGGCTCTGCAGCTGTAGGTACTACTGCTCTCAACAAGGGAGAAAATAAATTACATGAAATTAAAATACAGATAGATAAGGATATCAAGATTTTAAAAGACACTATTAGCAGGCTAGAACTTCAAGTCGATTCACTAACAGAAGTAGTCCTCCGAAAATAGAAAAGATTTAGATTTATTATTCGTAGAACAAGATAGATTATGTATGGCTCTAGGTGAAACCTGTTGCTTCTATGCCAATAACTCTGGAATAATTAGAGAAAGCTTACTACTAGTACAGAGAAATTTAGATACTAAGGAAAAACAAAGATTAGAATCAAATAACTGGTTTCATAGGATGTTTAATTGGTCACCATGGCTAACAACCCTTCTATCTGCTGTAACTGGAACTTTAATCCTCCTCCTCCTCCTCCTCCTCCTCCTCCTCCCCATCTTCCTCCTCCTCCTCTTCCTCCTCCTCCTCTTGTTAACTTTTGGCCCATGTTTTCTCAATTTCTTGTTTGCATGTATAAGGAAGAGAATTAATTCTATTAAACTTTTAGTATTACAAAATAGAGGCTATGAGCAAACTCCACATGAAGAACCAAGGACTTGATTTTCTGCTAAGGCCAGTGGGGAATGTGCTGGCTGGAAAATTACTATTTGGCTATTGCCCATGGGAACATAATGCTCTATCAATAAGCTTTCTGTTTTTGTACCGCCCCCCCCCCCCTTGCACAACCGACCTGTGGGTTGACAGTTAGTAAAAAAGAAGAAAAATAGACTTGTATGTTCAAACAGGGTGAAGAATGGGCTTTAGGGCTTAAAAACCATGTACCTCTACATTTCACGGCTGCTTAATTTGGGGTCTGCATACCCCTGGCAGACCCAGCTAGCTGAATAAAGAGTATGTTTCCTATAACTCACTGATTTCTGGTGGTCCGTGTGTCTATTGGGGCTGGTAGCTACAACAACAAGACATCAACAAGGCCTATAAAACAACAGTTTGATGCTGAACTCAGAAATCAATTGTTTGATTGTCTTTACTTGTTTATTAATAATATTAGTCATAATAATGCTATACTTGTTCTTTGGGCTTTTTCTGTATAGCTCAAATGTTAATGATTATTAAAGACATATAACTTTTAATAATCTTTTTATGGCTTATGTAAATGTTATACTAGATGCAAAATACGGAAAAGTGAAAGAAATAGCAAAAATTTGGATCATGATAGTTCACAAGATAGAAATGACCCAGAGTGTTTTTCTTAATGAGGACCCATAGTACCTGACTGCCTTTCATTTACCTGCCCTTCCCTTTTGGAGAAAATTTGGTCTCAATTCATATCCCCTGGTTATTGTATTTCCCAATCCCCAATGGTTCACCATTTCAACAAGACAACAACAATGCTGGTATTTCCTAGTGTTGTGTCAGATAGACCACACTATCTGACCAAACATTTGGTTATCAATGAATCCTTCAGATTTATTTATGACCAAAAGGGAAAATTGTGACTGAAAGGGGACTATGTATTAAAGTTAACAAGCTCTGTGACCTAAAGTAACTTCACAGAGAAATCTGATTATAAATTCCTAACTAGGCAGATCATGTGAGTAGTCACCACCCATGCATACAACTTTCTTAGTAAAAGAGTAAAAGATTTATCTTTGCCGTAAGCAAGCTGTGTCCATTGTTCTTGTGCATCTAGGTTAACACACCTTTGAAATAGCAGCATAATTTTCTCTTTCAGACCCTTCAGAGGCATAACCTCCCCCAAGAGAACATTTTCTTAGTCCCTTGATCTTGATTCCAGGAATATCCTCTGTTTGGTTCGAATAAATTCTAACAAACATAAAATTTCTGTATGTTTGGATGTTCTTGTCGACAGAGTCTAGGAAAACATACACAGTTTTCATATAGATGTAGCAGGGAGAAAGGTATAAGAATGTAAATTAGTTTCATCCTCTATTCCTATGCTATCTCATTCATAAATGAAATGAATATATATATATATATTCCAACAAAGTAATACAACAATAACACAGGTATTACCATAAAAATATAAAGAGAAAGATTTTAGGAAATCTAACATTAAGTTTTTAAAAGAGTTTTAAAGTACGGACTTTTAGCAGATCATGTGTGGAATCCTGAGATAGCTGATTACCCAGATGTCATCTTCTTAGCCTCAGAGCTTTCCTTGGTTCTTTTACAAAGAAACTTCTATGCATTCTAGTCTATCTACAAACAGAATAAAATAAGAATAAAATCTTGTTAAGTAAGATTCTTTTGTGTGCAAGTAAAGGAAGATGTTTTAGATTCTATTTATCTTTTTACTTTCAGAGTTAGCAATAATAAATTCTCTGCCCCAGGCTAAAGTTGGAATTGAGGTTAAAAGTGGAAAACAAGATAAGATAAAAAGAAGAATCAGCAATTTTCTCCCTAGAGTTTTCTTTTTAAATTATTTTTTTACATTTGATTCTCATCACCCATTTATCTCACTCCCTAACCCCTGCCACTGGAAACTACCAATCTTATTCTCCATATTCATGAGATTATTGTTTTGTTTTGTTTTTAGAATCTACATTTAAGAGAGATCATACGGTATTTGTCATTCTTTTTGTCATTCTAACTTATTTTACTTAGCATAATGCTCTCAAGGTCCATCCATGTTATCACAAATGGCAAGATTTCACCTTTTTTTTATGAATGAATCAATAATACCCTATTATATAATGCGCGCGCGCGCACGCACACACACACACACACACACACACACACACACACACACACAATAGTTTCTTTATCAATTCACATTGCTGGATACTTATAATGTTTTCCTATCTTGACTATTGTAAATAATGCTGCAATGAACATGGAGGTACATATTTCTTCTTGAGTTAGTGTTTTCATTTTCTTCTGATAAATACTCATACGTAGAATTATTGAATCTTATGATAGTTCTCTTTTTAATTTTCTGAGAAAATGTCATACTGTTTTCCAATGTTGTAGCCGCCAGCCCCTGATAGCCATACAGACCACCAGAAATCAGTGAGTTATAGGGAACACACTCTTTATTCAGCCATCTGGGTCTGCCAAGGGTACACAGACCCCAAATTAAGCAGCCCCGAAATGTAGAGGTACATGGTTTTTAAGCCCTAAAGCCCATTCTTCATCCTTTTTGAACACACAAGTCTATTTTTCTTCTTTTTACTGTCAACTCACAGGTCAGTTGTGCAAGCGGGGGTACAGAAGCAGAAAGCTTATTGATAGAGCGTTATGTTCCCATGGGTGATAGCTAAATAGTAACTTTCCAGCCAGCACACCATAGTGGCTGCATCGATTTACAATGTAACCAACAGTACACAAGGGTTTGCTTTTCTTCACATGCTAATTTGCACTTGTTATTTCCTGTCTTTTTTGATACTAGTCATTCTAATAGGTATGAGTTCATATCTCATTGTGGTTTTGATTTGCGCTTTCCTGACAGTGAATGATGACCATCCTTACATGTACCTGTTGACAATATGTATGTTTTCTTTGGGAAAATGCCTGTTGAGATCTTCTGCCCATTTTTTAATTGGATTGTGTTTTTGCTATTGAGTTGTAAGAGCTCTTTACATCTTTTGGATAGTAACCCTTTATCATATATGATTTGCAAATATTTTCTCCCATTCGGTAGGTTGCCTTTTCATTTGTTGATGGTTTCCTTTGCTGTGTAAAAGCATTTTAGTTTGATGTAGTTGTAGCCCCACTTGTTTATTTTTGAATTTGTTGCTTTTGCTTTTGGTGTCATATTTTTAAAATATCACTAAGACCTATTTCAGGGAGCCCACTATTTATATTTTCTTCTAAAATTTTTATGGTTTCAGGTCTTATGTTTAAGTCTTTATTATTTCGAGTTAATTTTTGTGTATGACATGAGATAGTGGTCCAATTTTTTTCTTTTGTATGTGACTGTCCAGTTTTTTCCAACACCATTTATTGAAGGCTATCCTTTCCCTATTATATATTCTTGGTTCCTTTGCATAAATTAATTGACACAAACAAATGTGTGTGTTTATTTCTAGGTGCTCTATTCCATTCCATTGATCTATGTGTCTGTTTTTATGCTAATAAAAGGTATGTGGAACTTCTCAGTAGTATTTCTTACAACTGCATGTGAGTCTATAATTATCTCAACATAAAAATTTAATTATAAAAAGCTTATTTGAACATTTGGGGCTGCTATGGTGAACAATGGCCATTTCTTAGCCAAGAGCATCCATTTCTTCTTGTGTTGGTAGGAGCAATCTATTTCTTTCGGAGAACTTGTTTCTTCCCATTGTATGTTATCTTGATGGAGTTATAATTGAGGTGACTTTTCCTCCTCCAAACGAGGGATGAGATGTTGGAACATATCGTCTTCCATGATTCTGAATCATGAACGAGTGATACAAGAATGGAAGAAACAGTTTGAATTCATTCATTCCAGTGCCTGACCCCTGACCACACTGATGAATAATTCCTACTACTTGGATGCCAGTATCCCTGGATTCTGGTTGTTTCAATTACGATATCCATTTCTCCCGTCTTGACATCAACTCTGTGAACATCTCAATTCATTTCCCAAATTTCTATTTAAAAAAGTAATTTAATTGATTTGGATTATCTGTCATTTGTTATTCAAAAAGATCTTACAACCATTTGAGTTATTAATTACTCAGGTTTCACATCTTGTCAGTTTTCTTATTTTTTACATAGACTAGAGTTCCCTGACATTGGGAAAGGCAGCAAGTGTTCAGAGACTCTCTCAGGTAGTAGTTACTGTGAAAAGTAAATGTAATGATGCACTTAAATTAACTAACAATACCTAACATATTATAAATTATTAAAAAATGCTACCAAGGTGATGTGATGATGATTATAATGATGATTTCCTGAATTGTAGAATATCTGAATCAAATTTCCAAGTAACTTATTTTAATTGTTGATAAAGTAAAACCAAACAGAGTAATTATTTTCATAAGTAGATTATATAATTTTCAGATTATTTCAATGCAGATAATAACAATGCTAATATGTTATAAGCATTTTTTTTCCTCTCAGGAATTCAAATACATTTCTGGCATTTACTTGTCTATTAATTTATTCATAAAATTCTTTCTTCATATAAAATATAGAAGAAACTTCACCTGCCTTGTTGGAGGAGATAATCAGAGAACAAAACTGCTAGTTGACCCTTGAGCTAGACTTAGGCAATCGGAGACACCTCACCCCAACCTTTGTCCTTGAAATGTGCGCTTTGCCTATCATTCCCATAGTGGAAGCTCTTCCAATGATATTGCCTGAGAGAGTGAGATGCTGTTGAGACCAACTGGATGCTATATGTGACTAAACCCAATTAAGGCCTTTATATAAACTTTCGAATTGTAGCGGGTGTGTGCAGAGATCTACCTGTCTCATGGTCATCCAAAACAAAGCTCATATGTAAGTTCTCTTTCTTATAAAAACTGCCTGCCAATTTCAAGTGTCCTGCCTCATTCTTTGTTCTCTCCCCACACCCATGTATGAGAACCAGCTTCGGATTTCAAGGGGGAAGCTCCCAAGGTTGCTAACCAACATGCCCTGGTTGAATTTCATAGATTATTAGTTGGAAGAAAAACTGTAGACATAAAAGTGAATATTTCAGTTTAATTTTCTCATTTTTAAAACCAAAATGAGGGCAACTATATGCATGGATATACTTCACATATTAGAAAAATGTTAAAATCTAAAGTAATTGGAAGTCATCATTAGGTTCTGCTGCTCAGATTTTTAATACAGCATGCAAGCTTACTTATTAATCAAGCACCTACTGACTCAGTCATTGGGACAGTGGAGTCAATGGTTTGGAAGACATAAGCATGACTTTGAGGAGTTCAACCTAACAAGAATTTCTTAAAAAAATAATTATAAAACACTGTAACAGGCATTCTGATAGCTTTAAGGTCCAGGGCTGTGGAAACATAAAGAGGAAATTTATTTACTGGCATTTGACGGGAGGCTTAAGGGATGAGCAGAATTTCTCAAACCAGACATTCAAAAAGGTAGAATGAAAAGAAAGAGCATTTCAGATAAAAGGAACAGCTTGGGCAAAGGGACAGAGGTACAGGAAACTCCACGGAGTAACATCAAGTAGCCAGTGCAACATGTCTGAAATGGAGCTTTCATGGGAGAGAGTGAGAGATAAGCCTAGAAAGGCTGTTTAGGGCCATCTGTGAGGGTACAGGGAAATAAAAGTGATGATGATGGTTATGGTGCACCATCAGAATGGGGTAAAAAGAGTGAGCCCAGTGATGACACTGTGAAGAACTGAATACCTCAACAGCCATGACAAATTAATCAGAAACTAGTTGCTATGACTTCACATCATCCAAAATAAAATGTTTTTGCCCCTATCTCATAAAGATTAGAGAGACGTTAACTACCATAGTAACATCACAAGTGGTCATCATGAACATTTCTTCCACTTCCTATAAAATTGCTTGGAAATAATTTTTTTTTATTTTTATATTTTTTGTTTGTATATTTTTTGTTTCATATTAATGGATCCTTCTGGTGCTGCTCAGAAATGTGAAGTATTTGGGAACTATAATGAATAGTGTATAAAATAAGGACATGTGAATTTTTTAATTCTCCCTATTAATCCTAAACCTTATCCAATGTTTTCTGTCTACAGTCCATTGTCCTTGAAGCTGCATCAAACACTCTTCCCTGACAACTTAGCCAGTGAGAGGCAAACAAAACCTAAAGCACTCTCATCTGGAGAAACATAGTGGTGCTGAATGACCTGGAGAAAATGTCAATGTTTCTTTCAGAGTTGAAATCAGAGTCCACCTAAGTTTAGTTAACCTTCTTAGGTTAAGTTAGTGTTTAATTTTCTTGGGCCAAAATATTTAAAGGTACTTTATATAATCCACTGAAACTCAAAACTAATTGAGCACATATATAATAGTCAAGTGGATGAATCAATCTGCAAGACTGCAGAATGCGTTACAAGGAACTTACATGACTATTTCTGCTATTGTAAAGCAGGCATACAATCACTGGCAAGCAGTGTGTAAGAGAAAACTATCTTTACTTAATATAAATATTTTGGACAAAACTGAGAATAGACTAATTTGAGGTGAAATCTTTAAGTCATCAGCCATCTTTAACTTTCTTAGTTGGTCAAATAATGATTTAATTTAAATTGCTAAGGTGTTTAGTTCAAGATACTTTATCTCTTCTCTATTATTTCTAATACAAAAGACTTTTTTTTTTGCCCCAATTGTGTACCTTCACTCCAAATGATCTAAGACGTTCTGTAAAATCCAGCAATTTTCCCATGCTTTTTCAATGAACAAGTCGCACAGTGGTAGGAGAAAAGCTATGTAGCTAGCACTTCCAACTCTTTGAAGTTGCTTTAGAACAGATAATAAATGAGAGAAAAAGTGATAAAAGGCCCTTAAAGTCCCAGTACAGTGGCCAGATTACAATATTTACTAAGTCACATTTTTCCAGCAAATCTATAAAATATGTATAGGCTATGCAGAAATGGGAAAGTAAGAGGATTACAAGTAGGATTCTGTAGAGTTGTAATCCCACTGCTGCCTTCACAACCCACTGGAAGAGGCAGAATTAATTTCACTCCAGAGGGAAAGAACTGTTGGGAGCCAGGCTGCCCAAAGTCAGAGGAAGCCCCTCACCTGAATATAGGAACGACTCAGACCTGTAAAAATAAATGTCGTTCCTGACATTGCCCGGGGGACTAAGGTTCCAGGAACTGGACACAATAGTATAATCCTTTCAAAACAGCTAGCGCTTTGCTCAAGTTACCAAGATAGATAAAGAAAGTTAAGAAGTTAAGACGTCTTGTGATTAGGTAACTCCCGCCTAAAGCTACATGTTCCCTCCCTTAAACCTGCCCCTACATATGTAACCCCCCTACTTAAAATAAACAAGACTTGATCAGAAAGCCTGTCTTGTCTCCATTCTTTGCGCCTCTTGTCCCCCTTCTCCTTCAGTCCTAGGACCTCCGTTGACTGTCCCGCGGGTGGGACAAAGAACGAACCGAACATGGTAAGGAAGAGATTGTATTTGTTTTGGGATCAAAACTGTTCTGCAGAAAATGGGAATTGGAAGGGAAGCACCTGAGGCTACCAGATACTTTTATTTACTAAGGTGCTGTTTAATACTCTGTGGTTCTCATTCTCAGCATCATACTTGCAAAGGAGCTCTGGACTGAGAATTCACAGTGTCTAGTCCCAGATATGTCACCACTTACCCCAAGAAATGCATGGTCATGTAACCTCTTCAGATTCTTCACTTGGATAATAGAAACAGGTGTATCTGCCCTAGCGACTGACCACCTCCCTGAGTGGTTGTGAAGTTCGCATGGACAGACATAAGGGTATACCCTATAAATAGCCCTATCAACACCATAGTGCTAAGTGACATGCACTAGGGCCAGCATTAATTCCTTGACCTCACTGAGCCTTCATCTGACTACACCTCTGTTTATTCTCCCTGCACCCACCTGGCTGCAGGCCACCCTGTGGGGTACAGAAGAGGCAGGTGACAGAAGATGGGAACCAATTCTTTTCTTCATTAGATTTCTTTTAGCCAAGGTATAGGGTGACTGGAGAGTTTTTCTATTAGCAACAAACTAAAAATCCATTTTAAATAATGGTTTTTATTCAGGCATTTAAAGAGAGAGAGAGGATTAATAATTTACTAGGCTAAGATGAAAAAGGAACTAAACTAGGCATCTCTAAAGTTTTCACTTCTTAACCCATTTACAACTAACTGTGACAAATAATGTTGAATTCAATTGTACACTAGTGACAAGTGAAGAAAATAGCTTCAAATATCAGATTTCTGGAAACTTACCATTTTTTAAAAAGTTTAATCTAAGGAGAGAAATATATATTGAAAGGACTTACGATCTCCAAAAATTTGGAGTGTTGGACCAGATAACTAAATAAATGGTTGACTAAAGTAATAAATTTTTTAAAGAATTTATATTGTAAATCCTTGAAAGCATCATCATTCTGGAGTTTTTATTTTGTATGGTATGACTTGAGACATACAGTTTAGTAGAGACAAGTTCCTTCACAGCAAGACAGAGTAAAAAAACTTTCCAAACTGTAGTCAAGTACGGAAGATAAAAAAACCTTTCCCTGAGTGAAAGTGTGGTTCCTGCTGTTCCACCTCTTCTCTTCCCAGCAGGTTGCATGCATCTTAGCCTTCCAGGAGATGTTCTCAAGCTCCTCTTTAGAAAGGCTAAGGACCTAGGGAAAATGGTATTGTCTTACATATAAAACCTGAATTTGGGTAACGAATATTTCTCTTGCAGCATTAAAGATGAAAGAATGCTATTTAAATCCTATGTCAGCTGAGTATTTCAGAATAGCATAAAGAAAAAGAAAGTTAAGCCCACAGGTTTCTCAGCAGCTATCCTGAGTTCAGACAGCTTCATTCCACTGGAGCTGCTGCCTCTGGCTGTAGATGAACCCAGCCAGGCTGCAGGCACTAATGGAAGGACAAATGGAAGGTCAACCTTTTGTTTCCCAGAAGCTTTTCCAAGGTAGAACGACTGTCACCTCTTATTCCTACCAACATCAACAAACACAGATATTTAGTAGTCTTACTTTGGGTATCGCTCTAGAGTCGACAGATTCTTGACAACTTTCTGAAGATGTTTCCCCTACCCCACCCCCAAAAATAAATCTTCTCAATATTCTGACACAGATTTCTATTTTTACAGTTTAAATTTTTTTGTTTTTGTTTTGTTGTTGTTGTTGTTGTTTTGCTTTGCCATTCGATGTTTTTATAACAACAAAGTTTTTATTGAGGTAGATACCATTCACGTAGTGTAAAATTAACTTATCTTAAACATATGGCTTGTTAAGTTTTGACACATGTATGCACCCATAGACCTATCCCCCAAATCAAGGTATAGAAATTCCCATCATCCCAGAAAGTTCCCTCATGCTCTGTTCCAGTCAATATTTCACCTCAAGGAAACCACTTTTCTGTATCTCTTAGTATAGAGTAGTTTTCCTGTTCTTGAACTTCATGTAATTATAGAATATGTTCTTTTTCATAGGTGGCTTCTTTTGCTGACATAGCATTTTTTTTTAATAATAATTTTTTATTTTTCAATTACAGTTGGCATAAATATTATTTCCGTTTCAGGCATACAACAGTGATTAGACATTTATATAACTTACAAAGAAATCATCCTGATAAATCTAATACCCATCTAATATCATACATAGTTATTACAATATTATTGACTATATTCCTTATGCTATACTTTATATCCTCATGACTATTTTGTAACTACTAATTTGTACTTCTTAATTTCTTCTCCTTTTTCACCACACCACCCCCCTACCATCTGGCAATTGTCAAAATGTCCTCTGTATTACAAGTTTGTTTCTGCTTTGTTTGTTTATTTTGTTCTTTAGATTCTACATATAAGTGAAATTATATAACATTTGTCTTTCTCTATCTGACTTACTCCACTCAGCACAATACCCTCTAGGCTTATCTGTGTTGTTACAAGTAGTAAAATTTTATTCATATTTTATGGCTGAAAAATATTCCATTGTATGTATGTACCACCTCTTCTTTATTCATTCATCCACTGATGGACTCCCAGGTTGCCTCCATATCTTGGCTATTATAAATAATGCTGCAGTGAACAAATACATGGATTCACATGTCCCTTCAAAGTAGTGTTGGGATTTCTTCGGATAAATACTAAGAAATGAAATTACTGGATCCTCCTTTGTCTCTCATTATAGCCTTTCTTTTGAAGTCTATTTTGTCTGGTATAAGTATTGCTACCTCAGCTTTTTTATTGGAGTGACATTGATTAATAAAATTATATAGATTCCAAGTGTATAATTCAATACTACAGCATCTATATATTATATTGTGTGTTCACCATCAAATTTAAATTTCCTTCTGTCACCATAAATTTGACTCCTCTACCTTTATCTACCACCCTCATCTCCCTCTTCCCTCTGATAACCACTAAGCTGTTGTCAGTGTCCATGAGTCTCTATTCTTTTGTCGTATTTGCTTGTTGCTTTCAGTTTTATATTTAACATGAATGAAATCATATGATTGTCAACTTTTGTCTGACTTTTTTGGCCTAGCATGACAATCTCAGGATCCATCCATCTTGATGCAAGTGGCAGTATTTTATCTTTTCTTATGGCTGAGTAATATTCCATTGTATATACATACCACAACTTCTTTATCCGATCATCTATTATAGGACATTTCGGTTGTTTCCATGTCTTGACCATCATGAATAATGCTGCTATGAACATCGATATGCGAATATCTTTTCAGATAGGGGTTGTCAAGTCTTTGGAGTAAATACCCAGTAGAGGGATTGCTGGATCATATGGTAGATCAATTCTTAGTTTTTTGAGGAACCTCCATACTCATTTCCATAGTGGCTATACCAATTTGCAGTCCTACCAGCAGTGTACGAGGGTTCCTTTTTCTCTGCATCCTCTCTAACACTTGTTATTACTTGTCCTGTTAATAATAGCTATTCTAACAGGTGCGAGATGGTTTCTGATTGTGGTTTTAATTTGCATCTTCCTAATAGCTAATGATGTCGAACATCTTTCCATATGTCTGTTGGCCATTTGTATGTCTTCTTAGGAGAAGGGTCTGGTCGGGTCTTCTGCCCATTTTTTAATTGGATCGTTTGGGGTTTTTTGTTGTTGTTATTGAGTTGTATGAGTTCTTCGTATATTTTGGATATTAGGCTCTTATTGGAAACGTTGCTTGCAAATATATTTTCCCTTTTGGATGGTTGCCTCTTTACCTTATTAATGGTTTCTTTTGCTGTGCAGAAGCTTTCTAGTTTGATAAAGTTCCATTCGTTTGCTTTTGCTTTTATTTCCCCAATAATTTGAATATTTAATTCCACTCCCTCTTCACTTGTAGAGTTCCTGCTGGAAAATCCAATGATAATCTAATGATTTTTTAAAAAATAAGTTATTGTCTACTTTTCCCTGTCTGTCTTAAAAATTCTTTCTGTGCCATTAATTTTTGACGGTTTGAATATAATGTGTCTTGGAAAAAGCCATTTTGGATTAAGATAATTAGGTGTTCTGTTTGCTTCTTGGATTCAAAGATCCAGTTCTTTCCATAGGTTTGGGAAGTTTTCATAGACTATTTGTTTAAATAGGTTCTCTGTTCCCATCTCATTCTTATCTCCTTCTGATATCCCCTTTATTCTTATATTGCTTTTTCTGATGAAGCCAGATAATTCTATTAGAGTTCTTTCTTATATTTTTTCACTCTCCAGTCTCTCTCTTCTTGAATCTGCATCATTTTCAGATTTATGTCTTCAGTACCCCTAATTCTTTTCTCCATCTCATCAGCTCTATATCCTAAGCTTGGTGTTTCATTCTTTATCTCATTATTGAGTTCTTCAGCTCCAGATATTCTATTTGGTTCTTTTTTAGAGCTTCAGTATTCTTAATAAAGTATCCTGTTGTTCTTTGATTTTGTTTCTGAGTTCATTGAACTACCAATAAGAATTTTATTGCATCATGATGACTTTTTTCAGAAGTACAATCTTGAATTCTCTATCATTTAAATTACATATTTCTATATCTTTAAGTTTATATTCTGGAGATTTTTTCTTTTCTTCATGAGCTACCTTATAACCTTGGTTGTTCATGGTATTAGATGGATTATTTCTCCACCTGAGCATTTGTGGGAATGTACTCTGCTTTTAAAAAATTTTTTAATTATTATTTAGAGTGATCTCTATTTAGCAGGTTAATAAGAAGAGGTTTTTCTTTTGTTTTCCAGTAGATGGTGCACAATCCTCCTGCACCACCCAGGCCTTCTGGATCTCTGTTTAGTGACAATAATAATAATAATAATAATAATACACACACACACACACACACACACACACACACACACACACACCTCTTGATTTCCCGGGAGGTGTGTGTCTCCTCTGTGGCCAGGTCACTTTGATCCTAGGAAGAATGTGAAGGGCAATGGGGATCTCAACTTCCGAAGAGTCCTTGAAGTCCCAGTATTGATCCAGCCACCAGATGCAGTGCTGGGCTGCCTCTTCCCTAATCAGCCTAGATGAGTGGGTGTGGGTTGGGGTGGGAGAGGCTTCTGGTATGTCTGTGGCTGTTTTCCTCCTAGTAATACTGACTGCCAAGCTTCAGCTCCCTTGCTTTTATATCTCCACCCCTGTCACTGTGACCAGCTACAGTGTGTGTCTCTTCAGTTCCCGGGGTACTCACTGCTGCAGTTTTCCTGAAGCCTGCTGCTAGCTCTGGGAAGGTATGGGAAGGCAAGATCTGGGAGAGTGGGCGGGGGGGGAGGAGGGGGGGGAGTCACGCAAGCTTCAAGATTCAGCTTTCTGCCTGGCAATGGTAATTGTGCAAACACAGCTGTCGTCCCTCTATATTTGTCTCTGCCCTGTTCTCTGCCCTGTCCACTGGTCTCTGCCACATGGAATATGCTGATCACTCAAGCAGGAATGCTTAGGACTGCAAAGAATGCAAACCACCACCTAATTCCTCACCTCTCCCTACACCCTTTAGGGAGCTTCGAGCTCTGTTCACAGCATCAGTCTCCTCTCTTCTCCTTTTTCTCCTCCCTTGCTCATCCAACTCACCCACCTTCTGATGCTCTGATATGCAGATCTCTCAGATGTGTTTCTTTGCTAGGCTGGGTGTTATCTGTTTGATTGTATCTGTTCACTTTGTTGTAATTTTAAGGAGAGAGATCAAGGTGACCCCTCATGTTGCCATGCTTCCAACCTCTCATAAAATATTTTTTCCATCCTCTTACTTTCAGTCTGTGTGTGTCTTTCGATCTGAAGTGAGTCTCTTGTGAGGCAATATATGTAAGGGTCTTGTTTCCTATCCATTCATCCATCCTACCTTTTGATTGAAGCATTCAATCCATTCACATTTAAAGTACTTATTGATAGATACATAGTTATTGCCATTTTATTACTCACATTTTAAATCTTTTTCTCTTTCTTCTTTTCCTCCTCCCTCCCTTCTCCTCCTCATCTCCCTCCTCCTTCTCTTCCCCCATATGCTCCTCCTCCCTCTCCTTCTCCTCCTCCTTCTTCTCCTCCTCCTCCACCTGCCCCTCCTCTTCCTTCATCTTCTAAGTCCCTTTAATATTTCTTATAATACTACTTTGGCGTTGATGAATTCCTTCAGTTTTTTCTTGTCTGGGAAGCTCTTTATTTGTCCTTCTATTCTAAATGATAGCATTGTTAAGTAGACTAATCCTGGTTGTAAGTCCTTGCTTTTCATGACTTTGAACATTTCATGCCAATTCCTTCTGGCCTGCAAAGTTTCTGCTGAGAATTCAGCTGATAGTCTTATCAGAGCTCCCTTGTAGTTAACTAATTGCTTTTTTTTTTTTTTTTTTTTTTTTTTTTTTTTTTTTTTGCTACTTTTAAGATTCTTTGTCTTTAATTTTTGGCATTTTAATTATGATGTGACTTGGTGTGGGCCTCTTTGGGTTTATCTTGCTTGGGACTCTGTGCACTTCCTGGTCTTGTCTGTCTATTTCTTTCACCATGTTAGAAAAGTTTTCTGTCATTTTTTTTTTCAAATGGGTTTTCTGTTCCTTGCACTCCCTCTTTTTCTGCAAATGTTGCAAATGTTGGTACACTTGATGTTGTCACAGAGGCCCTTAAACTATGCTCATTTTTTATTCTTTTGTTGTTGTTGCTATTCTGATTGGGCATTTTCTGCTTCCTTATCTTTTAAATCGCTAATTGGATCCTCTGCTTCATCTAATCTATTGTTGATTTCATCTAATGTATTCTTCATTTCAATTATTGTATTCTTCATTTCTGACTGGGTTTTTTTTTTTAATGTTTTCTACCTCCATTTTTATGTTTTCGATCTCTTTCTTAAAGTTCTTACTGAATTCTCTTCTCTTCCCCTAAGTTCACTGAGCATCCTTATAACCAATTTTGAACTCTGTGTCTGGTAAATTGTTTGTCTCCATTTTGTTTAGTGCTTCTTCTGGAGCTTTGTTCTGTTATTTCATTCAGGGCGTGTGGAGTTTTTTTTCTCCCCATTTTGGCTGCTTCCCTGTGTTTGTTTCTATGTATTAGGAAGGGCTGCTATGTCTCCCAATCTTAGTAGAGTGGCCTTATACATAAGGTGTATAAGATGTATACATAAGGCATGTACATAAGGTGCAGGTGTCCTATGGGTCTCCTTGGTCACCTGAGCCAGGTGCTGCAGGTATGTCCCTTGTATGAGTTGTGTGTGCCCTCTTTTATAGTCGAAACTTGGTTGCTGTTTGAAGATTGACCCACAGGCTGATTGGTTGTGAGGAGTGACCAGTAACTACAGGGGAGGACTTATTGTATAGGGACTTACTCTACAAAGCAAGATTCATTTTAGCAAGGCTCTTGTGTCTACCCAGTCAGCCCTTTGGGTGTGTCATTTGTGGAGGTGGTTGGATGGTCCTCTGGTGTTGTCTGAAGCTGGCCACCAGGTATGTTGGTTCTGGGCTTCTTGGGAGGAGCTCTGTTGTAGGTCAAGTTCAGCTGCTACCTGTGCCCTGCCCGAGGCCACTTGGTATGAGCTACAAGGTAATCTTCAGGTAATTGCCACTTGTGCTGGACTTGGAGGTGCCTGGGAAAGGCTAAGCTATGAACTGAGGCTGGCTCCTGCTGGTACCAGGCTTGGGGCTGCTCAGCAAAGGAATGGAGCACTCTTGAGGCCAGATGCTACTTGTTAGCATTATGTGAACCTTTGAGAGATTTTAGGAAAGTCATCAGCATGAGGCAAGACAGGCCATTTGTATAAAAAAGCCACTGAAAGTGGTTTGGGTAGGCCACAAGTTAGGTTGGGTAGGATCTCAGGGAATCAACAGGGCAGGGTGGCCAGTGTTAACCAGTCGATGAAGACTTAGATATGACCACCTGGGTCTTCAGGCTAGGTCAGAAAGAGGGCTCAACAAAGGAACAATGGGTTCTGCTAGCACTTTTGTCTGGGAAAAAGCTGCCCCTCTAGCCCTTGACCTGAAGCCAGATAATTCAGTCCTCCCTGTATGTCCTTGGCACCTTAAGCTGCTGCCCCAGTGCTGTATCTCAAAGCAAATGAGTATATCAGCAAGTAAGTCCATGTGTTCCTTTAAGAGGAACATCAGGCATTCCAGTAGCCCTCCATCTTACTTAGCCACAAACTTATCTGGTTTTTACAGCCAGAAGTTTGAGGACTTCTCTTCTCAGCACTGGAACCCTGGGCTGGGGAGCCTGGTGTATAGCTGGGACCCCTCATTCCTCTGGGGTGACCTCCACAGCCAAAATATACCTCCTGATTTTTAACAACCACACAAGGGTGTAGGACTGGCCTATTCTGTATCTCTGCCCCTCCTACCAGTCTCAAAGTTGCTTCTTCTCTATGTCCTTAGTTGTAGAACTTATATTCAGCTAGACTTTAGGCAATTCACAATGAAAGTTGTTCTACAGTTTAGTTGTAATTTTGATGCAGTGGTATGTTTTCTTACTCCGCCATCTTAACCAGGAGTCCACTGACACAGTGTGTTTGAGTTCATTAATGTTGTTTGTTGCACATAGAGATAATTTGGTCTTTTTTTTAGTTGTTGAATATGAAAATATTACAAGGTGTCTATCCATTCTCCTGTGGATGGACATCTGCCCATCGGTTTCCGGTTGGGAGCTATTATGAGTTAAAGCTGCTCTGAATGTTTTAACTTGGTATACAACTAAATGTGGAATTGAATCGGTGGGTAGGTGTGTAGTTAATGTTATAATTAGCTGCTGGTAAGCTCTTCTCCAGAATAGTTTTACCCCTTAACACTCTATTAGTAAAAAATATGTGAGAGTTCCAATTGTTCCACATCCTCACCGACACTTAGTATTGCATCCTTTTTAATTTTATCTATTCTCATAGGTATGAAATGTCATCTCACTGTAATCTCAAACAGTTGTTAAGAAAACTTGAGCCATCTTAGCATGCCTTAAATGATCTTCTAAATTTTAATAAGGCAAGTAAAGTTATCTGTAATTTAAAATGCTATATCATCTATATCATGACAGGTCAAATATATGAGAGAATGGGTTATATTTTAGGTTATGTGGGTATAGTCCTAGGACATGTATGCCAAATTTTATCAGTTTGAGAATATAATTTGATAATGTTAGCTAATTGTATCTTGGCTTTAAACATACACGTTTACTTACCACTGTAGTTTATGGCTTATTTCACCCATTTAGTAACCTGGCTCATAGGAAGTAAAAATATAAATGAGGATTGCCTGAGCATCAAATTCTCTAATCAATATTTTCTGAATTAAGCAAGACCTCTGAAAAGATTTTGCTTTTGACCTCACAGTAAAGCAGTATTAAATTAACTCTACTATATGCTAATGCTTTATATGTATTATCTCACTTAATCTTACAATGATCCTATGAGAAAATAATAATGATTATCCCCATTTCCTAAATAATGAAACTGAGTCTTAAGGGAATTACATAAACTGCCTAAGGTCTCACAGCTGTAAAGCTGCAGAATGGCTAACCTGCCCCTGCTCTGACTCTGCACCCACATACTAAATCTCTTTCTACACTGTTCTCTCACAGCAGAGAAGTCCTTAGGACAGGAATGTGAGGAAAGAACCCCAGGCGCTTTCACAGAGGTATTTCAAGACAAGGAGGCAGTGACTAACTGTCTAGAGATGTGTAACTATGTTTCTAAATGGAGCAAACTCAGTGCTCGAAGGAGAAATTTAGGATCTTCTAATAAATACTTTTTTGCTTGGAAAAGCTACTTTTGACTTGATTTTAGAAATGTCTTGCTTCTCAACGGCTGAAGTGTCCCAGTCATCTTTGTGAAAGATGAGAAATCCTTCCCTACAACTGTGACTCCAACCTCCCCATGGGCCAACATTTCTCATATTTTTTAATTTCAGAGGAATAAATATCACTATAAAATATTTTTATCAAACAATACAAACATGTATATTGTTGAATGGGAAAAAATAAAGCGGTGAGCAGGATATAATGTGCTAACTTTGTGGAAAAGAAGAGAATAAAATTATATATTTGTATTTGCCCTTAGAAACATAAAGAAATTCTCTAAGGATGCCTAAGAAACTGATAGTAGATTCTACATGGGTTGGGTGGTGATACAGATGGAAGAAAAATTTTAACTGCATACCTTTGTATATTTGGGGGCTAGGGAAAGGTTGAACTATGTGACTTTTATAGAAGTTTTATAAAATTTTTGTTAAAAATAATTTAAAATTTTAATTAAAATTTTAATTTAAATAAAAGATGCTGAATAATAAAAAAGAACATGAAGTATAAAGTTAGCATCTCTAACAGCCCATTCTTTCTCATTGCCACGGATAAGTGTTATAGTTTGATACAGATTCTTTTAGATTTCTCTCGATATAAACTTATTTCCATTTATCAAAATACATAGATACAATGCTTTAATTTTATTTTGGTTTTTAATAGATTCACACTATGCATATTGTTCTGGATTTTGTTTTTGATTCAGCCATAAATGCTGGACACATTTCCATGTTTGTACATGTATCACTCTAATCGAACATTTCTCAGTTGATAAATGTTTAGGTTATTTTTGAGTTTCCTATCACAAATAGAAGCAGTAAAATATTTTAATACATGAAGTATATATATTCAAAAGTGATTAACATTTCCCAGTACCTGGAAAAAAAAAAATGCATCAATATATAAAAGCAAACAAGAGGACCCATTTCTCCACACTCTCACTAACCCTGAATATTACCAATCTTTTAACTTTTGCAAAATTGAAAGTTTAAACTAGAAAGATATCTTATTTTAATTTTCATCTCTCGGATTATGAGAGGTGAGCATCTTCCAGTATTTTGTCTCCCTTTTCTCACACACTGAAAACAAAACATATCATAAGGTGAAATTTATGGTAGAATCAGGGTATCCCCTCTTAATTCCTTGACTCAATGTTTTCAACACATTGAAGGAGCAAAAGAGGAGAGACATCAATGTTATCTAAGACAGAGGTTGCAAACTGGAATGCTTTGGAGAACCAACAGGAAAATGCAAATAAATGCTGAGGGGGAATCAGTAGAGAATGCTAAGAACTTTAGCAACCGGAGAGTGCCAAACTTACTAAACAGATTCTCACTGGTAAAAGTGTTAATGATTGTGCAGACTGTATATTGCTTGTCTGAGATATTGCAACCCTGACCTAAAAACAGCTAATTGAAAAAGAGCTACATCTGAGTGGCAGATTTTGGCTTCTGTTGAAAGAAATTACAAAATTTTACAAAATTCGATTATTTTAAATTTTAAGTTTAAGTTTTTGTCTTGATTTTTGTTTAAAATTTTCATTTAACAAAATATTTAATGTCTAGAAAACATACCTTCTTTTTGCCTCACTTTGATCTAAACAAGAAGATTAAGTGAGAACAATTATGAATTTGCCAGGAAGCAAGTATTAAGAATTAGTTTCTTTGCTTTAGTTTTCTTCTGTGTTTATGTAGATGCATTCTAAGTAAAAAAATTTTTTTTTTACAATTTTAATATTGCTTTATAATTTTGGAACTTACAATGTTGCAAATTAGGAAAATTAATCTATTTACTTGATTACTTTATAATACAATTGAGGGTAATAGACACAAAGAAAATATCTATAATATATTGTAATAAGTGTTTGCAATGGAAGATTTCAATCTGCCCTATGAGAATGCAAAAGAAAAAAGAAAAAGAAGAACTATCCTGTATTGGGTGACTGGTCAGACAAGGATGGCGACACTTCAGCTGGATATTAAAGAATGACAAAAGTATTCTAGCTAAAAAGGAAGTAAAAACATGACATACAGAAAGAACATTTGAAAAGGCTTAGAGGTTTAAACGAGTTAAGAAGTCTTAAATCTTTTATTAACTGAACTACTTGAAATAGCAATTTTGAAGGTCAAAAATATTTGAATATCAGCAATCTCCCAAAATAAATGAAAAGCTTTTCTATAAATTTGTCTATTCCATAGCCAACTTATTTGAAAAGGTCCAGACCTTTCCACAGGACAGTAAGAACAATACCATTGTAGTGCTAATAGTTGGATGAGTTAGTTTATTTGCTTTTATTATCTGGTTCAAACTTCTTGCTTCATTCTTTTGTTGATTTGATTGTCAATTCATGAAGATGTCAAGCTTTGGTAGTAGCTTGAACCTAAGGAAACATTAATCATCTGCCTACAAGATCAATACATTTCCAAGGTTCTGCTCTCCACAAAGGAGCCTTTTTGCCTCTGACTCAAAATAGTGACTAGGCACAGACAGGCATAATGCCCTGTGTTACTCTGAGGTATGAAACATTACCTGTTTGGTGAAGTAACATTACATACCTGCCTCTTCCACCAAATGATTCATCAATGTCATGGGGCTATTTGTCACCATCATTACCCTGGTCATCACCAATTAGTGTTTACAGAGCACCCACACAGAGATGCCACTGTACTTGGTGCTTGAGAGAATGCAAGGAAGACAAAGAGTACCACTTACAAAGTAAACTGTTGGAACTGTGTATTTGAATATGAAACACAGCACAAACATACCTATAAGCCCAAAACTACCTGGGTCACACATGATAGAATAAACTCATTAAAATTCAGCATTGGCCTTCACAGTGGTTATTTGTGTTGCAACAGAGGATGGAGCAGATGGTCTTTCCACAGGAAAGATGCTGGGAAATGTTTCCTCTCTTTGGGGATCTTGGAATCAGATAAATATTTAGGAGGGCCTCTGTTAACCATTAAGGCAAAATTTCCAGAATCCTTTTACAATGTCCCTGACCAGTGATTGACCATCACATCTCTAAAGATTTGGGGAATTTGAAGATTCCAGGATAGATTCAGTTGGTTAACAGGTAAGAATTTTAAAGAGTTCCATAAAGAAATTCTGGAACAAAAACTTATATGAAATTATCATAGGACTGTTACGCAAATTTTTCTAGTTAATAGCCTTTAACAAAAGAGATATTAGGTGGGCATTGGAATTAAACCAAGACTATTTTTTCTTTGTCATCATTCCAAATTACTCCTTTCTGCTGTGTATCCTCTTTAATTCCATCTCGTATTAGATAAAGGCAGAGAAAAAAAAATTGAACAAAATCCATTTGTATGTGTCTGAGCTTACTCAAGCTTTCTATGAGACTTACACAGAGTCACCCCAGTTCATAAGTAAGTTGTGTACCCCTAGTGTGAGCTCAATTGGATGATTAGAAAACAAGATGTATTTTACCCCAGGTATCAAGCCTCAATGGTTAGGCACTGACTCTGGTCCACTTACCTGGGGGTGCACCTGAAATGGTACCATGCTGATGGCAGCCAATAGGCCCTAACCCCTGTGAGCTGCAAGATCTGCCCCAGTATAGTAGATCAAAACCTGCCCTTCTCCCAGCTTCCCAGTACAAAGCAGTGAGACACGGTGGGTTGCTCCTAGCTTTACCACATGATGGTATAGCCTGGACAAGAGGAGACCTGGGGCTGGCATTCAGGTGTCCTTTAGGACTGAGTAGGGCTGAAATGAACTTGTCTGTCTTAGTAGTTTCCCATCACCTTTTGTCTCCCCAACCTTCCCCCCGCCTCCCACACCAGCCCTGCATACCTGCCCAGTGACGCCTTTTTGCTAAAAATTAGAAGGAGCCCTTGCAGAGAATGTCCCACCCTACAAAGGTTTCCTGAGTGTGTACAGTGGGTAATGAGGCAGAACTTGAAGAGGGTGACAGTTCATTCTCCACCCCTTGGTATACACTGTGGTGCAGAGGGAAAAGGTGGCTTAGCTGCAGGTCAAAGCAGGGTCCCTAGTTCCAGGACCAGGTACACAGATTGGGGGACATGGAGCAGGCTCAGGGAACTCTGTAACTCTGTAGCTGGTAAACCACCCCTACATGGGCACCAAGAAGCAGGGGTATAAGCAGGAGTTCTGTCTTCCAAGGCCTCTCGGTCTCATCTGAGAAGTATGAACAACAATCCAGAGTGCGCTCCTGTGCAGCCGGCTGAGAGGTGGAGGGAGGAAGTACCTCAAGAGATGACAGAAGAGAGAAAAAATGGGGACATCTATGGCCATCTTTGTTTAAGTAGGCCACTGGGTGAAAAAAGACACTCAAGGAGCTTAAAAATAAAAATAAAATAAACTTTCATATTATTCACAGACTTTTAAAAAATGTGCTTCTAATAAATTTACAAAAGTTCAATAACCCAATAGAAAATGAGCAAAGAACATAAATAGTCTGTTTCAGAAGACATACAAGTAGGCAATATGAAATTATAACAAAATGCACTAATAATCATAAATATGTATCTCAAAAGCATTGAACCTAGTGAAAAAGCCAGACATAAAAGAAGACATTTCTTTTTTGTATCAGTCTACATATACAAAATTATAACAAAGGCAAGGCTATAGTGACAGAAAGATCAGTGATTGTGAAGGGCCAGGCTTAGAGGAGGGAATAGACTACAAAGAGGCAGAAGAGAACTTTATAGAGAAACTCACCAACCTATACACTTAAAATTGATGAATCTTATTGTTTGTAAATGAAACCTCAAAGCTGACAATAAAAAGATTTAAAGCCTAATTGTGGATATAAAGTAAATTCATAATTCTAGACTATTTAGCCCTGAAAAGGTATTTACAGTCTATCTGGTGAAACTCCTTCCTTTTATATAAGTGAGGAAATGGAGGCCCAGAGAGAGATTGCATGACTTATTCAAAATTATAAAGCCTGCTGGTGGCTAAACCACATCCTAGCGCCCAGTCTTTTCAGTCTTCTTCCTGTGCTGCCACCCTCCACAGCATATTTGAACTGTAAATGTATCATATCCATCACACAATTTACAGGCACCATAAAACACCTTGCAGATGTTCAGTACTTTTATTTTAAACACATTCCCATTGTGTTCAACCAGAGAGGCAAAACCAGTGGGAGATTTATTGAAAGAAATTAGTTTATGCAATTGTGGGGTTGGCCATCAGGAAAAACGTGTTGAAACACTCAGGCACAACTAAATCCGCAAGTGAGATATCTTCTGTCTCAGAGAAATTTCAGCTCTGTTCTTAAGATGTTTCAACTGATTAAATCAGACTCACCCAGATTATATGAAATAATCTCCCTTACTTAAAGTCAACTGATATATATTTTTATCACACCTATGAAATATCTGCATGACAACACCTAGATTACACCTAAATAACTACGGACTACAGCCGACCTAAACTGACACATAAAACTGACTGTCACATCCATGTAGTAGGTAAGGATTGAATTACCACTTCTGTTTTCTACTAGAAGACTGGAAGTACGAGATTGCTTAAATTATTTGCCTAAGGGCACACAGCTAAAAAATACGTACTTCATTTGCATAGGTGGGTACAAGATAGTATACAGGTAACAAGATTATGCCTCTGAAGGGTCTGAAAAAGAGGCTTATTTCTGGCATTTCAAAGGTGTGTTAACCTAGATGTACAAAAACAATGGACAAGGCTTGCTTAAGACAGAAATAAAACTTTTACTAAGAAAGTTACAGATCTGGGGCATGACTACCCACCATGACCTGTCCAGATAGGAATTTACAATCAGTTCATCCTGTGAGATAACTTTTACTGAGCTTGTCAGCTTCACTAAATAAGCCCCTCTTCATTTACATGTCAAATAATAAAATGCTATATATACTGACAATGAAAAATGTCCATAGTATAGTATTTGACCTAAAATAAAAGAGTTTATATTACTTGATACCATTTACAATCCTAGACATTTTGCTAATATCTTCTATGGTAGGCAGGGGATGAGTTCTGCACCCATTCTGTTAAAATAAACACTTTGCTCCCTGAGAAAGAACTCTAAAGAGCTGACAGTGTTGGGTTAAACTTCAAAGGCTGCACCATTCTGTTGCTACCTGGCCTCTCTAATCAGAATATCATCCCTTGTTTTCTCTGTTACCATACCAGGCAGGACCTGCACAGATTAATAGTGAGATCACCAAAGAGATTCATCATGGGCAGCCCGAAAGGCAATAGTAGACTGCTTGAAGGTTGAGACCAGATACCAGGTCACAATCATGTGAGCTAGAGCAGATCCAGGTGGGCAGAAACACCTGAATCAATTAGGCATGTTTGGTCCATGATGAAGGGCACTAGGCAGCCTTGATCAAAATGTC
Organism: Rousettus aegyptiacus; assembly: GCF_014176215.1. NCBI lineage: Eukaryota > Metazoa > Chordata > Mammalia > Chiroptera > Pteropodidae > Rousettus > Rousettus aegyptiacus. The sequence continues at coordinate 70,481,584 of NW_023416306.1, forward strand.
TTTTATTTAATGTCATTCGAGACTTATTTTTTCCTTATGAAATCTGAAGAAAAAGAGTCTACATACTTTCTGAGGCCCCCTCTATCAGGGTGATAGGATGGCTACATGGAAACCTTTTAGAGATCCACAGAATGAGAAACTGCCAAGATTGTTAGGTCAATGGGACAGAAAAGAAGCACAAGTCTATATACCATCCAAAGGGAATATTTGATTCACTCCAACTGTTCCATTGGATGTAAGTAAGCTTCCCCAGCGCAGGGTATGTATCAGTATTAGTTCATCAATTATTCCTGAGCAAAGGGCCTGCCAGAAAAAGGATTTATAGAACAAATGAATGGCAAAACATCCTTTCCTGAATCAGGCCATTGTGCTATCATGTCCCTTGCCCTCCCTATTCCAATACCTTACACAGTTTCCCCAGGAGGAACAGGGTAGAGATTATGTGCAAAGGAAAAAATGGAGCCAAATCCAGTCCCAGGGATCTGGCTAAAGGGCTGGTGGGAAGGGCAAGACCCAGTCATTCATGTCACTCTGGACTCAGGCCTGGCACTCTAGGCCAGGACTGTGTCAAATAGGCCAAAATTCCTCAAAACCTTTTGTCTCTCACCCATCACTTTTCCTCAGATGGAATTGGAAGCATATTGTACAATTCCATCACTCTTCTTAGAGGCTTTCAAGCCCATTCATAGGTCTAAATGAATCCTTGGAGAGGATAGCTTTTTAGAATGATAGGTGAAATAATGGAAGAAATCTGGTAGAGAACCCTCTTGAAAGGGAAGGATGTCGGTTCTTACGGTTTATGGTTACTGAGGGCTGTTTATTCTGAATCAAGTTAAAAAACTTCTCTAATGCCTTACAGTAGAATTCTAGATAAATGGTAAATCAACAAATATGATCAATAGCCAATATCTCAATGGCAACAGTTTTTGCTACAATGTTAGTGTGACTTTGAATTGAATGATAATTCTTAAGGACATGTTCATTTTTGAGGGAGAAATTCTATAAATGGCTGCTTATATCAATACTCATGTTATCTCATTTAATTTTTACTAAACCTTATAAGGGCGTTGGTATTCTCCACATTTTATAGTGGATGAAACCAAGACTTAGAGAGAGTAAGTCATTTGCACAAAGTTTATGCCTATCAAAGAGGAAACTGAAATTGTCTTTATTCCAAAGCCAGTGAAATTGGGTCAAGAGGTACTGAAAATTGTGCTTTTATAGGTTTGTCATTTTTCCACTGACAGTTTTAATGCAAACATGGCTATGGCATTGAAAGGTTTTTAAGTAGAAGTTTTGGGATATTCTATAATTTTGGCTATCAAAGTTTAGTATTTCCAACAAAACATTCTTATTCATCAACTCTCTTTTCCACTTCAATCAAAATAGTAAAATAAACAGGAATGGTTTTTCATCGCTTTTCAAATCCAAAAGAAAAAAACAAAAGATAAAACAGAAAAGGTCAGACAAATCCCCAGTTTTCTACTCTTTCATAAATTTGGCAAAATTATCAAATTATTCACTTTCAAAGGGCAACTCCCTCATTGTGCAATATTATACCAAATAACTATATTTTCTAGTATTCTTGAAAATTACCAGGTTAAAAACCTGATTAAGATGAATTGTACCTCCATGTTCATTTTTAGCATTTCTCTCATGCACCTCAAACTAGTTCTCTATTTTCTCAATGTCCCTCCAGGTTTCTCTTAGGAGAAGGGCAGCAAGAGAGAGTCTCACTTCCTGGGATCAGGCATGCAATCATAGCTACTTGGTTTATTATCCCAAGATTCCACAGGGACCTCTTGCACCACTCTGATGGTGGACTCCATCAGAGTTTTAGACTCCACCAGGACCCTGAAGATGAGCTGGTAAGACCTTAGGGACCTTTGCTGGCTAGTTCCTGGTTTTAGATACTCTCAAAGGAACAAGATAGTTCTACACTGTGGCATTTCTAGTATTTTCAAGGACAGTGAAGGAGGACTAGGATTTCTGTGTGCTGGGAACAGGAGAAGTTCCCCAAATCCAGCTGAAACTTACTAAGCTGAGGCCAAGGATCCCCAGAAAGTTGGAGCCGCACTAGCAACAATTTCTCTCTTAGCCCAATAACTGTCATTCTGCAATGATATTTACTGTCTACCACACGCTGGGAACCTCAACACAATAAATAGAAGTTTTTTAAGTCTCTGTTCTCAAGATGCTTTTGTTGGAAAAATAAGATATATGATTTAGTTTTACTTGTCCTCTTGGTGATAGTAAAACACATTTCTTATATCATTCAAATTATTATTAGTCTCATTTCCCTCTTTGAATTCATTGGGGATGGGGGGGGGGAGAACACTTTTTTTACCACTTCCCAAATGGTCTCGATCAAATCCCACTCACTTTCTACACAGTCATGCACTACCACTGAGCATTGCATGTCAGTTACTTTTTACACAGAGCCCATGGAAATTTAGAAACTGAAAAGTGTATGAGGGGTAGGGTGTTGTGCAGACGGGTGGGTGGATTTAGAAGACACACGTTTCATATCTATAATATAGATGCTAATTAGACTGGGAATGGCCACCATGTGTGATCCTTGCTCCCTGGACAGTAAACCTGGGACGCTGGGCAAGGAAACAGTCAGGATAATCAGATTCAAAGCCTTACTAATTCAACATGCAGTCGGACTCTCAGACTGGGGGCACCTGGGCACTCTGCCATCTGCCTGATTTCTCCTCATGGAATGGAAGACTGCCATCTGGGCACAGGACTCTGTTAATGTTAAAATCATTTAACAGAAATGTTTTTGCTTTCTTAGACCAGAACTGTGTTCTACACTGAACTCTCACATCTATGCATCTGGCATAGGTGTTAGCAGTGATCCCAAAGAAAGATCAGACTCCTTATTCAGAGAGTGAGTTAGTTCTCTAAAGTGGAAGCTGGGTTCTTCAGTGGATCCTATGGATTTGAGGATAAAGTTTAGATGTACTTGACCACAGTTACATGTCTGCTTTGAGGACAATGAAACCAACATAGAAAGGCAGCAACCACTGATATTGAGGGGGCACAGAGGACATAAGAAAAAAAAAAAACACAAACCTTTAGAATGAAGTCAGTGACTCAGTAAAATTATCAAAGCTTCTATTGAAAAAGTTTCCCTGATTTTTGGCTTTTGAGGGGATTATATAGAAATCAGGGATGCTCGATTATATGGTTCCACTTGTTTTTTGAGGTCTCAAATTTTTTTAAAGAATATTTTATGTGTGTCTTTAGAATTGGTGAATGAATAAACCTTACTTTTGTAATACCTGAGCTTCTCAGAACCACGAGTGATTAAACCACGAGTGTTATCAGAGGTAGGCTTAAATATCTGTCAATGAATTGATCATAGGTAAGGTGCAAAGCTTTTGCCTCCAAGAAATGAGTAAGCAAGGAAACACGCAGGAAGCACAGGGCAAAACACCCTCCTGGAAGCTAGTGGGGTGGGAAGATGCGGAAGCCCAACCCAGAGGAGGCAGCTGCATGCTTTCTCTGTGGCTCACCTGTCTTTTCCTCCTTTCAGCACTGCACCAGGTAAGCAGGTGCCAAAGTGAGAGCCTGGCTCTGGTGAGCTGTGGTACATTATCTCACAATGACCTCAGTGCTCACATTTTACTTCTCCTGCTGCCCTCTGGCACCCAGAGTTCAGTTTGCCAAGTAAGTGCTGGGGGCTGGGGGTGAGGAACAAGGGCAAAGTCCCCAAAATTCAGCTTATTTTTCTAAGCCCTACTGGCCTAAAGTACATTTAAGTTACTTATTCCCTGGAGAGAGGAACCTGGCACCCCCTTAATTTTGTACACCTCATCATTATGGCCATCCTCATCTGTAAAATGAGCATCCAGTAGCACCCATCTCCTATAGTAGTGGTTCTCAAAGTGGGTCCCCCAATAGCAACAACTTTGAAAAGAACTTATTAGAAAAGTCAATTGAGGAACCCCATCCCAGACCCACTGAAACAGAAACTCAAGGAATGGGAGTCAGCACTCTGGTTTCACAAGTCCTCCAAGTGATTTTGAGGCACAATCAAGTCTGAGAACCACCGTCATAGGATTGTTGCAAAAAGTCCATGAAGGATCATGTATAACATGCTCAGAACAGTGCCTGGCTTCTAAGTGTGACTTAGCTATTAATATCATCATCATCATGACAGGAGTCCTTTCTAATAACACTTTAATTTCCAGTAGCACCAGGTACACACAGATTGAGATGCCTTTCCTGTAAGCTTTCTATGGCTCATATATCTGCAAGCTGACTCTCTAAACAGCACAAAAGTCTTCTCTTTCTTGACCAGTTACAATAATGATATGAGGTATAAAGAAGAAAAAAAAGTAAGAATTTATATTAGTAAGGAATAACTTTATTAATGGGGATAATTACAATAGGGAGATGCTCAAAGCCTAAACCAGAAATGTCTTGGAAAAGGGCAAGCAATGCTTTTATATGCAGATATTATGGGATAGGTGGCTGTGGAAAAAGTAAAGGGGAAGAGGGTAATAAAAATGCTGTATAGGAGTCTTGAAACTTAAAAAACTGGGTCAAACATTGCACTAACAGGAGAGTCAAGGCATGAAATGTTGGCTGTAGTCAGGCCCATGAGCAAAGAAGTTAGTTTGGGAAGGTCACATAGAATTTAGGACCCAGCTATCCTAGTCAAGCCAGCCTAAAGATATGTTAAACCCAAAGTTTTGATCAGCCTTGTCAAGAAACTGATTTTTTTTAATTAATTAATTTTTTTTATGGTGACATTGGTTAATGAAAGCCAGTAAGTTTCAGCTGTACACTTTAACAGTAAGACATATATATATTTACACTGTGTGTTCACCTCCCATAGTTATATATTTTTTCTGTCACCACATATTTGATCCCCTTTACCCCATCTACCTCCTCCCTCCACACACCCCTTACCCTCTAGCACTAGTCTATAGTCCATGTCCAGGAGTCTCTGTTTGTTTGTCCTGTTCCTTTGTTGCTTTTAAGTTTATATCCCACATATAAGTGATATCATGTGATTTTCAACTTTTTCTGTCTGGTTTATTTTGCTTAGCATGATTATCTCAAGGTCCATCCAAATTGTCACAAATGGCAGTATTTAATCACTTTTTATAGCGGAGTAATATTTCATTGATTATATGTACCACAGCTTCTTTATTCAATCATCTATTATAGGACACTTCAGTTGCTTCCATGTCCTGGCTATTATGAATAATGCTGCTATGAACATCTGTATGCAAATATCTTTTCAGATGTGGGTTTTCAAGTCTTTAGGGTAAATATACAGTAGAAGGATTGCTGGATCATATGGTAGATCAATTCTTAATTTTTTGAGGAACCTCCATACTGTTTTCCATAGTTGCTGTACCAATTTGCAGTCCTACCAGCAGTGTATGAGAGTTCCTTTAAGAAACTGATTTTTACTTATGCCATATGCAGTAGTCTAAATAATGGTCCCCAAAGAAATCGGGTCTTAATACTTGGAACATGTAAATGTTAACTTATATGGCAAAGTTTTTGCAAATGTAATTAAATTAAGGATCTTGAGATGCAGAGATTACCCTCAATTATCTGGATGGGCTCTAAATGCACTCATAAGTGTTCCTATAAGGAGGTGGTGGGAAATTTCACACAAACAGAAGACAAGAGGGCAATGTGACCACAGATGTAGAAATTGAGATGGTGCAGCCATAAATCAAGAAGTGCCTAAAGCCACCAAAAGCTGAAGAGTTGAGAAACAGGTGGTCCCCTAGAGCCTGTTGAGGAAGAGCAGCCTTACCAACACCTGGTTTTTAGCCCAAGTAATACTGATTTTGGACTTCCAACCTCCATAACTGTAAGAGAATAAGTTCCTGTTGTTTTAAGCCATCAAGTTTGTGGGAATTTGTTATAGCAGTCATAGGAAACTAATACACCTTGATTCATGAAAAGACTTCTTTTAGATTCTCGAGGGAAAAAGCCGCTGGTATCCAAAGGAGAGTTAGTGGATTATAGTCTTAGGAGTCAGCTCTTTCTTTATCTACTGCACAAAGATACTTTGCCATAATCTCATTTAAATATATTGGTGATAGCTGTGCTCATATGCTGTAAACTCAAGATTATTGTAGTTAATCTCAGATTTTAAAATAGAAAGGTTGAGCTTCAGAAAAGCTGTTAGTAAAATTACATGTAGAATGCAGCTAAGTAAATATACAAACTACATTAGGAGAAGACAATGAACACAAAGTAATAGTTTAATTAATTCTTGATGGTTGATTTAATTAATAAATTGGCTGAATGTTTAAACTTCTAGGAAAAGCAATGTTACAGTACTCAGAAAAACAAGTCATTTTATGTGGCTTCATAATAACATCTAATCATAAACAGACTCTTTTTCATAAAATTATAAAACATAATAAACCACTTAACTAGCGGACAGTTTTCTAGATAATATTTAAGAGTTAAGTCTTGGTTTAGGGAATTTCAATAAATTGAAGGAGATGTTATATTGGGAAAAGGCGTCAAATGGCCTCAGTGTTCTGCATACCACCACACTAGATTAGTTTATTCCCACATGGTAAAAAACTTCTAGAAATGGGATAAAGAATTATATCCTGTTTTACTAGTGAGCAAAAGAAATCTAGACAGATACACAAAAGAATATATTTTCACAGAGACTGTATTTTAAATAGGAATCGGGAAATCTGTCAACTGCATTTTATTAAAGACAGAGCTAAGGATTAGTCGCTTGACTAAAATGTGAACATTTTAATAATTAGCACTGATCAAAGTTATTTTGCAAAGAAATATGAATAGGAGAATACAATGTTAGTAATAATACATTTCTGTAATGCATTATTTAACGGATTATGTATAAATCAATGTCATAAGTTGGAGCAATATCTTCCACTCTGCTTAAATGGGTTTCTCCTGTATTTCTCTTGAATTTAGGTATTTCTTGATTTAATTTAGGTTTTGAGTATATTTTCAATAAAGAGAGTCCATTTTTTTCCTTCATTGTGTTTGTATCACATTTCAAGAAACAGACGGGATGCTGTTCTTCGGAGCAGCACCTGCCACCCAGCCTCCTTGTCAGGCTATTGCCTAAGGTGCAGGCTGTCATGCAGTAGCAGGTTTTTCCATGCTGAGCAATCTTATGGGGCTATGACCCAAGGACAACTGTAAAACCTACGTGTTAGAATAACTTACATTTCTTGTGCTAGACTAAGTAAACAAAAGGACAGAAGTAGCTAGATTTTATATGACAATAGAATTCCAGCCTATAAAAGAAATCTCTGTAGCATCCATCTCAGAATAGTCAGGACTTGCTGAATGGCTGCCAACTTATCTCTCCCTCCACTTCCAACCCAAGACAAACTAAAGATATCCAAACATTCTCCCCAAACCAATCACATAACATGTTCCATTTCTAGTTGTTTCTCCTCCAGCTTCCCCATGACAATGATATCTAATCAGGGCTTAGGGAGCTTTGTTGCTTTGTTTTGTTTTGTTTTCATTTTAAAGCTTTTCCTCACCCAGACTGTCTGAATTGTCTTCCTTGATATAGCAAGTTGTTTTCATGTGGGTGGTATTCATTTGTTTCCACTTGTGTTGACTGCCATAATTATTTTTAAAAAATAAAGAAAAAACTCCAGCCATATGCAATACAATATACTTTCTAACCACTTGAGAACGTCTGGCTCCTAGTAGTGCTCGTAAGAAAGTGATGCTACTTCAAAAGACATAAAGTGAAATTTTTAATAAATTAATTTTTTAAAATATTTGTCTGTACTTCTATGAAGTCTCTCAATTTAATTTTAACTAAGAGTTTACAAATCGGCATGCACTGTGACTCCATTTTGTGAAAAAAATATAATATATAAGGATATGCCTAGAAAAGTTATGGGGGAGGGGACAAAGGATGTTTATTTTCTAAAATATATTTTCTACAATAATTTTTCTTAAATATTTCTTAAAAGAAACTTTTTAAGACGTTTCCGAATTTTCTTAAATCTCTCTCTATATATACACATATAATATATATATATATTTCCATCTAAAACATTTCTTCAAACTGTGTAACATAAACCCTGACACTAAATGTCATTAAAGTACATTTCTTAAACCAAAGAAAAGCACTTTGGATACTAAGACAATAATCCATAATGCAGAGACTAGGGAAGTAAAAGCAGTTTCCGCCCTTTTCAATTGCTTTTCTCCTTTTTATTAAGGCAGATTCCTCTGTAAATAACTCCTGCTTCAGAGGAAAGACTCCCTGACTGGAGAAGACACTAAAGGTGCATCACAAATGCCGCTCCTCTAGAGACAGACCCACCTGGCTCGGCCCCTTTCCTTCCAAGGAGTAGGGAGGGCTATGACCATCATGCGGCGTGTTTTGGACATTGCCATTCCACTCTAGATTCCTCCAAAACTCAGCTGAACCCATCCCGAAACAGTGAGCACATGTCTGACTGTGGGCTCTGCCTTCTTCCACATCTGCTGTGGAATAAACAGGAACCACTAGATTATACTGTTGTTCTCAGCCCTCCTGAGGTTTTTACCAAAAACAAAGGGCACACAGGGTTACTGAAAATCCACTTGGGGCTCCCTGTAATCTTTTCGCGAACTACCACCAAGACCAAGAATTTGGGGAAATTAAGTCACCTGGAACTTGTCTATGAGAGCCAGCTCGCCTCCTCCCAGTCCACTGAGACAGGTAGGACTTATCCCGGGACTAGTTGGGACCCAGCCGCGTCAAGCGCCGGGAGTCCCAGAACCTGGAGACCCATCCCGCTTGGAGACCCCGCCCCAGGCCGGCTCAGCCAATCGCGGCGCGGACAGGCGGTGGGGGCGGGGCGGACGGGGCCGAAACCCAGGGCCTTAAAGGCTGAGTCAGGGGCAACTGGGCCAGAACCTCCAGTCTCGGCGGCCTTGCAGGCGTTACGTACGTATGCGCAGCTGTGGCTGCCACAGGTCAGCACTGTGGTCTACGGCCAAGGCGCGTCAGGGACAGGGACTGGAGGGAGGGGCAGCCATTCAGGGACATAGGCGAGGGGTGTGCGAGACCCCCTAGGAACGAGAGAGTCTGCCCAGAGCTGGTGAGACTGGGTCGGCGCTGCCGCGAGCCCTGCCATTCTTGAGGTGGGGAAGGAAAGGCGGGGAACCCTGGGCGGCGCTGAGACCACGGGGGTTCTAGCTAGGTTGTGCAGGAGTTGGTCAGTCTCAGGGCTGTGGCGAGGTTCGACAACCTCGCAGCTGGAAGGCCAGGCAGCGTGATCCCTGCCCGCGGGGCTGCGTGCGGAGCCGGCTCCCAACGCTGCGTCAACAACCTCTGGGAGCGGCGGGCGTGCGCGAGGGGCGGGGCGACATTCCTGCGTCCGGGGTCACCTGGCGCTGGCTTGTTCCCTGAGCCCTGGGAGGTCACGACCCTGTGCAGGCGCAGGAACGGAGGGCTCTGGGCAACTTCATGCCACGTGATCGCGTCGCGGGTTTGGGGGAGGAGGGACTGGGAGTGTTGGAGGGCAGAGGCCAGGTGTGGGGATAGCAAAGTGCTGGGCGCACTCCTACCCATCTTCTGGGAAGGCCTTTCAGAAAGGTTTCAAATTCAAAAAGCAGAGGTTTGAAGCCATATCTCATCTGTCGTACTAAGTAGTCAAGAAGAAAGGTGTAATGCTGGGGATCCCTGTCCCTACTTGGGATCGGGCATCCTGATAAATAAGATTTACCGGCTCACTACCTTGAGTAAATAACCGAACCAACAGTTTCCTAGTTGCTTTAAGATTCTGACCCATAAAGTACCCTGAGACCCTTATCAAAACCTAAATTATCATTGCACTATTATAATGAAGTCTGTTTCAGTTCCTATAGCACTTGTCAGCCTGTTTTTCATTTTGATGGCTGAATCATATACTTCCACTATTTGATAAGTCCTGGGCCTGTTTTACTCCACCCACACCCTTAGCCCTCCTCCTAGTCCTTGTGTAAATATTTGCAAGGATAAATTAAATGTTTTTACTCCACCATAGTGACTATAATGTCTCAGGAGAAAGAATGGATTTTAGAAAGATTAGTCTAATCGAATACTCATTTTTTTCCCTTTCTAGGTTTTCGAAACATGAATCCCTCACTCTTCTTGGCTACCCTTTGCTTGGGAATAGCCTCAGCTGCTCCACAATTTGATCGAAGTTTGGATGCACAGTGGTATGAGTGGAAGGCAACACACAGAAGACTATATGGCGTGGTTGGTAACATCCGAAACTGTCCAGAGGGACCCTTTAGAGAAGGCTGTTGGAAGTTCATAGCAGAGAGTAGCTTCTAGAGGCCAGCTTTTACCCAGGCAATAACTTAATGGCAGTCTTTACTGAGCACAGTATAGGTATATATCCCTGTGCTGGAACTTGGAGAACAGCTCCCAGAAGTATAAAGCCATCCCTGGTTTTTCTTTTTCTCTTGATAAAGATGGGCTGGATTTTAAGTAGAAATAAAGAGGATAGATTATATGTTTGCCTCTAGAATGAAGAAGAATGGAGGAGAGCAGTGTGGGAGAAGAATATGAAAATGATTGAACTGCACAATCGGGAATACAGCCAAAGGAAACATGGCTTCACGATGGCAATGAATGCCTTTGGTGACATGGTGAGTGTGTAATGGGTTGTTTAATTTTTTATGCTTCCTCTCCTCAATACTCTGGCAAAATGACCTCTTTTTTGACAATTTTTTTTACTTTTATTTATAGACCAATGAAGAATTCAGGCAAGTAATGAATGGCTTTCAAAACCAGAAGCACAAGAAAGGGAAAATGTTCAGAGAACCTCTCTTTGCTCAGATCCCGTCATCTGTGGATTGGAGACAGAAAGGCTATGTAACTCCTGTGAAGAATCAGGTATGAGAGTATTCAGATTCAGATCCCAGGAAAGCCAAAAAGGAATGGCATATCTGCTTTGGTAGACTGTGGAGTAACTGATAGCTTTTTTTACTTTCAGGGTCAGTGTGGTTCTTGTTGGGCTTTTAGTGCAACTGGTTCCCTTGAAGGACAGATGTTCCGGAAAACTGGCAAACTTGTTTCACTGAGCGAGCAGAACCTGGTGGACTGCTCTCGGTCTCAAGGCAATGAGGGCTGCAATGGTGGTCTAATGGATAATGCTTTCCAGTATGTTAAGGACAATGGAGGCCTGGACTCAGAGGAATCCTATCCTTATCTCGCAAGGGTAAACAGAGCTTTTTGTTATTCCAGTGCTTTTGAAAGTTGAACCTTTTCAGGGAAAATGGACACGTTATTCTGCATTCATATTTTAGATGCAAACTCTCAGAACTGTCATTATAAATTATCAAACTTTGTACAGTTCTCTGATTAGATGGTTAACATATAGCTGTTCTTACTTCTATGTAACATGGAGACTATGTACACCATTCTACATGTAATACAAATTTCTCCATAGTGAAAAATTTCTTATGGACAGGTAGGCAGACCTAAGGGGTCTCATTGAAGAAACATCTACTAATTTTTCAGTTTCAAACCAACCATTAGTATTTTGCTTCCTGAGCTGCTTTATAACAAAGTTGACTTAGAAATCATTAAGGTGCAAACTGCTGAGTCTTGGAGTCCTAGAACTAATGTTCCCCAGGAGGAGGATGTTAGTAATCAAGATCTCTTTCCCATTTGCCTTTAAAAGGAATCAGAGACCTGTAACTACAAGCCTGAATATTCTGTTGCCAACGACACTGGCTTCGTGGACATCCCTCAGCGGGAGAAGTCCCTTATGAAGGCAGTGGCGACTGTGGGGCCCATCTCTGTTGCTATTGACGCAGGCCATTCATCATTCCAGTTCTATAACAAAGGTAAGTGTTTGTCTTTTTATTCTAGAAATTCATACAGGCAAAATTGGCAAATACCACCATGATTAACTTTTTGGCATGAAGTCCTGCTTTTGAGTGTGTATATTTAACATAACGTTTCCATTGGACGTTATACTAAAAAGCATTTTCTCATGATGAAAACTTTTCATAAATATTTTTAATGGCTGTGTCATTAATTCTGTAGGCACAATCTAATTTACCTATCTTCCAATTGTTAGACCTTTTTTCCAAAAATTTCTTCCTGTAATTAGAACAATAAAGCATCCTATGGCTCAAGGGTTCTTTATAGAACCTTTAATAGGCTGTTTCCTTAGTTGGTATTCTAGGAGTAAGAAGGATTATGCTACTATCAGTTAGTAGATCAGCGCCTAAATCACCTCAATCTTGATAACTAGATCATATTGGAAATCTTTTTTTTAATAGAAAATATATTGAATTTAGTTATATTTTATTGATTTATAGTAAGTTAAGTTTAACTTTATTCTTTTAATCAGGCATTACTGGGGGGGGGGTGGCAAATATTTGACTTATTTAAAATTTGTTTTTGACATTTCACTGAATTTTGAGACACATCTCTTAACCATGGTTGATAGGGTAGGTTACTGTCACCTGTCACTGGGAGCTTCTCACCTCAACATTAAATTTTACTCTTCTAGGCATTTATTATGAACCAGACTGCAGCAGCAAAGACCTGGATCATGGTGTTCTTGTGATTGGCTATGGCTCTGAAGGAGCAGACTCAAAGAGCAATAAATTTTGGATTGTCAAGAACAGGTATAAAACCCCAAATGTAATATTTGAAATTGAAACGGGAACCCTTTTGGAATCAGTATATGGTTTCATGTCCATTAAAGCTCAATCTTGAAATCCCAAAAATCTTTCTCCCACATAGAGTCTACGCAAAAGTTCTAATGTTTGTTTATAAGATTCTGTAGCAACCTTGTTGGGGTTGTTATATATTTGTAACACTGCATTTCAAAATTCTGAAAATTTTCTTAATTCAGAAATACATCTGGCCTTGAGTTTCAGATAAAGGATTTTTCACCTGTAGGTTTGAGGAATGGTTTCCTTTTCTGTCTCTAATATTTCAACAAGATAGTGAGCAGAAACATTTGCCTCTGTGGACTATTTAAGTCTAAAAATTGTCCAAGAGTCCCGTGGCCTCTTTGCATCCTTCCTGTTATCATCTGATGTTTTACCATTGCATTCCGCTTCTCAGCTCTCAGAGGCCTTGGGAGTTGTCATGAGCAATTTTCATAGCTAAAGTTTTTTAACTGAGATGATGTATAAGATAGCCTGTGGAAACAGATTGCCACAATGGAATCCTAATTCTGCTTCAGTTTCCTATCTTAATAAGTAAAGGACCCAGGGGAATTAATAAACTTATGAATATATGTAACAGTACTTAGGAATAGTGCCCGATGCATGGTAAGCACTGTGTTAAGTATTAGCTATTATTAATGAATCTAATGTGTACTTGATTCTTTGTATAAAACGGGAAACATGCTCTTCTTTCAGCTGGGGTCCAGAATGGGGCATGAATGGCTATGTAAAAATGGCCAAAGACCAGAACAACCACTGTGGAATTGCCACGGCAGCCAGCTATCCCACCGTATGAGCTGACGGACAGTGGGAATAGAAGCCTTGAGGACAGCATATCCAGAGGAATTTTACCTTAAAACTGATCAAACCCTTATTGTGTAAGATAAGACACTTGAATCATTAAGGATCCAAGTTTTGATGTGAATTCTGTGACATTTTTATAAGGGTAAATGTTACCAGTACTTTAATTACTGTTATAAATAGCTTTATAATGTTGAAGACATTACTTAATTCTAAGATTTTTGAATTTTTATTTTTTAAAAGGATATATAAAACTTTACCTTTTAAAATAAAGTTTAATTCAATATGTAGAAGTGTAACTTATTTCTGTTTTTAATGCATTGACTTTTGTACGGTTGGGAAATACAGTTGGGCTATAGAGACATAACTGAATGTGTCAGCACTGTGTTGTAGAAAGACACTGGGTGGCCCTTTGGATCTACTAGCTCTAAATATGCAGATTTCATGTCAGCTGCCCATTTGCTATGTTGACCTAACTCTTGAATCTAGCAAAATGTGACAATCTGGAAGGACTAAGATAAATTTATTTTAATAATTCCCTTTTCTTAAGTTAAATTTATTGGGGTGACATTGGTTAATAAAATTATATAGATTATAAGTATATAATTCAATAATATGTCATATGTATATTGCTTTGTGTGTTCACTGCCCAAAATCAAATTTCTTTTCATTATCATATATTTGACCCCCTTTACCCTTTTCTACCTCCCCTCACCCTTTGCCTTTGGTAACCACTAAACTGTTGTCTGTGTCTATGAGTTTTGTCTCATTCGTTTGTTGCTTTCAGTGTTAAATGCCAAATGTGAATGAAATCATATGGTTCTCAACTTTTTCTGACTTATTTCGGTAAGCACAATAGTCTCAAGATCCATTCCATGTAGTTGCAAATGGCAGTATTTCATCTTTTCTTATGGCTGAGTAAAATTCCGTGTGTGTGTGTGTGTGTGTGTGTATCTTCTTAGTCCAATCATCTCCTGAAGGGCACTTGATTGTTTCCATGTTTTGGCCACTATGAATAATGCTGCAATGAACTAGACTGCTATCAAAATTAACTCAAAATCAAAGACCTAAATATAAGATCTGAAGCAATACATTGCATAGAAGAAAACATAGATAATAAACTCATGGACTTTGGTTTTAGAGACGATTTTATGAATTTGATCTCAAAGGCAAGGGAAGTAAAAGCAAAAATAAATGAATGGGAATATATCAAACTAAAAAGCTTATGCACAGAAACAAACAAACAAACAAACAAAAAACCATCAACAAAACAAAGAGGCAACCGGCCGAATGGGAGAATATATTGCAAACAACACCTCCAATAAGAGGCTCTGGGGATTTATTTCAGAGGTTCATATTCATAGCAAACAAGTCTTTATTTGTATTTCATATGTATTTGGGGTGGTTTAGTGGGGTGGGATGGACATGTGTCTGTGTATGCATCCCCAGAGCCCCAGGTCACCACTAACCCAGCCTATGAGGAAATGATTGTCATACCTTCAGAGAGAATTTTCAGGGATGGTTTTAAACCAGACTCTTAGCTACAAGTGACAGAAACCAGTTTTAAACAGGCTTATGCAGGAAGGGGACTTCTTGGCTGCAGATGTGGCTGGATGATCTTGGACTCAAAAAGATGTCTCCAGCACTCTGTTGTTTATGTTCAGGATCTGCTTCTTCCAAGATGGGCTTCTCCTTTGATCCTCTTCAAAGTTTTTCCCAGTTGTTTTCAGGGCCGTTGTTGCTTGAATCATGTCCCCCCTCAGGATGTGGAAGACAGACCACCCACAGTACTGCTATTGGAAAGTGGTGCTTCCACAGAAAAACCAGGACATCTTTGCCAGATAGGCAAGAACGACATGTGCCCATGATAGAGTATATTCTGAATTTTAAAAATCAAGATTTAAAAAGAAAAAGATTTAAAGCCCTAGAAAGACTGAACCTAACAAAATTTCTCGTGCATAAATGTAAAGCTCTATGTTGAGATTAAGTATATGTATTCATGTTAAATTTTATTTAAAAGCATATGTATGTATATAATGCAAGTACAAGATGAAAGAGAAATGGTTTAATAGTGCCCTTTAAAGATACCTTAGTTTTCATTTATCAATAATTTTGAAATGATTAACGACATGATTTGGATGCTCCAAAAGTTTGCAATAATGGACTTAAGAAGCTGGATAAAGAAGGAGATTGTGACATTAATTTCTACTTCATGACATCACATCTGGAATACTGTATTTAGGCCTGGATACATATTTTAGTATTTAGCCAGTAATGCTGTGACTTTGGTAAAGAAAAGTGCTTATTGCTATGAGGTAGAAAGTATAATCTGAAAAGACCATGGGTGGATATTATAGAGAGAATCCCTGCTTTGCGTAAGAAGGCTGGTGTCTTCAAACAGACCCACCAGGTAGGCCTTGTGAACCTCCTACAAAGCCCCATGAACATATCTGTAAGCACAGGTCAGGCTGCAAACATTGGGCAACTTTCTGGATCAGCCTTAGAGAGGGCTCTTGAGGGCCAGAAGATTCTGGGATTTCCAGTACCACCTGATTTCACAGAAAGCAACAGTCCCAGGCAAATAACTATGAGGTATCTATGGCTACTAGAGATTTTAGAGGCCTGAGAATCATGGCATGTGTTTTTGGCCTGCCTTTCTGGTGTACCACCAAGGCATGGAGCAGTGCTTCCTACACTCTGGGCTTCTCTTCTGCTTGGTCTCCGACATCAAGAGCTGCCTCAGCACCTGCAAGAGGGTGAGGTAGCTGCAGTTGTGGACAAAGAGTTTGACTTGAGCTCTGGACCACATCCAAGGATGCAATTCTATAAGCTCAGACACTTCATGCCTGCTCAATAGAAGTTTGCAAAAGGAAAGAGTATACCAACATATTTCTAACAAAAACACTGGTTATTTGTTTTCGTATTATTCAGCCTGGGTTTATTTGTTTGTTTGTTTGTTTTAAATAAATACAAATTTTAAACATTACATTTACCAATTCTATCAATTGCTGAGATTAGGTGTTGAAGTCCTCAACAATTGTGAATATTTCTTCTTTCAGCTCTGTTAATGTTTACTTCATGTAGTTAAGGCTCACTTGTTTGTACAAACATAGTTAGGATCATTATGCCTTCCTGGAAAATTGTCCATTTTATCAATATGTAATAACCCTCTTTGTCTCAAGTAATCGTATTTGCTCTGAAGTCTATCTAATATTAATATAGCCCCTCTTGCTTTTATTTATATTAACATATACATGGTCTATCTTTTTCATTTTTTTACATCCAACGTGCCTATGTCCCTATATTTGAAGTGAGTTTTCGTAAACATATTGTTGGATCATGTTTGTTTGTTTGTTTTTTAATCTACTCTGCCAATCTTTGTCTCTTAATTAGTATATTTAAACTATTTACATTTAAGATAATTCTGGTATGTTAGGGCTAAAGTCTGTCATTTGCTCATTTGCTTTCTGTTTTGTTTCTTATGTTTCTTGTTTCTAGCTCTCTTTTCTTAACCCTCTGTGGGTTACTTAAACATTTATTAGGATTCTACCTTGATTTATTTAAGGTATTTTAAGTATATAGCTTCATATAATTTTTTTAGTGATTGCTCTAAGTATTCCATACATATACATATATGTAACATATTGCGGTCTACTATTAAGTTAATGTTTAACCATTTCCACTGAAGTATAGAAACCTCATTTCTGAGCCCCCTTACTTTCCCCACTTTTAAAATATACTTGTGTTTCCTCATTATATTTTCGACACCACATGAGACGGTGTTATAATTTTTGCTTCAACAATCAAATATGATCTAAGAAACTCATGAGAGTTTGGATAGTTTTTTATATTTACCTGTATTTTCACCCATTCTGATGTTCTTTCTTACCTAGTGTTCTAAGTCTTTCTGTTAGAGACTTCCTTTAACCATTTTTAAAGAGTAGATTTGCCAGCATAAAATTTTTTCATTTTTCTTTGTCTGATAGTGTCATGAATTCTCCTTCATTACTGAAGGACATTTTCACTGGATATAGAAATCTGGACAGAGAGATTTAACTCTTAGTACTTGGAAAATGTTTTCACTTTCTCTGTCCTTAGGGTTTCAGATAAGAAATATTCTGTTATTCAAATTGGTTAGTATTCCCTATAATTGATGTGTTGTTTCTCTCTGGATGTTTTCAAAATTTTTTATTCATCTTTAGTTTTCAAAAATTTAATTATAATGTGTCTTGGCATAGATTTCTTCTAATTTAACCTGTTTGGGGATTGATCAGTTTCCTGAATCATAGATTTATGTCTTTTTTCATATCTGAGAAGTTTCAGACATTATTTTTTTCAAATACAAGTGTAGAATCTCAGCCCCTCCAATATGACTCTCTCTCTTGTTGTTTGTGTCTAAGGTTCAAAAACTTGGTGGCTTTCCTTTCTAAAACATACTGCCTTTAATTTCCTCCCTCACTTTAGTTTAAACCTTCTCTTTCCATTGTCTCTGTAGTCCACATCTGGCTTGATTTTTATTCCATTGCAAGCAATTTCTACTTAGTTGTGGGGCCCTGCTCTAAAAAGGAACCCTGGCATGTCAATTCAGAGTTCATAGGAGTTGGCTGCTCTATCCTTATCAATTATCTTAACACAGGCCTTTCATATTTGTGTGGTACGGGAGAGAACAAACCTCATTTTATAGCTGCTATTCTCAAATCGTACCATATCATTGCTTTCCTTGATTCCTCCTGCACAGATGCTATTAGTATGCACGCTTCGTGTTTTGGGATTTGGGGGGATGTCTTGTCACTTTTTGTATATTAGTCACTGATGTTTGATGTTTAGTTTTGATTTGATATCTAGTTGCTCCTACGAGTTCATTGATGATAATTGCAATAAAGGAAATCTTTAGCTCATCTTTTGGAGCCAACAATGTGCAAATATGAGATGTGCTTTTCAAATTTAAAATTTCCATAATGGCATTCACAATTCACAATTAGATATAATAAAAATAAATATGCATGCAGTTAAAACAAACATATAAAACTTTTTCCATGTGACTGAGACCATAGTTTATAAGGAATAAAGATTAAAATAAGTGATGAAAATCATCTTTTAAAATTAAATATGAATATTTATCAAGAAATTAATATAATCTCTGTGACCAAGAATCAGAGATAATTCAAAATTCTTGATTAAAGGAAGACCATTTTTTTTTAGAAGTACCCAATTTTCTATTGGTGCTCAAGCTTAAAAGGTATTTATCATGTGAAATTTGCATAAGGAAATACCGAAAAACCTACTAGGCAAAGGCTACTAATATGGCTTTATTATGAATAATAATAGATGATATGCCCAAGTTCCAAATAACTAAGGCTGCTTCCCTCCAATAACTCAGCAAATAGTTCTTATTTTTAAAAACTCAGATCTAGTCATCATTCTCATAACCTTTAAAATCCTTTTCTTCACAGAAACCTGTAGAATCTTAAAACACAAATTGACTTATCTTCATGAATTTAGGCCCTTTTTGTGAACCTATTTTTCAGTTAACTCTACATAAATGTCAAATAGTTGACTAATGAAATTCTTAACTCCACTAGTATAAATATGATTTTTCATATTATTTTTAGATCTCTGATAATATGTTGTCAAAATGAGTAACAAATACACACATTTACAAAATATTTCATTTTATACAATGCAGGCTTTTTTGTTTAAATTAGCAAGAAAATTTTAAAATCTATGTGAAAACACAAAAGACCTAAATAACCAAAATCATTTTATAAAGTAAAAATAAAATTGGAAGACTTACATTATGTGACTTGAAGAACTACTATGACTACAGTAATCAAGATAGTGTGAAACTAGCATAGGGATGGACATACAGATCAATGGAACAGGAAAGCAAGTCCAGAAACAGACCAACACATTTATGATCTGGGCAATTGATTTTCTATACAAGTGCCAAAGTACTTCAATGACAGAAGCATAATTTTTTCCATAAATAGTGTTGGAACAACTGGATATTTGTAGGAGGGGAAAGCTCGACTCTTACCCATACTCTATATCATTCATAAAAATTAACAACAAAAAAAATGAATCATAGTTCTTAATTTAAAAGGTAAAAATATAAATTTCTAAAAGAGGAAATATTTTATGATTGTGAGATAGGCAATGACTTTTTATAGCACACATAATATTAAGCAAGAATAAAAAATGATAAATGAGAATTCATCATAATTAAACCTGCTGCTTTTTGAGGGTGTTAAGAAAATAAAGAGCTAATCATATGATGAAATGTTCTATATCTTGACTATTAATGTCAATATACTGGTTATGATATTGCACTACAGCTTTGCAAGATATTACCATTGAGGAAAATTGGCTACATGGGATCTCTGTATATTTATTACAAGTACATGTTAATCTCCAATTGTCTCAAAATAAAAAGTTTAATTTAAAAATAGCACACCACAGACTGGGAAAAAATATATGCAAAATACATATCTGTCAAAAGACCTGTATACAAAATATATTTTTAAATTTTAAAGCTAAAAAAAATAAGACAAAAGTTCAATAAAAGAAGGGACAAAAATTTCATAAAAGAAATTTTGCATGCAAATAATGAGAGGAAAATATGTTCAATATAATCATCCAAGAAATGCAGAGGAAAACCACATTTAACAGAATGCCTAGAATTCAACGATTAACACTTTTCTGGTTCTAGACTAGATGGAGTAAGCACACACCGTTGTGTTTTTCCTACTATTTAAAAAAAAAAAAAAACTAGAAAAATGTATCAAGCAACACAAAAAAGACTGAAGATAGAGGGAAGAAGACAGTCTGTATAAGGACCATAAGACTCAAGGGAAATCCAGTGCTGATTTTCTGTAGGGTTTTTTATTTGTTTGTTTGTTTGTATTTGTTTTGTTTTTTACCCCGTATATCATAGCCTGAGCACTAGAGAGATCTGTAACTTAGAAACACCAATGGGCACAAACAAAAGAAAAAACTTCCAGAAAAGCCCACTCTCTCTAGAAAAAGGATTAGGAAAAAGGACAGAAACATTTTGACCATTCCTGCTCAATTTAGAAAAACATTATTAAAAAGTGCCCCCTCCTTGATAGGCACTGGGCTTGCAGCTATGGAGACTGTGGACAGGGTCCTGTCGCCCACTCCCAACTTACCATAACAGGGAGGCATCCACTCCCCAGCCATGGACACTGTGTAGAGACTGTGGGAACAGCCTTAGGCTATGTCCCTTCCTCTCCACAGTGGACACTGCAACTGCACATAACGTCAGCATAGTTCTGTCTGTCTTTATCACCCATCGAGAAAAAGAGATGTCCCTCTTAACCAGATAATGTGGGGAAGATTATAGAGAGAACCTAGCTAAGGAAAGGAATTTCCTCTATTTGTGCTTATAGTCCTGGGCCAAACTTTGAGCAGCCCGTGTATAAAACCAACAAGAAACAACACAATGAAAAGTTTGAGAACTAAACACAAGTATGGAATTCTGCCCAGGTTTCAGTGGGTTTTTGGACAGCATACAAGTGGAACAGATCAGAGTCTTTGCAAAGTCTTTGAAAAATAAATTAATTTTTGAAACATGGCTCACAAAATTGGTCTAAGAAGTGCATTCTAAACCCCCAAAGTTGACTGCCTTCTAAAATGGAAGACTTAGATAGGAACCAGAATCTCAATCCAAATTTTATATCATGTTGAAAAGCTAAAAATTCAACTCAAATGAGAAAGTAAATCATAGAAAAAAACAGCTACATCGACATAATGCAGAATTATCTGAAAAGGATTTTAAAGTAGCTGTCATAAAAATGCTACAATAAGCAATTTGAACAATCTTGAAACAAACAAGAAAATAAAAATTCTCAGCAAAAAATAGAACATATATGGAAAAACAAGTGGAAATTTATGAAAGTGGAAATGCAGTAATTGAAATAAAAATTCACTAAATGGGCTTACTAACTGAATGGAGAGGAAGAAAATAAAGAGTTAGTGAACTCAAATAAATATCAGTAGAAATTATCCAATCTGAACAATAAAGAGAAAACAGTCTGAGGGACTTGTGGAACAAAATCAAAAGGTCTAATATGTATGTCATCAAACTCCCAGAAAGAGAAAAGAAAGAGTATGAAACTGAATACGTGTTTGAAGAAATAACTGTGAACTTGCAATACTTAGCAAAAGATGAAAACCTACAGATTAAGAAGCTGCACAAATCTCTGACAAAATAAACCCAAATAAATAAGATATATCAGAGTGAAACTTCTTAAAATTAAACACACACACACACAAAAATCCTTGAAAGTAGTCAGAGATAAATGAGGCCAAACTTACAGTAGAATAATGATTCAAATGACAGAGGATTTCTCATCAGAAACCATGGAAGCCAGAATGAATGGCATATTTTAAAATTAATGAAAGAAAAGGACTATCAACCCCAAGTTTTATATCAAGAAAAAATATCCTTGGAGAATGGAAGTAAAATAAAGACACTCTCAGATGAAGTAAAACTAAAAGAATTTGTCACCAGCAGATACCTAAAAGAATGGCTAAGGAAAATTCTTCAGAGAGAAAGGAAATAGTAACAGAAGAAAACTGTTATTTTGTGGAACATTAGATATGAAAAACCAACAGAAACTGTAAATATATAATTAATACAATGTACTATTCTTATCTTTTAGTTTTTCAATTACTTTTAATGGGTCAAAGCAAAAAATGATAACATTGTCTAATGCGATTCTCAGTGTAAGTAATAGTGATATTTAAGACAATTATATTACAAAGAGGGTTGGTTAAGATACCAGAAAGCTCATTAATCTTCTACATAACCTTCGAAGTAGTAAAATGTTGATAATAGACAGTGATATGTTACAGAGTTTGGGAGAATGGATTAGAAAAAAAAAAGTATAGTCTACATACAAAAAAAATCACTTAAAATGTAATGTAATATAGGTACATAAAAAATAAAAATACAAAATATATATATAACGAGCAAACACTAAGCAAAAAAACCTGGAATGAATATATTAATATCAGACAAGTAATCTTTGAAGCAAATATCCAAGAACAAAAAGCACAGTACATCATTATAAAATGATCTGTTAATGAACACTACTACATAACAATCCTAAATATCTTTGCAGCAAATAGAGCATCAAAATACATGAAGCAGATTTCTGGTCAAGATGGCAGAGTAGGTAAATACCGTGCTTGCCTCCTCTCACAAACACATCAAAATTACAACTAAATTACAGAACATGTGTGAAAATCACTTGGAGTCTAGCTGAACAGAAGTCCTACAACTGGGGACACACAGAAGAGGCCACCTTGAGACGGGTAGGCAGGGCAGAGACATGGAACAGGCTGGTCCCACACCCATGTGTGGCCATTAAAAATCAGGAGGGCTATCTCAGCTGTGGAGGTTTTCTCTGAGGAACAAGGTGTCCCAGCCACACACCAGACTTCCTGTTTCAGGTTTTTAGTGCCAAGAGGAGAAGGCCACATAGCTTCTGGCTGTGAAAACAAGCAGAGTTCGTGGCTGAGTGAAACAGAGGGCAGCTCAAGTCCCAGGTATTCCTGTTAAAAGACCCACCCACAAACCTACTCACCAAGGAATCACTTGCTCTGAGCTCCAGCACTGCAGCAGCAGCACAAAAGGAACCAAGGACTTTCGGAGAAGAATTGGATTGTCTGGCTCAGGGCAAGACCTGGAGGAGACAAAAGTGCTGGTAGAATTCATTGTTCTTTTGTTGAGTCCTACCCCTCCCAGTGTGCAGACACAGGCAGCCACATTATCTGAGTCTTCACCAACCTGGCTAACATTGTTCACCCTGCTCTGGTGATTCCCTGAGACCCCGACCAACCCAACTTGCAGGCCCACTGAAGCCACTTCCAGTGGCTTTTCCATACAAACAGCCTGTCTTGGTTTATGCTATGAGCTTTCCTAAAATCTCGCAAAGGTTCACAAAACCTGGACAAGTAGCATCTGGCCTCGGTGTGCTCCATATCTCTTGCTGAGCAGCCCCAAACCCAGCAATCATAGCAGGCAACCTCAGTTTGTGACATGGTCTCTCACAATACCTCCAAGTACAGTGTAGTGGCAGCAACCTGTGGATTTCTTGGAGGCTCATGCTAAAATGACCCCGGACAGGGTATCTGCTGCAGCTGAACTTAGCCTATGGCCAAGCTCCTCCCATGAGGCTCTGTGGCCAGCACACTCAATTTCTGGCTTTGAACTGAGCAAGATCACAACCCAGGGCCATATCTGAGGACAATACAACCAAAGGGCAGACTGGGCAGGAACCAGAGCCCTTTTAAAGTGAATCCTGTTCTGTAGGGTTAGCCCCTACACAACAGCTCCTCCACTGTAGTCACCTGCCAGTCCTCACAACCAATCAACCTGTGGGTCAATCCCTCTTACATATATACCAAAAGCAACCAAGGCTCAACAACAATAGGATGGCACACACAACCCATACAAGAAACTCACCTGCAGCACCCAGCTCAGGTGACCAGGGAGTCTGTGTCACTGGGCCCCACAGGACACCTACTACTAAGACCAGAGACATCACAGCCCTTCCTAATATCTAGAAACAAATGCAGGGAGGCAGTCAAAATGGGGAGAAAAAAAAAGCACATCCCAAGTGAAAGAACAGAACAAAGCTCCAGAAAAAGAGCTAAACAAAATGGAGACAATCTACCAGATGCAGAGTTCAAATGATAAGGATGCTCAATGAACTTAGGGGAAGTGTAGATGAACTCAGTAAAAACTTTAAGAAAGTGATAGAAAACATAAAAATGGAGATAGAAAATATAAAAAAGAACTAGTCAGAAATGAAGAATACAATAACTGAAATGAAAAAGACATTAGATGGAATCAACAGTAGAATAGATGAAGCAGAGGATCAGCAGCGATTTAAAAGATAAAGTAGCAGGAAAAGCCCAATCAGAACAACTACAACAACAACAACAACAAAATAGAATTTAAAAAATGAGCATAGTTTAAGGAGTCTCTGGGACAACACTAAGACTACCAACATTTGCATCATAGTGGTACCAGAATGAGAAGAGAGAGACCAAGGAATTGAAAACCTATTTGAAGAAATAATGACGGAAATTTTTCCTAACCTGGTGAATGAAATAGATAGACAAGCCCAGGACAAGCACAGAGTCCAAACAAGATGAACTCAAAGAGGCCCACACCAAGACATAGCATTATTAAGATGCCAAAAGTTAAAGATAAACAGAAAATCTTAAAAGCAGCAAGAGAAAAGGAATTAAGTTATCTACAAGACAATCAGCTGATTCCTCAACAGAAACTTTGTTGGCCAAAAGGGATTGACAGGAAATATTAAAAGTGATGAAAAGTAAGGACTTATACCCAAGATTACTCTACCCAGCAAAGCTATAATTTAGAATTGAAGGAGAGATAAATAGCTTCCCATATCAAAAAAAAAAAAAAATAGCTAAAGTTCATCAGCACCAAATCAGCACATCAGTAAATGTGAGAAGCACTTCATTAAGAAGGACAAAAAAAAAAAAAAAAAAAAAGAATAAAATAATAACTCCACATCTATCAACAATTGCTTTGGATGTGCATGGATTGAATGCTTCAATTTAAATATAAGATAGCTAAATGAATAAGAAAACAAAATCCTTACATATGTTCCTTGCAAGAGACTCATTTCATATCAAAAGACACACAGAGACTGAAAGTAAAGGGAAGGGAAAGGCATTTCATGAAAATGGAAACAAACAAAAAGCTGGGTAGTAATACTCATATCAGACAAAATAGACTTTAAAACAAAGGCTATAACAAGAAACAAAGAAGGACCCAATTATCTCACTTGTGGGTATTTATCCGAAGAAACCCAAAGCAATACTTTGAAGGGACATGTGAAACCATATGTTTATTGCAGCATTATTTACAATATCCAAGGCAACCTCGATGTCCACCAATGGATGAATGGATAAAGAAGAGGTGGTACATATGTACAATGAAATATTTCTCAGCCATTAAAAAAGAATGGAACGTTGTCATCTGCAACAACATAGATGAACTTAGAGAAGATTGTGCTGAGTGGAGTAAGTCAAAAAGAGAAAGACAAATGCTATATGATTTCACTTACATGTGGAACCTAAAGAACAAAATAGACAAAAAAAGCAGGAACAAACTCGTAGATACAGACAACAGTTTGATGGCTGCCAGATGGTAGGGGGAAAAGGGCTGCCAGATGGTAGATGAAAAAGGGAAATCGATTAGGAAGTACAAATTGGTAGTTACAAAATAGTCCTGGGGATGTAAAGTATAACATAAGGAATATCATCAGTAATAATGTAATAACTATGTATGGTATCAAATGGATACTAGATTTATCAGGGTGGTCACTTTGTAAGTTATATAAATGCCTAATCACTGGGTTGTACACCTGGAACTAATATAATATTGTATGCCAATTAAAAAATTAAAAAATTATTTTTAAAAATATGTGAAGCAAAATCTGTTAGAACTGAGAGTTAAATAGACAATTTTAACTCTCCTCAGTAATTGATAGAAGCAGTAAACAGAAAGTAAGCAAAGATATAAAAGAATTGAAAAACACCATCAATCAACATGATCCAATTAAAATTTACTGAACACTCCAACTAACAACAACAGAATACATCTTTTCAAGAGCACCAGAAATACTAAAATAAATTATGTCCTGGCATATAAAATAAATATGAAAAATATTAAAATAATTAAATTCATACAAAATATATTCTCTAACCATGGAGCAATTAAACATGAAAGCAATGACAAAAAATAGGAAACTCTCCTGATCTTGGAAATTAAACAATCCTATTCCCAACTTTCCAGTAGTCAAAGAGGAAACTCATGAATATATATGAATAAAAGTGAAATACAGCATTACATCTGTTGGATATAGTTAAAGAAGTGCTTATTGGGAATTTTAGAGCAATAATTTTTTTATATTAGAAAATAAAAAGTCTTAAATCGGCCATCTAAGCTTCCACCACAAGAAAATAAGGGGGGGGGGGAAGGGGAGGCAAAATAAGCAGAAGGATAGAAGGGAAAAAAGAATAGTAAAGAATCAATATAATTGAAAATATGAAAACAAAAGAGAAAAATGAAACCAAAGATTTTGGTTTTTTTAAAAAGATAAACAAAATTAGTAAACTTCTACCAGAACTGACAAAGATAAATGGAAGATATAAATTATTAATATGAAGGATGAAAGAGGAAGTCTAACTACAGAATTTACAAACATAAAAAGGATAATAAAAAATAATACAAGCAATTCTATACATCGAAATTTAACAGCTTAGACAAAACAGTTCAATTCTTTGAAAACCACAAACAAAATTCATCCAAGATGAAATAAATCATTTAAGTAGTCTTATATTAAATAAATTGAATGTGTAGTTAAAAACTTGCCAAAAAAGGAAATCTCCAGATGCAATTGTCTTCACTGGTGAAACTTACAAACATTTAAAATGAAATAATGTGTGGAATCTAGTCAAACTCATAGAAGTAGAAAATAGAATTGTGATGGCAAGGGGCTCGGAGGAGGGGGAATAGAGATGTTGGTCAAGGGGTACAAAGTTTCAGTAATGCAAAACAAAGAAGATCTGGAGATCTAATATACAACAATATGACTATAGTTGACAATGGTGTATTGTTACTTGAAATTATCTGTGAGAGTAGGTCTTAAGTGCTCTCACTATTAAAAAAAGCAAGAAAGAAGGAAAGAAGTAAAAAGAAATGATGAGATGATAGATATGTTAATTTGTTTGACTGTGGTGATTATTTTACAATATACATGTATATCAAAACATCTAGCTGTACACTTAAATATATACTAATTTTATTTGTCAATTATACTTCAATGAAGCTGGAGAAGAGGGGATGAAATAACACTAGTTTTCTACAAACTCTTCCAGAAAACAAAAGTGGAGGGAATAATTGCCAGTTCATTTTATAAGTCCAATATCAAAGTCAAAGACAGTACAAGGAAGAAACTACAGACCAATTTTCCTTATGAATATAGACACACATGTTCTCATCAAAATATACATAAATCATATCCATAAATTTATAAAAAGAAAGCTACACTACCACCAGGCATGGTTTATTACACAAATGCAAGACTGGTTCAATATTTGAAAATCAACCAATGTAATCTGCAATTTTGACAGGCTACAGAAGAAAAACCCACACCAACACATCAATTGATGCAGAAAAAAACATTTGACCAAATCCAACATCCATTCATAATGACAACTCTTGGCAAACTACAAATAAAAGGGAACTTCCTTTATCTGATGGAGAACTACAAAATTACTAACCTAACATCACACTTAATGGCTAAGTCTTAATGCTTTCCCCCTAAAATTAAGACCAAGCTAAGTGTATCCACTTTCCCCAAAACAATTTACACAGTATGGAAGTCCTGGCTATTTCAGTAATGAAAGAAAAGATAAGAGAAAAAAAAAGTCATGCTAATTGGAAACGAAGAAATAAATGTATACTCATTTGCAGATTGCATGATTGTTTACATTGAAAATCCCAAGGTATCTACCAAAAAAATTCCTAAAACTATTAAGAGAGGTTAGCAAGATCACAGATGACAAGGTCAACACACAAACATCATCATATTTCTATATATTAGCAAATAACATTGGAAACTGAAATAAAAAACATAATACTATTTATAATTGCTCCAAAAAAAGTTAAAACATCTAGCAAAACATGTATAGGATCTGTACAACAACAAAAAATACAAAATGCTGATTAATAAATCAAAGAAGACATAAGTTAATGGAGAGACATGACATGTTCATAGATTTGAAGACAATATGTATAGCTTAGGTTCCCAAAGATTTGGAGAAAAGTATGCCTTTACATCATAGTAACTTTCCTTCATTTGAAAAAGCAGCTTCAGATTTTCTATTGGTCCTGAAAGAGAATAAACTCCTGAACATGGGAACAATTGACTTTATGACCCAAAATATTTATCATGAATTGGTATAATCTGTTCAGTGGATCAAAATTTTATGTGTATATGGCTATCTTTTGTTAAGTGGAATGGTAAATACAAGATCAGACCAAAACTGGACATGATGGCACAAGCAAACTGTATAAGCAAGTGGTCATATTCACATGGTACTTCTACCACCTCAACAACACATAACTTTCCATGCACTTTAAAGCCCCTTAGGAAGTCCACTATAAACATTTAATAGAGAAAGAAAAAGCACCCTCCTTGAGTTATAGATATGTCTGCAAGGTATGGTGGCATCTTTTGGAAGGGAATGGCTGCTTTGTTAGCTCTAGCATAAAGTCTAGAATTAAGAGTCTGTTGTCAGTTGATATTGGTATTATTTGGAAGGTGGGATGGAGAGTAAGAAGGAGCTTCCATTATCCCATCATACACTGCTGTATTCAAATCAAATTGAGCAGGTATTTAAATTTTTTAAAGAAACATTAAATACATTTTCATTAAAAAGTAAATAAGGCTAATTTGACAGACTTGTTCAGCACAGAACTTAAGAGTGAAGAAATATCAACTTGCAAAGCCTATTACAAAAGGAATAAACGTAGTTAGGTTGACCATTTATTATATCGTCACGTTTAGCTTTCGCATTACAAGTTCAAGGATTACTACACAGAATGTAAAAGGAGAGTATTTGATTATTAATAAACCAATTACATTGTGGAAAACACGTTATTTGCCCTTCCGAAAAAGAGCCCACATGACACCAAATAGGATCCATTTTTGCAAAGATGGAAAGTTCAGTCTGATTTAGGGGACAACCATGATCGTCAGGGACTAACCAAATAGAAGACTCCAGACTTCTTTCACGTTGGCCGGGGGCCATAGCCAGGACGGGAGGCAAGGGGTCGCTTCAAGACCTTGGACTGAGGGAGACGCGCCCAGACCTGGTGGAGCGAGGCAGGGAGGACGCTCCCAGACTCCGCTTAGGGAGGAGAAAGGACGCCCCCAGATCCAGCGGAGCGAGGCCGGAGGACGCGTCCAGACGTAGGACTGAGGAGGACGCCCCCAAACGCGGTGACTGAGGCTGGAGGACCCGCCAAGGGAACGCCTGCCGGGGCTGCTGAGCAGCCTGCAGACCTCGTCACCGCCTGCTGCAGCCCCTGGGCGCCAGCGCGCGGGTGGTTGAGTCCCAAGCTGCGGCGGGTGCGAGCGTTTCCTAAGAAAGCTGCTGAAGAGTAAAGCTTTATGCGTCTTTTCACATAGATCTCACTAACTTCCTATGACTATTCCATTTCTCCTCCGTATCAACAGGATTCGATTTCCAATTTATTGTCAGAGAAGAAATGATTGCTGTAAAATAACATTGACCAAGATACACGTTTAATATATGTAATTTAGTAAAAAGATGTTCCTATAATAGGATGCTCATATGTCCCTAATTTGGTTCAGAAGAAAAATCAACAAGGTGCTCACGTAATGTTTAAAGTAGGTTCATCTCTGGGAAATGCATGAATTGTTTGATAAACATTTTCTTATTTTACCTTGTGTATTCTCGTATATGATGTATTTTTAAAACTTGCTTTTATTCCCCTTTTTCTGAGATAATCTGATGGTCACAGATACTTTCTTATAGTACTCTGTGTTCCATGTTCAAGTGTCTTATTTACATTTCACAGCCTTAGTCTCAAGAGATATTTGTACCTTGATTTCTCTGGGAATTTTTGAGTTTAAAAGGCACATTAATGAAGAGAAAATCCCTATTTTTCTTTGTATTACAAAAATTTGAAAAACAGAGAAGTAGAAAATGGTAAAATGAGCATCCATCCATAGTCATGCCCTCCATCTAAGAAACCTTAACCTTTTTGCCATATTTGCTTTGTTAGTTTTTGCTGAAATTTTGTAAAGTAAATTAACAAAGATAATTTCTGTGCTAAATGTGTCATTCTGCATGCCTTTCTAAAATCAATACATTTTCCAATATAATTCCACTTAACAATTGACTGACTGTAATGTTAACTAACATTCCTAACTGCCAGTCCACATTCAAGTTTCCCAACTTGTTCCTAAAGTCTTTGGCACCTATGATTTGCCCATTGTACTTGGCAATAAATTCCAAATTTAACTGGGCAGAAGAGAGCACCGAGGTCATCTTCCAATCGTGTAATAAACAAGAAACGCTGAAAAGTAACGTCAAGGCGCGATGGTTTATGGGGAATGTAGTCTTGAATGTAGCTGGTTCACGGTGAGGCCACCTGGTAAGGGTCTGGGCTACACCTGCGCATGTGCAGACCCTACGCTACCTTTCTGCTTCTGTATTCCACTCTCCAATACTGTGACCTTCGTCGTAGCACCTGGGATGGAGTGTAGGGTCCGGGGACCCCGCGAAGCCTGGGAACTTCCTGAGAGAAGCGAGCTTGTGACCCAGAGTGCGGGAGAAGGAAGTCCCGGGGTCCGCCCAACCTTAATCCCCAGTGTCGAGCTCCGATCCCATGTGCAACCCCACCTGAGAATAGCCCAGGTCAGCGGCACGGCGGGGAAAGCGTGTTTTTAACGCAGTTGGCGAGCGTGCCAGAAAGCGCAGGCGGTAGGTCTGTGGTGGAGCACGAGTTCTGGAACCAGAAAGACCAGAGTAAATTCCAGCTCTGTCACCTGTAAGCTGGGGCGACAGAGGGAACCTAGGTAAGAGTCAAGTTTCTCACGCGACAACAAGGATATTGATACTGACTGCTTCATGACGTTATTTTGCAACTTAGATTAACACATCACCTGTAAGTCATATAGGCTACTGCAGGGTACTAAGCCCTGAATAAGTGCTATTGTATTTCCAAGTCACTTTGTTCTTTTCATTAGATGGCTTATGCAAGCCTCACAACCACTCTGTGAGGTCGGTATAATCATCTGCATTAAAAATAACCGAAGCTCAGGTTGGTGTAGTGATGTGCTTAGGCAGAAGCTAGCTGTGAGGAAGTTCAGATTCAAAGGTAAATGTACTTTGCTTCCAATCTCAGGCTTTGTCTAAATATCACACCTGTTTAAAACAAGCATCTCAGGCTTTTTTTTTTTCCCCCAGAAAACTTTTGCAAGTTGTTTTATTTACAATGCCAATTTTTAAAAGGTCACTAAAGTTAACTAGACAATAAACTAGACAGAAATCGCTTTACAAAACGAGGGAAAGCCCAAAATGCCACTTTCTATAGAGAATCCACAGTTTGATTTTATTTGGAGCAAAGAGAATAGGAAGTGGTTGTAGATGGAATCCTACCAAGTATTATATGTATTCTGGAAGTGCTGGTATCTCTTCAGATCCCTTGAGTCAGTCACAAACTAGTCCCCCATGCAGTGGCAAGCTGTATTTTCAATCTGAGATTACAGTTGAACCTTGAGCAATGGAGGTTAGGGATGCCAACCCTGGTGTAATCAAAAATCCATGTATAACTTTTGAGTCTCCCAAAACTTAACTATGGTCATACCTTGGCATTTACCCGAGACTGGTTCTAGGACTCTCAGATACCCAAATCCAAGACTGTTACATAAAATGGTGTAGAACAATGCAAGCAGGCCTCCACATCCACAGATTACTAACCTGGGATCGAAAATGTTGTTTTGATCCGTGGTTTGTTGAATCCAGTCATGTGAAGCTCAAGGATACAGAGGGTCAACTGTATTTATTGAAATAAATTGATGTATATGTGGACCCACACAATTCAAACCCAGGTTGTTCAAGAGTCAATTGTATCGTGAATTTCAAAGGAGTCAGCTCTTTGGCCTTGAAATTATTTGCCCAGACCTAGATCTCAGCTCCTGGGAAATTCATCTGAGAGCAAAGCAGCTCTTGTGAAGTAGGAAGCAGAGGGCCTCTGGTAACAGGAATCTGACCTGAGAAAGAACACCCCCCTGAACCTAGATCTCTCTTGGGAGCTTCACAGCAGAAGCAGAAAAACCAGTCTGCACAGCCAGAACCAGTTCTTGATTCTCCTGCCCAGAAGGAGCCAGATTTGATGAAGACACCAGCACATTTAGAAGCCACCATAATGTGTGACAGTGGGCAGTTTGGGCCAGCCTTAAGAAGAGTGAAGTGAGCTGGGTTGGCCCAGGGTCAGGCTGTCCAGGAAAGACCACTTTGTGGGACAGATCGTGACGGCGAACTCTGAGGGTAAAGAGGCAAAGGGAGGAAATTCTGTCTCCACTCTCCCTAAACAGCCCCTACTCTTTCTTTACAGATGCTGTGCTGCTCTCATATGTATCTACTACCACATGTTATCATCCACTTCTGATTCATTTAAAACTTTAAAGAAGTTGGACCCGAGAGTGCCAGTAAATTGTCCAGGGCCATTTGTTTTTGACAGAATCTAAGACAGTGCCATGCACTCTGCCACAGTCTATCTTGTTGCATGTTTCTGTAATTCATTTATTTTTACTGATAAGTAGTGACCTATTGTATAGCTATTCACCATTATTTCTCCATTCACCAGTTGATGTGTGTTTGGATAATTTCCAAACACAAACATTCATATACAAGTTTCTTTGTATGGACATCTGTCTTCATTCTTTTGAATTAATACTAAAAAGTGGGTGGGATTGTTGGGTCTCAAAATAAGTGTGTCTTTCAACTCATAAGGATCTGTCAGACTATGTCAAAGTGGCTATATCATTTTGTATTCCCATCACCAATGTGTGAGGATTCTAGTTGCTCTACATCTCCACTAGCATTTAATAAAGTTTTTTATTTGAGCTTTCATATTAGATTTATAATGGTATTTCATTTTAGTTTGAACTTGAAATTTTCTAATGTCTAATAATGAGCATCTTTTTATTTGGTTACCATCTGTTCCTCTTTGGTAAAGTGCCTGTTTGATTATTTTTCCCATTTTTAAAAATTGTTTCTTGCTGATTTGGAAAGTAATACATATTTTTAAAAAATCTTTACTCTAATAAGTGATTTGTAGAACTTTTCTCTCAGCTTGAGTATCTTTCAAAGATCAGAAGTTTTACACTTATCAAATTTTTAAATTTTTTCAGTTTTTTTCTTTTATGAGTATATTAGTCTGCTTAGGCTGCCATAAAAGAATACCACAGACTGGTTTAAACAACAGATATGTCTTTTCCCACAGTTCTGGAGGCTAGAAGTTCAAGATCAAGGTATCATCGGTGTTGTTTTCTTGTGAAGATTCTCTTCCTGGTTTTCAGATGGCCACCTTCTCACTGTGTCCTTACACGGCCTTTCCTCTGTGCATACACACAGAGAGAGAAAAAGATTTCTAGGGTCCCTTCCTCTTATAAAAAAACCAGCCCCATTGACCTTATTTAACTTTAATGGCCTCCTTAAAGGTCCTATTTCTAAATACAGTCATGTTGGAAGTTAGAGCTTCAATGTATGAATTTGAGGAACACAATTCAGTAATAACAATGAATTATGCTTTTTTTTGTCTTAAGAAATTATTGCCTATAGTGGTCATAAGCATTTCACCTTTTTATTTTCTTTATGTACATTAGAAAGTTATAACAATTTGTTGAAAAGTATATACATTCTTCATTGAAATGTTTTGTTTTTCTGTTGGAAATATGTGCTTCTTAAATACACATCTGTTCTTAATATTACCTCCAGTGCTTACATATATCTCTTCATTGATTCCCCATTACCTCATCAGAGAACTCTGAATGAGGGTGTGCATAACCTAGGAAGTACTCACGATAAGCCACTGCTGTATAGGAAATGATTACAAGAAAAGTCTATGTATAATGACTTTGTCTTTAAAAAGGTACCAAACTTTATCAGAGGCATATTAACTGACAGTAAATGAACATATTTTAGAAAGATATATAAATGACTTAGGGCGTAAGAATAATATTCAGACTGATTTTGTGATACCCCCAAAATATAAGACAAAGTTAGGGCTATAATATTTTATAATTTCATTTATTTTTTATAATATTTTATTTTAAACTCTAAAAAGTAAACATTAAGAGTTTTTAAAGATATTTTCCATGTCGCATTTCTAAACCCTAAATATGCTGTCATAGATAGTAGAGTTATTCAAGGATGTGACTATGGAGTTCACCCAGGAGGAGCAGAAACACCTGGGCTCTGCTCAGAGGATCCTGTACAGAGATGCGATGCTGGAGAACTACAGCCACTTTATCTCAGTGGACTTTACCATATGATTCCATCAAAAATAAAATACTGTTTGTTCTCTTATTCTTGACTGTTTCTTTTATCATACGTGTCATATCCTTTTCTGTTTTTATTGATTGACTCTCCGCCAGGCTAAATGTCATATGTGTCTTCTTTGTATGCTTCATAATTTTTTACTGAATGCTAGATATTATGGATTTACATCATTGGGCACTGTATTTTTTGGTATTTTAAAATATTTTTGGCCTTCATTGGAATAAAGTTATTTGAAATTAGTTTGATCCCTTTAAGTTCTGCTTTTAATCTTTGTTCTGATGGATTCAGATCACCTTATACTCTAGAGTTAATATTGCTCCTGTATTAAAGCAGAATGTTTCAGGTTATTATATTGAATCCTCCATGAATTTGGAGAACTTTCTGCTCTGGCAGGTGAGTGACAAATTTCCCATCTCTGTGCATGCTTTGGTTATTTTTCACCCTATTCCTTCCCAGTGTTTCCCCATCCTCAGATACAAATCCATATTCAACCAAAGACTCAAGGAGACTTTTCTGCAGATCGCCACAGTTTTCCCTTACTATGGATCTTTTTTCTCTAGTGTTTTGTCCTGCAAATTCTAGTCACTTTATCATTTTTAAATCCCTAAATCTGTCTCCTCAACTTATTGAGACCGTCAGGCTTTCCTTACTATCCCCTTGCTGTGCTGTGGCCTAGAAATTTTCCTGATTATGGTAATAAGCCTCATCTAATTTGTTTTCTTTTTCTTAAGAATTTCTGTCCTGTACTGACTTATCCAATTTTGTATAGTTTTCTACTTATTTGACATGAAAAAGATAAAGTGGAAGTCTCTATCCAGCCTTTAAAATAAAACCCAACACACGTAGACTATTTTTAGAGTTTAATATTATTTTGTCTGTAAGGTTCAGAGATTTAAGAAGATTCATTCCTTTTGTCACGTTGTAAAGGTCAAATGAGCATCTTTAATGTGTAGCTCCTGAAGCTATAACTTCTTTTACATCAAAAGTATTGAATCTGATGCAGCTGATCCAAATCCTAAATTATTTCCACTTACAGAGTATAACTTTAGACAATTAGATGTGTCCTTCAAGTTGTAGGAAGGAGATTTGTGATTATTAGAGGAAGAATTTCTCAACAGGAGCTACTCAGGTGATTTACTGAGTACTAGGACAGAGTATCCAGGGGAAATTAAATCCAAACTGGTCATTTAGAGATGGGAATTTGTAAGGGCCTTTATATTTACAAAGAATAGATCCAATACAGTGTGGAAGGTGATGGTGGTTTAACACAATGTGGTTTAACAATGAAGTGTAATCATATTGGTATTCTGATCTTCAAAAGCTGGAAGCCCAAGTATATCATTTACAACTGACAAATTAACTTACAGAAGTTTATTTAATGGTAAAATAATGAAAACTAAGAAATAGTAGAAAAGGTACTAAAATTGAAAATTAAAGTATGATTAGAGAGAGAAAAAATATTAAGTGCATCATTGGTTCTGTAATATGGAGTTTCTAGATAGCCTGAGTAAATAGAATATTAACAAAATACACAAGTTTGTAACGATAAAAGTACCTAGTAGAGCAAAAACAACTTTCCTAATTATTAGAAGAAAATTTAACAGCAATGAGAACAGAACTATTACTAAAAAGGCCTTTTTACTTTTACAACATAACTCAACATAATGTCTAACAACTATATCTGCCACATCAACTAATATAAAGGAGTTCAAGTTGCCTATTAAAAGAAATGCTATATGATTGTAACAAAGAGATATACCTTAAAAATAATGCAAAGTTTGAAATATAAAACAGTAAATCAGTAAGCCAATAAATATACAAATAATTCAGGATTTATTTACCTAGCTGCTAAAGTTAGAATTTAGGCAAAATAACATTAAATAAGAAAAAAAAAAAAGGACACTTGAATGATATTTTTTAAAGATGGTCTTTAAAAAGCAATGAAAGTTTTGAATATCTATATATTCAATAAGCTACCAGGAACCGTGAAGCAACAATTGTAAGATATAAGGAGAAAGAAAAACAATTAGATATAGTAGGCCTTAATATACCCCTCTGGTTTTATACAAAATATAATGGAGAACAAAGGCTGGCAAACTAGATCCCTTGAGCCAAATCCAACCTGACACAAGTTTTTGTGAATTAAGTTTTTTGGAACTCAGCTATTCTAGTTCTTTTATGTATTGCCAGCCACTGCCTTCATACTAGAAAGGCATAATTGAATGGTGACAAGAATCATATGACAAAGCCCACAATATTTATTATGTGGCCTTTTCAAAAAAGTGTTTACCAAGCCATACTCCAGACAGTGGTTTTCAACAGAAGGTGATTTTACCCACCATGGGACGTTTAGCAATATCTGGAGACATTTATGGCTGTCACAGCTAAGGGGGAAATATTACTCCTACTTCATTTAGAAGCTAGTGATGCTGCTAAACATCCTATAATGTACATGACACCACCACCACTGCCACCACCCCAATACACACACACACGCACAAGCAAGAATTCTCTGGTCCAAAATGTTAGCAGTGATAAATTTGAGGAACTCTGTTCCAAAATATGTACACAGAATATTTTATACAGTGAATCTAATAAATATCTAGATATGTCTTTCAAATTATGTGCTCTGGAAATAAAGAATAAACCAATGCCAATAGCATATTTAAAAACATAAGAATACATTAGAACAAAAAAAAACTTTTACTAAATTCCAGAATACAAATATGATAGTTCAATAAAACTAGAAATTGCAAATATGTTCAAAACTAAAATCTGATAATTGAAAAAGCTTTAAAATTTTATTTGTTCAGATATTTGAGTAAAACTGTGGGAAAGCCCCTGTTTTCCTACAGAAATATCAAGGTTAAAAAACAAAACAAAAAAAAAAAAAACAAGAAACTGAATCAACTTTGTCATAGCTGTGAAAAAATGTCAGAGGTTCATAGCAATCAAGCTATGAACCTCTTCAAATTAATAGGAAAGCTCTGTGATGTTTTTACTTATTCCTTCCCAAACACCTTTGGGGCATGACAGTGGCTTTGGCATTAAGGCAGCAGCAGTCCAGTTCCCAGGGAGCAAAGCAGACCTTATTTGCAAGTTATTGTGCATACTTGTTTAATGTAGAATATAAGGCACTGTCTATTTCATACAACTCAGAACTAAGGGAGAAAAGTGGTGGGTACTGCTGTTAATAGCTACAAAACCCACAGATGCCTGGTCAAGAGATTCCAAGTGGAAATATAATAAGCCATTTAGGATCCGGAGAAAGCGGGGTGAGATTATTTGAGAATTTAGGACATTAAAATGTAGCCGTGTATACAAGGGAATTTAGAAAGCTACATGCATGACCAGGCAAGATGCATGCTCAGAAAGACCTCAGAAGACCTTAAACTTTCACCTTGGATTGAGCCCTGGGGTCAGAGCAAGCTTAGCAAAGTGTTGAAGGAGTGCTCCAACACAAAGCAGATTTGCAAAGCCTAAGAAAGCTCATGGCAATCAAGGAAATCTCTGCTAAAACGTTAGCTAAACGTGAGCTGAAGGAACAGAGATTATACATGGCAAGAATAGTTTTTGCAGAAGTAAGTGGAAAAGTCTCAAAACAAATGGAGAACTACAGTCTTCAACAATCAAAAAAGAAACAACAAACCACAAGAAATGGGGAGAATATGAATTCCAAAGTTATCATGTTATAATAGTCAAATGAACAATTTTCAGCAAAAATTATCATGCATACATAGAAACAGGGAAACATGGCCTCACAGAAATAGTCCCTGAGAAAGCCCAGACATCAGACTTACTAGACAAAGACCTTAAAACAACTGTCTTAAATATGCTCAAAAGTATGGATAAACAACTAAGTAAAGGCAATCGGGAAAATTATGAAGGAAAAATGAGACTCAACAAAAAGAAATTATTAAAAGGAACCAAACAGAAATTTTGGAGCTATGAAGTACTATAACTGAAATGAAAAAGTCACAAGAAGGAGTCAACAGCAAATTTGAGCAGGCAGGACAAAGAATTCATGATTCTGAAGACAGGCTGATTGAAATAATTGATTCTCAGGAAAAGAAAAGAAAAATAATGAAGAAAAGTGAATATAGCCTAAATGACCTATGGGGCACCATCAAGTGAACAATCATAAATATATGGTAGTCACAGAAGATGAAAAGAAATGAGTAGAAAGATTACTTTAAGAAATAATGGCCAAAAATGTCCCAAA
This sequence comes from Rousettus aegyptiacus, assembly GCF_014176215.1. Taxonomy (NCBI): domain Eukaryota; kingdom Metazoa; phylum Chordata; class Mammalia; order Chiroptera; family Pteropodidae; genus Rousettus; species Rousettus aegyptiacus. The sequence continues at coordinate 70,520,447 of NW_023416306.1, forward strand.
TTTCCCTAAATTCAGGAACCTACAAATCCAAAAAAGTGAAAAAACTCCAATTTGAATAAACTCAAAGAAACTCAGCCCAAAATGTATTATAATCACACTATCAAAGACAAAGGGAATTTTCAAAGTAGCAAGAGAGAAACAGTTCATCATCATTTCATGTAAGTCTCAGCCTATCAAAGGTAATGTTATCAGCTAGGAATGCCTGAGGCACTCACTCGGGTTCATACTACTTGTGGTGAGCCCCCACAGACATTCTCTGACAAGAGCCAATGTTGCACCTGGAGCAGACCTTATACTTCTTATGATGATTACAGATATACCTCATCAATGACCATCAGAGAACTCTGAGAAGACAAGATTTATCAATCACAGGTCCTGGAGGGTACACAGCACACCCAAGAGCCACACGGTAGGTCACGGGTAAAGAGAGAGTGTGGATCTGGGGGGGGGGGGCTGTCTTTATTAGGGTGGGTTGCATAGGGTTTCAGAGATTTACTCTTTATTGGCAAACGTAAAATGTAAGAGCAGTTATTAGGGCACAGGAAGGGAAAAGCAGAGTCATTCAAGTTATTGATTATCCAGGTGACCCAGGGATTTCTAAAAGAGGAACTCTGTGGTAGGAGATTCTCACCTCCTTACCTAATTATTTAGCTATTAGCTATGGCATACACCTGACAATATGTTTGTTCAAGATGGATGTCTTTGAAATGGATGCCTTGACAATCAAAGCTTAATGCAAGACATTTATATTACAATTTTTAAAACAGCTTAGTGTCAGGCATTTGTACTATAGTTACATATAAGCAATCCTCAGTGAAATTATCAGGTGATTTCTAATCAGAAACCTTGAAAACCAGAAGGCAATGGGATTATATGTTAAAAGTACTAAAAGAAAAAATAAGGTCAACCTAGAATTCTATACCCAACAGATCATTCACTCAAAAAATAAGGAAGAAATTAAGACATTCCTTTGATAAAAGCTACAGGACTTCATTACCATTACATGTGCTCTACAACAAATGCTAAAGGAAATCCTTCAGGCTGAAACAAAAGAATGCTAGATAGTAACCAGGAGCCATATGAAGAAATAAAAATCTTCAGTAGGCATGTGAGCAAATATAAAAGCTAATATTATTATAATTTTGGTTTGTAACCTTTTTTATTCTATCAGGTTTTAAAAGACAATTATATAAAAACAATTATAAGTTTATGTTACTGTACACACAATGTATAAAGGTGTAATTCTGTGATTCCAATAACATAAAGGAAATGGATGAAACTGTTTGGGAGTACCATTTTTGTATGTGATTGACATTAATTTGGTATCAATTTGAATTGGATTGCCACAACTTTAGGATACTATATGTAATACCAATGGAAACCACAATAAAAATACCTATAAATGTAAAATGAAAAGGAAGTCAAAATGTATCACCACAGAAATCAACTACCCACAAATGAAGGAAGCAATGAAAGAAAAGTGGGAGGAAGCTATAATTCATTCAAAAAACTAATAGCAAACTAACAGGGGTAAGTCCTTGCTAATCTATAATTACTTTCAATATAATGGATTAAACTCTCCGATGAAATGGTAAAGATTAGCAGAATTAATTTTAAAGTGATCCAACTATGTGCTGTTTACAAAAGACTTATTTAGATCTAAGGACATAAATATGTTGAAGTGATAGGATGGAAAAAGATATTACATGGAAATAGTAACTGAAAGAGAGCTGGGCTGGCTATATTAATATCAGACAAAGTAGACTTCAAATCAGAAACTGTTATAAGAGATGAAGAAGAACATTATATTATTGATAAAAGGGACAATTCACAAAAACATATAAAAATTATAATCACATGTATACTGAACATCAGATCTCCAAAATATATGAAACACATTGACTTCATATATTGACAGGATTGAAAGAAGAAATAGATAATTCTATAATAATAGCTGGAGATTTCAATACCACACTATCAATAATGGATAGAACAACTAGTCAGAAGATTAACAAGGATGTAGATGATCTGAACAACATATAAATTAATTAGATTTAACAACTATATACAGAACACTATGAAACAACAGCAGAGTCCACGATTTCCTCAAATGTATATGGATCATCTTCCAGGAGAGATTATATGTTAGACCACAAAACAAGTCTTAATAAATTTCAAGACTGAAATCATGCAAAATAGGTTTTATGATCATGAATAAAAATAGAAAACAAAAACAGAAATAAAACTGTAAAATTCACAATATAGAAATTAAACAACACACTCTTAAAGAACCAGTGTGTCATAGAAAAATCACAAATGAAATTACAAAATATCTTGAGAGAAATGAAAATGAAAAAAGCAATATACCAAAACTTATAAGATGCAGTGAAAGCAGTGCTAAGAGTAAAATTTATAGTTGTAAATGCACATGTTACAAAAGAAAGCAGACACAGAAAGGCTTGGCACAAAATATGCAAAGTGATGAAAACCCAGGATCTACAACCAAGATTACTTTATTCAGCAAATCTATCATTTAGAGTCAAAGGACAGATAGATTCCCAGACAAGAGAAAGCCAAAACGGTTCATCATCACCAAGCTAACTTAACAGGAAATTTGGAGGGACTTCTTTAAGCAGAAAAATATGAAGCAAAAATATGAATAAAGAATGGCAATAACTACATATCTATTAACAAGTACTTCAAATGAAAAAGAATTAAGTGCTCCAATTGATAGAGAATGTGGCTGAATGGATAAGAAAACAAGACCCTTATATATACTACTTACAGGAGACTCGCTTCAGATTAAAAGACAAAAAAGTAAGGAGTTGGGAAAAGATATTTCATGATAGACCTAGAGGGTAGTGTGTTGAGTGGAATAAGCCATATAGAGGAAGACAAATTCCATATGATTGCATGTATATGTGGAATCTAAAGAACAAAACAAACAAACAAACAGAAACAAACTCGTAAATACAGAGAACATTTTGAGGGTTACCAGATGGGAAGGATGTTGAGGAGGTCGGTGAAAAAGGGAGTGGAGATTAAGAAATACAAATGGGTAGTTACTAATAGTCATGGAGATAGAAAGTATAGCTTAACGGATATAGGCAATTATATTATAATAGCTATGTATGGTGTTAGAGGAGCATTAGATTTATTGGGATGATCACTTTGTGAATTGTTTAGATGTCTAATCATTATGCCATAAACTTGAAACGAATATAATATTGTATGGCAACTATAACTGAAAAATAAAAAATATATAATAAAAAAACACAAAACCAACAAATTAACATTACATGTTAAGGAACCACAAAAAAAAGAAAGAAAAGAAAAGAAAGAAAGAAAAGGCAAGAAAAGCAAACTAAGCCCAAAGTTAGCAGAAGGAAGGAAATTAATATTAAACAAGAGGTAGAGAGATAGGGAATAGGAAATAACAGAAAATTAACAAATCTGAAAGCTAGTTCTTTGAAACGATCAACTGAATTGACAGACCATTAGCTAGAGTGACTAAGAACCAAGAACAATTCTACATCAACAAATTGGATAATCTAGAAGAAATAGACAAATTTCTAGAAGCATAAAATCTACCAAAACAGACTCATTAAAAGTAGAAAATATGAATAGACCGATAACCAGTAAGGAAATTGAATCAGTCATCAAAAATCTCCCCAAAAATTTCCTAGGACCAGATGAATTCACTGGTGAAATATACTAAACATTTAAAGAATTAACACCATTCCTTCTCAAACTATTCCCGAAAACTTAAAGAGGAGGAACCACTTTCTAACTCATTTTATGTGGCCAATATTGACCTGATAGAGAGGGTAATGTCAGACACATGGTAGAGTGAGAGATGTCACTAGATTTCTCCCTTTGAAACAGCAATAAGCTGACCATCTAAAACTCAACAGAAAACACCCAACCTATACACCAGCATGTCTGTGCAAGGGATCTGCGCGTATGAGCTAGCACAGGTCAGAAGCCCAGGAGTCCAGTGGTAGACTGAGAGGAACAAAGAGGCTGCCTCTCACAGCCAAAGTTCCCTGCAGGAGAAGAGGGAGTGGGTTCCCTGAATAGCCCTGCCTGGGAGAGCTGTGAGCTCCATGCCACCATCAGCAAGTGTCCAGGAATAAGGGCAGAAAGCAGAGAAGTGGGGAGAACAGAGAAGTGGGGACAGCAGAGAAGTGAGGACAGCAGAGAAGCGAGGATGGCAGAGAAACAACAGCTGAAACTTTGTCCCCCAACCCAGAAGGTGTCTCTCCCCATATCCTCCAAGACTGAACACCGTAAGCCCCAGGGAAATCTGAGCAAATGTTACCAAAACTGTCACTAACACTGACAGGGACTGACACTGAGAGTAGCAAGTGTGATTGAATATAAGGAAAAAAGTCATTATTAAGAATTTATGTAAAGCAGGAATTTAAGAGGCTTAGATACCACCTACTGGAAACCAAAAGAAAAATGCCTTCTTTGCAACATGCTAAAGAGAGACCTTTATATAATCAATTTTATTTCTGGAGATGATGAACACACTGCAAGAGATGAAAAATGAAATAGGAAGCTTGGGAAATAGTCTACCAAATGGAGAAAAAGATCAATGATATTGAAGACAGTAATGAAAGAGAAATACAAGAACTAGCTGATGCCATCAGGAGATAAATATAAAAATAATGAGCATTTTCGAAGGGGAGGAAAAGGAATAGGGATTAGAAAGCATTTTCAGACAAATAGTTGATGGGAATTTCCCAAATCTAAAGAATGAGCTGGAAGTTGGAATTCAAGAAGTTAATAGAACACCCAATTATCTCAACCCAAAAAGGCTTTCACCAAGACACATTGTATTAAAATTATCAAAAGTCAACAATAAAGACAGAATTCTCAACAGAAAAGAAGATGGGAACCTATAAAGGAAAACCCATTAGATTATCGTAGGACTTCTCAGCACAAACCTTACAAGCCAGAAAGGAGTGGAATTAAATATTCAAACATTTAAATGAAAGGAACTACCAGCCAAGAATAATGTATCCAGCTAAGCTCTCCTTTAGATATGAAGGAGAAATAAAGACCTTTCCAGGCATACAAAAATTGAGAGAATTCTCCACTACGAGGCCTGTTTTATAGGACATACTGAAAGAGGTCACTTGCCTAAAAAAAAAAAAAAAGACAAAAAACAAAACAAAACAATATTAGGAGCAAGGTGATTATCAGGCAGATACAAGCAGAGGAGCGAAACCCTTACTAAGAACAGGGCATTATAAACTTAAACAATAAGAAAAGATTTGCAATAGCAAGATAGTAATGAATGTTCAGCATACATAGGGACAAACTGAGACAACAATGACTGAAAAGGGGAGAATTCAAAGTTCCAGATTCGCAAAGGGGAATGGAGATAAGGCACGTGTAGAAGAAAATAGATGACTGTATATATATAATTATCCTTTACATATTCGAAATGGTAACCACACGCCAAAGATTCAGAACTGAAGTATATAACATAAAACAAAAAGGACCAGAGGGAAAAACCACAAAACCCAACCAAAATAAAAAAAAACACACACACACACAGATAGACACATAAGGACAAGGAAGCAATGGAAATGCTGAGCTACCAGTAAGCAAAACTAAAATGGCTATAAGAAGAGCTCATATTTCAATAATCACCCTAAATGTAAATGGACTGAATTCACCAATAAAAAGCACAGAGTTGTAGAATGATCAAAAAGCAAAACCCGACCATGCTGCCTCCAGGAGACACATCTCAGTTCCAAGACAAATAAAGACTCAAAGTGAAAAGATGGAAAATGGTATTTCGAGCAAATTTAATTCAGAGAAAAGTGGGAGCAATGGTACTAATATTGGATGAAATAGACTTCAAAATAAAAAAAGGTAAAGAAAGATACTGATAGACAGTTCATAATGATAAAGGGAATCATGCACCAAGAAGACATAACACTTATTAATATCTATGCTCCCAATCAGAGAACCCCAAAATATAAAAAGCAATTACTAACAGAACTAAAGGAAGAAAGAGATCAAAACACTATTGTAGTAAGGGACCTAAATACCCCACTGTCAGGTATGGACAGATCATCAAAACAGAAAATAAATAGGGAAATAATATCCTTAGATGACACATTAGACCAAGTGTACATAATTGACATTTATGGAGCCTTTCATCCTAAAACAGCTGCTTATACATTCTTCTCTAGTGCACATGGAACATTCTCAAGGATTGTCCATGTACTGGGAAACAGAGATAGCCTCAACAAATATGAGATGGTTGAAATACCAACCCTATTCTCTGATCATAATGCTTTGAAGCGAGAGCTCAAGTGTAAAAAGAAAGTGAGAAGAACCACAAATACATGGAGATTACATAACATGCTACTGAAGATGACTGAGTCAGAGAAGAAATAAAAAGAGAGTTCAAGTGATACATAGAAACAAATGATAACAATAGTACAACATATCAAAACTTTTGGGACATGGCAAAAGTGGTCATCAGAGGAAAGTTCATATCATCACAGGGCTATCTTAAAACAAGAACGATCCAAAATAAACAACCTAACACTTCATCTGAAACAAACTAGAAAAGGAAGAACAAATGAAGCCTAAAGTAAGCAGAAGAAAAGAAATCATTAAAATTAGAGCAGAAATAAATGAAATTGAAAACAACAACAACAAAAACAATAGAAAAAAATAAAAGCAACAAAGAACTGGTTCTTTGAGAAGGTTAATAAAATTGACAAACCCCTGGCTAGACTCACTAAAAAAAAAATAAAAAAGAGAGAGAAAGAACACAAATAAACAAAATCAGGGATGCAAGAGGAGAAATTATGACAGATACCACAGAAATACAAAGCATCATACAAGAATACTATGAAAAACTGTATAACATCAAATTCAATAACAGAGAAGAAATAGACCAGTACTTAGAAAAATACAACCTTCCTAAACCGAATCAAGAAAAACTGGAAAATCTAAATAGACTGATCAGCAGTATGGAAATTGAAACAATCATCAAAAACCTACCAAAAAGTAAAAGTCCAGTATCAGATGGCTTCACCAGTGAATTCAACCAAACATTTAAAGAAGATTGAATACCTATTCTCCTCAAACTCTTCCAAAATATCGAAGAGGAGACAATACTTCCCAACTCATTTTATAAGGTCAAAATTACACTGATACCAAAACCTGGTAAAGATAACACAAAAAGAAAAAACTACAGACTGATATCTCTCATGAATACTGATGCAAAAATTCTAAATAAGATACTAGGGAACCAAATACAGGAACATATTTAAAAAATTATACACCTGGGGGCTGCAAAAAGAATTGGTATAGATGACAGACTCCCTGTTCATCCCTATGGTGACCAAATCAAAGATGTGACAGAAACAAGGAACAAGTAGCAAGAAAAAATTGCCTGAAAGCTAGATGAACAAGCCATACAACTAGGGAGAGATCCAAGAAATTACTCTAACAGTAGAAGGTAGGACAAGGCAAGGATGCAGGGCTGTCCGATCTGAAGAAGCTGAGTGAGACAGAGGTCGCAGCAGTGGCAGAAGCCTCTTAGAGGGGTTGCATCCACAAATGGATTTTTACAGTGATAGACCTGCTCGCTCTGAGCACCAGGGCCGATTCAGTGGCATGCAAGGAGCACCAGAGATTTACAGGGAGGCATCGTCAGAGTGAGGGCTGAGGTGAGACTGGCTCTATACAGAAGTGCTGGTGGTATCCACTGTTCCCTATTGAGCCCTTTCCACCCCTCCCCCAGTGCACAGGACACAGTGCTGCCATAGCCATGATATCATCAAACTGGATAAGAGAAGTCGCTCCTCCCAAAGGAGTCCCTGAAACCCTGCCTCACCCAACTCATAGCCCCATGCAAGCCACAGCCAGGTATATCCTCGGTGAGTCAGATGCTCCTTGCCGAGCAGTGCCCCGACGCAACACTGGAGCCCGCTGGCCTCGGTTTCTGGTGTGGCCTTTTGAGGCAACCATAAGCACAGAATCTGTGGATTGCTTGCTAAATCTTAACAGGTGGCCCCGGAGGGGTGGAGGCTTGGGCCAAATTTGGCCTGCAGCTGAACCCCTCTCAGGACTGTGCCACTGAACACCTACTTCACAAATTCACACTAATAAGATTGGAGACTTAGGAACTTCTCTTAGTACATAGAAACAGACAGAGAAAGGCAGCCAAAATAGGAAGACAAAGAAGCAGAAACATGTGAAAGAACAGAATAAAGATCCAGATATAATGGAGTCAAGCAATCTAACCGATGCAGAGTTCAAAACACTGGTTATAAAGATGTTCAATGAACTTTTGGGAAGTGTAGATAAATTCAGTGAGAACTTCAACAAAGAGATTTAAAAAACATAAAAATGGAAATGGAAATTATAAAAGGAAACAAGTCTGAAATAAAGAACATATCTGAGGTGAGAAGTATATTAAATGGAATAAACAGAGGAATAAACAAAGTGAATAAAGAAAAGGATCAAATGTCCTATTTACAGGACAGGAAAGCAAAGGACACACAATCAGAACGGCAAGAGATAAGATGCCAAGACTATAAAAATAATTTAAGGAGGATATGGGAGACTATTAAGGGTCCAACTATTCATCTGATTGGTGTAACTAAAGAAAATCAAGATGTCGAACAGCCATTTGAAGAAAAAATAATAGAAAACTTCCCTCACCTGGTAAAGGAAATGGACATAAAACCCCAGGATGCTCAGAGAATTCCAAAAATCAAGGACCCAAAGAGGCCCACACAAGACACATCATAATTAAATGCCAAAGATTAATACAGAGAAAAAATATTAAAAGCAGCAAGAGAAAGACAGATATTTACTTATAAGGGAATACCTATAAGACTAGCAGCTAATTTCTCAAAAGAAATTACACAGGACAGATGGGCATGGCAAAAAATATTTAAAGAGGAGGAAAGAACTTTAACATAAGTAAGGCCATATATGACAAACCCTCAGCCAACATTATACTTAATGGTGAAAAACTAAAAATCTTCCCTCTAAGATCAGGGGCAAGTCAAGGCTTTCTACTATCGCCACTGCTATTCAATATAGCATTGGAGGTTCTAGCGAGGGCAGTCAGGCAAGTGAAAGATATAAAAGGCATCCAAATAGGAAACGAAGAAGTCAAATCTGTTACCATGTGCGGATGACATGATTCTCTATATAGAAAACCCTAATGACTCCACAAAAACACTACTAGAAACAATAGGAAAATACAGTAAAGTTTCTAGACACAAAATCAATTTTCAAAAATCCATAGCATTCCTATACTCTAATAATGAAGTGTCATAAAAAGAAGTGGAAAAAATAATTCCTTTTGCATTTGCAACAAAAAGAATAAAATACCTAGGAATAAATCTAACAAAACATTGACATTTTTTAAAGAAATGGAACAAAAAATCATCAGATATGTACGGAAGCACAAAAGACCCCAAATTGCCAAAGCCATCCTGAGAAAAAAGAACAATGCTGGAGGTATCACTCTACTCAACTTCAAATTATACTACAAAGTGACAGTAATCAAAACGGCATGGCATTAGCAGAAAAACAGACACACGAACCAGTGGAACAGAATTGAGAGTCCAGAAGTAAACCCATATTTATATGAGCAAATTATTTTTGACAAGAAAGCCCAAAATATACAGTGGAGAAAGGAAAGCCTCTTCAATAAATGGTGCTGGGAAAACTGGAAAGCCCCATGCAAAAGAAAGAAACTAGACTGTTGTCTGTCACCACACACCAAAATTAACTCAAAATGGATTAAGGATCTGAATGTAAGACCTGAAACAATAAATTGTATAGAAGAAAACATAGCAACTAAACTCAAGGACCTTGGACTTAAAGATAATTTTATGAATTTTATCTCAAAGGCAAGAGAAGTAAAAGCAAAAATAATTGAACAGGACTACATCAAACTAAAAAGCAAGTGCTCAGCAAAAGAAACCATCAACAAGATAAAGAGGCAACCATCTGAATAAGAAATATATTTGCTATTGCTCCAATAAGAGCCTAATATCCAAAATATACAAAGAACTCATACAACTCAATAACAAAAACAAAAACAAAAACAAAAACAAAAACAAACAAACGATCCAATTAAAACATGGGGAGAGGACCTGAACAGACACTTCTCCGTAGTGGACATACGAATGGCCAAGAAATATGTGAAAAGATGCTCAACATTGCTAGCTATTAGGGAAATGCAAATCAAACCCACAATGAGACACTATCTCACACCTGTTAGAATAGCTATTATCAACAGGACAAGTAATAAGGAGTGTTGGAGAGGAAGCAGAGAAAATGCAACCTTGATACACTGCTGGTGGGACTGCAAATTGGTACAGCCACTATGAAAAACAATATGGAGTTTCCTCAAAAAAAAAAAAATAAGAATTAATCTACCATATGATCAGCAATCCCTCTACTGGATATTTACCCCAAATAGTTGAAAACCCATTTCTGAAAAGATATTTGCACACCAATGTTCATATCATCATTATTCATGGTGGCCAGCACATGGAAGCAACCAAAGTGTTCTAGAATAGATTATTGGATAAAGAAGCTGTGGTACACATATACAATGCATCATAAGAAGAGAGGAAATACTCCCATTTGTGACAATGTGAATGGACCTTGAGATAATCATGCTAAGCGAAATAAGCCAGACAGAAATAAATTAAAAACCACATGATATCACCTATATATGGGATATAAACATAAAATCAACAAATGAAGAGGACAAACAGAGACTCATGGACATGGACAATAGACTAGAGGTTACCAGAGGGTAAGGGGAAAAAGAGGAGTGGGAAAGTAGATGGGGTAAAAGGAGTCAAATATGTAAAATTGGAAGTTATATAAATTACATCGAGTGAAAAATAGATGGATAAATAAATAAATACATAAATGAATGAAAATTTTATTGTATATAAAATTTATTAGGTAACATTGGTTAATAAAATTATATAGGTTACATAATTTAATAGTATAATTTAATAGTACATCATCTGTCTATTGCATTATGTGTTCACCAACCAAAGTTAAATTTTCTTCTGCCACTATATATTTGGTCCCCTTTACCCTAATCTACTTCCCCTGCTTTCCCTCTGATAACCGCTAAACTGTTGTCTGTGTCTGTGAGTTTTTGTTTGTTTGTCTTTTTCATTTGTTACTTTTAATTTTATATCCCATATATGAGTAAAATCATATGGTTCTTAACTTTTTCTGTCTGACTTATTTCACTTAGCATGGTAATCTCAAGATCCATCCATATCATTGCAAATGGCAATATTTCATCTTTTCTATGGCTGAATAATATTCCTTTGTATATATGTTCCACATCTTCTTTATCTAATCATCTATTGAATGCAACTTTGGTCGTTTCCATGTCTTGGACACTGTGAATGGTGCCACTATGAACATCAAGATGCATATGTTTTTATGAATAAATGTTTTTAAATTTGGGGGGAGATACCCAGAAAAAAAGGGATTGCTGCGTCATATGGTAATTCTATTCTTAGTTTTTTGAGGAACTTCCATACTGTTTTCCATGGTGACTGTACCAATTTACATTCTCACCAGCAGTGTTCCTTTTTTCTCACCTCTCCAACATTTGTTATTACTTGTCCTGTTGATGATAGCCTTTATAACAGATGTGAGGTGGTTTCTCATTTTTGATTTGCACTTGCCTAATAGCTAATGAAGTGGAGCGTCTTTTCATGTCTGTTGGCCATTTGAATGCCCTTTGGAGAGAAGTGTCTGTTTAGATCTTCTGCCCATTTTTCAATAGTATTGTTTGTTTTTCTGTCTTTGAGTTGTAGGTGTTTCTTATATATTTTAGGTTTTAACCCCTAAACAGAGGCGTTGTTTGCAAATATCTTCTCTCATTTAGTTAGTTTTGTTTGTTTGTTTGTTTGTTTTGTCAATGGTTTCTTTTTGCTGTGCAGAAGCTTTTTAGTTTGAAATAATCCCATTTATTTTTGCTTTTACTTCCTTGCCTTTGAGGTCAAATTTATAAAATCCCCTCTGAAACCAAGGTCCATGAGTTTAGTACCTATGTTTTCTTCTACACAATTTATTGTTTCAGGTTTTATTTATTTTTAATAATTTTTTTTATTTTTCAATAGTAGTTGGCATACAATATTATATTAGTTTCAGATGTACGACATAGTGATTAGACTCACCCCAATAAATCTAGTATCTGTCTGACACAGCACACAGTCATTACATCACTATTAACTATTTTCCCCGTGCTATCCTCTATACCACTATGACTATTTCATAACAACCATTCTGTATCTCTTAATCCCTTTTCTCCTTTTCACCTATCCCTTCAACTCCTTCCCACATGGAAACTCTCTCAATATGTTCTATCTATGAGTCTCCTTTATTATTTTGTTGTTGTTGTTGTGTTTTAGATTTCATATGTACATGACATTACATAGCTTTCGTCTTTCTCTAACTGACCTACTCCATTTAGCACAATACCCTCTAGGTCCATCATGAAATATCTTTTTCCATTCCATTATTTTCAGTCTGTGGTTGTGTTTTAATCTGAAGTGGGTCTCTTGTAGGCAGTATATTGTATTCTTATCTATTCAGCCATCCTATGTTTTGATTGGAGAATTTAATTCATATTCATTTCAAGTACTCGTTGATAAAAAATGTAGTTATTGCCATTCTTTTTAAAATATTTTATATATATATTTTTTCTTCTTCTTAAAGAAGTTCCTCCAGTATTTCCTGTAATACTGGCTTCCTGGTAATGAACTCCTTTAGTTTTTTTGTATCTGGGAAACTCTTTATCTGTCCTTCAATTCTAAATGAAAGTTTTGCTAGGTAGAGTAATCTTGGTTGTAAGTCCTGGTTTTTCATCATTTTGAAAATTTCGTGCCAAGCCCTTGTGGCCTGTAAAGTTTCTATTGAGAAATCAGCCAACAGTCTTATGCAAGCTCCCTTGTAGGTAACTAATTGTTTTTCTCTTGCTGCTTTGAGATTCTCTCTTTGTATGTAAACTTTGACATTTTAATTATGATGTGTCATAGTGTGGGCCTCTCTGAGTTCATCTTGTTTGGGTCTCTCTATGCTTCCTGGGCTTGTATGTCTATTTCTTCACCAGGTTAGGGACATTTTCAGTCATTATTCTTGAAATAGGTTTTCAATACCTTGCTCTCTCTCTTTTTTCCTTCTAATATTCCTTTGATACAAATGTTGGTACATTTGATGTTGTCCCAGAGGTTTCTTAAACCATCTTCATTTTTTTGGATTCTTTTTTCTTGTTGCTGTTCTGATTGGGTGTCTTCCAACATCCCATCCCCTAAATCACTTCAACTACTCTGTTTATTCCCTCTAATATACTCTTCATCTCAGATATTATCTTCATTTCTCACTGGTTCGCTTTTATATTTTCCATCTCCATTTTTATATTTTCTATCTCTTTGTAGTTCTCACTGAGTTCATCTATTCTTCCCCTAAGTTCATCGAGCATCCTTATAATTGGTGTTTTGAACTCTGCATCTGTTGGATTACTTGTCTCTTCCTTGTTTGGTTCTTTTTCTGGATCTTTGATCTATTCTTTCATATGGTACATATTTCTTTGTCAACTTCTTTTTGCCTGCCTCGCTGTGTTTGTTTCTCTGTATTAGGTAGTGCTCCTAAGTCTCTTGGTCTTAGTAGAGTAGCGTTATGTAGTAGGTATCCTGTGGAGCACAGTGGCACAAGGTACATATGCCCTCCTGAATGTAGTTGAGGTTTGATTGCTATTTGCACTTTGATGAGAGATTGACTTTTGGGCTGATTGGTTGTGAGGACTGGCCAATGAGGGAATGACCCTACAGAGCAGGATTCACTTAAGTACGGCTTTGATTCCTGTGCAGTCTGCCCTTCATGTGTGTCCTCCTCAGATACAGCCCTACATGGTGCTCCGTCTCTGGTCTAAGCAAGCCACTGAGTGTACTGATCCAAGGGCCTCCCGGGAGAGTCCTAACTGCAGGCCAAGATCAGTCGCAGCCTGTTCACTTCCGGAGCCACCTGGTAAGTCACCAAGCAATCCACGGATTGCTAACATCCACATTAGGCTTACTGATACCCTGAGAAGCCAAGCCAGAAAATGAAGCCAGCTGCCTCTAGTGCTAGGATTGGTTCTGCTCAGCAAGGGGTACAGGGCGCACCATGGTCAGATGCTGCTTCTTTGGGTTTTGTGAGCCTTTAAAAGATTTTAGGAAAGTCCACAACTGAGCTAGGCCAGGCTATTTGCATGCAATAAACCTCTGGAGAAAGTTTTGGTGGGCCCGCAAGTTGGGAGAGGCAGTCTCAGGAAATTACTTAGGTGGAGCAACCTGTGTTACCCAGATTAGTTGAGACTCATGTATGGCCGCTGACTGTATCTGCAAGCTGGGAGTAGAGAGGGCTCAACAAGGGAGCAAAAAAGAAAGCTTCCTCTCCAGCCCTCTCCCAGAAGCCTGACAACCCAGTGTCTCCCAGTATGTCCTTGGTACTCCTTAAGTAGCTGCCCCAGCATTGGAGATTAGAGCGAATGAGTCCATCAGTGAGTACATTCGGGCATTTGCCTCTCAAGAGGAAAGTCTGTGACTGCTGCAGCCCTCTCTCTTACTCAGCCACAATCTCCCCAGTTTTTTCACAGCCAGAGGTTGTGGGAACTTCTCTTCCCAGCACTGGAACCCTGGGTTGGAGAGCCGTGTGGGGACACCTCACTTTGCAGCAGTAGAAGGGGGTTCCACAGCCAAGAGTACCCTCCTGAATCTTGATTGCCACACGAAGTTGTGAAACCTGCAATTTCACATCTCCACCTCTTCTTATGTACATCCCCAGTTGTAGGTCTTCTACTCAGCTAGACCTCAGGAGACTCCCAGTTATAGTCACTCTGTAGTTTTGCTGTAATTTTGGTGTGGTTACGAGAGGAGACATGCAGGGCACTAGCTTTTATGCCCTCTTGGCCAGTCTCTCAGGTTTTACATTTGGGTTTTTGACCCATTTTGAGTTAATTTTGTTGTATGGTGACGACAGCAGTCTAGTTTCATTCTTTCACATGTAGCTTTCCAATTTTACCAGCACCATTTATTGAAGAGGTTTATTTTCTCCATTGTATGTTTTTGCCTTTTTTGTTGAAAATTATTTGCTTTTATATACGTGGGTTTATTTTGGGGCTCTCAATTCTGTTGCATTGGTCTGTGTGTCTGTTTTTTCACCAATACCATGTTGTCTTGATTATTGTTACTTTGTAGTATAATTTGAAGTCAGTAATCGTGATACCTCCAGCCTTGTTCTTTTTTTTTTTTTTTTTTTGAGGGGGGTGTTGCTTTGGCTATTTGGGGCCTTTTGTGATTCCATACAAAGCTAGTGATTTTATGTTCTATTTCTTTAAAAAAAAAAAAATGCCATTGGGATTTTGATAGGGATTGCATTAAATCTTTATATCGCTTTGGGTAATATGGTCATGTTAATTGTGTTGATTCTTCCAATTACACAGATTATCTTTCTATTTCTGTGTATCTTCTTTAATTTCTTTTAATAATATCTTATAGTTTTCAATGTATAACTCCTTCACATACTTTGTTCGGTTTATTCCTCGGCATTTTACTCTTTTTGTTGCAAATGCAAGAAGAATTTTTTTATCTCTTTTTCTGGAATTTCATTGTTAGTATATAGAAATGCAATGGATTTTGGTATGTTCATTTTGTATTCTGCGAATTTACTGTATTTATTTCTGTTTCTAATAGTTTTTTTGGTAGTGTCTTTAGGATTTTCTGTATAAAGAATTGTGTCATCTGCAAAATGTGACAATTTGACTTCTTCATTTCCATTTTTTATGCCTTTTATTTCTTTCTCTTGCCTGATTGCTTTTGCTAGGACTTCCAACACTATACTGAATAAGAGTCGTGAGAACAGGCATCCTTGTCTTATTTCTGATCTTAGAGGGAAGGCTTTCAGTTTTTCATCATTAAGTATGATATTAGGGTTTATTGTATATGGCCTTTATTATGTTGAGACATTTTCTTTTTATACCTATTTTATTAATTATTTTAATCATAACTGGATGCTTTTTCTGCATCTATTGACATGACTATATAATTTTTATCTTTTATTTTGTTTATGTGGTATATCACATTCATCGATTTATGTATGTTGAACCATCCTTGCACCTCTGAAATGAACCCCACTTGATTGTGATGTAAAATATTTTTAATATATTGTTGTATTTGATTTTTCAGCATTTTGTTTAGGATGTTTGCATCCATATTTATCAGAGATATTAGTCTGCAGTTTTCTTGTATTACCCTTATCAGATTTTGATAGAAGAGTGATGTTGGTCTCATTAAATGACTTAGGAAGTATTGTCCCTTCTTTACATTTTTGAAAGAGTTCGAGAAGAACAATCGTTAACTCATCTTTGAAAGTTTGGTAGAATTCACTAGTGAAGCCATCTGGTCCTGGATTTTTACTTTTGGGGAGGTTTTTGATGATTACTTCAATTTCCTTGCTGTTGATCAGTCTATTTAAATTTCTCAGTTCTTCGTGATCCAGTCTAAGAAGGTTGTATATTTCTAAGAACTTGTCCATTTCTTTTAGGTTTTTGAGTGTAGTGGCACATAATCTTTTATAGTATTCTTGTATTATACTTTGTATTTTGGTGTTATCTGTCATAATTTCTCTTTCATTTCTGATTTATGTCTTTTCTCTTTTTTCCTTAGTAAGTCTAGCCAGAGGTTTGTCAGATTATCTTGCTAGGTTACTTTCTGTACAGCCTCCTTTTCACTCACATGTTTGAGTCCAATATCTTCCTGAAGGTGCCTGTCTCCAGATTTTAAAAGGAGGGTTGTTTGTCTTTTATCCTCAGTTCTATCATGTATTCATGAAAAGCTGTTAATGTACTGTCTGTTCAGCTTTATCTTGTAAGGATGGAATGGATGTCTTTCCAGCTCTCTATATCCTTGACATGAAATTAGAAGTCTTTATCACTCTTTTTAATGTGTATCAATCTGGTGGGTATGATAAGGTGATGGTTTATTATTACTTCAATTTATAATTCCTTGATTAATGGTGATTATATTTCAATGAGCTCTATTGATAATTTAAATTAGCTCTTCTATGAATTTTTTATTCACTAATTGTCAGTTTCTAAAATGGATTTTTTTTTTACCTTTTATTTTCAGTTTGGAAGTTAATGAAACTTAGAAAGATAAAAGTTTGTGCAGCCTTTTCTGCCAAACTTGGAGTTGTTAAAGGTCGTTCAGCCTCCCATCTCTATGTCATTCTTGTTTTTCTTTCCTTCTCTGAAATTCCAGTGCACCATGTAAAAGTCATTCTGCTTTCCCATCACTCTTGTTATCAGCTCAAACCTGTATTTGTTTTTATTTCTCTCAGATTCACACCTCCACTGGAGTTTAAAATCTTACTTTAAAGCAATCCCCAAACTTGTGGTATCTGGGACCAGTGCTTCTAGGAGAATCTAATGCCTAATGATTTGAGGTGGAGCTGAGGTGGTGATGCTAGCACTGGGGAGTGACTGCAAATACAATGAAGCTTTGCTAACTGGCTTGCCTGCTGCTCACCTTCTGCTGTGTGGCCCAGTTCCTAAGAGGCCACGGATAGGTACTGGTCCGTGGCCCAGTGGTTGAGGACCCCTGCTTTAAAGGATAAAGCAAAATAGACATAATCTCATAACTTATAGAGTACAGGAGGAAAATATTTAATGTTAATAATTTAAAAACATTGAAAGAAATTATTCTAACCAAAGTTAGAATCATTGCAATGCAAATATATTTTAGGAATAAACAGAGAAATATACAGAAACTAGGTAAAGGAACATATAAATCTAGAAAAGTAAATAAAATAAAACTTAGGAATTCTAGATAAATTTACCAGTGTAATGGACAAAAAGATTAAGTATTGAAAAGCTGCTAAATAGTACCAAACTCAATTTATTGATATAATTATAATCAAGGAACCAATAAGTTATCAAAAAAGGTATTCTGAAACTCATTTGGAATAACAAATAGGAAAATATAGCCAATAGTTATATTTGAAAAGTTCATCGTGAATGTAATAATGTAATAATAAAGCTTATCTTAAATGATATTTAAGAAATTGTGAGCATAAAAAAACCTAACAAAGAAAATCATTCTGTTATAAATATAAATACAGCACATGATAATTTGGTATTATAAATTAATGAAAATTGAGAAAATTTACTGAATTGTGTGGAAATTTGTTAATCTGGAAGCTATAAAGTTGTTTGATAATCTTACCGTATAGACCAAGTATATTTTAAAATAACTGAACAATGGATAAAGCTATAATTGAAATTCTGTGTTTTCAAGAAAGACCTTAGGATTTCATAGGCAAAACAAAAGAAAAAGAAGAAAAATTAAAATCATTAAAAATCCCTCAGGCATAATAAGGCATGATTGAAAAGAAGAGACGAACTAGGAAAATACTCAAAAATATATCAGAGATACCGAATTAAATTATTATATAAATCAGCATATAAGGCAAAATTCACAAAAATTAAAAATGAGGAATATTTTTAATAAAAACACTTGTAATTCAAATTGAAATATAAACATCATATTAAACTTCACGCTTATCATATTGGCAAAATAACATTTTAATTATGAAGCTATAAATATAGTTGTATGAGTTTCTTGTTTACCTTATTGGAGGTGTTGTTTGAAAATATCTCTTACCATTCAGTTGGTTGCCTTTTAGTCTTGTTTTCTTTTGCTGTGCAGAAAGTTTTTAGTTTGATATAGTCCCATTCATTTATTTTTGTTTTAACTTCCCTTGCCTTGAGGTAAAATTTATAAAATCCTCTCTAAATCCAAGATTCGTGAGTTTAGTACCTATGTTTTCTTCTATGCAATTTATTGTTTCAGGTCTTACATTTAGGTTTTTAATCCATTTTGAGTTAATTTTGGTGTACAGTGAGAGACAGCAGTCTAGTTGCATTCTTTTGCATGTGACTTTCTAATTTTCCTAGCGCCATTTTGAAAAAGGCTTTCCTCTCTCCATTTTATTTTTTGGCTCCTTTATCAAAAATTATTTACTCATATATATGGGGGTTTATTTCTTGGCTCTCGATTCACTTTCATTGGTATCTTTGTCTATTATTCTGCCAATACCATACTGTTATGATTATTGTCTCTTTATACTATAATTTGAAGTCAGGCAGAGTGATTCCTCCAGGCTTATTCTTTTTTTCTCAGAACTGTTTTGGCTATTTGGGGGAATCAAAATAGATTTTTTTTTTGTCTGTAATTCTCAGACTTTTGATTATGACATACTTTGGCATAACTTTCTTTGCTTTGATCATGTTTCATGGATTTGTAGGTATGCCTTTAGCCAAACCTGGAAAATTTTGTTTTGCCTTGTTGCCTGATGAGGATGACAGTCCTCCATTTAGCACTTGTAAACCCTCAATGGGGAGAGGAAGTGCAGTGCCAAGTAGCATCTCCTCACATTACATCTTTCTACTTTTTTGTTGTGGCGTAGAATGAAGGGTCAATTTCCTACTAGACCCACATGACATCGGGAGACAGGGAAGCAGAAGGCTAACTATACCTACTCCTTGCATATGAATGGGAATAGATGTTTAGCTCCCCACTGGCCCCAATGACACTACTTCAACAGGGATTTTTGAGAGCCAATAGGACTATCTGGTCTTGCTTTGTTGCTACACAGCCTCACTCACAGAGCTGCAAGAAAGTAGATAACCCTGTTGTTGCTGGGTGAGGGTGGAAGTGTATCTCTACTTGGCCCTACTAACACCACATGGAAGACAACTTTTCTGTTTATATGTGATTGAAGTAGAGTGAGTATTCTCTTCTGCTTGATCACACTTTTCCAAGTATCTTTGGCTAGAGAAAGAAAGTTTTGGGAGTGTATGATTCTTTTGTAGACTCCTCCAGTGTCCCATCTGGCTTATCTAAAAAGCAAAAACAAAAACAATAAACAAACAAACAAACAAACAAAAAACTCAGGGTATTCCCCCATTGTATCATGCCTCAATTCTTTTCTTCTTTCTACCATTTAGAGTCTTTTTATATTTATTTATTGTAATATATATAGGGTACTTAGCTGCAAGAGGGATGATTGGGAAGAATAAGACTACTGCATCTTGGCCAGAGCTGAAAGTCCTTTTACCCTTTAATAATTGAGTTGTTTGCCTCTTTTTTATTGAGTCATGGGAATTCTTTTTATATTCTGATACACATTCTCTATCAGATATAGAATTTGCAAATATTTCCTGCCAGTCTATGGCTTATTTATCATTTCTCACCAGTGTCTTTTTGATGTGCACAAACTTTTAATTTGGGGTCACTTTATCCATTTCTTTGTTTTGCTTTGTTTTGTTTTGTGAATTCGGAATTTGGTATTTTATCAGTGAACTCTTCATCTAACCCAAGGTCATGAATATTTTCTCTAATGTTTTCTTCTAGAAAGTTCATAGGATTAATTCATACATCTGTGATCTATTTTTTATTATTTTTTTTATTAATGTAGAGGTTTTGTTTACTTTTTGTTTGGGGGATTTTCTTGCATATGAATATCCAATTGTCCCAGCACCAATTGCTGAAGATAGTATTTTTACCATTGAATATTCTTGACACCTTAATCAAAAATTAATTGACCATAAATGTAAAAGTTTATTTGTATTCCACCAATCTGTATGTCTATCATTGTGCCAGTATCACATGGTTTTGATGACTGTGGCTTCATGTAAGTTTGGAAATCAGATAGTAAGTTACCTGACTTTGTTCTTTTACAAAATAGTTTTGTCTATTCTAAGTTCTTTGCATGTCAATCTAAAATTTAAGATTATCTTGTCAATTTCTACCAAAAAATATCCAACCAATATTTTGATAGGGTTTGTTTTGCTTTTAGAGATCAATATGACAGAACTGCTATCTTGACAATATTAAGATCCAATTTATAAACATGAAATGTCACTTCCTTTAGTTTAGCTTTAATTTCTCTCAGCAATGTTTTGTATTTTTAAGTATACAAGTCTTATACTTTTTGCATTAAACTTATCCCTAAATATTTTTAGATGTTATTATTAATTTAATTGCTTTCTTCATTTCATTTTCAGAATTTTTGCTAGTATATTGAAATGCTATTGATTTGGAATATTAGTTCTGCATCCTGTGACCTCTATAAATTTATTAGTTCTAGTAATGTGTATGTTTGTGTGTGTGTTCCTTGAGATTTTCTACACATGGAATCTTGTTAATTCACAAATAAAGACAGTTGTACTGCTTTCTTATTATTATGGATACCTTCGATTTATTTTTATTGTCTTATATAACTGGCTAGAAATTCCAGTACAATTTTGAATAAAGGTGGTGAGAGCAGAATTCTTGGATTGTCCACTTTCTTAGGAGAAAGCATTCAGTCTTTCAACATTAAATATGACGATAGCTGTGGATTTTTCATAGCTGTCTTTTACCAATTTGAAAAAGTCCCCTCCTACTCTTAACTTGAGAGTGTTATACTGAAGGGTGTTGCATTTTATCAAATGCTTTTCCCTGCATCTGAAATGATTTTGTGATATTTATACTTTCTTCTATGAATATCAATATCAATTGATTTTCTGATGATAAACATTGTATTGTGGGTAATTATCTTTTTAATTTATTATTAATTATAGTTGACATTCAACATTATTTTATATTAGTTTTGGGTGTACAGCATCTTGGTTAGACATTTATATAATTTTCAAAGGGATCTTCCCTAATTAGTCTAATACTCACCTCATACGACATATAGCTATTACAATGTTATTGATTATTTTCCCTATGCTGTACTTTACATCCTTTCAACTATTTAGTAACAACCTATTTGTACATCTCAATCCAATCACCTTTTTCACCCATCCACCCAACCCTCTCCCATGTGGCAACCGTCTGTTTATTCTCTGTATCTATAAGTCTGTTTCTGCTTTCTTTGTTTATTTTTGTTCTTTATATTGCACATATAAGTGAGATCATAACATATTTGTCTTTCCCTGTCTGGCTTATTTCCCTTAGCATAATACCTTCCAGGTCCATCTATGTTGTTGCAAATAGTAAGATTTCATTCTTATTCATGGTCTAGTAATATATATATGTATGTGGGGCTAATTCTCAGTTGGATATAATTGAAAATCATTTGTGTAGGTTGCTGGATTTGGTTTACTAATTTATTTATTTATTTATTTGGACATAATTTCAAACTTGCAAAAAAGTTTACAAGCAATTTATAAAAATTTGTATTGATTTTCAAATTTCATATTCAACATGTTTACATAAATAGGAAGATTTAAATTTGTTTCCAGATTTGAGGTGTAATTGACATACAACATTGTAAAAGTTTAAAGTGTACAAGGTGAAGATTTGATATATTGTGAAATGTTTACCACAATAAGATTAGTTAACACGTCCATCACCTCTCATAACTACTATTTTCTTATTGTTAGGGTGAGCACATTAAAGCTCTCATAGCAATCAACAAGTATACAATATAGTATTGTTAACTACAGTCACTATGTGTACATTAGATCCTTAAATCTTATTCATATCATAACTGAAAGTTTGTACCCTTTGACCAGCATCTCCACATTTCCCTATCCTATAGCACTGGGTGACCTCCATTCTACTTTCTGTTTTTAAAAGTTTGATGTTTTTAGGTTCTACATATGAATGATATCATGTAATATTTGTTCTTTTCTGTTTGATTTATTTCACTTGGTATAATGCTCTCATGATCCATATTTTTGCAAATGGAGAAATTTCCTTTCATTTTATGGCTATATAATATACCATTATATAAATATATAATCATCTTACCTATTCGCCCATTAATAGACACTAAGGTTGCTTCCATGTCATGGCTATTATTAATAATGCTGCAATGAACATGAGAATGCAGATGTCTCTTCGAGATAATGATTTCATCTTCTATGGATGTATACACAGAAGTAGGATTGCTGGATCATGCTGTTTTAGTTTTAATTTTCTTAGGGCCCTTGATACTATTTTATAGTGGCTATACCAATACATATTTCCACCAACAGTGCTCCAGTGTTTGTTTCACTTTCTCTATGTCCTCACCAGCATTTGTTATCTCTTGTTTTTTGAGGGATTTTTTTTGTAATAGTCATTTTAGCAGGTATAAGTTGCTATCTCACAGTTTTGATTTGTATTTCCTTGATGAACTTTTCATGTACCTGTTGGCCATTTGTATGCCTTCTTTGGAAAAAATGTATATTCAAGTCTTCTGCTCATTTTTTTAATTAATTTTTTTTTGTGTGCCATTGAGTGGCATGAGTCCCTTATATTTTTTGGATATTAACCCATTATCAGATATATGGTTTGCAACATTTTCTCCCACACCATAGGTTGCCTTTTCATTTTGTCAATGGTTTCCTTTGCTGTGCATAAGCTTTTTATTTTGATATAGTCTCACTTTCTTATTTTTGCTTTTATTATTTGTGCTTTTAGTGTCATATCCAGAATACTATTGTCAAAACTGATGTCAAGGAGTTTTCCTTATATTTTCTTCTAAGAGTTTTATGGTGTCAGTTTTAACATTTATGTCCTTAATTCATTTTGAGTTAATTTTCAAGAATGCTGTAAGATAGGGATCCAACTTTATTGTTTTATATATAGATATTCAATTTTCCCACCACTATTTACTGAAGAGACTGTACTTTCCCTCATTATCTGTTCTTGGCTCCTTTGTTGTAAATTAATTAACCATATATGTGTGAATTCACTTTTGGTTTCTCAATCCTGTTCCATTGGTCTATGTGGGGTGTTTTTTTATATTATTATTATGCCAATAGCACACTGTGTTGATTACTATAATTTTGTAAGAGAGTTGAAATCAGAAACTTTGTTTTTTTCAAGATTCCTTTGACTATTTAGGATATTCTGTGATTCCATATGAATTTTTAGGATTGTTTTTCTATTTTTGTAAAAAAGCCATTGAATTTTGATAGGAATTGAATTTAATCTATACAAGACTTTGAGTAGTATGGACATTTTGACAATATTAACTCTTTCAATCCATGAATACAGAATATCATTTCATTTATTTGCCATTTTCAATTTCTTTAATCAATGTCCTATAGAGAGTTTGCTATATTGTTCTTTCACTTCTTTGGTTAAATTTATTCCTAAGTATTTTATTGTTTTTAATGCAATTGTAAATGGCATTTCTATTTTTTCAGATATTTCACTGTTAGTAAGTAGAAATGTAACTCATTTTTATGTAAATTTTATATCCTGAAACTACTTAATTTCTTTATAGCTCTAACATTTTTTGGTGGAGACTTTAGGATTTTTTATATATAAGGTTATATCACCAGCAGAGACAATTTACTTTTTCCCTTACTGATTTGGATGCCTTTTATTTTTTTTCTTGCCCAATTACTTTGGCTAGGACTCCCAGTATTATGTTGAATGAGAGTGGGCATTCTTGTCTTCTTTCTGATCTTAGAGAGAAAGCTTTTAAACTTTCATTGTTGAAAATGCTATAACATGTGGCTTCCTCATATATAACCTTTATTATATTGAGGTATGTTTCTCTTTTACCCCCTTTTTGAGATTTTTTTTGAAAGGATGTTGAATTTTGTCAAATGCGTTTTTTGCATTTATCGAATTGATCACATGATTTTTTTTATCCTGAACCATCCTTGCATCCCAGAAATAAATCTCACTTGATGTGATGCATGAGCTTTTTAATGTATTGTTGAATTCTTTTTGCTAGTGTTTCATTAAAGATTTTTTCTTCTTTGTTCATCAGGGATATTAGACTTTAGTTTTCTTTTTTTGTGGCATCCTTATCTGGCTTTGGTATCAAGGTAGTATTAGCCCCATAAAAGAACTTTAGGAGTCTGTCTTTATAATTTTTTGGAAGATTTTATAAAAAATTAATGTTAATTCTTTAAATGTTTGGTGGATTCACCAGTTAAGCCATCCAATCCTGGGCTTTTCTTTGTGGGGTGTTTTTGATTGATGATTTAATCCCTTTACTTATAATTAGTTTTTTCGTATTTTCTATTTCTTTATTATTCAGTATTGTTAGATTGTATGTTTCTCAGAATTTGTTGATTGTTTCTGTTAACCAATTTGTTGGCACATAATTTTTCATAGTCTCTTATGATCTTTTGTATTTCTGTGGTATCAGTTGTAATGTTTCTTTCATTTCTGATTTATTTAGTTTTCCTTTTTCTGTCTTGTTAAAGCTTTGCTAATTTTGTGTATCTTTCCAAAACCAATTCTTAGTTTGGTTGATCTTTTCTATTATTTTTCTATTCTCAATTTCATTTATTTCTTCTTGGATCTTTGCTATCTCCTTCCTTCTGGTTACTTGAGACTTAATTTGTTCTCTTTCTTTGTTCTTGAGGTGTAACATTAGGGTTGTTTTTTGTTTTGTTTTGTTTTGGTTTTTGTTTTCTTTTTTGAGATCTGTCCTGGGTTTGGGACATTCTCAGCCATTATTGCTTTAAATAAGCTTTCTACTCCTTTCCCCCTTTCTTCTCCTTCTGGGACTCAGTGATACATAGATTTTAGTGGCATCTCATAAGTTTTGTAGGCTTTCTTCATTTCTTTTCATTCTTTTTCCTTTTTGCTCCTCTGACTGGATAATTTTAAATTTTCTGTTCTAAAGCTCCTGATTATTTCTTTTGCTTGTTATAGTCTTCTGTCAAAGCTCTCTAATTAATTCTTCAGTTTATTCATTGTATTTTTTCAGCTCAAAATTTCTGTTGGTTCTTTTTTGTGTTGCCTCTTTGTTGAATTTCTCATTTTATTTTTATATTGTTTTCTGATTTTGTTAAATTATTTATCTGTGTTCGCTTGGAGCTCTCTAAGCATCTTTAGAACAACTATTTTTAATTTCTTGTTGAGCAATTCCTGGATCTTCAGTTTTTGAGATCAATTACTAGAAAGTTACTTTGTTCCTTTGGTGGAATCATGTTTCCCTGATTCTTTATGATTCTTATAATTTTGCATGGGTGTCAGCATATTTGAAGAAGTAGTCACCTTTTCTAGACTTTATGAATTGACTTTGGTAAGAAAAGACCTTCACCTGTGGGTTGAGTCATGCTGGAGCATGCTGTAACCCCAGTCTAATGGAGTAAGGTGCTAAGTGCAGATCATGTGCACTGGCATGAAGGCTTGTTATGGGGGTCAAGCTGGAAGTATGCAGGTCAGCATCTTTAAGGTTCAGTTGTAGGAGAGCTCACTGGTTCAGGAAAGTAATAGGAGATTTGGCTGACTCCACACCCGCAAAGAGCTATTGTGCCTTAACCATAAGACTTTGCCATGGGTATACACAAAGCAATGGAAGCCAGTGATGAGTGTCGGGTTGGCAGCATGAAATTTCACAACTAAAGGGGCTAGCTCCAAGCACATGCACAGTAGTGGATGTCAAACACAAGGGTCTAGACCAGTTTCTTGCATTTGCACAGCCACAGAGGTTTGGGCCAACTTCTGGCACAGGTCTAGGGCTTTGGTGGAAGTGTAGAGAGTGAGGGAGTAGGGAATGACTCAGGCGCCTGGCAAACATGAATACTTGTAGGGCAAACACTAGTAAAAAATACAGAGGGTCACAATAACTGTTGGTCATTGGGTTCTTTAGTGACAAAAGTTGCTGTGGTCACTACAGAGCAGGTTACTGAGATCTGCTGTCACTCCAGCTGCATGGATGGTATTGATAGCCCCTGCTTTTCTTTCTCACGCTAGCTGTCTCTGGGAAAGCTATTTGCTCACTCCATTCCTCTTATCTCAGAGAGAATAACTCTTTCTATCTGGGGAGCTTCCTCTTGGTGCTGGGCAATGTCAACTTGGGGGATGGGGTGATGCAGACAAATTGAAACTATCCTTCCTCCACTTTTGTGCAGTTATTCTCCAGGTTTTTTGTTACATTGTGTTGCTGAATTTTTTTTAAGTGGATTTGAGCATTCTCCCAAAGCTCTTCTTGTTCATTAATACCAATCTGCTTGTTAATCTTTGTAGTGGAATGGAAACGGAGTTTCCTATTTGCCATCTTGGTGATGTCACTCCAGCTTACTAATATACAGGCATACTTCATTTTAGTGCATTGTGCTTTATTATGCTTCACAGATATCATGTTTTGTTTCACTTTTTAAAAATTAAAGGTCTGTGACAACCCTGTGTCAAGCAAATTTGTCAGAACCATTTTCCCAACAGCATTTGATCACTTCATGTCTCTGTGTCACATTTTGATAATTCTTGCATTATTTCAAACTTTTTCATTATTATTATATTTATTGTGGTGATCTGTGATCAATGATCTTTGACGTTACTACAAGTATTGTAATTGTTTTGGGTTGCTACACACCACACCCATGTATGATAGTGAACTTAATCAATAAATGTTGAGTGTGTTTTGACTGCTCCACTGGCAAGCCATTTCCTCATTTCTTCCCTCTCCTCAGGCATCCCTATTCCAAGACTCATCAGTATTGAAATTAGTCCAATTATTAGCATTACAATGATTTCTAAATATTCAGGTGAAAGGAAGAGTCACATGCCTCCCACTTTGAATCAAAAGTTAGCAATGGATAAGCTTAGTAAGGAAGGCATGCTAAAAGCCAAGACAGGCTGAAAGCTGGGCCCCTTGTGCCAAAAAAGTTAGCCAAGTTTTAAATGCAAAGGAAAACTTCTTGAAAGAAATTAAAAGTTTTACTCCAGTGAACACACAAATGATAAGAAAGTGAAACAGCCTTATTGCTGAAATGCAGAAAGTTTTAGTGATCTTCTGGAGAAGATCAAATCACCCACAACATTCTCTTAAAACTTAATCCAGAGCAAGTCCCTAACTCAATGCTTTGAAGGCTGAGAGGTGAGCAAGCTGC
The DNA here is from genome assembly GCF_014176215.1 of Rousettus aegyptiacus. Taxonomy (NCBI): domain Eukaryota; kingdom Metazoa; phylum Chordata; class Mammalia; order Chiroptera; family Pteropodidae; genus Rousettus; species Rousettus aegyptiacus. Next base: position 70,548,369 of record NW_023416306.1, read on the forward strand.
AGAAGAAAAGTTTGAAGCTATTAGAGGTTGGTTCATGAGGTTTAATGAAAAAACAGTCTCCATAACATAAAAATGTAAAGTGAAGCAGCAAATGCTGATGTAGAAGCTGCAGCAAGTAATCCAGAAGATCTAGCTAAAATAATTAATGATACACTAAAAAACAGGTTTTCAATGTTGCTGCAACCTGCACAACTAGAGGGTTAACCTAAGGGAGAGTGACAGAGGATTAAGAAAAACAGAGACATACTATAGGAAAAACTGAGGCCAAGTGGAACACTGCACTCTGATGGAGATACAGTGACCTTGAGGCAAGCTCAGTGCATTTATTATATACACCTAAAGGTCAAGAAGGGGGTGAGGAGTCTTCTTCTCAGGACTCGAAACTTGCTGGCAACAATAATCTCCTGAAGGTCTGTTTGTACCCGGTTATCTGTGCTAAATCACAAACAGCCTTCTGTTCTTTGTTTGCTTCTCTGCCCTTGGCAGATTGCAACACAGTCAGTCATGGCTTTGCCACTGCTTTGGACACAGTCAATCATGGCTCAGATCTGGCTCTCTACACAATGTAGATGAAACAACCTAATATCAGAAGAAGATGTCATCTAGGACTTTCATAACTGTAGAGGAGAAATGCCTTGCTTCAAAGCCTCAAAAGACAAGTCGAATCTCTTATTAGAAGCTAAGGAGCTGGCAACTGAATTGAAACCAATGCTCATTTATCTTTCCAAAAATTCTAGGGCCCTTAATAATAATGCTTCATTTACTCTGCCTGTGCTCTATAAGTTTAAACAACAAAGCATGTTGTTTACATCTGTTTACAACATGATTAACTGGATAATTTAAGCCAAAACTAGTAGTTAAAACTACTACTCGGGAAAAAAAGATTCCTTTGAAACTATTACTGCTCATTGACAATGCACCTGGTCACCCAAGAGCTCTGATGGAGATGTACGATGAGATTAATGTTGTTTTCATGACTGCTAATACAACATTTATTCTACAGCTCATGGATTAAAGAGTAATTGTGATTTTCAAGTCTCATTATTTAAAAAATGTATTTCATAGGTTATAGTTGCCATAGATAGTGATTCCTCTAATGGATCTGGGCAAAGCTAATTGAAAACCTTCTGGAATGGATTCTCTATTCTAGATATCATTAAGAACATTCATGATTCATAGGAAGAGGTCAAAATATTAATGTTAATAGGAGTTTAAAAGAAGCTAGATCCAACCCTCATGGACTACTTTGAGGGGTTTAAGACTTCAGTGGAGGAAGCAACTAAAGACGTGGTAGAAATAGCAAGAGAACTAAATTTAGAAATGGAGCACGAAGATGTTATTGAGTTGCTCTAATCAAGCTTTAACAGATGAGAAGTTGCTTCTTATAGATGAGCAAAGAATTTTTTTTTTTCAGATTGAATCTACTCCTTGTGAAGATGCTGTAAAGATTGTTGACGACAAAGGATTTAAAGAATATTACATAAACTTAGTTGATAAAGCAATAGCAGGGTTTGAGAGGATTGACTCCAATTTTAAAAGAAGTTCTTGTGTGGGTAAAATGCTACCGATGCTACAGAGAAATTGTTCATGAAAGAGGAGTTGATCAGTACAGTAAACTTTACTGCTGTTTTATTTTAAGAAATTGCTATAGTCAACCCAACCTTCAACAACCATCACTTTCATTAATCAGGAGCCATCAACATGGAGGGAAGACTCCACCAGCAAAAAGATTACAACTCGCTGAAGGTTCAGATGATGGTTAGCATTTTTCAGCAATAAAGCATTTTTTAATTTTAGACATAATGCTAATGCATATTTCATAGACTATAATTATCACTTTTATGTGTACTGAAAAACCAACAAATTTATGTGACTTACTTTATTGTGACATTTGCTTTATTGTAGTGGTCTGGATCTGAATCCACAATATCTCTAAGCTATGACTGTATTGTTAAGGATTTTTTTCACCAATATTAATGAGAGATGTTGGTCTTCGCATATGATGTCTTTATTTGCCATTATTTCAAAGAACACTGGCCTAAATGATGTGGGACATGTTCTTTCTGTCTATATATTCTGTAAGTGATTGGGATTATTTCTTCATTTAATATTTGATGAAATTTACCAGTTGAGTCATTGGTATTTAGACTTCATTCTGGAAAGAGTTTTATTTACTAATTTAATTTTCTTGTTATAAACCTGTTGAAATTTTCTATTTGTTTTTGAGTCAGCTTTGAAACTTGGATCTTAGAATTTGTCTGTATCTTATTAATGATCTAATTTGTGGCATAATATTCTCTTATAATCCTTTAATTTCTATATACATATAGTAATGATAGCCCTTATTTATTTATGTTTTTGAGAATTTCTATCATTTCTCTTTCTTAGGAACTCTAGCTAAAGGATTGTCAATTTTGTGGAAGAGCTCGTTTCTGGTTTTATTAATTTTTCTGTTTTGTATTTCATTGACATCTGTCCTGCCCTTTATTATTTTCTATCACTTGTTTTAAGTTTAGTTTGCTTAATTGCATTGCAAACTTCCTTAATAGCTTCCTAATTCTATTTTTATAAAATGACTCTCTTAGCAATGCTTATTTCCTCCATTGTCACATCCCTAGTTACAGGATGCTTCAGGAATACTACCCTATTTTTAAAGACCCCTTTATTAGGCTCCCCTCAAGTGTTGCAGTTGTTTTCACATTTGACACCCGTTTCTTGAAGGGACCCTAATAGGCACCCACAACAACCCTAATCAGAAACTCCATCGGGGTTTAGGAACTTCAATTTTTCGTTTGTGCAATGTTTCTATCCCAGCATCTAGAATGGTTTCTATTACACAGAAAGTTTTTAATAAATATTTGTTGAATAAATATATGTATGACCACTTTCTCTCCGTTCGTGATCTGGTGAAGTCTATTATGATTTAATGTAGTTTGACGAGCCTCTGTGTGGGGCTCCGGGGTCACCAGGATGAGGCTCGGGGGTTAGTGGGCCCATTGGTTGTAAAGTGAAGGTCCCAGGTTGAAATACTATAAAATTTTAATTTTACAACTATATAACTTAAATCCTAAATACTTCTGTCATCATACCTGTTTTTACAGTTATTTTTTTCCAAATAACTTCCTTAATAATTTCATATCCAACCGAAACGCAAATTTTCCCAATTTTCTCCAAATTACTTATGAAAAAAAAAAAAATGCTGTTATTTCAGTCCGGAGCCAATAGAGGACTACCCTTTGCATTTGCTAGAAGAGTTCAAGTTTAAACCTTAACCTTTTCTGGCTCTGAAAGAACCTAGGCAGGAGATTTCTAAGAAAATCATCCTCCAGCTTTCAAAATGCAAAAAGGCCATACAACAGCGATTTCAAAAGTGAACGCTGAGGTCTACTGGGAAATGTAGTCTCGAATCGTTCACCGCGCGGCACTCTGGGAAAGGGATTCCGGTCTCTTTTTGCGCAAGTGCGGTCGTGGTCCCGCCTCCTCAATAGACTTCTCTGCACTTCTGGAAAGCGGTTTGGGAACCTGCTGGTCTACTCGGAAAGTAAAGGGTGCGCACCTGGGGCGAGAGCGGGGCGACTAGCTGGGTGGAGTGCGCTTGTGCCTAGAATTGGGAGCGAAAAATCCTTGGCACACCCACCCGACGCCCCCAAGGCTGGCGTATGTGCCTGGGAGGGCCCTCGGCCCGGGGGAGGCCGGGAAGGGTGTGTGGGGGCGGGTGGTGAGGAAGGGTACCCGGGCGCTCGAGCTCCCGGGCACTTGTCAGGCTGAATTCGGTCAAGAGCAAGTGCTCGCTGCGGGCTGGGGTATGCAGGAAACTTGTGCCCGGCCCCTACTGCAGCCAGACCGGAGAAAATCCCATGCCGGCGACCCAAGGAAAAGCGCGTTTATAGTGTTGATCCTGAGTGTGCCAGAAAGCGCAGGCGGTGGGTCTGCGGTGAGAGCTGAAGTTTAGGAACCAAAAAGACCCGGTATTTGTAAATTTCAGCTGTGTCACCAGTAGGCACGGCCGACAGAAGGAACCTGATGAAAGTCAGTTATCTGAAAATGAGGATTTTAATGACTGTTTCATGGATATTTTGAAACTTAGATCTAAGTCATAACTTGTAGAAGGTTTAGGCAAGTGCCAGGTAGGAAGCACTGAATAAGTGACAACTGCTATGACATTTCAAAGACCCTTTGTTCTGTTCTTTTCATTGGATAGTTTAACCTCACACCCACTTCAACAAACACGGAGGCTCAAGTTGGGGAGCTGTGTCCTCAGTCTTGAGCTCTGATTGAAGGGCCGATGTGCTTTACAGACATATTTTGGAGCTTTTGCCGGTTTAGTTCCAGATCACTGCAATAAAGTGAGTGGTAGTGTTTTTCTGGTGGAGGGCCTTGCATTCAGTTTGTAAAAAAAAAAAAAAAAAAAAAATACCCACAACATCTGTGAAGTCCAATTAAATGAGATATCCCTGTACTTATAGTCTCAGGCTTTGTTTAGTTATGACACTTGCCTAAAACCAGCATTGCATTTAGGCGTTTAGCAAAGTGACCTGTCACCTAATACCAAAGGATATAAGGGAATGAGAACGTAGATAGACTCCTACCACATGTCAGATGTATCCTGGGATTCTAGTGTCTCTTCAGATTCCATAGGTCAGACAGGTTCCTGGCCCCATTGCACTGTCAGGCTGTCTTAAGACTGATATAAATTCTGAGAGGGTTTTGTTTCTCAGGTCTACATCCTGGTTCCCTTGAAACAAAGAAACCATTGTAGGAAGAAGGGGGCCTCTGTGAACAGAAGTCTTACCAGGAAGAGAGCACCCCTTTGACCTTAGACCTCTCTGCAGACCTTCAGAGCAGAGGCAAGAGAGCCCAGAAAGAAGCAGACCCCAGATTTGCAAGGCCCAGAATGAGTTAGTCTTGGTGATGATAACACCTTGAGAAGCCATCATACTGGGCAAACAGTGGGGTTTGGGGCCAGCCTTGAGAGGAATGAGGTGAGCTGGGGTAACCCAGGGGTGGGCTGCTCAAGAAGGACCACCTCATCGGAGAGCTTGTGAGAACAAGGTCTGGGAGTAAGGTGTAAGTAGACGGAAGGAGGAGATTCTGTCTCCACTCTCCCTAAACAGTCCCCACTCTTTACAGATGCTGTGCTGCTGTCACACGTGTCCATCACATGTGACTACTGACATTATTCTGACTTCACAGAATTCCAGAATGATGATCCGTAAAGAGTTTTTCCAAGACTACAATTTCTGAATCTTGGAGGCTCTAAAGACAGTTGGCCTGAAAGGTCCAGTAACTTGTCCAGGGTAATCCAGTTTGTTTGTGACAGAGTCAGGAGGAAAACATTGCTCCTCTCTCCCACAAGTAAGTCACCAAAAGCATCTTATAAAAAGGAGCTTTTGAGCATCAGAGCTGAAACAAACAATTAAAAATTCCTGCCTTAAATCATTCCGTCTCTTTACTAGGCTTTCTGTGAATTGTCTATACCGGGAGTAAATAATATCACTGAGGAAAATAGGTAAGTAATGCTTACTGAGTATTTTTCTGTAAGTTAATCTTAACATAAGAATAATGTCCTTTGGTGTAATTTAATTCAACTAATCTGTTTTTACTCCTTTGTGTTAGTCAGGAGGACACATACATTATTGTCAGTCATTGGAGAAAAGTTTATGTTCATTCAGTAAAAAGCTGAAGATTTAAGCCCAGTGATCATTTCAGAGTCACACAAAGATCCTTCCTATGCCTTTTCAAAGCCCAGAGGGCGTATGTTTAATAGGGAGGCTGAATACCAACTAGAGTGTGATATTTGAGGAGGTGAATCTAGGAGCCGTAAGGTGGGCCAAATCTTGTGATCTCTGTCTTTTTTCTGTCCCCTCAGCTGAACTCCAGTTCACTACACTCTCCCAAGAGCTAAAGAAAATGAACATAACTCAGGTGAGCTCTTTTTTCATTCCCCTCTTTATATCATAATAGATTTGTGAGGCTTAGAAGGGTCCATGTGTTACACGGAAAAAGAGAAATAGAACTAGATCAAGTTAATCTTGAGGGAAAATAAGCAGTTTTACCATTAACTGTGGTATCGCTATCAGCTCTTGGTTGGTACCTTTTGTCAGGGTAACTAGGTTTCTGACGGGTGCTAGTTTGCTAAGATTTCATGTTAGTCATGAATGTGCGTTGAATTATATTGAATACTATTTGTGTATCTATTGAAACAAAGCTATTGCTTATTTCCTTTATAAATATTGTAAACAATATATTGAGTTTTCTAATATTAACTTGAATTCCTATATAGACCCTAGTTGCTAGTAGGGTGCTAAGTTGCTTCTTACAGATTTCCCTAAGGTTTTCTGCTGATACTATAGGATATTTTTTTCCATATCCACAAGTTGAATTGGACTATACATTTTTTTACAATTGACATGACATTGCATAAGTTTAAGGTATACATACAAGGTGTTGGTTTGATACATTTATATATGCAGTGTGATTACTACGGTAACATCAGCTAAGACCTTTATCATGCCACATTTATATTTTTTGTGTGTGTTGAGGACAGTTAAGAATTAGTCTTTTAGGAATTAACATTTATAATACAGTATTGTTGACTGTAATCACTATGTTGTGCATTAGCTCTCCAGGACTTATTTACTAGTTGTAAGTTTTAGACTGTACTTTCTTATTTCCCTGTTCAATTTTGAAATCATAGTCATAGTCTCATAAAAGGAAGTGGGTGCTTTTCTGCTCCTTTTATAATAATTTACATGAGAAAGTTGTGTGACATGTAGATTCTGTGAAACTCACCTATAAAATTTGGGCTTTGTGAAGATACTGTGCATGAACATTTTGATTATTAATTTATTAATGTTGTCTATACTGAATTTGTATTTTCTCTTAGTCTAACTTTTGTCATTACATTTTCATAGAAAATTGTTCATTTTTATTTCAGTTTAAAATACATTTTATGAGCTTTTTAAATTAAATTTATTGGAGTAATATCAGTTAATAAAATTGTATAGATTTCAGGTGTACAATTTAATAATATATCATCTGTATATTGCATTGTGTGTTCATCACCCAAAGGCAGATCTCTTGTTACCATGTATTTGACTCCCTTTACCTTGTCTGCCCGTCTACCCCCCCACCCACCCACCCACACACACCTTTCCCTCTGGTAACCACTAAACTGTTGTCTGTGTTAATGACTTTTTGTTTGTTTGTCTTGTTCATTTGTTGCTTTCAGTTTTATATCCCACATATGAGTGAAATCGTATGGTCTCAACTTTTTCTGTCTGGCTTATTTCACTTAGCACAATAATCAAGATCCATCCATGTTGTTGCAAATAGCAGCATTTCGTCTTTTCTTATGGCCAAATAATATTTCATTATATATATGTACTACATCTTCTTTATCCAGTCATCTATTGAAGGATGCTTCTGCTGTTTTACATTTGGCCACCATGTGTAATTGAGTAATGCTGCAGCGAACAACGGGGTGCATAGATCTTTACGGATAAATGTTTTTAAATTTTTTGGGTAGATAGAAGAGGAATTGCTGGGTTATATGGTAATTCTATTCTTAGTTTTTTGAGGAACCTCCATACTGCTTTCCATAGTGGCTGTACCAATTCACATTCCACTAGTAGTGTATGATGGTTCCTTTTTCCCAGCAACATCTTCAACACTTGTTATACTTGTCTTGTTGATGATAGCCATTTGTACAGGTGTGAAGTGGTATCTCATTGTGGTTTTGATTTGCATTTTCCTAATCGCTAGTGAATGAGCATGCTTTCCTATGTCTGTTGTCCATTTGTATGTCTTGGGAAAAGTGTCTTTTTAGGTTCTCTGCCCTTTTTTTGACTTTAGCCCCTCATCAGAGGTTTCGTTTGCAAATACCTTCTCCCATTCATTTGGTTGCTTCTTTGTCTTATTGATAGTTTCTTTTACTGTGCAGAAGTTTTTCAGTTTGATATAGTCCCATTCATTTATTTTTGCTTTTACTTCCCTTGCCTTTAAGGTCAAATTCATAAAATCCCCTCTAAATCTGAGGTCCATAAGTTTAGTGTCTGTGTTCTCTTCTATGCAATTTATTGTTTTAGGTTATATATTTAGGTCTTTTATCAATTTTGAGTTAATTTCATTGCATAGTGACAGATAGCAGTCTATAGTTTCTTTCTTTTGCATGTGACTGTCCAGTTTTCCCAGCACCATTTATTGAAGAAACTTTATTTTCTCCATTGTATGTTTTTTGGCTCCTTTGTTAAAAATTATTTGCCTATATTATGTGGATTTATTTCTGGCCCCTCAATTCTGTTCCATTGGTCTGTGTCTTTTTCTGCCGATACTATGCTGTTTTACTATGGCTTCGAAGTCAAGTAGAGTGATACTTCTGGCCTTGTTCTCAGGATTGCTTTGTCTTTTGTGATTCCATACAAATCAGATGAATTTTTAATTCTTTTCTTTAAAAAAATGCCCATTGGGATTTTGATGGGGAATTCAGTAAATCTGTATATTGTTTTGGCCATATATAATATGGCCATTTTAACTATGTTGATTCTTCCAATCCACGAACACAAAATCTTTCCATTTCCTTGTGTCTCCTTCAATTTCTTTTAATAATGCCTTGTAGTTTTCAGTGTGTAGGTCCTTCACATGCGTTGTTAAGCTTATTCCTAGGTATTTTATTCTTTTGGTTGCAGTTGCAAAGGAATTGTTTATTTCTTTTTTTTTTAATGAAATTTCATTGTTAGTGTATGGGAACACAGTGGATTTTCATACATTGATTTTGTATCCCGTGTCTCGACTGTATTTGTTTATTGTTTTTATTAGTTTTTTGGTGGAGTCGTTATAAGCTTGTTGATACTGTTGATAACATTCTTTTAGGAATCTAAGGTCTTTATTATTTATATCAATAATTTCTTTTTTTGATCAGGTTTTAATTTTAATTTTATTTTAAAAGCTGCTAACAAGTAAAGGAAAAAATATGTTCCAGTTGGTCCAGTCTGAAACCTAGAATTTCAAGGGTTGAGAGTCTTAACATTTTATGCTGGCAGTGAACTCTAAATATTGGGAGTATAGGAACACACACTTGGCATCTTTATGCCTTCTACCTTTGCATACCTACCATTTGTTGACAAGAATATACTTTCCACATTAAACTTCCTTGGTACCTCTTTGGGAAATCACCTAGCAAATAATGTATGGATCTGTTTCTGGAGTCTTTTCACTTCTGATGATCTGTATTAATCCTTTTGAAAATACCACACTGTCTTCATGAGTGTGTGTTTACAGTAATTCTTGAAATCAAGTAATGTGAATCTTCCAACTTTGTTCTTTTTAAAAAATTATTTTAGATAGTCTAAGTCCCTTGCTTCTTTATAGAAAGTTTTTAAAAATCAGCTTGTCCATCTCAAAAAAGCCTGCTGAGATTTTAATTTTGATTGCATTGAATCTGTAGAATAGATCAATTTGAGGAGAATTAAGATCTTGATCATATTGAGTCTTCCACTTCATGAACATAGTATCTCTCTTCATTTAGGTGATATGGATGGTTTTGAGTGTTCGGGATTTTATCCATTTGAGTTAAAAGGATAGTTTTGACTTACAGTTTAAAAAATTGATTCTGTCTTGTTGTTGAAGGTAGGCTCTAATTGAGTGGTGGTGGAATTAGGAACAATATAGGAGTCTATTTCACTTATCCTAGCAAGAAATGATGATCATGGGGTGTTAATCATTACTTTGAAGTGCCTAGATTCTGCCTTTAAGGTAGAGTGAACAATTTGAAAGTGCCACTTTCTTTCCCACAACTTTGCAAATAAGAACATCCTCTCAGGTTTTTTTAATTCTCACCAATGTGTTTAAAACATGATATCTTGGTTTAGTTTTATAAGCTTTTCTCCTGAGTGAGGTGGAATGTCTCTTTTTATTTGTAATTTATTTATATTTCTTTTTTTGTTGAACTGTTTATTCTTCACCCATTTTCCTATTGATGTGCTGATTTTAATTACTCTGTCCAGTGCATCTTTTTAAAGTACTTTATTGTTGTTCTAGAACTAATTTATTCAAAATATTTATACAGAGAAAGCACTTATGTACATCATAACGCTAGTTTTGTTTTTAATAATTATTCCGATTGATTTTCTGTATTTTTTTCTTGTATTTTTTTTTATCGTGGTGACATTGATTAACCAAATAATAAGTTTCAAGTGTACAATTCAACAGTAAGTCATATTTATATTGCATTGTATGTTCATCACCCATAGTTAGAGTTTGTTCTGTTTCCACATATTCCGGTGCATCCTTATAGCACTATTTCTGTGATATAAATTGCACAGTTTTCCTACAGTTTTTCATATTTGTGCTTGCTTATGATTTTTTTTTTGGGGGGGGGGCCATAAAGACATTCGATTTTTGTGTCATCAAATTTAGCAGTTTTTTCTTTTATGATCCTGGATTTTGTCATAGCTGGGTATTTCTCATTCTAACATTATAAAAGAATTGTTTTGTGTAGTCTTCTAGAATGTGATTAATTTTATTTTTTATATTTACATCTTCAATACATTTTAATTTTATCCTCAGTAGTGTGAGATTTAAATCTCTCTTTTCTCAGATGGCCACCTAGTTATCCCTGTGATATCTATGTCCAGCCTTTCCTCACTTATTTCAAAATATCGCCTATATTCAGATGAAAATTTACTCCGCTAATTATTATTCTCATGACACACTGTGTTCTAGGTCTTGTTCAGTTTAAGCTTGGACATCTTTTTGGGTTCTCATTAGTGCCCTGCTCCTTCTGCCCACTTCTTTGCATTTGTGGGCAACATCGCCCAGTTTTTCCTATCTAACGCTCTCTTACACTCTCTCTTCCAGAATTCATTCAAATTTTTGGGCTGTCTGCTGTGATTTTCTCTGTATTCCTCTTCTGTCATACATTTATAGTAGGTTCTGTATTTTACCTGAGTGTATTTTGGGAGGCAAGGGTTATAAATGTGTGTTCTCAGCTCCCTTGAACTAGAGGAATCATTTATACTTGTAATTCTCTCTTCTCTTCATTTCTACTTCTGTAACCTTTTTTTTTTTAACCTCCAGGGAACTTCATTTTTTATTAGTGTGACTATATATAGCAATTCGAATAATTCAATCCTGTGAATCCTTGTGTGTAAACTGGAAAAAGAATGATGTAGATATATGCAAAATTTGTTCTGAAATTCTAATTGTTTCACACTGTTTTCTGAAGAGGCTGGTACAATAGTCAGACTAAACACCAAAAAAGGAAGATTACGTCATCCTACCTAATATTTTTTAAAAATATTAACTGTGATTTAAAAACAAAAGTTTGCACAATTTGAACCAATGTATCTCAAAGAAGTTGAACTGGCAAAAAAATTTTTTAAAAAGGCATTAAAAGCTGAGATGTACATCTAACCTGTAAGGCTTATATTTTTATGTTATATTTCATTTAGCTATTGAAAAATGAGAAGGGTTTTAATTTCCAAATCTTTTTTGAGAAAGCAAAATTAATACAATGCAAACCAAAACATCGAATTAATACAATTAGCAAACCAAAGTAATTTTGTTACATAAATCAACCCATTTATTATAGGCCAGCAGTGTTTCAGATTGTGGTCTTTCAGTTCCTTCAGTCTCCTGATGTCAGAATTTACTGTGATGGCAGGAGTGGTGTTGTAGGTCAGGCTCCACCAGAGCCCTGTTTTCATGCAGGAACCACAGCGCCAGATCCCCACAGCTCTTCTTTTCATCTTGGTTTTGCCACAGAAGGAGGTAGTGTACTTGGCGTGCTGACTGATTTTAATTTTCTCCACCATTTTCCTGAGGAAGGCACCATAATGGGTTCCATATTTACTGACGATTCTGACCTTGGTGCACTGAGCCATGTCACCGCAAACTAGGTTGGAACCTAGAGAGCCCTAATCTTTCTGATTTCTCTTTCCATCATTTAGACATTCTTTCTCAGCCTTTGTGGTTTATTCTTTTTCTACCTACCTGTTAAATTGGTTAGTCCATCACATTCTATATTTGGGTCTTCTTGGTTTCTGTGTCCTTTCTAAGCTAGCTCTTTTTCTCTGATGACTTTACCATCTTGATGACTAATTTCTCCTAAATCCTCATTTTCATTTTACACTTCCCTCCTTTGTTCCAGAATTATGCACCTGACAGTGAAATAATTCTATTACCTGTGGAAATAAATAGTTCCACAGGTGTTTTGAGTGCAAACGAACATCTGCCTCACTACGACCAAGCCTTTGATTCATTCTTTTGATCTGTGTATACAGCATCAGCCTCTACCCAGTTGCTTGTGCAGCATCTCTATGTACAGCTGCACAACAAAGTAATGACTGTATTTTGTTTCCTATAAGGATTTTTTTCCCATTCTTTATTTTTGTTGCTTTTTCTTAATATAGTTCATCTCTTAATTTGGGTCTTTTGCTGCTTAATACACTGTCCATTTTTCATATAAAGCAGTGGTTCCTAAAAGTAGGATCTATTTTGCTACACAGGAGATGTCTGGCAATGTTTGGAGATTTATTTTTTGTTGAGTTATAATTGACATTCAATATTATATTAGTTTGAGGTGAACAACTTAATGATTATTTTTATACATTATGATATGATAACCACAAAAAGTCTAGTTACCTTTTCTCACTATAATTCATTACCATGTTATTGACTGTATTCCCAGTGCAGTACATTACATCCATGACTTATTTTATAACTGGAAATTTGTACCTCTTGATCCCTTTACCTGTTTTACCTATCCTCTTCCCTTCCCTGGCAGCCACCAGTTTGTTTACTATATCTGTGAGTCTGTTTCTGTTTCATTTTATTTGTTCATTTGTTTTGCTTTTTAGATTCCACATACAAGTGAAATCATGCAGTATTTGTCTTTCTTTGTCTCACTTATTTCACTTAGCATAATATTCTCTAGGTCTATCCATGTTGAGATTTCAGGGGTTTTTATGGCTAACATTCCATTGTATTTATATATCACATCTTTTTTATCCGTTCATCTATCAGTGGACACGTGGGTTGCTTCCATATCTCAGCTATTGTAAACAATGCTGCAGTGAACATAGAGAAGCATATATCTTTTCAGATTAAAGTTTTCATTTTCTTCATATAAATACCTAGAAGAGGTATTGCTGCATAATATGATAATTTTATTTTTAAGTTTTTGGTGAACTTGCGTAGAGACAGTTTTAATTGTCACAACTGGAGACAATACTGGCATATGGTCAGTGGAAAACAGAGATACTGATAAACATCCTAAAATACACAGGAGAGTCTTGCCCCAAAATAATGTTTTTAGGTCCACAGTGTTGGTAATGCCAAACTGAAGAAAGCCTGTTCTAGAGCATTGCTCCTGAAATATAAATCTAGTGATGTGTAATACCTACCTAGGCTTTCATGTATCTCTTCATTGTTTCCCCATTTCCCCAGCAAGAACTCTACGTCGGAGTATGTATACTCTCCAGCATGCTCAGCATAATCCATTGGTGTGTGGAAAATGTATACAGGAATTCTATATTAATTAACTCTAAATAAGCAAATAAGGCACTAAGCTTTCTCATTATATTGATAATATATGTGTATAATTTAAAAATAGATATAAATAAATCAGCATGAGAATAATTTTTTTTTTTACTAATTGTGCACATGTCCCCAAAGTGTAAGACAGAAGGCCATAATAGTTATCTTTTATATAGCATTTTGTTTTAAACTCAATAACAGTGAATATATTGAGTTAGTTTCCAAAATTATTTTCCATGTCCCTGATTCAAGACCCTGAGATTGATTAGAAATGTGCTGTTATAGGCCTCAGTGTCATTCAAGGATGTGACTGTAGAGTTCACCCTGGAGGAGTGGCAGTACCTGAGTGCCTCTCAGAGGACCTTGTACAGAGATGTGATGCTGGAGAACTACAACCACCTCGTCTCAGTGGGTGAGTGGACCTTACCATGTGACTCCCTATTGACTGCAAATTGTTTTTCTTTTTTAAATGTTAATTATTTTCGTTGACTTGTTTCAGCAGAAAATAAAATTTAGCACTTTTCATTGTACCAGTCAATGAGTTTTACTATCATCAAAAGCATGCTTCAAAATACATCCATCCCAAAAAGATACCTTGTAGCACTTTGCAGTGAGTCCTCTACCTCCATCCCTACCCCTCTGACCTCTAGCAATCACTGATCTGCTTTCTATTGCAGTAGTTTTGCCTTTTCTTGAGTTTTATTTAAATGGAATCATAAAGCATATACTGTCTTTTGTCTGGCTTCTTTTACATAGCATAATGCTTAGCGTAAGACTCGTGCATGTATCACTAGTTTGTTTTTACCACAGTTTGTTATGCTTTCAGTTGATAGACACATGAGTTTTTTTCTAATTTGAGGCTATCATGAATAAAGCTGCTATGAACATGCACACACAAGTCTTTGTGTCAATATGTTTTCATTTCTCTTGTGTAAATACCAGAAAGTGAGCTTGTTGGGTCTTCTGGTAAGTTTATATTTTATAAGAAACTGCCAAATGATTTCAAGTTGACTACACTGTTTCTTATGCCCATTTGCAGTGTCAGAGAGGTCTCATTGCTTTTTGGTTACCAACATTTGGTTCAATAAGTCTTATTATTTTTAACCAGTTGTAGTTGGTATCTAGTTATATTTTATTGAGCTTTAATTTGCATTTCCCTGGTGACTAACAATGTTGAACCTCTTTACATGTGCTTTTTAACCATTTATAATCTCCTTTAAGGAAGTGATCAAATCTTGACTCCATTTCCTACTTAATTTTATTGGGTTTTTTTTTTTTTTTTTTTTTTTTGGAGGGAGTCCTTATTGTTGAGTAGAAGTTGTTCAGACCTTTATCAACTATATGTTTGCACACATTTTTTTTCTCCATCTCTGGCTTGCTTTTTAAGAAGTAAATGTTTTCAGATTGTTTTTGGTTTTTTATGTATACTTAAAAAAACCTTTTATATGACACAACTATAGATTCACAGGAATTAGCAATTATATTCTTCACAAGCTTCCACCAATTGTTATATCTTATGTGACTATAATATAGTCTCAACACCATTTAATAAATGGTGATGAGAACAGATACTATACTTGATCTGATGCAAAAGGCCAGGAAGTGATTATCTCAACACCATTTGTAAGTAGATATTGGTACAATATGTGTGAAGAGCTCTATGCCATTTTATCACATGTGGAGATTTCATACAACCACCACCACAGCTGTGATATAGAATTATTCTATCACCACAAAGATTTCTCTCATGCCACTTCTTTATAATCATACCCTCCTCCCTCCCACATTGTCCTTAATCTCTGCCAGCTAATATGCCCTTCATCTCTATAATTGTGCAATTTCACAAACATCATATAAATAGAATCATACAATATTCGATATGTGAGATTGAGATCCATCCAAGTTATAATGTGTATCAATAATTTATTTCTGTTATTACTACATAATATTCTGTGTGAATGTATCATAATTTATTTAGCCATTCACCTATTGAAGGACATATAGGTTGTTTCTAAATTTTGATCATTTTAAATAAAGCTGCTGTGAACCTTCGTGTTCAGGTTTTTGTGTGAGCATAATAATTTTCTCTGAGATAAATGCCCAGCAGTGTGATTGTGGTTGTTTGGTAAGAATATATTTTGTCCTTTAAGAAATTGCCAAACTGTTTTCCAGAGTAGCTGTAGCATTTTGTGTATCAGCCGTGTATGAGAAATCCAGTTACTTCCCATCCTTCCTAGTACCTGGTATTATAAGTGTTTTTTCTATTAGTGGTTGTAATAGGAATATAGTGATAGCTCATCATGATTCTTAATTTGCATTTCCTTAATGGCTAGGGATTTTAAATGTGTTCATCTTTTCATGTGCTCATATGCCATCTATATATCCTTAGACAGTAAATGTCAGTTCATGGCTTCCATCTTTACTGAGGTATAATGACAATTAAAATTGCACATATTTAAGGTATAAGACCTGATATTTTGACATACATATACATTGTGAAATAATTGCCACAATCAAGCTAATTTACATTCCCATCACCTGACAGTTACTTTTTGAGGGGTGGTTTGAGAACACTTAAGAGCTACTACCCTCTTGGTGAATTTCAGCACAGGCATACTTCACTTTATTGCACTTCACAGATGTTGCATGTTTTACAAATTAAAGGCAAGGTCCTCCACAAGCAAAAAGATTATAGCTCGCTTTATTGTCATACTTGCTTTATTGTGGTAATCTGGAACTGAACCCACAATATCTCTGAAGTATGCCTGTATGGAATACAGTATTGTTAACTCTAGTCACATTGCTGTATGTTAGAACTCCATAGCTTCTTTGCCTTATATAACTTTGTACTCCTTTACCGACATCTCCCCATTCCCCATTTCCCTAGCCCTTTGAAAACTCACCATTCTACTCTCTGTTTCTATAAGTTTAACTCTTTTAGATTCCAGTGAGATGATACAATAGTTGTCTTTCTGTGCTGGCTTATTTCACTAAGTATAATGTCCTCCAGTTTCGTCCATGTTGGGACACATGCCAGGATTTCCTTCCTTTATATGGCTGAATAATATCCATTGTATGTGTACTTACCATATCTTCTTTAATCATCTGTCAATGGACATTTAGATTGTTTCTGTATCTTGGCTATTGTGAATAATGCTGCAGTGAACATGAAAATGTACATATTTCTTTGGGATTCTGATTTAATTTCCTTTGGATATGTACCCAAGAGTGATTGCTCAGTCATAAGGTAGTTCTATTTTTAGTTTTTTGAGGAACTTTCATACTATTTTCCATAATGGCTCTATTAATTTACATTCCCACCAACAGTGTACAAGGATTCTCCACAATATCACCAATACTTATTCTCTTTCATTTTTTTTTTTTCCCACAATTTCAGGTCTGAGGTTTAAGTCTGTAATCTACTTTGAGTTGATTTTTGTATATTATGTGAATAAGAATCCAATTTCATTCTTCTGCATATGGATATCCAGGTTTCCCAGCACCATTTATTGAAGACACTATCCTTTCCCTCATTGTGTGTTCTTGGCACCCTTGTGGAAGACCAGTTGTGTGGATGTATTTCTGGGCTCTTTGTACTGTTCCATTGGTCCGTGTGCCTATCTTCATGCCAATGCCATACTGTTTGCATTACTATAGCTGTGTAATGTATTTTGAAGTCAGGAAGTATGATGCCCCCAGCATTGTTTTCTCTCAAGATTGCTTTGGCTATCCAGGCCTTTGGTGGTTCCATATGAATTTCAAGATAGTTTTTTCTGCTTCTGTAACAGAATGCCATTGGGATTTTGGTTAGGGATTGCATTGAATCTGTTGACTACTGTGAGTAGTATGGATAGTTTCACTATTCTTCATTTTCTCTCTTCAGATATGTTAATGTTTGGTATATATGTTCCACTCTTGAGTTTGTATGTATTTATAATTGTTATGTCTTCCTGTGAAACAGACCCTTTTATTGTTATATAATGACTTTCTTTGTCCCTAGAGACAGTTCTTGACTTAATGTGCATTTTTCCTGGCTTAAGTATAATAATCACTCTTACTTTCTTTTGGTTACTATTTGCATGGAGTATCTTTTTACATTCCTTCACTTTCAGCCTATGTGTGTCTAATTCTAAAATGAGTCTCTTGTAGATAGCATATCTCTGGATCTTGTTTGTCTTATCAGTTTAGGTATTTTCTGACTTTCGATTTGAGAGTTTAGTCTATTTACATTTAAAATCATTATTTGATAGATGAGGACTTAACGTTGCTATGTTATTTTTTCTGTTTTGCAGTTGTTTTGTCCCTCTCTTCATATCTTTCTGTCTTTATTAATAATTTTGTAGTGATTTGCTTTGATTCTTTTCTCTTTTATCTTTTGTGTTTCTACTATAGATTTTTTTGTTTGTAATTAGCTTGGCTGTAGCATAAAATGTCTTGTAGTTATAACCATCTATTTTAAGCCGACAACAGTGTAACCTCAGTTGCACACAAAAACTACACTTTTAATGTTTCCCCCACACTTTATGTTCTTACAATCAGTTTGCTTTTTATATTATGTAACAAGTTTTTATTTTTTAATTTTTATATTAGGTTTAAAAGCAATTTATGTGCTACCATTACAGTGTAACATTATTCTTTTTTGTCTTTTTATGTTTATTAGTGACATTTATGCTTTCATATCCTTTTCTGCATGTTTAATGTGTTTTCATTTTGATTTGAAGAACTCTCCTAATTAAGCATTTCCTATAAGTCAGGTCTGTCTGGTGGTAACAAACTCCCTCAGTTTTTGTTTCTCTGGGAAAAAGACTTTATCTTGTCTTCATTTGTAAAGGATAATTTTGCCAACTTTTATATTCTGGGTTGGCAGGTGTTTTTGTTCGTTTGTTAGTGTTTTGAATATATCACCTCACCTTCTCATAGCCTACAAGGTGTTTGTTGAGAACTCTGTTAATGGTATTATGCGAATTCCCTTCTATATGATGAGTCATTTTTGCTGCTTTCAAAGTTCTCTTTATCTATGACTTTGACAATTCAGTAGTAATGTGTCTCAGTTTACTGTTCTTCAGGTTGATCATTTGAGGGTTCCTTTGAGCTTTATGAATCCAGATGTCCATTTTCCTCACAAGATTTGAGTTTTTAGCCATAATTTTTTTTTTTTTTTTTTTTTTTTTTTTTTTTTTTTGGTGGCATAAACAACAGAAATTTATTTCTCACAGTTCTGGAGGCTGAGAAGTTCAATCAAGGTGCCAGTAGATTTGGTTTCTGGTGAATGTCCTCTTCCTGGCTTGTAGACGGCTGCCTTCTCACCCATCTTCACATAGTCCATAATTTCTTTAAATAATGTTTCTGCCCTTTTCTTTCTCTCTTCTCCCAAGACTCCCAGAACATGGATGTTGGATCTTTTGTTAGTGTCTCATAAATTGCAAGGCATTCTTTCCTTCTTATCATTCATTCTTTTTTCTCTTCTGATTGAGTAATTTCAAATGACCTATTGTTGAATTTGCAAAATATATCTTCTCCTTGATCAAGTCTCCTTTTGACACTCTTGCATTCATCGTGTTCTTCAGCTCTAGAATTTTTGTTTGGTTCTTATCTATGATTTCTGTCTCTTTGTCGAACTTCTTGTTTGGTTCATATAACGTTTTCCTGGTGTCATTGATTTGTCTCATTGTTATTTCCTTAAAACAATGGTCTTTAATTCTTTGTCAGCCAACTCTAAGATATTTATATTTGTGGAGTTGGTTACTGATAATTTATTGTTTTCCTTTGTTGTTATCATGTTTCCTTGATCTTTTTATATTCCTTGTAGCTCTGTGTTGATGTCTTCACATTTGAAAGAACATGCACTCTTCCAGATTTTACTGACTGGATTCAGTAGGGAGAGACCTTTACCTACAGGTGGGTATGAGGGGGCCTGTTGGGTAGGGTGCAGCAGTTCTGACTTAGGGTGGAGAGATAGCAGCAATGTGGACTCTGAGCGATTCCATCAGCTGAGGTCGGCATTGGAAAAATCTGTGGGGATTGTTGGAAGCAAAGGCTGCAGGTATCTGCTACAGCAGCAAGGGATATTAGAATCCTTGGTAGCCAAAGTTGTTGTATTCCTCCTGCTTTTCTTTTCTCCTGCCAGCGGGCATTGTGGCCAAGGGGATCCCTTTCGGTGCTTGAGTGCAGGCATACACAATGACAACACCAGAGTCCAGGGCTTAAGCATGTGCATGGCATTGTTAGAACAAGTGGGGAGGGTGCAGGTCCAGCTCCAAAGATAGCACAGTAACATCTCCTGCTCCAGAGTGTTGCAGCAGCAAGGACTCCAGGCAGCTCCATCAGCTGCGAAAACTGGCCATCCTAACTTGAGTCAGTTGCAAGTATCCATTGCAACAGCAAGGGCTGTTGGGGTACTTGGTGGCAAAGGCTGCAGGGCCCTCCTGTTCTCACTTTGCCCTATTGTGGGAGGTCAAAGCTGAGGAAACCCCTTCTTGGCACCAAGCTGTGCCAGGCTAAAGAATTGGATGACAGATGCAAAATGGTTTCTATTCTTTTCTATGTGGCTGTCCTTGGGTTTTATGCTACAGTGGGTTGCTGCTGCAGTATCTTAATTGTACTCTAGAGCTGTCCAAGGTCTATTTTCATCAGTGGGTAGTTGTTAGATCATTGTTTTGGGGAAAGGGTGGCAGAGATAAAAGCTTAGACCTCCTACTCCATGCTATCTTGTACTATACTCCTGTACATTTTTTTAAATTGGAGTGTTTTTCTCTTTTGACTGTTGAGTTTTGTGAGTCTGTCTAGTCCAGTTGAGTCTTTTCTTAGATACGTTCTTTGCACATTTTTATAGCAGTTTGTAACTTGTCTTTTCAATCCTCTTCATAAAGTGTTTGCAGAACCTAAATTTTTAATTTTGATAAAGTTCAATTTATCAGGGCTTTTTCATTATAGTGTTGTCGTTGTGTCTAGAACACTTCACCAAGTCTTTGGTGCAAAGATTGTCTCCAGATTTTAAAAACTATGTCTATTTTCATTTATATTTAAATGTATGGTGCATTTTGAGTTAATTTTTGTATAGGAGGTAAGGTCTAAATTGAGAACTTTTCCCCCCTATGGACACCCATTTGCTCATGCATCATTATTTTTCTCCTATTGAACTGCATTTTCACCTTTGTCAAAAATCAGTTGGTTGTACTCGTGTCAGTCTAGTTTTCGGTTCTCTAAGTCAGGTAAAGTGATGCTTCTCACTTTATACTTTGTTTTCAATATTATTTTAGTTACTTTGCCTTCACATATTAATTTTCTAATAACATCATTATGTTTTTAAAATCTTGCTTGGTGTTTGGTAGGAATTATATTAAATATGTAACCTATCAATTTTGTAAGAGTTAACATCCTTATTGTGTTTCAGTCCATACACAACAATATATACATTTATTTATATCTTTCATTTCTTTCATCAGTGTTTTGTAGTTTTTAGCATAAAAGATCTATACATGTTTTGTTAGATTTATACCTCAGTATTTCATTATTTTGAGTATTTATGTTTTAAATTGTTTCCTATCAGTTGCTTATTTGTACAAATATTTTCACATGTTCTTTTATGCTCAGATCTTGCTGAACCTTCTTAGATGTGGTGAGAACAGACATATTAGCCTTGTTTCCAGTTAACTTGTTTCCAGTTAAAGGGAATATCCTGTCTTTGACCAGGTGATAATATTTAGCAGAAGTTCTCTACACATATTCTTCATCAACTTGAGGAAACTCCTCTCTATTCCTTGTTTTCACAAATAGATATTGAATTTTGTCAAGTATTTTTTTGTATCTATTGCTGTAATTATGTGTGTGTTTTTTTTTTCTTATTTACCCCATTAAGTTAGTAGACTATATTGACTGATTTTCAAATACATAAACCAGCCTCGAATACTTGGAGTAAACTTTGCTTGGTTGTACCATATAATTCTTTTTATTTATTGCTCAATTATATTTGCTAATATTTTTAAAGTAGTTTTGCATCTCACTCATGAGAGAAATTGGCCTTTGTTTTGTACTGTCTCTGTCTAGTATTTGTATTGAGATAGTTCTGGTCTCATAATATTAGTTGAAAATTGTTTTCTCCTCTTCTGTTTTCTAGAAGAGATTTTGTATGAGCGGTGTTTATTCTTCTTTAAATGTTTGGTAGAATTATCTAGCAAAAGCATCTGGGCCTCGAGATTTCATCTTTGGGGGCATTTTAAGTTTCAAATTCAATTTCTTTTAACATTTTATTTTTCCTCCTCCCCCCCCCCCCCCGCCGCCCTTCTAGTAATCACTAGTCCATTGTCCATGAGTCTCTGTCCTGTTTATTTCTTGCTTTTAGGTTTATATCCCACATATGTGATATCACGTGATTTTCAGCCTTTTCTTTTTGGCTTCTTTCACTTAGTATGATTATTTCAAGGTCCATCCATGTTGTTGCAAATGGCAGTATTTCATCTCTTCTTATGGCTGAGTAATATTCCATGTATATATGTACCATAGCTTCTTTAGCCAATCATCTATCTTAGGACACTTTGGTTGCTCCATGTCCTGGCCACTGTGAATAATACTGCTATGAACATTGATATGCAAATATCTTTTCAGATATGGGTTTTCAAGTCTTTGGGGTAAATACCTAATAGAGGGATTGCTGGATTATATGATAGATCAATTCTTAGTTTTTTGAGGAATCTCCGTATTTCATATGTATTGTAAGAATCTTTAATAACTTTTCATTTTTACCTTCCATCTTTTGTGGTATTGTCATTTTATACTATAAATCTCTATCTACTTAAGATGTTCTCTTTATCAGTGGTTTTTAGCAATTTAATTTTAATATAACTTGAAATGGTTTTCTTCATTTATTCTCCTTGGCATTCATTTAGTTTCTTGGATCTGAAGATTTGTATACTTCATCAAAGTTTGAACATTTGCTCATATTCAAAAGTTTTTTTTTCCCTTCTAAAATGCAAATTATACCTATTTTAGATAACTCGATATTATCCCACAGGTCTCAGATAATTCTGCTTATTATTTTCTAGTCTTTATTTACTGTGGGTTTTTTCTTTATAGTTTTAACTTATCACAGTTAATTCCTTAAAGTCATCAATTTATCATATCATTTATCTTTCCTCATGTGATATCTATACTTTTATTAATCCACTCCAGTTTTTTCTTGTTTATTTTTTGATTTATTTTCTCATTTCAGGTATTTTTTATGTTTAGATTTTAATTTTGGAACTTTTAAAAATAAATTCCCTTTTTCTTTTCATCATGTTCATGTTTCTCTTTCTCTTGACTTATAGAATATATTAACTGTTTTAATGGACTTGATTATTAATTTTATGTGTCATTTCTTACTCTGTTGCTACTGATCGATTTTTCTCCTTGATAAATTATATATCCCTGCTTGTATTCATTCCTAGCAATTTTTTATTGCGTGTTGTATGTTATGAATTTTATAGTTATGTGCTAGTCTTGTCATAAGTTAAACCTTTGGGGGCCCTTTCTGAAATGTAGTTATTTGGAATTTATCTGATCCTTTCAAGATTTACTTTAAGATTTGTTATGTTGAAGACTGAGCCCACTTTACTCTCGGACTAATTTGGCTGCTTTATTAAGGCAATAAATACCTTTCTGGTATTCTCTCCAGTGGGCCATAAGTTAGGAGTTTTTCCTCCCTGGCCGGTGGGAACAGGAACTTTGTACCTCTGTCTGTGCTTGGTGATTTTTCAGCCTTCTCTTTACGGGTTTTTCCCCCCAACCTCCAGTGTTTTTCTTATATGCTTATACAAGTTAATACTCAGGAGACATTTCTCAGGCCTCCAAGACTCTGTCTCAGTACTTCTCTCTTCTCTGGTATTTATCCTACAAATTCTAGTAGCCATGGCTTTTTACAAATTCAGTTCTGTTGCCTCATTTTACTGAGTCATCTAGGCTGTTTTGCTGTGGGTTGGAAACTCAGCTGTAAGCTGTGATAATCATAGGGCTCACCTCATTTGCTTTCCTATTCTCAGGTATCCCCGTATGCAGTGCCTGTTGTCTAAAGTATAAAAACCACTTTATATAGTTTATATGGGATTTTTAGACATCTGATATGGGGCGATGGTAAATCATTTCCTTTTATTCTATTATCAGGTTTTGAAGTCCTTATCAAATCTCTTGTTCAAAGCAAAGAAATTGACCATTTTAGAATTTAATGTTATGTAGGCTTGTGATATGGGGGTTTAAGGAGAGTGATCTATTTTGAGTGTAAGAAAATTTTTTTTTTTTTTTTGGTCACTTCCTCTCCTGCCCCCAATTTTCTAGTGAGAAGCCTCAGTGTGCTGCTTCTGAAGCTGTACCTTCCTTCACATTCAGAAAAAATAAAACCTATGCAGCTCACTTAAGTTCTAAATTATTTCCCATTTACAGGGTACTGCTTTACAAAACCAGAACTGATCTTCATGTTAGAACAAGGAGAAGATCTATGGTTATTAGAGAAAGAAGTTCTAAGGAGAAGCTCCCCAGGTAAGTTATTAAATACTGGTAGAAGGCCTCCAAGAAAATTATATCTAAGTAGTTACTAGGGCTTAGATGCCTACAATGTGTGATCCTGGGTCTTGGTCCTTGGGTCCCCCATGAAAGATTTGTGTGGAGGTCGAATACTCAGAGAAGAAAGATAGCAGGCAAAGAGTAGCAAATAGGAGAGATTTATTAGGCAGAGTACACTTTGGAGAAGTCCAGTCAGGCAGCTCAATAGAGAATTGGGTGCCCTGAGAAGCTGAGGTCAGGGGTTTATATGGGTAGTAGGGTTTCTTTGTACACCTTCTATCTATCCCTCCCTCCTGGAATGATGTGAATTCCCTGCGCCTCCCTCTGAACCTTCCCACTCCTAGCCTGGGAAAATGAGGGAGTCTCCCAAAGTCCTTAGATATCTTATTGTTATGTTTAGCTTCTGATCATGAAGCTGTCAGATATCTTATTTGGTACATTTTACTGCTAAACCAGTCTTAGAACCTCCTTAACCATCTCATTGTCTTCCTCCTTCCAGTTCATACCTACCTATTTATATACCCTATCAAACTGATCACTTAGAAGTGAGCAGTTTGAAATGTTTTCCAGCACTCTCCTTTTAGAGGGCTTTACATTTGAAATTTTAGAAATAATAGGTCTAATGTGGAAGGTGGACAGCTGACAGAATGGATTGTAAGCATGTCGATATCCTCATCCTTGAATGATAGGAGTTAAGTATACCATTTGAAGCAAGAAACTAAGTAATAGATGAATATTTAACAATAAAAAGATAAAAACTAAGAAAGGTCAGTAAAGTAACCAAAATTGAGAGTGAACAGATCAGAAGAAAGGAACTATTGATTTTATCATTATATGATAATGAATTAATTGATACCATCTAAATAAACAAGATAATTAAGGAATTACATAATGTAATTAGAAAGGACAACTATACAAGCAACTGCAATCTTCCTAATTGTTAGAAGTTAAATATGTCTAACAGAGCAAAGAAAACAGACCTGTTACTAGAAAAGTTTCCTATGAAGCTATATCAAGGGTCCCCAGGACCACAACTAGGTTTGTGGATTCTCTAGGAGGACTCAGCATGTAGTCATACTCAT
Organism: Rousettus aegyptiacus; assembly: GCF_014176215.1. Lineage (NCBI taxonomy): Eukaryota > Metazoa > Chordata > Mammalia > Chiroptera > Pteropodidae > Rousettus > Rousettus aegyptiacus. Next base: position 70,573,520 of record NW_023416306.1, read on the forward strand.
AGCTAAGATTAATACAGTGAATGATACAAAGTAAAATTAACAAAGAAAAAGGTGCACGGGACCAAGTCCAGAAGAAATCAGGTGCAAGCTTCCAAGACCCTCAGCAATGAATTGTGATAACAAGTGGGAAATATCAACCAGAGAAGTTCATTAGGTACTAGGTTCTGGGGAGCCATCTCAAAATCTAAGTTCCCAGATGCCAACCCAGGGCTAATCCTGCAAGCAGACTTTCTAAGGATAGCAGTTTCAGACCTACTGTGTTAACTCTTTAATGTATAAAAGCTATATAAACATACCACATAACATAGAGCAAAATAAACATACCTGCCATATCAACTAATGTAAATGGATTAAATTCACCTATTAAAGGAAAATGGCTATCAGATTGTGTCAGAGATACACCTAAAAAGAATTTAGAAAGTTCAAAATACAGCCATGAACTGTTAAGCCAATAAACATAAAAATAACTCATTGTTTATGTAACTAGTACTTAAGGTTCACTTCAACTCAAAAGGACATTTTGATAATGCTAAAGAAGATCATTTTTAAAGGATATATAAAAGCTTTGAATATTAGTGTACCAAATAAATTGTCATAAAGTATCATAAAACAAAAAGCTGCAACAGTCTTAAGGAGAAATGGAAACACATTCGATATTATAGACCTTACTATGCCTCTCTGATTTTATACCAGAGCCAGTGGACTCTAGAATAGTGCTCACCAGCAAACTATGACCCTTAGATCACATCCTGCCTGCTGCTTGTTTTGGTAAAGAAACACTTATTGGAACACAGCCATATCAGTTTGTTTAGGTAGGCACACTACAAAGCAGTGTTGAGTAGTTGCAGTGGAGACTGTATGACCAGCAAAGCCAAAAGCATTGTCTCTGACCTTTTACATAAAAAGTTTACCAACCGCTGGTAATATACATAGCATCTTTTATGAAATGAATCTGTTAAGTGTAATTCAAAACTCTTCTAAAAACAAAGAATAAACCTCCTTTTAAATGACCTTGAAACAAAGAATAAACTTCCTTTTAAATGACCTTGAAACATTGACAAAATGTAAAAGTATTTTAGGCAAGCATCAATAAATACCACAAAGTAGAGATGTTATTGTTCAATAACACACATAACTTGCAGACAGTATAAGAAAAGTTAAAATCCCTCTATCTTAAAATAACTAATGAATAAATACCTTTTAAAAACCTGTTTTATCAGAGTAAATCAATATTGTACAATATCCAGAAATTTTTTTTTAAATGAAAAACATTTATTAGAACCTTTGGGCTATAGATAAAGCAGTGTATCAAGGAAAAATTTTAGTGTCATGTACTTATTTGAAAAATTAAAGTTTTAAAGAAAACTAAGCAAAGCAAAAGACATAATAAAGATAAAATTATAATGGTAAAAAATGTAAAGCCTAAAGGTGGTTCTAGGAATAAAAATAATTAAAATAGCTAACCTCATTTAGAAAAAAAAAAAAAAAGCACTGTTACTCACATTAAGTTTTGGCTCAGATTCCTACTTCTATGAAATATTCTTGGAATACTTTACCCATACTTTATCTCTTTCTTTTGTAAACTCGATGCACTTGAGAGTGTCAAAAAAAAAAAAAAAAAAAAAAAAAAGACTCTGTGCCAGACTCTGTGAATGAATACCTTTCCTTGACTGGAATCTCCCCCAAAAAGTAGTCTCTGTTTTATTCTTCCTTACTCTGGTCTGCATTTAATAACATTGTAGATTGATTCCAAAGCCAGATAGAGAGAGGTATTTCATATTGATTCACTCAAAAAACGCTATTCATAAATGCAAATGCCCAAGTCAGATTTCAGGGGCTTTTGAATTATCAGGTGTAACTCAACATTGAATCTGAGCCCACTGAGCCCTAGTGTTCAGTGAAACAGCTCTAAGTATTCTGAGGCATACTGCTTTTTATGGACCACTGACTTAATGTATGTTACAGACATGTGCAAAGAATATCAGTGAGAGTTTTATTTTGGAAAGGTGAGCAAAGCTGCATAAAATATATTTTATATCATATAAGGTACTGTTGATTGAGGTACAACCATTATTTTAGGTACAACCAAAGAAGAGAAAGTCTACCTATTTAACTATAGACTTGCTGTCAATTTTAGGATACTTCCTGATTTTAGTGATGGTAATTACTTTAAAAATCATGAGTCGCATATTTAGGTGCGCTCCATGTATCCTTTGTTAAAATGGATGATTTAGGCAGTAACTTCTTTCAGATTTTAATAGAAATGTTGCTTAAATTCATGAGAAGATATTAGAACCCTTTGTTCTTTTTTAATTAAGATTTGGAAAATAATTTTGCCCTGCCTGAAGAGGCATCTAGACTCTAAACTAGAATAGAAGATAACTTAGGGAAAGATGTGAGTATAAAGTTATTATGGAAATGAATCATTTAATGGGGACTAATATCTTGTCAAGATTAGAGCATAAAATACTATGAACTATAGAATGATAGCTAAAACATGTAATGAGCATGTAGTTAGTGTAAAACTTTTTTTTTCCTGAATCATATCACGTAAGTCTTTCATCTTTTAGTACTTAGGGCAGTGTATTCAAAGCCTTTAAATATTTTTAGCATAGGCTTGACATTTTTTGCATGGAGCGTGGGTAGCAGCAAGGCAATAGCAGTCAACTATGCACAAGAAATTTATGGTAAATAAATATGAATGACACTTGCAAAATTTCTAGAGCCAATTTTTGAAACATGTGATCCTTAAAGTTCTCACAGTCTCACAGTCTTTAAAAACGAAACAGATATGTTATAAAGTAGGTAGAAAATAGAATTAAGAATTGAACAGGAGCAAGACTGGTATTGGGGAAATGAGTGAGCAAACTGAAAAGTAGAAAGTTGAGATTTGATGGTCAAGAGAGATTCCCTATTGAACAACCGTGATATAATACCGAGGCTAGAATCAGGATATAGTGGTGACTCCAATACCGGTGGAAAAATTACTTTAGCTCTCATCAGTTTGTTCACTTCCACTGATACATATATGTTTCTGTGAATGAAACTAAGTATTAAAGGGTGGCCAATTATTTCTTTCAACACAAGAAACTTGGTACCATTATAAATTTATTTTAGTGTTGATGTGTATAATGGAAAAAATGGAGCTACAACTGGAATCACATAAACATAATTATCCTACCATTATAATCTATATTGACTAAGATCTCAACTCTGTTACTGTTCCCTAATGCAAACTTTATCTCAGACAAATCCAATGAAAGCCATTTTGCATTGATTTTTTAAAAATCTACTTAGTGCCATAATTCTTGTTGAGTTCATCCCATTCTCTGCTTCTTCTGTTCCCAGGAGCCAACTCTCTTAAATATATCCTCCACTCTCAATTATTCCTTTCCTTTATACTCTCTTCTCTACCCAGTTTTGAAAAATTATAACTAAAGATGCCATATACATATGTATATTCTCTTCTAGTTTCCTCTCTTTTTCTACTACAAAAAGTTTTTTTTAACAAAAAAAAGAATACACACTTGGAATTACTTAATTGTTGGGAAACAGAGCCAAAAACCCTAGAGTCAAATACATAATAAAGCATATGTATATAAGGCCCATTCTATAAGAAATGTATTAAATATTGCATTTTTAATTTTCTCATTTTTAGAAGAATCCCAACTTGATGAACTCTCAGAGAAGAAACCAGAAAACCAAGGCAAACATTTTTGGCAAGTTTCATTGAAAAAGTCATTGATTACAGAGCAAGAAATTTCAGGAAAACCATGTAATCTGGAAGTAAACGTTTTTCCTACAAGAATATTGCCATCTAAATTTGACACTATAGAGCCTACTTACTTGCCTCGAAATTCATTGACCCCACGTCGTCAGTATTTAAGAAAGAAAGCTAATGAGCTTAATGTAGATGAGAAATGGCTCCTCAGTATTAAGGATAGCAGAAATAATACTGGAGAGAAATCTTTTGTTTACAGTAAAAATGTAAAAGACTTTGGTCATACAGAAGAAGTTACTCAGCATCAGACAGTTCAGACTTTGCAGCAAGCTTTTGGATATAATGAATGTGGGAAAGCTTTTTTTGAAAAGACTGTCCTCATTACATCTAATAGCACTGACCTAAAAGTGAAATCTTGTCAACATAATAAATTTGGGGAAAAGAAATGCGATAAATTAACATTTATAGTCTCTCAGAGCAATCATCCAGAAAAGAATCACTATGATTTTAATGGATATGAATGTACTGAAAACAGAAATAATTTCAGTAGAATCACTCAAAGAACTGACACAGGAGGGAAATCTTTCAGCCAAGAATCCCATATTAGAGAACATCAGAAAATTCATCTAGGGGTGAAACCCATTGAATGTGGAAAGAATTTCAGCCATAATTCAGCCCTCTCATTGCTTCAGAGAATTCGCACCACAGACAGATCCTCTGGTCACGACACATGTACAGAGACATTGGATTACCAGTCGACTTTCAACATACGTCAGAGAACTCACATAATAGTGAAATCCTGTGAGGGTAATGAATGTGGAAAACCCTTCATGAATTCACGCCTGACTCAGCCTCAGAAAAGTCACATGGGGGAGAAACGCTATGAATGTCATGAATGTGGGAAAGCTTTCAGTGACAAATCAGGCCTAAGAAGACATCAGAGTACTCACACAGGAGAGAAACCCTATAAATGTGATGTGTGTGAGAAAGCTTTCACTACAAAGTACGGCTTAAGAATACATCAGAGAACTCACACAGGGGAGAAACCATTTGAATGTAATGAATGTGGAAAATCTTTTGGCTATAAGTCAATCCTTATAGTACATCAGATAGCTCACACAGGGAAGAAACTCTTTGAATGTAATGTATGTGGAAAATCTTTCAGCCATATGTCAGGTCTATGTAATCATCAGAAAACTCACAGCGGGGAAAGACCGTATAAATGTGATAAATGTGGGAAGGCTTTCAAAGTGAATTCAGGTCTAAGAAAACATCTTAGAATTCACACAGGGGAAAAGCCCTATATGTGTAATCAGTGTGGGAAAGCTTTTGGTCAGAAATCACAACTCAGAGTACATTATAGAATCCACACAGGGGAGAAACCCTATAAATGTAATCATTGTGGGGAAGCTTTCAGACAGAAAGCGAACCTTAGAGTCCATCACAGAAATCACACTGGGGAAAAACCTTATAAATGTGATGAGTGTGGAAAAACTTTCAGGCAGAAATCAAATCTCAGAGGACATCAGAGTACTCACACAGGAGAGAAACCCTATGAATGTAATGAATGTGGAAAAGCTTTCAGCCACAATTCACTCTTAATAAAACATCAGAGAACTCACACAGGAGAGAAACCCTATAATTGTGACCACTGTGGAGTATCTTTCAGCCAGAAATCAAACCTCAGTGTACATCAGAGAATTCACACAGGGGAGAAACCGTATAAATGTGATAAATGTGGGAAAAATTTCAGCCAGAAATCGAGCCTTAGAGTACATCAAAGAAACATTAGAGTACATTGGAGTACAGGGAATTGGACATGAATGCAAAGAATATGGAAAAACTTGGAGCCAGAAATCAAATCTAAGAATACAAAAGAAAACACATAGGAGAGTCCCCTAAACAGATTAAGATGTAAAACATGAAACAAAAGCAAAATAAGTTGGAATTTGATTTTAAAAGTGTCTGCTTTTTAAGGTTTTATTATCAAAATGAAAAAAATCACAAATTGGGAAAGAATGTCTCTCATAGATACATCTGACAAAAAACTTGCATCCACAGTATGTATGTATGCTATTATAGTACAAACAACCCAGTTAAAGTGGGAAAAATAGGAAATAGATTGAAATGGGCATTTCACTAAAGAAGATTGATGGCCAGTATGTTGGAAAGGTTGGAAATAAGGTGGCCAAAAACTAGAAAAGATTCCAAAGTGTAAGTCATCAAGGAAGTGCAAATAAAAACTATAATATATTACAAACCCATTCAATAGTTCTTAAAACCAACAATTTCAATTCTAGTTATTTAATCCCAGAGAAATAATTGTACCAAAAAAAAATTTAATAAAATAATGTTTAAAGAATTTCCAAGTGTTCATAGAATTTTATTCATAATAGTCCCAAGTGGAAAGAACTAACATGTCTATCAACAGATAAATGTATAAACTGTGACATTACTTAATGGAATACCACTCAGCAGTAAAAAGGAAGGAACTACTAATGCATATAACAACATTGATAAATCTCAGCATGATTATGCTGGGCAAAAGGAGAGCAGATCTGTATCCTTCCATTTGTATGGAATTCTAAGAAAGTTATCTAATCGAGGGATAGGAAGCAGACCATTGGTTGCCTAGGTGTGGGAGTAAGGATTAATTGGGTAGGAGAACAGGGGAATGTGTTACTGCAGTGGAATGTTCTATATCTAGATGTGGTGCTTATAAAGCTACATATATGTTCATATGAAAATATACCAAAAATGTGTATAATATGAACTATACCCCAAAACAGTTATTTAAAAAATTATCAAAGTAAATTTGGAACTTCAGTATACTGTAAGACCCAGAATTTGAATTTGCCAAGTGGCTTATTAACTACTTGGGTATTTACTCCCTTTCCCTTCCTGTATGGCTATGTGACCTTGGGGAAGTCAATTCTCATTTATGTTCCATGGTTCCTCATTTGTGAAAGGCAAGTAATGATGGTAATTACTGAAATTCTTTTTTGAGGCATTTTCTGAGTTATTCTTTGTCACTTAAAACAATGCCTAGCACAGAATGAGCAATAGTAGTAACTATCATTATTAATATTATTAAAAATCAAAATATAGGTCTGTTTCTTAAAAGAGCTTGAAGCAAGAGAATAGTTCCTAAAAGAAAAAGCAAATTAGGCCTAAGAGAAATTCAGCCCTGGTGTGATGGGTAGTTGGGAGTTCCTTGCATTATATAGTGACATCAGTTTTTCTGACACCATTTCTGAAATTTCTGAAGCCTCAGACCCTGTTAACCAGCTCATGTAACTTAGCCCAAAATATTTCTAAGTGTCCAGTTACCAGGAAATTGGACACTTTTTCATGCTTTTCCATGAAGACAGAAAAAGCCTCCTTATCACTCTACCTTCCTCCCAGTTTCTCATAGCTTTTAGAAGTCAGAACTGTCTATGGCCATGCTATCCTGAACATGCCCTAGCTCGTCTGATCTCGTAAGCTAAGCAGGGCTGGGCCTAGTTACTACTTGGATGAGAGACCACCTATGAATACCTAAGATTCTGTAAGTGTTAAATAAAATAACCCAGAACTAATCTGGGGTACTGTTACTTGGGTTCTCTTTTACAGTCCAGGGTAGAAGTTATACACTAGATGTATAAATATTCTAGAGGGAAGTCACACTTCAAGGTAGTACTAACAGCACACATGCATGCCCTTTAACTGCTTTTAACATATAATGCCACTGCTGCCCTAAGGTCTGTTTTTGTTTTGGGGGGTGACTTTAGGTGAGACCTACAATGCCGTTTAACACAGGAACTGCAACCTATGTTCTCTTGAGTAATAGAATCACATCATGGTGACCTCCATGAAAAAAGAGAACTCAAATTAGCAGCTGATTTGGCCCTAATCATGGGCAAAAAGCATGAGGTCTCACCTTCACTATAGGTGCGTTAGGACCTAAAAAAATCAAGTAGGAGATGACTTAGGCCAGAGTTTGAGAATTCATCTGGGTCAGTAGAGAATTTTAAGAAGGACTTTGGAGATTGTAATCAATTCTCAGAAGCCTTTCGATATACGTAAGGGAAACTTACCTTCCATCAGTGGTTTGGGCATGGCTATACCTGTAAATATTTCAGCAGTAGATACAGTGAAATCAAGTGTAGCGATGAGACAAAGCAGTCTTCTGTTGTATATTTTCATGTCAAAATTATTAGAGCAGAAGACAGTCACAAGATACAGGAAAACAAATATAGAAGATTGTAGTGAAAGGATGAAATCTACTGGACGTAAGTATGCAACAGAAACCACTAAGTTGCCATCAATTTTAATTGCTAAACCTTATTCCCTGCATTAAGCTTTATATACATATATTTAAAATGGAGTTGAGGGTTTCAGTTCTTAATTTTCCATTTGCATCATATGTTTTGGTAATGTCCTTAGGAAAAGCAAAATCCAAAATCTACATCCCCATAAGAGGATAAACATCCTGGGCCCATAAGCCAAGTGCTTGTCCCACAGAATCTCCACAACAGCTGCAGTTCCTGGGCAGGAATGTAACCCTCCTAGCATAGACAGCACAGAGGTTGGTGTCTTGAAGCAGGCCAACCAGGTAGATAGGCCTCAGGAGCCTCCTGTAAAGAAAACTCCAATGGCCCCAATGGTCAGGCTACTGGTTAAGCAACTTCTGAGATCAGTCTCTGTAAAGAACTGTTGAGGATGAGAAGCTTCTGTGATTTTTCATACCTCCTGATTTCATAGAGAGTGAGAGTCTGAGGTAGGTAAAAATGTGATGCCAGCAGGCTATCTTGTTAGCCTCTATGGTGTCAGGTGCTTTGAGCATCCTGGGCATCATGACCTCTTTTTGCTGGTCAGCTTGGTGCATCACTGAGGCTGCTGAACAATACTTCTTACACATGTGTGTCCTTTATGGTCTTTAAGAACAAGAGCAGCCTCTGCACCTGAAGAAGGGCATGACAGCTGTAGGTTCATAGTATGACTTTAGCTCTGAAACACATCTAAGTGTCTTCTTTAAGCTTGGGCACATTTCACCTGCTTACTAAACATTTACCAAAGGAAGCCATGCATAAATTATGTTTTTAACAATAAAACACAGTGGTGATCTATTTTCATAGTCTAATTTTTGTGGAAAAATAAATACAATATTTTAAACTAAGTCTGGCTTCACCTAACTGGCATATTTTCCCAATTTTTCCTATCATTTAACTATAAATTCCACTAATAACACTGTTTTCACTGCATCCTATGATTTGGGTATATTGTGTTTTCATTCATCTATACGTATTTTCTAATTTCCCTTTTGATTTCTTTGATCTATTGTTTGTTTAAGAGTATATTGTTTAATTTCTACACATTTGTGGATTTTCAAGTTTTCCTTCTGTAACTGATGTCTAACTTCAACCTGTTGTGGTCATAGGAGAAACTTAGTATGATATCCACCTTTTTAAATCTATTGAGACTTAATATGTTTTCTAACATATAGTCTCTCCTGGACAATGTCCCATGTACACTTGAGTCGTATATTCTGTTATCGAGTACAGTATTCTATAAATATCTGTTGTTGGTCTTGTTATTGTGTTGTTTAAGTCTGTTTCCTTATTTATCTTCTGTTTGGTTGTTTTATTTTTGAAAGTGAGGTATTGAAGTCTTTCTATAAGCATGGAAATGTCTGTTTCTCAATTCTGTCAATTTTTGCTTCGCATGGTCTGTTACTACATGTGTAAATGTTCATGCACTGCTTAACAATGGGTATATAGTCTGAAAAATGCATTATTAGGTGATTTGTCAATGTACAAACATCATAGAAAGTACTTACACAAACCTAGATGGTATAGCCTACTACACATCTGGGCTATATGATATACCATCATTATATATGCTGTCGGTTGTTGACCAAAATATTGTTATGTGGTACGTGATTGTACTAACTTTAATAATCCTCTAAATTGCCTTTCTACTCTGAAGACACTATTAATCAGGTGGTTTTTTTGTTTGTTTTTTGTTTTAAATCACCCAAGTTTGCAGACAAATCTCAGGTATTTTTCACCTCCTGGTCAAAGGCTGAAGCAAGGGTCATCGTTGAAGAATTTCTTAAACCCAGAGAAAATCTTCAAAAGTTTTTGTAGATGAATACTTCCTGAGCATAGTTGAAAGAAGAAAATAAAATTTCAAATTGTCCCTTTCTTTCCAAATCTAGAAAAATTGGTTATTGATCCTTTCTCTCCCAAGGATAGCTATTTCCTTTTTGCTATTCTCATTTTACATCCTAAAAACTTAGTTTGGCTTTCTGCCTGCTCAAAACATGCAGGTTGTCAGTCCTTCCTTTTGACTATTGTTGGAAGTGACTTTAGGTCTTGTGAAAATATCTTTTACATGCTCTTCCAAGACACCTTTTAAGTCCATGTGTTGTAGCGCGATCAAATTTAAGACCCACGGAGCCAATTGAGATGAATTGTGAGCCTTTATTAGCCGGCTGGCGACTGACTCTCCCCACTACAGAATCAGCCCCAAGCTCCCAAAAGAGGTAGTTTATAAAGCCTAGAACAAATAAGCAGATTACAGAAGCAGAAGTTGGCCCTTAGCATATCTTTGAGCAGGTTACCACACCCTGGTTAACAGAATCAGAAGTAAATCCTTAATGCTGGCTTACTGGAAAATTTTCCACCCTTAACGCATGGACTGTTTAAAACTTCCAGAAACATTTACCGTTTGTCCTGGCTGAAACTTTACAAACTATTTAAAAGAAGTTTAATAACTCTATGATCAGAAATTTGGCCAAATTGGAAGCTAATATTCAAAGACTGATAGGATTTTTTTTAGGCCTCCCCCTAAACCCAGAGGGAAATAAAAACATTCCAACATAGGTAGATGGGTGTGTCAGTACTCTGATGTCATTTAGGCAGGAACAAAATTTTGTGAGGAATTAAAAACAGCTGTTTTTATTTTACAAATCTAGTCTTTACAGAACTAGAAGTGTGGCTCCAGAAACAATTCAAAATCCACCAATCCTTTTTAGCAATCCCAAATGCCACCCACCCCCCAACCTTCATCTCAAAAGCCTTGTAAATAATGGCCTCATGAACTAAAGTACTTTCTGGAGGAACTTGCAGTCTTTCCTTGTGTCTCTGAGATGTAAGTGTTAACTTATGTAGGTCATCTCTTTAAAAGAGAAAATTTAGACAAGTAAAAATTCTTACCTGATAAAGAAATTCTTATCAGAAGGACAACAAAAAGTTGAAAGGTCTTTTGAAGAGATCCAACTTCTTTAATAAACTAGTGAGTTTTACATTATCATACCCAATCTCATGGTTAAATCTTTAGAATGGAAGCTATAAGGTCTCTATTTTCATCTGTCTATGTTCATTTGTCTGTGTGTGTATTGTGCTATATTTTCTACCTCCAGATGGTAGAAATTAATTTGTAAAAGAGCTCTATGTAATTGTCTTAGAGAAAAATAAATGCTTATATAAATTAAATTCTCAGAATTAGAATAGAAACTAACCCAAAAGAATTTCAGGTTCATGTAATCTGGGAAAATATCGATGGAAAAGCTAGTTTAAGTTTGATGGTTTAGTTAAAACAGACATGTCTTTAGAGATATCAGAATTATATCTGATATCTATAATACTTTTATTCTACCTGGACTTACTAGAGGTCAAATAAGTTCATGTGATGTCTGTTATAAAATTTGTCAGTAAGGAAGATAACTCAATATGATAAAATTTTTTATAGCTGAACGTAATTGTTAATGACAAGTTAAATACAGGTAAGTAGGAGAGAAAGTTTTTAGGTAAAATTTAGTTTCTCCAAATATTTTTAGTAACCTGAAATATTAAAGCTAATTGATGGAAATTTATTAAATATCTATGTCATGTATAAAATACTAAAACATTAATTATTGAACATAGGTTTATCCACCTTTGGCTTCCTTTTACAGAGGAACTAAAGATATTTGGGTCTATTAATAAACACATTTTGTGCCATACTGAGAAATTTTCTATGAGAAAGCACATTTCTAGAAATTATAAAAAATATTTATCCACCAAATGCTAATGTAAAAAACATTTCATAATTGCTTACTCTTAATTTTCACTAGAAATTAAAGGTCTTTAAGGGCTAAAATTCTAATATATGTCATTAAAGCTACTAGAAATACTAAAAACAACTATGTATGCAAGGAAAGTAAATTGTGTATTTTTGGTAAAATAATGTATGAGAAATGGAAATGCATTTTCTGTTGAGAGGAAAGGAAATAATTTTGTCCTAAAGTGAGGCTGTTTATTTCAAAACAGGAAAGGAGAAAACAGGACAAAATCTGAATATTAAAAAAAGTTGTAAAAACATGGGAAAGAAATCTTGGGAAAATAATTTTATGCATGGTCAAGCTAGATGAAATTGAATAAATTTGTTAGAAGTGTTCTAAAAAGAAGCATTATGGTGTTTATGTAAAACTAAACCTTAATTTTCATTCATCTATTGAAAGAGCATGTTTTCTTGGGTTATCGTTTGGCATGTAATAAGAATTGTAAACAAAGGTTTTCTTTACCTTTTAAGTAAGCTGCCTATATAAAAAAAAAAATTTGTATCCTGTCAAAATAGTCACCTATGTTCTATGTTGTCTTTATCACGTCTTTTATTTCTTAAGACACCTAGTCCTCTCGATATCCAAAGAGCTAAATTTTTATCAGTACTATATAACCTATGTTTGCCAGTGAAATCTTTGTCACTTTCGTTAAATAGATAATTTAAGTGTTGTTTCACAGTAACCTTTCAACCTATTTGACCAAATGTTTTACAGCCTTTTGGTATGTTTGACAAACTTCCCCAAATCAAAATCTAAATTGTCTTTTTTTAAAAAAAATTTTTGTCCAGTTTTTTTGTTAATTTATTTTAATTAGTTTCAAGTATACAGTGCATTGGTTAGACATCTATATAGTGCATAAAACAATCCCCCAAATGCTCCCTCCCTCCCCTGACCCTCCACCTAGCAACTATATTAACACTAACTGCATTCCCTATGCCGTGCTTCCCATCCCCGTGACCATCCATCAGCTACTAATTTGTACTTCTTTAACCAATCCTTCATCCCATTCTCCCATCCCCCTAACCTCCCCTCCCCTATGTCTGCCACCAAACTGTCCACTATATTTGTGAGTCTCTTTTTGATTAATTTGATCTTTTTATTCCTTAGATTCTGCATATGTGAAATCATATAGTATTTGTCTTCTTTTTTTTTTGTCTGAATTAAATATCTTCTAAGTCCATCAAAGGAGTATCTTTTTCCATCCCCTTCCTTTTAGTCTCTGTGTGTCTTTTCATCTGAAGTGAGTCTCTTATAGGCAACATGTAGGGGTCTTGTTTTCCTTTCCAATCATACATTCTATCTTTTAGTTGGAGCACTTAATTCTCTTCCATTTGAGGTACTTATTGATGGGAATGTAGTTGCTACCATTCTTTATTCCTATTTTTGATACATGTTTTTTTTTTTTCTTAAAGAAGTCCCCTCCAACATTTCCTATAATACTGTTTAGTGGTGATAAATTCCTTTAGCTTATTTTTGTCTGGGAAGCTCTTTATCTGTCCTTCAGCTCTAAATGATAGCTTTGCTGGATAAAGTATCCTTAGTTATAGATCCTGGGTCTTCATCCTATAGAATATTTTTTGTCAAGCACTTCTGTCCTGCGTAGTTTCTTTTGAGAAATCAGCTGCCAGTCTTATGGGTGTTCCCTTGTAGGTAACTATCTATTTTTCTCTTGCTGCTTTTAATATTCTTTCTTCGTATTTAACCTTTGGCATTTTAATTATGATGTGTTTTGGTGTAGACTTCTTTGGATTCCTGGTTTTTAGGATTCTCTGAGCTTCCTGGGGTTTTATGTCCATTTCCTTCACCAGGCTAGGGAAGTTTTCCATCATTATTTCTTCAAACAGCTGTTCAATATCTTGTTTTCCTTCAGGTACACTGATCAGATGGATATTTGGACTGTTAATAGTGTCCCATATGCTTCTTAAATTATTTTTATAATCTTGGCATCTTATCTCTTGCCATTCTGATTGAATGTCCTTGGCTTTCCTGTCCTCTAGATAGGGCACTTGATCCTTTTCTTCACTTTGTTTATTCCATTTAATATACTTCTCATCTCGAATAATGTGTTCTTCATTTCAAACTAGTTCTTTTATAATTTCCATTTTCATTTTTTATGTTTTTTATCTCTTTGTTAAGGTTCTCACTGAGTTCACCTACACTTTCACGAAGTTCATTGAGCATCTTTCTAACCAGCGTTTTGAACTTTGCATCTATTAGATTGCTTGACTCCATTATATCTGGATCTCTGTTCTGTTCTCTCATATGGCTTCTGCTTCTTTGTCTTCCCATTTTGACTGCCTTTCTGTGTCTGTTTCTATGTACTAAGCAAAGCTCCTAAGTCTCCCAGTCTTCTTACTGTGGATTTGTGAAGTAAGTGTCCAGTGGCACAGTCCTGAGAGGGGTTCAGCTGGAGGCCGAATTTAGCCCAAGCCTCTACCCCTCCAGGGCCACCTGTTAAGATTCAGCAAGCGATCCACAGATGCTGTGCCTATAGTTGCCTCAAAAGGCCACACCAGGATCCGAGGCCAGCTGCCTCCAGTGTGAGTCTAGGTGCTGCTTGGCAAGGAGCACCTGACTCACTGAGGATTTACCTGGATGTAGCTTGGGTAGGGCCACGAGTTGGGAGAGGCAGAGTTTCAGGGAATCCTCTGGGCAGAGCGACCTCTGTCATCCAGTTTGATGACATCACAGCTATGGCGCACTGTGTCCCCACACTGGAAGGGGGAGGGCTCAACAGGGAACAATGGATACCACTGGTGCTTCTGTATAGAGTGAGTCTCGCCTCAGCCCTTACTCCAACAATATCTTCTTGTAAGTCCCTGATGCTCCCTGCGTGCAGCCAAATAGACTCTGGTGCTCAAAGGGAGCAGCCCCTTTAAGAGGCTTCTGCCACTGCGATGTTGCAGCCTCCATCTCACTCAGCCGCTAGAGGCCAGGCAGCCCCACTTCCTTACCCTGTCCTACCTTCCACCATTGTTCATCTAGATCTCAGGCAATTTTTCCTTGCTGCTGCTCCTTGTTTCCATCACAATTTTGATTTGGTCACTAGAGAGATGAACGGAGCTTGTCATTTATGCCATTTTTTTCCCCTCCTAAGTTAAGTCTTTTTTTTTTTTACATTGAACTAACTTTGGAATTTTTCAAAGGGTTCCTGGAATATCTCTAAAGATTTATTCTCTCTCTTCATAAAAAGGATGTTGTTAAGCTAATTAGGCTTATCAAATATGTTAAATTACATGGGAAGTATTGTCAAAGAAAAAGTAAGCCTTCTTTATGTTGTATTTGTATATAAGTTTTCTAGAAATTGTACATAATTCTTGAAGTATGATATGTCCTAGTATATTATCAGCCATAATACCAGTTACTATTTAAAATGTTTCATGTTACAGATAACGAAATTTCCTTGTCAATTCTATTATAATGAACTCTCGTCAGAATTTTAACAATGGGCATTTTAACGTCTTTTGTCATTTACAGTTGTTGTTTTACTCAGATGCTTTTACAAAAGTATTTCTGCTCAGTATAAGAGTAACCAGGACTTCAGACATTTCGTTTATGTGCTCAGCTGAGGGGCCAATGGGGCAAAGGTACCATCTGTGGGGTTATGACTGAACACCTCTAAATCATAATCCTGCCCAGGCAGAAAAATAAGGGACTATACCAGGTCCTCCTCATGACCAAGATGGCAGCCAAACTCAAGGGACTTGAACCTTGGATAGACATTTCACAGTTGAAAAATGCTTTACCTGATCTTGATCCTATACAAACACTGGAGACTTCAAAACGAGATTGACTGTAAAGAAAAGTAAACTGGTTCTTCCCAAGATACCAGATCAAGTCTTCTTACTTTAACTAAACATGAAGCCCTTCCTTCTTTTCTTTCTTTCCTTTACTCTGGTACTGGCCTGGAAAGATAATAGCATCACCTGTATCTTTCAAACCATTGCTAAGGGGCAGGGGCTCTGGGATTTAGAATAACTTTTATCTCAGGCTAAGCGGACACTTAACTGACTAGTGAGAATAGGAAAGTGCAACAACTCCTGAAAATGCTACCATCAACACACCACATAGTGGAAGTGGTTTGTGCCCAACAGTATTTTTGTTTGTGGTTGTTATCATTCCTCTTGGGCCTATGAATGCTTAGATGATTGGTGAATAATGAAGCAATTCCTCTTAGGTTACCTAACTGTGCCCCTAACTATTCTAGGAAGGACCTCCAAGGAGGTGTTTCCTACTTCCCTCATTAGGAATAACTATAAGTGAGGCTATAATCGGGAACTTCTCCTTAACTCTTGAAATATTGCATGACTCTGTTCTTAGAGCAGTAGCTTCCCAAGAAAAATTCTTGATGCTCCGGCCAGTTCTTGATTACAGGATAGCCCTTGATTTTCTTTGAGCTGAGAAAGGAAGTGTTTTTCTGTGGCCAAAAACACCTGGATTAACACTTCTGGGGAAGCTGAAACTCAGTTACATAAGATTACTGAGCAAGCCACTTGGCTTAAAAAGGTAACTCCTTCGATAAGGTCATTCTGTAACTGTTTTGGGTTTTGGGGACCATGGCTCCAAAGTGCACTCCAGATATTGGAAATTATCCTGTTTATAATAGTAATAGTAGCCTTCCTAGTGCATTGTATTTTCTCAAAAGCTTTAAGTGCATTTTCGCAGCCACTAACCACCAAGTAAAATATTGTGAGCCTGAAGTTTTGACCTGAGAATACTACAAAGATTCAGCCCAAAAACAGAAGTGGAGATCAACAAAAGCTGCAAGAACTGCAGAATGATAGCTGAGAGTGGCTAATGCCTTATATTTTGATCAGATCTTTCAGGCTAAGAGTTTAATAGAAAGAGGTGAATTGTCAAGAAATGACCCCAAAATGGAGTCACTTGTGGTATGTTCCACCAAGAATTATACCTAAACTAATTGCAGTTTCAGCCCCTCCCAGAAGTGGAATTTTAAACCAGTTAGTTTGGAATATCTTGGTCAGACTAGTGAGATAATCTGCCTGATAAGACCCCCTGCTTTCTTCTAGGAAAGGCGAACTTACCTGAAAAAAAAGCCACTCTTCTGGCCTATAAAAACATTCCATTCTGTACAACTCCTGAGGGCATCTTTCTATTTACTGAATGGGATGCTGCTTGTTTCATACATCATTCAATAAAGCCAATGAGATCTTTATATTTACTCAGTTGAATTTTTGTGCTTTAACACTAAATACTAGAGACCTAAGGAAAGGTATGCTCATCTCCAAGCATAATGCTTGAAATGTCTATCATTAAATTAAAAAGTATGAAACACGGTAATATTATAACTATAAATTAGGACATTTAAATTGTAGTTAATATTAGAGGCTCTATTGGAAAAAGGATGTAATATGAAATATCAGACAACTTCAGAAAAGGCTATAAGAAAACTGAATGGAAATACTAGAAATTAAAATATTAAAATAATAACAGATAAAGAATACATCAGTCAACTAACAAAACTGACAAAAGAATCAATGAACTTGTAAAAAAAAAAAAAAAGAAGAAGAAGAAGAGAACAGAGTACTCAAAAGGTATGGGGCGATATCAAATGGTCTTAAATCCCAAAAAGAGAAGAGAGAGAAAAACAGAAGAAACATGTAGATTAGGTGCCTTATAATTAGATTTTTTTGATTGTAATGTAGGTGCCTGACATTCAGGTTTGATTGATGAGGCATCCACTTCAAAGACACATATCTCAAACAAACACATTAGCAGCTACACAACTAGATAAGAAGCCCTGCCACCTTACCCATAAAGTTCCCCATTTTAGAAAGGTCTGAGTAACTTAGATACTGACCACTTCAGTTACCCCACTTTTCCTTTCTTGTGCCCTAGTTCTGATAGATGCTACAACATGGATGAACTTTGAAGACCTTATGCTAAGTGAAGGAATCTAGGCACAAAAAGACAAATATTGCATAATTCCTAGAGTGGTCAAATTCATAGTGACAGGACAGTGGTTACAGGGTCTGGGAGAGAGAGGAATGGAATGTTACTGTTTAATGTGTACAAAGTTTCAGTTTGAGATGATGAAAAGTTCTGGAGATGGATAGTGTTGGTGGTTGTACAATAATATGAATATAATTATTTCCACTGTACACTTAAAAATGGTTAAAATAGTAAATTTTATGTTTTTGTACACCACAACAACAAAAAATATTTTTAATCAATGAATGAAAGTCACAATATAAACAGACTAGTTAAGGGTAGTCATACGATATCAATAGATGCAGGACAAGTATTTGACACAATTCAACATCCATTCTTGAATGAAAACTTTTAGCAAACTAAGACTAAAAAGGAACTTCTAATGTAGGGTATTTACAAAAACCTACCACTTACATCACACTCAATGCCAAAAGGTTGAATGCTTTCTAAGACCAGAGATAAGGCAATGATCTGTCAATACTCCTCTTCAACATCATCCTCCAAGTCTTAGCCAATAAAGGCAAGAAAAAGAAATAAAAGTCATACAGTTTGGAAAGGAAGAAACAAAATGGTTTTTGTTTACAGATGAAATGATTTCGTATATAGAAAATGCCAACTCTATTTAAAAAAAAAAAAAGCTGCTTAGCAAATTTGCAGAATAAAAGGTTAATATATAAAAGTTAATACTATTTCATTATACTGGCAATGAGCAACAGTAATTTGATGGGGTTTTTTTTGCAAGTGTATTCATAATGACAAAAAAAACGAAAAAAAGAAAGTACATACAAATCTATTCAAATGTATGTAGGATCTCTATGCTGAAAACCACAAAGCACAGATAAAAGAAATCAAAGATCTAAATGAGATATACCATTTTCATGGGTTGAGATTAAGATACCAATTTTTCCCAAATCTCAACAGTCTTTTTTAAAGATATTGACAGAATGATACTAAACTTTACTTGGAAAGACAAAGGAACTATAATAGCCAAAACGATTCTGAAAAAGAGGAATAAAATTTGAAGATTTACACTAATAGAGTCAAATATTTTATATAAAGTTAGAGTAATTCAAATTGGTATATCTAATCATAGGACTTTAGAACACTTCCCTTTCCCCCACATCTCACTATGACATAAATAAAGGTCTAAGTACCAGAGTTCTTTATACTCAGTACCAAATGGCTGGATTTCAACAAAATTGCTAAAAGACAGAAAAAAAAAAGTTGAAGAGACAAAGGAAGCATCAGAAGCAGAGTCAGATATGGGAGTAGTATTGGAATATCAGACGATCGATTTAACTATGATTAATATGCTAAAGGGCTCTAATGGAAAAAAATGTACAATATCCAAGACCATATGAGTAATGTAACAGAAAGGTGGAAATTCTAAGAAAGAATAGAAAAAAAAATGCCAGAGATCAAAAACATATAACGGAAATGATGAATGCCTTTGATGAACTCATTAGTGGACTAGATATGGCTCAGGATATAATCTCTGAGTTTGAAGATATATCAATAGAAACCTCCAAGACTAAAAAGAATTGAAAAAATGGAATACAATATCCAAGAAATGTGAAAAAATGTAACACAATATCCCAAAAATGTGGGACCATTTCAAAAAATGTAACATGCTAATAATGGAATATCAGAAAAAAAGAGAAAAAGCAGCCAAATAAATATTTAATGAATACTGACTGATAATTTTCTCAGATTAATAGACCCCACATTATAGAGCCAGGAAGCTCAGGAAAGCAAAACAAGATAAATGCCCCCAAAACCTACATCTAGACATAGTATGTTAAAACTGCAGAAAATAAAAGATAAAGAAAAAAATTTGAAAGAAGCTAAATGAAAAAAATACCTCACCCATAGAGAAGCAAAGCGAAGAATTACATCTTGCTTCTCAGAAACCATACAAGTAAGAAAAAGTGGAATTAAATATTTAAAGTGTTGAGAGAAAAAAATCACAAACGTAGATTTGCAAGTGTAATTTTGTATCCTACAAAATTATCCTTTAAAAGTAGAGAATCAAAGACTTTTTCAAACAAACAATAATTGAGGAAATGTGTTGCTGGTAAAACTGCCTTGCAAGAAATACTAAAGTTCTTCAGAGAACAGTGAATTATATTATAAAGGTCAAAAACTCATGCCTACATAAAGAAAAGAGCATTAAAAAAGAAATAAGTGATAGTAAAATAAAAACTTCTATTTCTCTTATTCTTAATTGATCTAACAGATAATAGTTTGTTCAAAATAACAGTAGCAACAATATATTTAATAATTATAGCTTATATGTAAATTAAATGAATAACAGTAATGTTATAAAGGACAGGAGGGAAGAATTGGGAATGTTTTGTTATTATAGGTACCTGTACTACACATGAAGTGATATAGTGTTATTTGAAGTGGACTTGGGTTAGTTGTAAATGTATACTGCAAACTCTAGGGCAACTACTAGAAAGAGTACTCCAAAAAGTATATTTGATATGGTACAGAGGAGAGGAAATAGAATGATTTGAAATGCTGAATTAAGAAAACAAAAGGCAGAAAAAAAAAAACGGAAAACAAAACTAAGAACAAAGAACAGGGCAACAAAAAGAAAACAGTAACAGATATAATAGATATTAATCCAACTATTAATAATCATTTTAAATGTCAATGCCTAAATAATACCAATTAAAAGGCAGAGATTATCAGAGTGCATCAAAAAATAAGACCCAATGACATGTCTACAAGCAACCCACTTTTTTAATGTAAGAAATGTAATTTTCTTTTTCAATAGACCAAAACTATTTCTATTTTTATGCCTCATTCTGCCAGAATGACACGATTTCGGTTTCAGTCATTTGGGTTTCATACCTTTCCGGGAATCTAATCTCTAAAGTTTTAGAAGATGATTGGAAGGATGGGTAATTTGATCTTCTACTACTTCATAAAGCCCTTCTTGTCCCTGGTGTCAAGCCTGGAACCCCTTTACAATATCCTTTTATCTCTCTGCATTTCTACCCCGGGGCCTTACTAACATTATTATTAAATATATAATTATGTAAACACGCCATTCATTGTCTTTCTATCCCTCTGATATAAGCAACCACTTTAAATATAAAGATACATATAGATTAAAAGTAAAAAGATGGAGAAAGATATACCATCCTGACACTAATCAAGAGAATACTGTAGCATTTGTATTACTTCAGACAGAAAAGACTTCAGAGCAAGAGAAATTATCAGGGATATGAAGGGGCTTTACATGACAATAAAGGGGTTGATTCTCCTTAATGTGTATATGCCTAATGACAGAGCATCAAAATGATGAAGAAAAACTGATAGAACTGCTAGAAGAAACAGATAGATTCACTATTATAATTGGAGACTTCAGTAGCCCTCTATCAGAAATGGACATATTCAGCAGGGAGAAAATCAGTAAGTACATAGTTGGACTCATCAGCACCATGAATTGACTGGATATAATTAACATCTATAGACTCTTTCATCTAACAACAGCAGAACACACATTGTTCTCAAGTTCGCATAAAAAGTTCAACAAGGTAGACCACATTCTGCATCATAAATTTGCCTTAACAAATTAAAAATAATAAAAATTATACAATGTATGTTCTAAGATGACAATGGAATTAAACTAGAAATCAATACCAAAAAAACTGGTAAATTCCAAAATAGTTAAAGATTAAGCAATACACTTCTAAATAACTCATAAGTCAAAGAAGAAATCTCAAGAGAAATTTAAAAATATTTTGAAATACATGAAAATACATCGAAATATATGGGATGCAGTGAAAACAGTACTTAAAAGTGTATAGCCTTATATACATAAATAAGAAAATAAGAAAGGTCTAAAGTCAATCATATAAGATTCAACCTTAGGAAATCAGAAGTAGAAGAACAAATTAAATACAAGGTAAGCAGAAGAAATTATTAGGGCAGTCTCTTCCAGAAGATAGAAGCAAAGGGAATACTTGCTAATTCATTCTGCGAGGACCACATTACCCTAATACAAAAACTAAACAAAGACATTACAAGAAAAAAAATAACTGCAGACCAATATCTATCATTGACATAGATGCCACTTTTTCAACAAAATATTAACAAAATGAATCAAATGATGTTTAAAAATAATTATTCACAACTAAGTGGTGTACATACCACTTATACAAGGCTGGTTCTAGATTTGAAAATCAATATAATGTAATATCCATCACATCAACAGGTTAAAGAAGAAAAATCACATGATGATATCAATAGATGCAGAGAAAGGGTTTGACAGAATCCAATAGTTATCCATGATAAAACTCTCAGCAAACTGGGAATAGAGGGGAACTTCCTCAACTTAATAAAAACCACCCACAAAAATTCTACAGCTAACATCATACTAATGGCAAGAAACTAGAAGCTTTCCCGCTAAGATCAAGAACAAGGCAAGGATGTCCCCTCTCACCATTCTTTTTCGATATTGTACTAGGAGTCTGACTAATACAATAAGGCAAGAAAAAGAAATAAAATGTATACATATTGGGAACAAAGTAATAAAACTATTTTTGTTTACAAATGTCATGATTGTGTAGAATAATGAGCCCAAGAATAGACACACACAAGTATAGTCAACTAATTTTTGACCAAGGAGCAAAGGTAACAGAATGGAGCATGACAGGTTTTTCAATAAATGGTGCTAGAACAACTGGATACTCACATGCAAAAAAAAAAAAAAAATGTATCTGAACCTTACATCCTTTATAAATACCAACTTGAAATGAATCATAAACCTAAATGTAAGTGCAAAACTATAAAACTCCTAGAAAATAACATAGGAGAAAATCTAAATGATATTGGTTTGGCAATTACTTTTTAGATATAACACCAAAGACATGATACATGAAATAAATAATTGATAAACTAGACTTTATTAAAATTAAAGGATAGTGTCAAGGGATGAAGAGACAAGCCACAGAGTAAGAGAAAATATTGTAAGAGATATATCTGATAAAATACTATTATCAAAAAATATACAAAGAATTCTTAAAACTCAACAAAAATAAATAAATAACCCGATTAAACAATGGGCAAAAGATCTGAAGAGACACCTCATCAAAGAAGATATACAGAAGGCAAATGAGTATATGAAAAAATGCCCCACATCATCAGGAAATTACAAATTAAAACAACGAGATACTACAATACACCTATTAGAAAGACCAAAACCCAAAACAGTGACAATGCCAAATGGCGACAAGGACATGGAGCAATGGGAACTTTCATTCATTGCTGGTGAGAATGCAAAATGGTTCAGCTACTTTGGAAGACAGTTTAGCAATTTCTTACCAAATTATATATATTCATACCATAAGGTCCAGCAATCGTGCTCTTTGGTATTTACCCAAATAAGTTGGAAATGTATGTCCACATAAAAACTTGCACGTGGATGTTTACAGCAGCTTTATTCATAATTTCCAAAACCTGGAAATAACCAAGATATCTTTCAGTACGTAAATGTATAAATAAACTGGGGTACATCCAGACCATAGAATATTACTCAACATTAAAAAGAAATGAGCTCTCGAGTCTTGAAAGAACCTTAAATGGATATTACTAAGTCAAAGATGCCAATCTGAAAAGGCTACATACTATATGATTTAAACTATGACATTTTGACAAAGGCAAAACTATGGAGACAGTAAAATATCAGTGTTTAGCAGGGATAAGAGGGTAGGTAGGGATGAACAGGCAGAGCACAGAATGTTTACGGCAGTGGAACCATTCTATATGATACTATAATGGTGGATACATTTGTCAAAAACCATGGAATATATAACACCATTGTTGTTTAACTATAGACTTGGGGTGATAATGATATATCAATGTAGGTTCATTGAATGTAACAAATGTGCCATTCTGGTGCAGAATATTCTGGTAAAAGCTGCACGAGTTAAGGGGGGTGGTATGTGGCATAGAAAATATATAGAAACACTGCACTTTCTGCTCAATTTTGCTGTGAATGTAAAACTGCTCTAAAAAAGTCTATTGAAAGAAAAAAGGACACAAAGTCATCATGAAAGAGCTCCCAATGATCAAAGCTGGAACATACTTAGCAAAATACTAAATATGGTAATGAATTATAGCCCAAAGAATGAAATAAATCTCCATGTGTTTATATAATAAAAACAAGTGATTGAATAAATAAAAGTGGAGAAAGATATATCTTCCTTACAATACTCCAAGTAATAACTATAGAAGATGTCAGTGTATTTCAGCCAAACCAAATACCACTGGCATTGTAGGTGAACAATTTGTATTTTAATAGTAGTCACAATGAGGTAAAGTACACTCAAGGAAACCATAAAGTGTTTTAATAAGAGGGTGTTAGAAAAGAAATATAGGATTTGAGCTTTGGTTAGTTCATTTTGCAGAGATTCCAAGGCATTTAAATTTGGTCAGGATTGGGTGTTGTAAAAAATTAAAAAATTAAAAATAAAAAGCAGCAGTCACTCATATCAGCTGAGAAAGGGATGTTTGTTATTTTGAGAGTGGCATTGTGACTTTGTTTTTGTCTGTACTTATACAAAATTATAAAGTGGACTTGTCTTACATCATCACGGCCTCAGAACAGCCTTGTCTGATTGGTGTTCAATGAGATTGTTTACATCCAAAAGGAAAACACCACTGTTTAGCTATGAGCACTGGGACAGCTTTCAGCAGCAGCCAGACCAGTGCCCAGATAACAAAGGCTGCTTTACATTTTCTCAAACTAATGAAGGTAATTGAAAATCACCATTAGAACACCAGAGTAATAACTGATGCAGGTTAAGTTCCACTGATAAATGCTAAACTGGTGGGTGATACTTTAAGGAGAAACAGGTTATTTTATAGCCTTAAAGTATCTCTCTGAAAATATTTATTAGTTACTGTAGTGGTGCTACATCTACACTGGCAGCACCAGACTCAGAGGAGGTATTGTGCAGTGAGGATCTGAAGGCCCACTTAGCACATCCAAGCCAGGCTCTCTGGGTGTTGGGCAAGGTCCCAGGCATGGGATAGGAGTGAAGGGCAAAGATTTCCTAGGCCTTATATTTTAAAAAACATTTGTATTCTATAAGAATTTAAGAAATTTAGAAATTTTGACAACTTAAAAATTGTCTTTTAACTGCTTATGGCTTGAATCCCAATTTAAGTTATTTACTTAATATGCATGCCACGAATATGCCTTTTTTCTAGCACCTACCTTGTTGTTCTAATGAGATTATTCAATGTTCTCTTTCCACTGCTTTAAATGCCAGCTCTGATATGTACTATGTTCTTTTTTCCTGTACTTAACTTTTATTACACCAGGATCAGTTTTTAAACATTTTAGCAATAACATACATATTAATATAGATACATTATTATGCATTTTCAATTCTTTTCTAATTATTACTAAAAGTTTTTGCTAGAATAAAAGTTGGAATTGTTCCTTTAGGTTTAAAAAACAAAATATATAAATGTCGAAGAGAAAAAACACATAGAAAACTTTTTTAGAATCTTAATAGGACTTTAATTTTGTTTTCTTCTAGGACATTGGTATATATTAAAGATTTTAAGGTGTCAATAAAATAAAGTTTTGTACCTCGATTCTCATAAATTGCACTAACTTACCAGTAACAATCTTTTTTCCTTGCTAATCAAAATTTATTCTCTATCTTTAGATAGAGAATATTTTTGATAGAGAATATATTTATATGACAATATTTTATATTTATTTTATATGTATATTTATGTTTATATGTTTTTTTATTTTAACTTGTTATAAAATGTCAACCAAGAAAAGTACATATGTGTTAATATATAAGTATTTGTGTATATATATATATATATATATATGTAAAAAGACAGTCCTAAAATGTGTTCAGTTTCTTAATTTGGCCCCTAATTTCAGAACTGTTCAAATAAATTTTAAGCAAGTTGATACCTAGATTTGTGTGATAATTGATCAGCCGGAGGAGATGAAAATGAGGGTGAGATTGAGCCAAAGAGAAGTATAAAACAGGCTTTATTAGGGTCTGCGGCGAGGTTCTCTGGTCCCAAGGAAAGGGGCCAGAGAAGTCGCACGTGTCTGGGGTATAGGCGCGGTTTTTAAAGGTTTTGGCCCAGGATGTCGGTGGGGTTACAGGGCGGGGACTTTTCTGTTTGGCTGATCCCCCCGCCCAGGAAGCCTCTGCTGTAACTTTGGTCGTGAGCCCTCGGCCATCTTAGGTACTGAGCCACCTTCCTGCTGGTGTAATGGCGCCCATGAGCAACCGAACAATAATCATTTTCTTTTTGAGTAGTGTGTACTTTCAGGTATTATTTATGTAAGATTGAACAGTTTGCTTGCTTTTTCTTTTTTTCCCCAGAGATAAACTCCAAGGATTACATATTTTATTCTTTTATGTTAATGACAGACTCCATTTTCTAAGTATTTAGTACATTTCAGTTTTTTATTCACAACAGCTGTTTACATATGAACAGTTCAAAAATTTGAGGGCCTACACCACAAATCTAAACCTAAGTCAGCCTGAAATATGGGTCACATGTCACTGTCAAGGAAACCTAATACACACCAATCACAATCCTGCAACTCAATTTTTGCTAGCTTACTTTACCCTAAAAAATAGGGACCTGCCTCATGAGGAAATTTCTGACCTCCTAGCCAGTCACACTCTGTTGCCATGTTGCCTCTTGTAACACTATAAAATATGTTCTCGCACAAAATCTCTCAGAAGAGTGCTCCACAGCTTGTTGGGTACTGTATGCCCCCATTCCATAGAATCTTTTCCTTTGAATAAGAGACATCAAACTCATTACTAAATTGTCTTAGTTTTGGCATTTGGCTTGTGTATCTACTTCTTTGGCGGCTCTGAGTTAAAAAGCACGGTTTTGAACAGTTCAAAAATTTCCCTTTACAAACTTTATATTACAAAATTTCCAAATACATAGAAAAGTAGAAAATAGTAAAATAAAATGCCCATATTCTAAAGGCGGAAATTTCTAAAATTTTCCTATATTTAACTTTCCTGGTTATTTTTAAATTACAAATATATAATACAATGCTAAGTACTTTAATATGCTTCTCTAAAATAAGTAAACTTGTCTACATAATCCCAGTGTTATTATCACAAGTAACAAAAGCAACGGTAACTTCCCTTAATACCAGTCCATATACAAATTTCCCTAATTCTTCCCAGATGTCTTGTTTTCTCCAACCAGGATCCAATCGAGAAGCACATTCTATTTGCTAGTATGTCAAATTTTAACCCTTAACGTCTGGGGCTGTGGTAGAACATGCGTCGCAGTTATTAGTACAGACTGTTACATCTTATTACTCCCTAAACGCGCGCGCGCGCGCACACACACACACACACACACACGAGTTTGCGAGGGGTCGGGGGTGGGGTTGGGTGGGTTTCACGGGAAATGTAGTCTTGAATGTCATGGAATATTGCGCAGCATTCTGGGACTGGACAGCCTGGGCTTCTCTCTGCGCATGTGCAGCCAGGCCCACTTTCCTGCCCCTGCCCTCTCCAGCCTCGCGGATGAAGAGGCTTTGCAAGTCAGATGAGATTGTTGGTGGTGTGGCCTTCTTCGCGACTGAACAGCCAGCACGGAGATCTTGACTTATGCCGGAGGGAAAAGACCAGGAAGTACGGGAATCTCACCCCGAAAGCGCGATCCCTGCTACCTATCCCGCAGCCAGGCTTGGAAGTAGACCTGAGAAAGGCGGGAGGGGGCGGACCGTAGCCTCGCGGTCTCCAAGGACGCAGGTGGGGCTGAGTACGGGTCAGAAGATGCTGGGTGCGGGCAGCGTGTGGGAGCTGACTGCAGGCGGCCCTGGGGGGTTTGGTTGGGGGGAACCTTTACTGCCGGTGGCGGCGGCCGGGCTGCGGCGGCGGCGGCGGCGGCGGGAGGGGAGTCCCTGATTATAATATTGATCGTGAACCTGATACAAAGCGCGCCTGGGCCTGGGTCTGTGGTGATTGGCCGAACTTAAGAGCCAGAAGGACCTGGTAAATT
This sequence comes from Rousettus aegyptiacus, assembly GCF_014176215.1. Classification (NCBI taxonomy): domain Eukaryota; kingdom Metazoa; phylum Chordata; class Mammalia; order Chiroptera; family Pteropodidae; genus Rousettus; species Rousettus aegyptiacus. The sequence goes on from NW_023416306.1 coordinate 70,601,317, forward strand.
CCGCCCCTTTTCACTTGGGCATGTGTCAGGTTTCTCATTCGAAATAATAATATTAAGAAAAACTGCTTTGTGGCGTTGTTCAGAGACAACTCGTAACCTGTAAAGCAGGGGTCCCCAACCCGTGGGCCACGGATGGCCTTGTTAGGAACCAGGCCTCACAGCAAGAGGTGGTGAGCTAGGGAAGGTGCTACTGGGGAGCTAAGCTTCATCTGTATTTCTGGCAGCTCCAGGGCTAGCATCACTTCCTCAGCTCCCCCTCAGATCATCTGGCATTAGGTTCTCATAGGACCCCAAACCCTACTGTGAACTGTGCATGCCAGGGATCTAGTTTATGAGCTTCTTATGAGAATCTAATGCCTAATGATCTGAAGAGGAGCTGAGGTGGTGATGCTAGTGCTGGGGAGAGACTGCAAATATAGATTAACATTAGAAGAGAGGTTCACATAATAAGTCAGTGGCTTGCAAATTCCTATCAGAACCCTATCAGCGAATGGCAGAAGACAGTTGAGCTGCATCTGGTGGCAGACTTTATAGTGGCCAGTGAGTTGATGTACTTCAGTTGTAGAGCTACATCTGGTGACATCTGATTCTGCATTATGGTGAGTTGTATATTTCATTACATATTACAAAGTAATAATAGAAATAAAGTGTACAATAAATGTAATGCGCTTGAATCATCCTGAAACCATCCCTCTCTCCCATCTGTGGATAAATTGTCTTCTGCGAAACCAGTCCCTCATGCCGAAAAGGTTGGGGACCGCTGCCATAATGCATTTATTTAACCAAATGCTAGTGAGCACTAATAAGTACTAGTTAATAAACCAACATGTAATGTTGGCTCCCATCATTTTTGGAAGACAACTTTGTTCGTTTTTCGTTAGTATTTCATTTAATACAACCACCTTATTAATAGATATAGCATTAAAAACTAAGAAAATGGAGTGAAATTACAGACCAAAATTACAAAGTTGAGGAAGTTAGGATGCAAATACAAATATGCAAATACAGATACTCCCAAATTCAGACTATTCCTGTCCTACCTACCTAAAACACAGTGTTGCCGCCTTCACGGTACTGGCAGAGTGACTTGCACCCGAATCGCCTGGACTAAGATTGTAAAGTCAATATGAATTGAATCTAACTCTGTGACAAGTGTATTCAGGGATTTCTGGCATTTCTTCAAAGCCTCTGGGTAAGACTAGGCTCTTGGCACTTCCTGCACTGTCCAGGCTGTCTCTGTCTTCAGAGGCACAGTATGGCATACTAGTGCAGTGCTGTCCAATAGATAAGATGAACCACATATATAATTTTAAATGGCCTAGTAGCCACATTAAAACTAAAAAGAAACGTGAAATTAATTTTAAGAACATATGGCAGTTCCTTGAATAACAGCGTTTCGTTATATTGCTGTCGAGGGGGAAAAAATCAATTCCTGGAGGGCCACTGCCTGTTGTGGAGTTTGCGTATTCTCCCCACGTCTGTGTGGGTTTTCTCCAGGGATTCTGGTTTCCTCTCACATCCCAAAGATGTACAGGTTAGGTTAAGTGACGTGTTTATATTGTCCCAGTTTGAGTGAATGTGCGTGTGTTGTGTGAGTGTACCCTATCCAGAGCAGGGTGCCATCGTGCATCCTGAGCTGCCAGAATAGTCTCTGGACACTTGAGACCCTGAACTGGAATAAGTGAGTTAGGAAATTATCTTTTTAAAATTAATCTTTCTTAAATACATGTATAACTCACATTTATTTCAGAGTTTAGTATTAGAACTGTTTTCAGTCTTTATTTCGAAGTTTGGTGATGTTTTCATGACCAGAATTATGCTGTAAGAACTTAACTCTTGTTTATATCAATTAGCCTGTGGTAAAATTGGTTTTGTTATGTCATTTCACTTAAAGTCGCAGTTTCTAAGAACCTGTCAATGATGTTAAGTGAGGATTTACTGTATTGTGTTTATCTTAATATATCCAAAATGTTATTTCAAAATGTGGCACAAGCCACTGTCCAACAATAGGATGTGGCTAGCGGCTACAATAATGGATAAAACAGTTCTAAAGAATTCAAAAAGAATCAGGTTTAAGACCCTACACCACTAATTCCCAACTAGGGTGATTTTGCTCCCCAGAGGACTTTTGGAAATGTCTCAAGATATTTTTGGTTGCCACAACTGGAAGGGTTGCTACTAGCACCTGGTGGGTAGGGACCAGAAAGCTGCTAGACATCATACAATGCACAGGACAGCACCCCATGACAAAGAATCACCCAACCCAAAATGTCAGTAGTTTTGAAATTGAGAAACATTGCTCTCGATGAAAGTTTCAACTAAAATGAATTTGTTTCCTAGGCTTAAGTCTCAATGTCTCTGGAACAAAGCAGCTCTTGTGTGGTAGGAAGGAGAGAGCCCTCCGGAAAGGAGTCCCACCTGGAAGAACAACATCTGACAGGGACCGCCCTCACCAGAACTTCAGAACATATGCAGGAGAAACCAGAAAGGGGCAGGTCCTGATTTGCTCCACCAGAAACAGTTCTTAATCGCCTTGTCCAGAGAGAGCCAGTCTTGGTGATGTCACCGTATCCAGAAGCCATTACAGACTGTGTGACAGTGGAAACTATGGACTAGAAGGTGGTGAGCTGATGTTGAGAGGGATGGGTGACCGTCAGGCTGCACAGATAAAGCCACAGCCAGAGCCAAGGAAATTCTGTCTTCAGTCCTTAAATAGTCCCCCATTTTCTTCATTCCAGCTCTGAGCTACTCTCATACCATGCCCATCACATGTGGCATCTAGAGATAAACGGAACTTCCTTTATCCTGAACATGTAGAATCACAGAATGATAGTATAGGAAAGGATTTCTATTTCCAACTCTTGAAAACTTAAAAAAATATTGAACCTGAGATGTATGTCCCCTGGCAACGAAGACAGAGCTAGGAGCAAAGCCCAGTGTTGTTAAGTAATTAGAAATCTTTCTGAGAAATCGCAACAAATTAAAACAAAGTTTTAGAATATTTAATCATTAAGCATCTTATCTTTTTTTTTAGAGTTTTCTGTAGATTTTCTAACTCAAGGTATAAATATTAAGATATTAATATTAATCTTGTTTAATTTTTTGTTAATTACAGGGGGGGACATACATTTTTTAAATCAACAGGAAGATGATTTACAATTACGCAATGAAAAAACAAGGTTACATCCATGTGATCATGTCAGAGACCTGAGTACTGTCTCTGTGGTGCTTCATGGCCCTTCTTAAGGATCAGTGGAACATTTTTCCATAGGGAGGCCTTTTTGCCAGCCAGTGTGATGAGATTTTTAGGCAAGTGAATATACAGAAGCTCACAAGATTTTTTCATGACTCTTCCTCTTTCCTTACCCCCAGTTTCTCTACACTCTCCTAAGAGCAACAGAAAATGAATATATCTCAGGTGAGTTATTTATTAATATATTTTTTTTATAATGGATTTTATAGGTGGTTAAGGAACCTTCCACTGACATGGAAAAATAGAAATGTATCAGCATCATCCAAGGAAGATACAGAAAAGCAGATGAATAGCACAGCAGAGTTCCCATGTGGATAGATGCAGGTCCGCTGATGTTACAGATTTTCCAAAGTGCAACTGCAAATTTCTGCAGATTTTTCTGGTAGTCATGGTAGAGAGTCAGATAGACAGTAATAGTTTAAAGATTTGCATTATGAGAAGCTCAAACCAAACATTCCTCATGGAATCTATAAAGCTATCAAAGTCAGGAAAAATGTCTTTGTGGGTATTCATGTAGGTAATAGAGTAAATCTTTCTAATAACGGCCCTGAAATAAATGTAGGATGCTTTTACTTGTTCCTCAGTAGAAGTAGAGGGCTCGCTGCCAAAGCAGAGCTTTTGTTAATAACAGTTGTTCAGGTAACTTTTTAGAAGTTGAGGTAGACATTTTTCTGATGATCCTGCTGAATTCAAGAATAATACTTAGAATAACTGGAGGTTGACATGAATGACTTGTACGTTCATGTCCTTAAGATATCTCTCCGAAAATATTTCTCTCAAGTACACGTCATAAACAAGTTGTCAGCAGACAGGTCTGGCAAATGTTACTATACTTTCATTTACACTTTAGTTCACTGCATGAGGCTTTGATGCCTCTCCTCATGTGCCTGTGACCTGCACTTATTAGTGACCTAATTACAGTCAATTCCAGTGGCTCTTTCCTAGTCCTTACTTCACTAGACCTATGTGCAGTGTCTGACTGCCCGCCCACCCCCGCTCCTCTGGAAGGTCTCTTGTGTTAGTATCTGTGACACCCTCCTCTGCTGCTGTCCTGCCTCTTGTTTTTTTTATGGAGTCATTTTCTTTCTCTTGCCTTTTCACATGTTTCATCCACAAATTTCCATTACTTCTCACTATTCTTCTAACTAGTATTCTTGACTCATTTCATCCTCTCTTTGGTTTTAACCATGATGTATTTGCTGGTTCTCTCAAATGTGGCTCTGCAGCCCATCCTAACCAATGGCACTTTTTTGATGGTGGAAATGAGCTTTATCTGCCCTATCCAAGGTGGTGACCACTAGCCAGGCACATGTGCCCACCTCTTTATTCACCTCAAGCACATCTTCCACATGGGTTGTTCATCTAAATGCTTAATGAGGTAATGTTTCATCTCATCTGTGTGTAAATCATCTTAATGGCTCCTTACTCCTATGCAATACAATTCCTAGTTTCTCTGGATGACCAATTCAGGCTTTTCTTCTTTTTACTTTATTGCTGCTCTGCCTTTTTTGACATCTATTTATTGAATAGCCAGGATGTTTCAGGAAATTAACATGTGCTATAGTTACAGCTTAAACAATACAAATACTTTTCCTTCTTAACAGTGTTCACAATCTAGTGGGAAATATGACATTAAAAAAACCCAGAATGTAACTTTATTCTAAAGCAAAACCAAACCTCATTTAGTTTCTTAGACACATCCTACTGTTCCTGACTCTGCCACATGTTCTCATTATCTCCTTCAGATCGACCTTTAGAACTATATCCTCATTCTGTTCACCTGGTGCTATGGCCAGAATTTTGCCCTCCCCCCACACAAATTTATATGTAGGATTTTAGGAGGTAAGTAGCTTTAATGAGATCGTAAGGCAAAGACCATGTGAAGACACAGTGAGAAGGGGCCATCTGTAAACCAGAAAAAGAGCCTCATCAGAATCCAACACTTCCAGCCTCTAAAACTGTGAGAAAATAAATTTTTGTTGTGTAAGCCACACAGTCTATATGACTAAGACAGCCTGTACGACTAAGACACCTGGCTCTTTACTTTCTTTTTCTTTTCTTCATTTAATTTTTAATTGTGGTAAAATACAGATAACATAAAATTTACCATCTTAGCCATTTTTTTTTTATCTTAGCCAATTTTGAGTGTATAGTTCAGTAACTTTAAGTACATTCATATTGTTGTGTACCCAATCCCCAAAACTTTTTTCATCTTGCAAAACTAAAGATCTATACTCATTAGATAGCAGCTCCTCATTCCTCTCTTCCTTCAACCCCTGGCAAACACCACTCTATTTTCTGTCTATGAATTTCACTAATATAAGTGGAATCATACAGAATTTGTCTTTTATGACTGGCTTATTTCATTAGCATGAAGTCCTCAAAGTTCATTCATGTTGTAGCATGTGTGAGAATTTCTTTTTTAAGGCTGGATAATATCGTATGTATATACTACATTCTATTTATCCATTCATCTGGTAATGGGCACCTAGGTTGCTTCTACCTTTTGGCTATTATGAATAATGCTGCTATGAATATAGGTATACAAATCTCTCTTCAGGACTCTGCCTTTAATTCTTGTAGATTGTCTTGATTTTGTTGCTTTATAGTTAAATGATCAATATATGGCTTTATTTCTAGACTCTTAGTTCTATTCCATAGATCCATACACTGTTCTTATGTCAGTACCACACTGTTTTTGATTACTATTACTTTATAGTTAAGTTTTGAAACCAGGAAGTGCAAGGCCAAAACTTTATTATTTTTTAACATTGTTTTGACTACTCAGGGTCCCTTGTGATTTCATGATTTTTAGGATTGACATTTTCTGCAAAAAGACCATTGGGATTTTGATACAGATTTTACTGAACTTCTAGATTGCTTTGTGGAGTATTACCATCGTAAAAATATGAAATCTTCCAATCCATATACATAGGCTGTCCTTTCATTTATTTAGATGTTTCCTTTCAGCAGGTTTCAGCTGTTTTCAGCTGTTTTCTAGTATTGAATATACCAGTCATGCATCTTCTTATTTCAATTCATGTACAAGTATTTTATTATTTTTTTTCTATTGCCATGGAATTGTTTAAATTTTTTTATTGTTCATGTCTAGTGTATAAAAATACAAATGTTTTTGTGTTTATCTTGAATCCTGAAAGTTTGATGAATTCATCAGCTTTAACAATTTTTGTAGATTCTTTTAGTATTTATATAATATATATTTATGTATTTGATCATACAGTCTATGACTAGAGATGATTTTACTTTTTTCCTTTACAGTTTTGGTGCTTTTTTCTTTTTCTTGCCTATTTGCTCTGGCTAGAACTTCCAGTACAGTTAATAGAATTGGTTAAAGTGTGCATCCTTGTCTTTTATCTGCTTTTTGGAGGAAGACTTCCTTTTAGCAGTGTGTATGATATTAGCTGTGGAGCTTCTCATAAGTGCTTTTTATTGTAGTGAGGAAGTTCATTTCTATTCATAGTTTAAATTTGAGTGTTGTTATCATGAAAGAGTGTTTGATTTTGTCAGATACTTTCCACATCCACTGAGATTATCGTGTGGTTAATTTCCTTCATTCTATTACTGTAGAGTATTACACTGATTGATTTTCCTTTGGTGAACCACCCTTGCATTTCCGGGATAAATCCTACTTGGTCATGGTAAATAATCATCTTAATATTCTGCTAGATTTCATTTGCTAGTATTTTGTTGAGGAGTTTTGTGTCTATGTTCACAAGGAATATATTTAATCCTTAATCGTGTGATTTGTCTGGCATTGGTTCAGAGTAATTCCTAGGATGAGTTAGGAAGTGTTCCCTATTCTGTTTTTGAGAGTTGGAAAAGAATTTGTGTTAATTCTTCTCAAGTGTTTGGTAGAATTCACCAGTGAAGTCATCTGGTCCCAAGCTTTTCATTGTGGAAGGTTTTTAATTACTAATTCAGTCTCCTTATACAGATCTGTTCAGATTTTTTGTTTCTTTTTTGAGTCAGTTTTAGTAGTTTGTATGTTTCCAGGAATTTGTCCTTTTCATCTAGGTTATCTAATTTGTTGGCGTACTTACTTATAGTCCTTTTTATTTCTGGAAGGTCAGTAGCAATGCCCCCAGTTTAATTTCTGATTTTAGCGAATTTGAGTCTTCTTCTTAATTATTCTACATAAAGGTTCATCAGTTCTGTTGATCTTTTTAAAGAACCAACTTTCAGTTTTATTGATTCTGTTGTTTTTTTATTCTTCATTTTGTTTTTCTCTGCTCTAATCTTTATTATTGCCTTCCTTCTGCTAGGTTTGGGGTTTAGTTCACACTTATTTTTCTAGTTCCTTAACACATACAGTTAGGTTATTGAATTGAGATCTTTTTCAACGTAAGTGTTACAAGTATAAATTTCCCTCTAAGCATTGCTTTATCTGTATCTTATAAGTTTTGGTATGTTGTTTTCATTTTCAGTTGTCTAAAAACATTTTTTAATTTCCCTCGTTATTCTTTGATCTTTTGGTTTTCTTAAGAGGGCTCTTTTATTTCCACATATTTTTTAATTTTCCAATTTTCATTCTCTTACTGACTTCTGGTTTCATTCTATTATGGTTATAGAAGATACTTTGTATGATTTTAATCTTAAAATATATCGTATTGGGGTGTTCACTATGTTGTATACTTGGAACTAATATAATATTATATATCAACTATAAGTGAAAACTAAAATTTTAAAAAATAATAAAAAATAAAATAAAATGTATTGAGATTTGTTTCGTGGCCTAACATATGGTCTGTACTGGAGAATGTTCCATGTGTACTTGAGAATAATGTTTATGCCGCTGGTGTTGGCCTGAGTGTTCTTATCAAAATCTTCTTGGTCTAGTTAATGTAGAGTGTTGTTCAAGTGTGCTTTTCCTGTATTGATCTTCTGTCTACTAGCTCTATTCATTATCAAAGTAGGATATTAAATTTTCCAACTACTACTGTTTTATCTTTTCAATTTTGCCCATTTTATTTCATGTTTTGAGGCTCAATTGTTAAGTACATGTATGTTTATAATTGTTATATCTTTCTATTGTAATGGTCTTTTACCATTCATTATAAAGTATCTTTCTCTCTCTGTTCTTCAGTCTTAAAAATATTTCTCTCTCCTTTCTCTCTCTCTTCCTCCTCTTTTCCCTTCCCCTCCCCCCCTCTGTGAAAGTCTATTTTATCTAATCCTACTGTAGGCATTCCAGGTCTCTTTTGGTTACTGTTTACACCGTATACCTTTTAACAGTCTTTGACTTTCAAACTAAGGTGTCTTTGAATGTAAAGTGTCTATTGAAAACAGAATATAATTGGATCATGTCTCTTTTAATTCACTCTGCTAGTCTATGCCTTTTAATTCAAATATTTAACCATTAATATGTAATTACTGATTTGTCTTCCATTTGTGTTAAATCTATTTTCTAGTGTACCATTTTAATTACCTTGTCCCTTTACAAAAATTTTTTTGTTATTAGTGGTTATCTTGTTGGTTACAATTAACATCTTAACTGTAACAGTCTTATTGAGATGATTACCAACTAAATTTTAGTAGTATACTAAAACTTTACTTTTCTATAGCTGCATTCTCTCCTCACTTTTTTGTGCTGTTACTGTCATCCAAATTATTTTTTTATACATTGTGTGTACACCAACAGAGATTTCTAATTACTGCTTTATATAGTTGTCTTGAAATCATATAGGAGAAAAATAAATACAAAAAATATATTTATAGTGCCTTTTATATTTTTACCTCTGTAGTTACTTTTCCGTACATAGTTTTCATTATTTCTCCTTATGGATTTGAATTATCTAATGTACTCTCATTACAACCTGAATTATTCCCTTATTAATAGTGTGCTACTGGCAAATTTTCCCAGTCCTTGTTTATCTGGGAATGTCATAATTTTTTCTTTATTTTTGAAGGATGGTTTTGCTGAATATTGAAGTCTTGTTTGACGGGCTTTCCTTTCAGCACTTTCAATATGTTTCTGTGAGAAATCAGCTGTTAATCTTATTTGGAGCCTTCGGAAGTGATGAGTCACTTCTCTGTTGCTGCTTTCAAGATTCATTTTTTGTCTTTCCACCCCTTTTGCTTTATCTTCTCCTACTCCTGCTTTGTGAATGTTGCTATATTGATTGTGTCCCACAGATTACTAAGGTTTTTTGTTCATTTTCCTTCATTCTTTTTACTTTCAGTTCTCATACTGGATCATCTCAGTAGATTCAGATTCAGATTCTTCTGCCTACTCAGATCTGCTGAGCACTCTAGGGAATTTTCCATTTCAATTATACTTTCAACTCCAGAATTTCAGTTTGATTTTTTCATCACATATTTAATTTATGTCTCTTTATTGATGTGGTTATTTGGTGAGAGCATTGTTCCCTTACTTTTCTTTGGTTCTTTAGCTATGGTTTCCTTCAGTTCTTTGTACATGTTTAAAACAGTTGATGAAAAGCCTTTGTGTAGTAAATCCAATGTCCGGACTTCCTCAAGGACAATTTCTATACTGTTTCATACAATAAAATTTTTTTCCTGTGTATGAGCCATATTTTCTCATTTGCATGTCTCAAATTTTAGTTGACAACTGGACATTAAAATATAATGTAGCAATTTGTAATCAGAATCTTTCCCACCTCAGCTGTTTTATATATGTTCAGTGACTCTTTTGAGTCTGTATTCTAATTCATGTGTGGCCACTGAAGTTTCTGCTCCATTAGCTAAATAGTTAGCTAATAATTGGACAATGATTTTCTTAAATACCTATAACCAGTAAGACTCCAAACTTTGCCAAGGTACTCTATGTGTATGTTGCGGCATACCTTCAACAATTACCCTGGCATTTTACTACTCCCCGTTAGCCTTCACTTTTCTTGCACAGAGCCTCAGGGTTAACAAGAGGTGAGGATTTAGTGCCTTCTCAAATCTCTACTAAATATGCACAAAGCCCAAGGCATGTGTGCATCTTCTAAATTCCAAGGCGTGTGTCTGAGCTTTTCAAAGCCCCTTCTTGATAGCTCATTCTCCAGCTTTTCCTTTTAAGCTTTTTAGTTATACTATTGTTTCCCTTAATTGCATAAATTGCCTGACATAGCCATGATGGTAAACAGTATCCCATTTTTTGTTTGTTTGTTTTGTTTGCTTGTTTTACTAATGGCATGCTATTTTCAGTGGGTGAGCTTTCCGTCATGTCAAATGAAGACAACCTTATGAGTGGGGTCTTCCAGGGAACCACCAGAGAGGTAAAATAATGACAGTTCTCTGGGAATGGGGCCTCTAAATGAATCTCAGTCTTAGGCACTGAGAACTTGGGTCTCAGCAGTTTATTACTTAGGAAAGATAGGGCAGTTAGTAGTGTCTGCTGTTGTTCTTCTAATGCTGCAATGAGATTGTACTGTTGGCCTCAAGCTATGTGTTTTGATGACTTTCCCTTATAGATTAAGTATTTTTAGTGGAGATATGGAGTATGGGTCTGAGTGGGTTTAAGCAGTAACTGTTCTTTGCCTACACTAGCTTGCACCACATGGGACAGAAAGGGACTTCCTCTGAATTCTCCCCTAATCCTCTCGGACAGGATGAGTTCCTGGAGAAAATCCCACAAGAAGTAGAAATCACTCATCTGTGACACATAGTACTTTCCCAAGACTTCACACTCACATTTGCACACACATGGCCTTTAACAGGTTGTTAAAAATTTCCAAGATTTATCTTCCTGTTGTCCTTATGAAATTTGGTAACATATAATTGAGTAAGCAAATGAGTGGGTCCTGATTCTCCTGACAGGTAACGATTTCTTCTGATTTCAGATTGCTTGTTTGCCACACAATTTCATTTCTTTGATGAGTTCAAAAACATGACATTAATTTTCATTTTGCCCAGATTTTTTCTTGTTATAAGGATGTTAGTACAGTCATACACTACATAATGATGTTTTGGTCAATGACATGGTGATATACCATATAGCCTAGGTGTGTATTAGGTTACACCATCTAGGTTTGTGTAAGTATACTCTATGATGTTCACATATGATAAAATCACCTAATGATGCATTTATTAGAACATATCCCCTTTGTTAAGTAGTGCATGACTGTATAGCTCTTTTCAGCTCTCTATCTCTGAGCAAAAATTCAAAGCCATACTGTATAATGTTTTTCTAATTTGGTGAGACTTATTATTTTTGTTTTTTAATATACAAAGTGCACAAGAAAATAATTTGTTATGATCAGGTTATCCTATATATTTCAGTCAAGCTGGTTAATTATGTCATTTAAATCTGCATCAGTGGTCAGCAAATTTTTTATACAAATGTCAGGCTTCGTGGGAGATACGGTCTATGTTGGAACTGCCAAACTCTACAGTTATTATGCTGTAGCAGCCATAAATAATACATAAACAAATGAATATGACTGTGTTCCAATAAAATTTTATTTATAAAGAAATAGTCATGGGCCAAATTTGGCCTCTGGGCTGTGTCGTCTGGTGACCCCTGTTCTAAATCCCTTTTGTTTTTTTTTTTTTTTTTCAGTCTGCTTGTCCTATGAGTTACTGAGAATTATGTTAAAACCACTAATTATAAGTATGTCTGTATCTCATTTCTGATTACATGTGTGTCTTTTCCCATCCTTTTACTTTCAATATACATATATCCCTCTCTATAAATTGTGTTTTCTTTGTTGTTTTTATGCTATCAATCTTTTCTTGAATTGGACTGGTTAATCCAGAAGTTGGCAACTTTTTTCAATAATGAGTCAGATAATAGACACGTTTTCAATTTTGATAATTATAAGGTCTCTTATGAAACTAGTAGGCTTTGCCATTTTGAGACAAAAGTAACTATAGACAATATAGTGATTGGGTGTGTGTAGTTATGTTCCCATAAAACTAAATTTTAAAAGTGGCAAGCAGGATTTGGCCAGAGGTCATAATTTGCTGACCCCTAGCCTAGAGTACGCCTAGGGTAATATATTCAGATGTGGGATAAAAATTGTAGGAAATTTTTTTTTTTTAACTAAAAAAATTTAACAAAATCTTTACTAATATGCTTATTGATGGTATACGTATATAACTCATAAGTATATACAAATCAAGTTACAAAAATTTAAACTAATTAACTCCAAAGTATGCGATAAAATTAGATCCAAAATAAGCAGACATATGTATTTTCATTTGTTGTATTAAGCTCTTTACAATAAACATAAAAATTGTTTTCAAAGGTATATTCTATGTCTCCAGATTGAACAGAAATGTGTTATTGCAGGCATCAGTGTCATTCAAAGACGTGACTGTAGAATTAACCCAGGAGGAGTGGCAGCAAATGGGTCCTCTTCAGAGGACCCTTTACAGAGATGTGATGCTGGAGAACTACAACAACCTAGTCTCAGTAGGTGAGAATATAAGCATAACTTACCTTTGTAACTCTTTATAGGAGGCATTTCCTTTTTTATGCACTAGTACATATGAATGCTTTATTTAGATTTTAATATTACTTAGGCTTTTATTTCAGGAATATGAAGTAACTAAGCCCTGTTGAGGAATAGAAAAAATGTTTGTTTCAACTCTCAGTGACAAATTCAGTGAGGACCTTCATATTGCTGTTTTTGAAATTGTTTCTTGCCTAAGTACTCCATTTTTCCCTATTTACAGGAAGCTGCATTTATAAACCAGAGGTGATATTCAAGTTGGAGCAAGGAGAAGAGCCTTGGTTGTTAGAGGACGAATTCTCCAATCAGAGCTACCAAGGTGAGTCACTGAGCACTAGGAGACAGAATTGTGTGAGGGCAGCTAGTTTCAGAAGGTCAGTTTAGTGATGAACACCTGTGTATTTCAAGACTTTTCTTAAAAGGCACAAAGACACAAAAAGCACTAATCAAAAGAAAATAATTCATAAATCTTACTAAATTAAAATCGAGAACTTTTAAAAATAAAAGATAGCATTAAAAAGATGAAAAGGCACAGAGTACCACAATATGTATACAATATTAGTAATCACAGAAGGATAAGAATTTTTATTAAGTCAGTGTAGAAAACGGTAGCAACCCAGTTGAAAAATAGGCAAAAGACTTGGAACAGGAACTTTTAAATAGCCATTAAATTTTTGAAAATGTGTTCAATCTCATTAGTTTTCACAGCGCAAAAAATATATAAGGTGAGATAAGAAATATGTATGATATGCAGTGAGATTAATAAGTCTGGTAATGTCAAGTCCTGGTGAGGATGTGAAATATTAAAGACCCTCATTAACTGACTGAAAATGTAAACTAGTAAGACCACTGCGTAATCAGGAAGATGTTAACAAATCAAGTTGAAGTTTTACATACCTTGTAAACAAATAGTTGCTTTCCTAACTGTATTCCCTACAGAAAGGCATGAATGTATTTTCTAGAATGAATAAAAGACTATTTACAGCAATATTGTTTATCTTTGCCAAAAATTGGGCTCATCAGCAGTAGAATAAATAAATAGTTGTATTCCTTAAGGGAGCATTATAAAGCTACATAAAATCTTTTGCAGTGATTTCAAACATAATATTAAGCAAAAGAAACCAAAAAATATAAATATGCATATATGATTGTGAGAAACAGGCAAAGCTTGGTTACATTTTTAGGAATTCATATATTGATAAAACAACAGAGAATCAAGGAAATTATTACATAAATATTAGGAGAGTGGTGAACTCATAAGCATGAAGAAGTTGTAACCAGGCACGCTCAAATAGGGATTTTTGCAGAGCCATTTGTGTACTATTTCTTGATATGGTTTCTAATTTCATGCTTAACAGAGAGTTAAGAGATGAACCAAAAGTAGATATTTACAACTCATAAAACCTATCAAGGATGGGCATCCAGAATACATAAAGAATTTAGACCTTTATTTTTTTTAATTTCTATTTTTCAGTTAAAGTTGACATTCAGTATTATATCAGTTTCAGGTATACAGCATAGTGGTTAGACATTTATATCATTTATGAAGCGATCCCCCCGATTAGTTCCCAATTTGGACCTTTATTAAGTGTCATCTTTACAGTAAGGTTTTCCATGATATCCTATTGAAAACTATACCACTCATATCAAATTGCAATATGGAAATTTAGAGTGAAGTGAGCAGAGTCACTTATTGTTCAGTTTTGATAGAATAAATCAAAGGTAGCACAGCCAGAATTGAGCAGTGACTAAGTTAGTTGCAAAAGTGAATTTTTCTTTCATCAGTTTTACACTTGTTTGTGTTACTATGACTCGCAGCTGTAAGATGGGTTAGATCCTGAGCTATGAACTTCTTCATTTAATCATAAGGCAGGTAGTGCTATCATTTTAATTTGGTGTTGAAGAACTGAATGGAAATAAGGGACAATATCAAATTGGATGTAGACTCTTGAGTAGTCTCCCAGTGGAGCCTAGATAAGGAAGGACTTATACTATAATTTATTTCCTCAAACCAAACTCTTCCCCTGTTGGGGCTAGTCCCTAATGCTCATTATCTCCTAATTTTTCTTATTACTCTACTTAAATTTACAGTCCTTATAGTCATCCCATTATCTGGTTTTTTTGTTCCCTAAAATAACCATTCCTATAAAAGCCTAATTTCTATTTTTTCTTTTCTTTCCCTTCTCTATCCAAATAGGAAAATCCAAATTATCACAATCCAAATATAAATATGTATTTACTACCAATTTTCCCTCTCACTTTCAGTAGATCAGTATTATTTTTTTAAAGGAGGGTGAATAATATATATGTTCACACACACATGAATTATTTAACTTTGAGAAACCAAAAACTGAAATGCAACATAGGGCATATGTCTATAAGCCCCACTCTTAAGAATTGTAAGATTCATAAGATGCTTTCAATTTTTCCCAGTTTTAGAACATTACAGAGATGATGCTCTGATCCAGAGGGACGAGAAAATCAAAGCCAAACACCTGCAGCAAGTAACGTTCATCAATAATAAACCTTTGACTAGAGAGGAAGAGGAAATTTGGGGGATACCATTTAATCTGCACTTAGCTCCTGTTTCTTCAACAAAAATGTTTTATAAATGGGAACCATGGGGAGTAAATTTGCAAAATATTCCTCAATTTATCATTAATAATAGAACTTATTTGGCAAAAAAAACAGGTTACTGTAATGTCTGTGAAAATTTACCTTTCAAAATTAACTTTGAGAGAACCCATACGGGAGAGAAATTTTCTGAATGTAATAAGAATAGGAAAACCCTCAGTTACGAGGAAAATCTTCCTGACCATCAAAAGTGTCAATATTTGGAGCAAGCTTTTGAATTTAATGAATTTAGAAAAGCTTTCTTTGATGAAGTTACCTGTATTACATATAGGAATACTCACACATCCTGTAAAGATGATGAATTTATTAAAAACTGTGATAAGACAAATCTCTTTGACCACGAAAGAGCTGGGACAGGGGAGAAACACTCTCATCTTAATCAATATGGAAAATCCTTCTGTGAAAAGTCGGCTATCAAGGAATATAGTAAATTTAACGTGGCTGTGAAACACTATGAATGTAATGGAAGTGGGAATAATTTCAATAGGAAATCACCTCTCCCTGAACCTCGGAGAAGTGTCACAGAAGAGAATCCATTGGTGTGGACACAAACTGAGGATAAATCCTTTGAATATTATGAAAATAGGAAATCCTACCAGATATCAGTCCACAAAGTACACCAGAGAAATCACTCTGAAGTAAAACCCTATAAATGTAACGAATGTGGGAAATCCTTCTGTCAAAAAGGGCATCTCGTTCAACATCAAAGAATCCACACAGGAGAGAAACCTTTTGAGTGTAATGAATGTGGAAAGACTTTCTCCCAGAAGTCACACCTCAGCACACATCAGAGAATTCACACAGCAGAGAAACCCTATAAATGTAATGAATGTGGGAAAACATTTGTCCAGAAATCAACTCTCAGGGGACATCAGAGGATTCATACAGGAGAGAAGCCCTATGAATGTAGTGAATGTGGGAAAACTTTTGTTCAAAAATCAACCCTTAGAGATCATCATAGAATTCACACAGGAGAGAAATCCTTTCAATGTAATGAATGTGGGAAAACTTTTGGCCAGAAGTCAAATCTCAGAATACATCAGAGAACTCACAGTGGTGAAAAAACTTACCAATGTAATGAATGTGAAAAATCCTTTTGGCAAAAAGACCATCTCATTCAACATCAGAAAACGCACACAGGAGAGAAACCATTTAAATGTAATGAATGTGAGAAAACTTTTGCCCGGACATCAACCCTCAGGGTACATCAAAGAATCCACACTGGGGAGAAACCATTTAAATGTAATGAATGTGGGAAAAAATTTGTCCGGAAGGCAATCCTTAGTGATCACCAGAGAATTCATACAGGGGAGAAACCCTTTCAGTGTAATAAATGTGGGAAAACTTTTGGCCAGAAGTCAAATCTCAGAATACATCAGAGAACTCACAGTGGTGAGAAAACTTATCAGTGTAATGAATGTGAAAAATCCTTCTGGCGAAAAGACCATTTCATTCAACATCAGAAAACACACACAGGAGAGAAACTATTTAAATGTAATGAATGTGAAAAAACTTTTGCCCGGACATCAACCCTCAGGGTACATCAGAGAATCCACACTGGGGAGAAACCATTTAAATGTAATGAATGTGGGAAAAAATTTGTCCGGAAGGCAATCCTTAGTGATCACCATAGAATTCATACAGGTGAGAAGCCCTTTCAGTGTAATAAATGTGGGAAAACTTTTGGCCAGAAGTCAAACCTCAGGAGACATCAGAGAACTCACAGTGGGGAAAAATCTCATGAATGTAATGAAAATGGAAAATTGTATAAGAAGACAACCCTGAATATATACCAGAGAATTCAGGGAGGGATAAAGCCCGATTGATAGAATAACTATGGAAAACCTTCTGACTGAAAGACCAACCTAGTTGACATTAGAAAAGTCACACAGGAGAGCAACCGTGTAAATATGAACGTACAAAGAATTTTGTCTGAAAGGCAACCAACCCTGGGAGTATATGAGAATTCATTCAGGTTTCTTTCTTTCAAGGTACTGTGGAAAGGCTTTTTGAATGAAATCACGCCCTATTAGCTAACTCTCATGTCACATGGGCTGGTAATCTGTTCCCTAGTAAGAATTTCATTTTTCCTCTAGGCACATAGCTAATCTAAATTTCCCAGTCTCCCTTTCATCTAAGTGGGCCTTTGTGACTGGCTAGGTGAATGTGGGTGCTTATGTTATATGCTGCATCCAGTTCTGACAAAAGACTTTCCTGACAAACTACCAGGCTTCTGTCAGGGTAAAATGGAGATGAGTTCCAGGACAACCTTGGGTACCATGCTTTAACATGGCACAGCACAAGATAAAAGCCAGGGGGGCCTGAAATATGTGGAACACAATTATCTTCCACATCTTTATCATTTGGATATTTTGTGAGCAAGAATTAAGCTTGTATTCTGTTGAGGTGTAATATGTTTGGGTCTATTTCTGCTCATAATTTAACCGTCCCGCTGCTAGGGAGACAGAATAGTACTATATAAGCCAAACTTACATCAGCCAGAGGATGCAAACCTTATTCAAGTGTTGGTATGTCAAGGAGTCCTTCAAAGCTCATCAGAAAATTCATATAAAAGATATTCTTTCAATATAATGAAGTAGATGGTACCACTTGATACAGGGCTCTGGATGAACCTAAAGGTTAGTTTTTTGGGGTGAATGGTGAGCAGCCATCATGCAACTAAAGTAAATGATGCTTGCTTAATATTATGAAGCCATTCTCCCTCCATACCTCCTGGCACCTCCATATATCCCAACCTAGCTGCTTTAATGGGACCCAAAGCCTTTGGCACATACTCAAGTATTCTGAGGTACTTTGAGGGAGGAGGAGAACTCAAGCTTTTATGGTTCTATAGGATATAGATACTCAAGTCAACATCAGTTCCCATGGAGGTAGGGGGCACCTAGATTTAGATAATGTCATTATCTAAATGACAGGGCAGTGTTTACAGTAGGGAAGGGAAATGAATGTGATCTTATAAACAAATGAGGCCCTTTGCACCAGTGCAATGTACTGTGGTTACTCCTACATCTGGAAGTTTAGTAGAAATTAATATACTATATGCTATATTCCAACTTCCCAAAAGACAGAATTTTCCCTGTCTGGCCAAATTGCATGTGAAGAATTACCTGTGAGGCCCCACAGCCCTTAATGACCATTTTGGGCTTCAAGTCTCTGTGACTGATTTTGTTCATATTGGAACTTCTGGTAAATGGAAGTACCCTTGGGGAGAGTAATTTGAGTTTGCTCTAACAAGGTAACCAAGTATACCCCTTTTGTAAAGCAGCTATTAGCTTACTCTTAAGCTCTTTAACACTAGACACCTGACTCACTGAGGCCTCTGACTTGATTTAGGGTGTGTCATCTTAGACTTACTAACAAAATGGAAAGGGCTTAGTACTCGTGTGAAATGGAACATGTTTTCAAGAATACAACTTCCCTAATCCCAGCAGTACCTCAGTCATACATGAAATGGTAGTAGTTATTCCTTACAGAGGAAATTTATCCCCTACTTTGTTTCCTGAAGCAAAGCTGCTGACTCAGTAGGGCTCTAAATTCATAGAGGTTACTCTAACTGGACCTGCTTTCACTGATGGTTGAGCTAGTTGAAACCACTTGATACTATTCAACCTCAGAGCAATTATGCAGACTCTAAAATAATGTGTTCTCAACTCTAGCCAATATTCTCTTTGATGAAACTTGGGGTGTTTTTATGGACTCTTGGGCCCTCACTTTGTCTATTTGACATGCCAGTTATAATACTACAGAATAACAAAAGCACCCCTCTTTGGTGCTGCAAACTGGGTAAAGTCGCAGCTGCTGAGCACAACATCTGGGTTAACTAGATGTCCAAAGTAAGTAACTATTCTCTGACAAACCTGACTGGAATCAAAGTGCTGATCAAGCCTTCACTACCCCAATTGCCGTCATTGTTACCTGGATCAGTTGTCATGCTGACATAAAACAGTCACCATTATGCACTGGATACAAAGTAAAGGTCTCTATTCCATGGTTCATTTGAAGTAATTTGATGAGTCTAATTTTTTTCTTTTGGATTAATAGCCAATGCTCAATATACCATTTGATCACCCCTTTCCTACTGATTTTAAATATGCTAAATTGTCATTTGCGAAGATATTGCATTTAGCTGCTCATGACCCATTCTCTGCATTCTGTTACATTAGTAAGAGATCCTCCTTTTGTAATCAGGGTTGGCGCATGCCTTATATGAGCCAAAATACTCCATCTTTCTGGCCTGATACGAAGTTTGGAAAAGAATACCTCCTAGGATGGTGGAAAGGTAACATCACAGACCAGAGCTGCCAGCAGCCTTGCCAAAAAGATGCATCTGCAATAAGAAGATAACGTCCAGTTAGTGTTCTATTCCCTGAAAATCAAAAGCTTACTGTTTACTCAGTTTTTATGATAGTAATATAAAGTCATTCTTTCTTCAGGTTCTTAAGATATTTTAAATTATTTCCTTCACACCCTTTTTTATATACAATTTTTAGGGTTATGATTGGATTTACTATTAAGTTTAGGATCATCTATCTACCAGGATAGAACCAATTCACCCAGTGGCCTGAGTCATTCATTAGGAGTCCTGGTGACAAAGTTCCACGATGTCACTCAGGCTTTGCCTCCTGCCCCCTTGCTGAGGTAGGCCCACAAGGCACCTAGCCATGTAATACATTATCAACTGTAGACTGTGGTCTATGCTGTAGTCATGACTGCACCCTTCTCCCTGCTTGCTTCATCTTTCCAGTTGTGGACTTTTTATTCCAATAGATGGGTGCCTCATCTAGAAATTCTGGAGTGGTCAGTTTTCTGCCTTCCTGCATATTAGGGATCTTCAAGCTAATAAAGAAGTCTCAATGAGGGCAGGGATTTTTAAATCTGTTTTGTTGTTCATAATGTATCCCAAGAGTATGAAATGGTCCCTCTATATACCGGGCATTCAGAACTATTCCTTGAAGATAGAATTATCAAAGTGAAATATGAATGTTTTTTTTCCTTTTGATGCTGCAAATTCTCTTTTGAGATTATCATTTATGAAAAATTATTGCTATAAATTCTCACTAAAGACTTCTGTTTTAGATATTTTCTTAATACTGCTATAAGAAACTTGTTCTTAATATTTAGATGTGTACACTACTGTTCTTTAGATTTTTGTCAATTTATTTTTGAATAAACTTTTCCAATTCAAAATTATGTCTACATAGCTATCGTTTTTATTAGAGCTCAGGCTTTTTTGTAAGCACCAAATTCAAGCAGTTTTTCAAAACAGCAGTAATGGTAAATCAGATTTTCAATACCAACCTAAAGGGAAAGCAAAGTAATTGGTTTTTGAGATCATCCCTTTAATCCATTGTACCAGTATACTTCCAAATAATCATCCTCACAACTCCAAGGAGAAGTTTTGTTTTGTTTTTGTTGTTGTTCCCTCCCACCCCACCCCCACCCCCCTGGTTTAAGAACTATTTCCTGGGAGAGATATCTGGTCCCAAAAGAAGGGACATAACACCTATCCTGACCTACCTTCATCTTTCCATCTTTCTCTTTTCTTGCCTTTTTTTTCTCATTGGTCTCCCTGGAAGCCCAGCAGAAATAATATATTCTGTCCTCCTACAAGGGAAGCTTCACATTATAATGGGGGAGTAACCATTTGTTTTCTTGTTGGAGGCTGTATAATTTCCAAATACTATTAGACTGGCCAACTGGCTATTTTAGTGATCTTCCAATATTCTAAGGAACAGACTGTCCAACTCACAGAACAATATAAGTAGCCTAACTACCTGCTGGCTGACTTGAGACATAATTAATAAACTAAGAAACTACTTGACCTGACTTTGTAACAATTCTGTGTGTGTGTATATATATATATATACATATATATATACATATATATATGTATATATACACACACACATATATATATACGTATATATATACATGTATATATATATATGAGAGAGAGACAAACACATGTATATGTATATGTATACATTGTGTGTGTGTGTGTGTGTGTATACACACATTCATATACATATATATATGGAGTTAATTCCAGGAATGACAGGCTCATTCAACATTTGAAAAATAAATTAATTCAAATTAATAAGCTAAAAGACATGAAATGATCATATCAATGCAGAAAAAGCATTTGACAAATTTCAATGCCATTTTAAGATTTTAAAGGAACTCTCAGTAAACTAGGAATGAAGGAGTGTCACCAACTTGATAAAAATCATGTATTGAAAACAAAGAGCTAACATTGTATTTAATCATGAAAGACTGAATGTCTTCAAATTAAAATTAGGACCAAAGTAAAGATGTCCACTTTCATCATTCTTATTTAACTTAGCAGAATTCTAGCCAGCACAATGAGTTAGAGAAAAAATGGCACCTAGGTTGGAAAAGGAAAAAATAAATCTAGATCTATTTACAAAGGACATAATTGTCTGCATGTACAAAATCCCAAGGAATCTATCAAAAGCGAAACATTTCTTAAAATCAATGAAAATGTTTGTTTCTTAAAATCAAAATTGCAGGTTATGAGATCAACACAAAAAATCATATATCTATATGCTATACACAAATATGTATCAAAAACAAAAAAGTTTAATTCAAAATGAAGTATAGATTTCTGTATAAAATGTAAAACTTACCTGGGAATCAAATTAACCAAGAAGGTAAAAGACTTGTTTTCAGAAAATTGTAAGTCATTGAAAAAAGAAATTGAAGAACATATAAATGAACACACATATCATGTTCATGGGTAGGAAGAAGCAACATCGTTAAAATGGCCATACTACCCAAAGCAATCTATAGATTCAATGCAATCTGTATTAAAATACCAATGACGTTTTTCAGAGAACTAGAACAAATAATCCTAAAATGTATATGGAGCCATAAAGCAAACAAATAGCCACGTCTATCTTGAGAAAGAAGAACAAAGTTGGAGGTTTCACACTTATCTGATATCAAACTATACTACAAGGCTATAGTAATCAAATCGGCATGATACTGGCATAAAAACAGATACATTGATCAATGGAACAGAATAGAGAGCCCAGAAATAAATCCATGCTTATATGCTCACTTAATATGTAACAAAGGAGGTAAGAATATATGATGGTGTAAAGACAGTCTCTTCAATAAATGGTATTCAGAAAATTGGACAGGTACATGCAAAAAAAAAGAAACTGGACCACCTTCTTACACCGTATCTAGGAATAGACTCAAAATGGATTAAAGACTTAAATGTAAGACCTGAAACCATAAAACTAGAAGAAAATGTAGGCAGTAGACTCTCTGATATTACTAACAGGAATTTCTTTTCAGATATATCTCCTCAGGCAAGGGAAACAAAAGAAAAAATAAACAAATGGGACTACATCAAACTAAAAAGTTTTTGTACAGCAAAGGAAACCATCGACAAAACAATAGAACAATCCCGATGGTTTGGGAGAAGATATTTGCTAATGATACATCTGATGAGGTAAATATATAAAGAACTTATACAACTCAACAACAACAAAAAAAAACAAACAATCCAATTAAAAAATGGGCAGAAGACCTGAACAGATATACTTCTCCAAACAGGAAATACAGATGGTTAATGGACATATGAAAAGATGCTCAAGGTCACTAATCATCAGCGAAATGCAAATTAAAACCACAATGAGATATCACCTCACCTGTCAGAATGACTATCATCAATAAATCAAAATACAAATGTTGGTGAGGATGCAGAAAAAAGGGAACCCTCATACATTGTCGGTGGGATTGCAAATTGGTACAGCCGCTATGGAAAAGTCTGGAGATTTCTCAAAATATTAAAAATGAATATCCCTTTTGACCTAGCAATTGTACTTCTCGGTATTTATCCAAAAAAAATAAATAATTCATAAATATCTATGCACCCCAATATCCATGGCAGCACAATTCACAATAGCTAAGGTATGGAAGCAACCTAAATGTCCATCAACAGACAATTGGATAAAGAAATTATGGTTCATATATGCAAAGAATATTACTCAGCCATTAAAAAAATGAAATCCTACCATTTGCAATGACATGGATGGACCTAGAGGTTATTATGCTGAGTGAAATAAGTCAGACAGAGAAAGATAAATACCATATGATTTTACTTATATGCGGAATCTAAGGAACAAAAAGACCAAACTAATCAAAAACAGACTCACAAATATAGTAGACGATTTGGTGATAGACAGAGGGGAGTAGGGAGTGGGGGGCTGGGAGAATGGGGTGAAGGGTTAAAGAAGTACAAATTAGTAGTTGATAGTTGGTCATGAGAATGGGGAGCACAGCATAGAGAATGTAGTTATTAACATGAAGGCTAGGTGGAAGGTCAGAGGAGGGATGGAGCAACTGAGGGGATCATTTTATGAACTATATAGATTTCTAACTAATGTAGTGAAACTAATTTAAATAAATTTTTAAAAAATGTAAAACTATAAAACTTTAGAAGAAACCATGGGAAATATTCTTCCAGAACTAATTATACAAAACGTTCTTAGTCATCAACATACTCATGATGCATAGAAGAAAAAATAAATATCGAAGTAAAACAATTTACTCTCTAAAAGGCAATGGCAAGAGGATGAAAATACAAACTACGGAGAAAATTTTTGCAAACAGAGGACTTGTATCCCCACTATATAAAGAATTCTTTAAACAAGAAAACAATCCACTACAAAATGGACAAAAGGCATAAAGAGAAAATTTACCAATGAGAATATGCCAGTGTATAGTGTATAATTTTTAATTTTCTGTATATTTATTTTGATATTTTAAATGACCCTTTTTGCTGGGGAAAAACTGCCCTTCCCAGGGATAGTCAATTCTTAAAAACTGGCAAATGACTCAGTTGACAGCATGCATTTGATATGCAAACAACTCAGAGCTATACCTCCTCTAGCTGGCCAGTACACCAGGAAGCGGTATTCCTCAGCCTTAATAATCCCAGAGCCGAGTACTGAACAACTTGAGATCACCCCTCTAGTTTAAAGACTACCAGAATGGTTCAAATTAGACAATACTAAAGTTTACTCTGACTAGCTTTACCTTTCCCATGGAAACCCCAATAAAGGCTCTGGCTTTGACTTTCCCCTTGTCTTTACCAAATATGGCATTCCTCCCATGACCCTCTGTGGTACGCTGTGCTTCTCATTGTTAGGGGAATTGTGGGTAATATTATTTAACTTGTCTTTCAATGTCATTGACCATTCCATGTCATCACTTTGTCATCTCCATACATTAAAATCCAGGCACAGAACATACTGGCACATAAACGAATGAAAAGGTGTTCAAAACAGTTTGAAATTATGAAACTGCATGTTAAAACCAAAATGAGGTACTTATTAGAATAACTAACCTTTAAAATACTTACAATAACAAGCACTAATGGGGACACAGAATAATTAGATCTGTTGATGGTGGGAATGAAAAAAGGTATAGCTACTTGGAAAATATTCTTGCAGTTTTTTCCAAAATTAAACATACAGTTACCATACAACAATAATCTCACTCTTAGGCTTTATCTTAGAAAAACAAAAACATGGTCACACAAAAACTTGTACATTTTGTTCAGGGTTTTTTGTTGTAACAGATTTAATTGTTATAACTAAAAACTGAAAACTGAAAAGTCTTTCAATGGGTTAATGTATGAACAAACTGTGGTAGATCCATATTATGTATTATGGAATACTGTATAGCAATAAAAAATAACTATTGATATACACAACAGCTTTGATAAATCTCAAGGGAATTATGTTGAAAGAGGCCAGTCTGGAAGTTCTATATTATGATTCTATTGATATGAAATGACAAAACTATAGAGATGGAGACCTGATAGAAGAGTGCTATATCTTGATTGTGCTGGTCGACACATGAATCTAAACATGCGATAAAATTGACAAGATAAACAAAATTGGCAAGACTTTAGCTAGACTCACCAAGAAGAAAAAAGAGGGCTCAAAATCAGTAATGGAAAAGATGTTAGAACTGATACCACAGAAATGCAAAAGATCACGAGACTATTATAAACAATTATACATGAACAAATCTAGAAGACATGGATAAACACCTAGAAACATATAACGTACCAAGACTAAATTATGATAAAATTAAAAAAAATTTGAAAAGAATGATTAATAGTAAGAAAATTAAATAAGCAATTGAAAACTGTCATAAGACACTAAAGTCTGGGACCAGAAAGCTTCACTGATGAATAGTACCAAACATTCAAAGAATTCATATCAACACTTATTAAAACTCTTTCAAAAAATAGAAGAGGAAAGAACTCTTCCCAACTTATTTTATGAGGTCAGGATTATCAAAACCATACAAGGATACCACAAGAAAAGAAATACAGGCCAATATCCTTGATAAACATAACTGCAAAAATCCTCAACAAAATATTAGCCAACAAAATTTAACAATACATTTAAAGGATCATAAACCATGATCAAGTGGGATTTATTCCAGGGATACAAGGATGGCTCAACAATCCTCAAATCAAGCCACATGATACACCACATTAACAAAATAAGGGATAATATCATGTAATCATCTCAATAGATAAAGAAAAACATTTGACAAAATTCAACATTCGTTTATGACCAAAACTACCAACAAAGGGTATAAAAGGACTATACCTCAACATAATTAAGGCCAAATATGACAAACCAACAGCTAAAACCATACACAATGGTGAAAAGCTGAAAGCTTTTCTTCTAAGATCAGGAACAAGACAGGGATTCCCATTCTCACCATTTTTATTCAACATAGTATTAGAAGTTTTCGCTAGAGCAATTAAGCAAGAAAATTTAATAAAAAACCCAAATTTGCGAAGAAGTAAAACTGTCTACTTGCAGATGATGTGATATATATTTTTAAAAACCCTAAAGACTCCAACAACAACAAAAAAAAACTGTTAGAATTATTAAAAACAAATTTCAACTGAGTAAATTTTAAATATCTTACTGGTTTAATTCAATGATTCATGAATTGAGTGGCATTCCATCTACAGATACAAAGCAAGTTAGAGGAGTTGAACAAAATGGAAGACTTTTATAGGCAGAAGGGAGAAGAACAAAGAAGCCATACAAGCAAAAAGTGGATTAGTTGTGGCAAAGTCACTTTCCCTTAGGGGCAGCAGGAATCTATCAGACAGATTACTTCACTAGTACTCACCAGATAATTCCAGACTGACCAGTTTAAGATTCCA
Source organism: Rousettus aegyptiacus (assembly GCF_014176215.1). NCBI lineage: Eukaryota > Metazoa > Chordata > Mammalia > Chiroptera > Pteropodidae > Rousettus > Rousettus aegyptiacus. The sequence goes on from NW_023416306.1 coordinate 70,627,880, forward strand.
TTCCAGGGAGAGTCTGAAAGTGTGATTAACTTAGGTATTAAGTCTCAGGTTGGTTATGTGGGGTTTAGCATAAATGACTCTATTTTTTACCTGTTGTCTCTTTTAACAGAACTAATAAACTCAGTACAGTTGTAGGATAAAAAGGCAACACACAACAATCTGCTGTGTTTCTATACACTAATAATAAACTGTCAAGAGAAATTAAGAAAACAATCTCACTTATAATTGCATTGAAAAGAATAAAATATCTAGAAATAAATTTAACCAATAAGGTAAAAAATTTATACATTGAAAACTACAAGACATTAATAAAAAATGAAGACACAAATAAGCGGAAAGATATTCTGTGGTCATGGGTTATAATAACCAATGTTATCAAAATGTCCACACTACCCAAAGTCATTTACAGATTTCAGTGCAATCCCTATCAACATTCCAATGGCACTGTTCACAGAAATAGAACAAATAATCCTAAATTTGTATAGAACCCCAGAAGACCAGAGTAGCCAAAGCAGTCTTGAGAAAGAACAAATCGGTAACCATCATAGTCCCTGACTTAAAACTATATTACAAAACTATACTAATTTTAAAAGTATAGTATAGAAGTAAAAATAAACATATAGATCAATGAAACTGAGTAGAGATTCCAAAAATTAACCCATGCATATACTGCCAATTAATTTATTAAAAAGGAGCCAAGAATATACAATGAGGAAAGGATAGTCTCCTCAACAATGGTGTTGGGAAAACTGGACAACCACACACACACACACACAAATGAAATTTGACCACTGTCTTACCCCTTAAATAAAAATGAACTCAAATGGACCAAAGACTACACATAAGACCTGAAACCATAGAATTCCTGGAAGAAAACACAGGCAGCTCCTTGACAAGGTCTTTATGATAATTTTTTAAATCTGATACCAGCAGCAAAAGCAACACAAGAAAAGAAAAAGTGGAACTATATCAACCTAAAAAGCTTCTGCCTAGCAAAATAAATCATCAACAAAATGAAAAGGCAACCTACTGAATGGGGGAAAATATTTGCAAATCATTTATCTGATAAGGAGATAATATCCTAAATATATAAATATCTCACACAACAGCCAAAAAAAAAAAAACGATTAAAAATGGGGAAAAATCTAAATAGACATATATTCAAAGATAATATACAGATGGCCAATACATGAAAAAATGATCAACATCATTAATCACCAGGAAAATGCAAATCAAAAGCACAATTATATCACTTCACACCTTTAAAAATGGCTATCATCAAAAAGAAAAAAATACCAAGTATTAGCAATGATGTGGATAAAAGAGAACCCTGTGTACTCTTGGTAGGAATACAAATTGATGCAGCACTATGGAAAACACTATGGAGGTTCCCCACAAAATAAAAATAGAATTACCATATGACCCAGTAATTCCACTTCTGGGCGTTTATCCAAAGAACATGAAAACACTAATTTGAAAAGATATCTGCATCCTCACAATTACTGCAGCATTATGTACAATAGCCAACATATGGAAACAACCTAAATGTCCATTTATCAGGGAATGGATGAAAAAAATTGTAATATGTATATAATATGTATGTATTATATAATGAAATATTATATATAATGAAATATATATAATGAACTAATATCACCAATAAATATAAAATCTTGCCATTTGTGACAATATGGGTGAAACTAGAGGGTATCATGCTAACTGAAATGTCAGACATAGAAAGACAAAACCATATGATCTTTCTTACATGAGGATCTAAAAATGAATAAATATATACATACTTACATACATAAATACAAAGCTCATAGTTACAGAGAACAAATTGGTGGTTGCCAGAGGTGGGGGTGGGGTGGGAGAAATAGGTGAAGGGGATCAAAAGATAAAAATTTAAAAATAAGCTCAAAAATTGTTTAGTCTTTAGTTAATACTGTCTTGTATATTTGAAAGTTGCTAAGAGAGATCTTAATTCTCAGCAAAAGAAAATTTATAACTGTGCAGTAATGAATGTTAATTAGACTTAATGTAGTGATTTTGCCATATCCACATATATCGAATCATTATGTTGAACATCTGAAATGAGTACAGGCATACTTTGGAAATATTGCAGGTTTGGTTCCAAACCTCTGCAATAAAGCAAATATTGCAATAAAGTGCATCACACAAATTTTGGGGTTCCCCGGTGTATTTAAAGTTACATTTACACCAAACTGTAGTCTATTAAGTGTACAATAAAATTATGTCAAAAAATTTTAAAATACTTTATTGCTAAAAAATGCTAACCATTACCCAAACCTTCAGTGAGATTTAATATTTTTTCTAGTGAGGGGCCTGCCTCGATGTCAATGGCTATTGACCAATAAAGATGGTGGTTACTGAAGGATGGTGTGTCTGTGGCAATTTCTTAAAAGAAGATGATAAACTAGCTGCATTTATTGACTCTTCCTTCACAAATGATTCCTTTGTATTGCAGTTTGATAACATTTTCCCTATGCAAGCACTTCTTTTAAAATTGGGGTCAGTTTCCTCAAACCTTGCCACTTCTTTATCAATGAAATTTATGTCATATTCTAAATCTTTTGTTGTCATTTCAACAATCTTTATAGCATCTTCACCTGGAGTAGATTCCATCTCAAGAAATCACTTTTTCTGCTCATCCATAAAAAGTAACTCCTTATCCATTAAAGTTTTATGAGATTGCAGCAATTCAGTAACATATTCAGGTTCCACTTCTAATTCTAGTTCTCTTCCTAGTTCTACTATATCTGCAGGTACTTCCTCCAGTGCTGTCTTAAACCCCTCAAAGTCTTCCATGAGGATAGGAATCACCTTCTCCCAAATTCCTGTTAATGCTGATATTTTGACCTATATCCATGAATCATGAATGTTCTTAATGACATCTAGAATGGTGAATCCTTTCCAGAAGGTTTTCAATTTACTTTGCCAAGATCCATTGGAAGAACCACTATCTATGGCAGCTATAAACTTATGAAAAATATTTCCTAAATACTAAGACATGAAAGTCAAAATAACTCCTTAATCCATGGGCTGCAGAATGGGTGTTATGTTAGTAGGCATGAAAACCACCTTAATCTCATTGTACATCTCCATCAGAGTTCTCAGGTGACCAGGTTGCATTGTACTTGAGCAATATTTTCAAAGGAATCTTTTCTGGGCAGTAGGTCTCACATGTTGTAAACAGATGTGCTGTCATCCAGACTGGTGTTCCATTTATAGAGTGGTGGAAGAGTAGATGTAGTATAATTCTTAAGGGCCTTAGGATTTTCGGAATTGTAAGTGAGCACTGGCTTCATCTCAATGTCACCAGCTGCATTAGCTCCTAACAAAAGAATCAGCCTGTCCTTTGAAGCATTTAAGCCAGGCATTTACTTCTCCTCTCTAGTTATGAAAATCCTAGATGGCATCTTCTTCCAATATAAGATTGTTTCATCTACATTGAAAATCTGTTGTTTAATATAGCCACCTTCATTAATTATCTTAGCTAGATCTTCTGGATAACTTGCTGTAGCTTCTTCACTAGCACTTCCTGCTTCACCTTGCACTTTTATTTTATAGAGATCAATTTTTTCATTAAACTTCATAAACCAACCTCTGCCAGCTTCACACTTTTCTTCCTCACCTCTCTCATCCTTCATAGAAGAGCGTTAGGACCTTGCTCTGGACTAGGCTTTGGCTTAAGGGAATGCTGTGGTTGATTTGATCTCCTATCCAGACCACTAAAACTTTCTCCATAGCAGCAATAAGACTATTTCAATTTATCAGTTATGTGTTCACTGCAGTAACACTTTTAATTTCCTTCAAGAACTTTTCCTTTGCATTCACAACTTGGCTATTTGGTGTAAGGGGCCTAGCTTTTGGCTTATCTTGGCTTTTGACATGCCTTCCTTACTAAGCTTAAGCATTTGTAGCTTTTGGCTTAAAGGGAGAGATGTACAACTATTCCTTTCACTTAAACACTTAGAAGCCATTGTAGTGTTATTAGCTGGTCCAATTTCAATAGTGTCGTGTCTCAGAGATTAGAATAATAAAAAAATATTTAACAAGAGATGCACTTTTGTTGGAGAAAAGGGAAATAGAATGTGTTTTTTGGATAAGGAAAGATATAAAGGATATGTGTGGGGTTTTTTGGTAAAGGGAAAAAAGTAATTTTATCCTTAAAGTAAAATAACTCTTTTAAAAGAAAAAGAAAAATATGAGACAATAGCTGAAAACATTATGAAAGTTTCATAAGGTTTATGACAGTTGCAGAAAGTTATGGAAAAGGAAACTTGAGAAAGAAATTTTATGTGTGGTCAAACTAAGCCAATTGCATCATTTATATGTGTGCATATATGAACTCTCAATTCTTTAATCATTATATTTTTAAGTCTTTTTGTCATTTATAGTTATTGTTTTACTCTGATGCTTTTACAAAAATGTTTCTGCAAAGATGTTTCATGAGAGAATCATGAAGAAGACTCTAACATTTACACTAAAATACAGGTTTTTATAAACTTTTAGCTACTACCAATAAATTTGGTGGATATTTGCAGAACTATGATAAAACAGATCCATAAAACTACTGATGAAAAGATTGAGATCGACAAGAATTAGTAACATGGGACTGAGAAAACTGATGAGGATTATAATTTTTGACTTTTTATTTAAAATAGTTTTAAATTGTTTTCTATATTTAAGAAATTTTGTTTCTATATTTAAGAAAAAAGTTTCTCTAAGACCCACAACAATTTGGTGAATTACACCTTTGTAAGCAGACCTGAAACATACACTTTTACTCCCTACTTGATCCCTCCAAATTTTACAAGTTCTTAGTGAGTCTATGGCCATGCCGCACTGAACAAGCCTGATCCCATCTGATCTCGGAAACTAAGCAGGGTCGGGCCTGGTTAGTATTTGGATGGGAGACCACCTAGGAAGACCAGGTGCTGGAGGCATAAAAAATAAGGGATTGTAAGATGACAAGGTCCTTGCAATCTGTGAGGTCAACCAAGGGTTGCCTCACCTAAAAAAAAAAAAAATGTAAATTTAATAAGAATCTGTTCTCCTTAGAACAAGATAATTGCAAACATTGATTTTATTCTCAAAGCTTTGAATAGAATATTATGTTTGAGAAAGACAGCTTTCCTAGATATAATCAGACAGGTTCAAGAAGCAAGAATTGACTTATGGAAGCCTTCTCAGGAAAAATCAGCCTGGTATCTTTTTTTTAGTGTTCCCAAGAGCCTTACCACATCCACCTATGCATTTAGATTTATCTAATTTGGCTTGGAGTCCAGGGAAGCAGCTTATCTGGGTCTAAATGTAGCCCTTGTTTCAAAATCAGGTGCTCTAAATATGGAACCTGAGTTTGAGCAAACTGCCAATTTTTTTCTGCAGACTTTATGTCCCTTTAAGTTTTAACAGGTGGATGCTCTTTTGTGAAGAGGTTTTGAGAAGGCGAGTAAAGAAGAAATCATCTACTTATTGTAAAAAGGTAGAGCCTTTGGAAAACTTGATGTTATCCAAATCAGCTTTTAAGGATTGTGAAAAGTAAGAAGGACTTTCATTAAAACCCTGAGGCACGACTGCTCAGGTGTATTGCTGTTCTTCCCAAGTGAAGGCAAAATGATGTTGCCCAGGGTTATCAACTGGAATATGGAAAGAGCACAACATCAGTTGATCACAGTGAAAAACTTGCTTTCAGTAAGATTGGATGCTAGTTGTGTGGGGTTGGGAACAGGGTGCTGAGGGATAACAATGTCTTTATTTCCTGGAGATCTTGGACAAAAATTCCGTCCTTAGCCATTGGTTTTCTCATAGCTAATATAGGGGTGTTTCACGGGCTAGTACAGGAGATAATGAAGCCCTGAGTCTTATAATCTTTTATTATGGGCTTGATGCCTTGGATTGCCTCTTTATTTATAGGATAGTGGTTAATTCTGGGGAGAGGTTTTGAGGAATCTATTTGAATCTTGATGCAGGGTGCTCTCTGGAGCCTGAGATTTTGCCCTGAGAGGAGTGCCTCAGGAAGCAGCTTAGGAGCCCTGTTGGGGGGAAAGCCACATGGGAACCCATGCTGTGGCAGGGCCATGCTGGGCAAGGTATTTTAACGTGGTGCCACTGGGCTGTGTGTCCCAACACAGCAGGCTGTTCACAAATGGGAAACTGGGCTGTGGTCACCATTGCTTCTTAGGACAAAACACAAGCAAAGCACAAGGAATTCTTAAATCATAAAGCACGAGCAGAGGCAAGAACTAAGGGCTGTACACTGACTACAGGTGCTGAGAAGTCCCTGCGAATTCCATTTGGGAGTCTGTGAGAGCCCCTGGGAGACTGAGCAATTTTAATCAGTGAAAATGAGTTAAATCAGTCAATGAATTAGAGAGGGTACAAAATTCAATCCTGTTCCTTGGCTCAGAAAGTCTGAAGCTTGCTGCTTCAACACACACACACATTTCTATGTATTATGTAAATGAAAGGAAAGAGGAATAGTGAGAAAATTGCCCAGTTGATTCTGAATCCTAATTCAATTAATTGTAGAATTCCATTCTCATTAGTAGACACATATTACATAAACTTGTACTTATTACTAGATCTAAACTTAGAATTTTATGAAAAACGATTTCATCTTAAGTTATTTTTTTCTCATTAAGGATCTAGTCTTTTGCTTAGTTCTCCACAAAGCCTACAATATGTAGTTTATCAAATTGCTGCCCTAATGAAAAGACCATGCTCTAGTATTAAGTTCAAAACCATATTAGAGTACTACAAAAGAACAATCAAAGCCTGACAGATCCAGAGGGATCCATTGGTAATTCAATTGCTTGCCAGATAAAACTCATTATCTTATAATGGAAGTCAGCATATCCCAGTGTTGTGAGTTGAATAGTGTCTCCCTGAAGTTTATGTCTATCTGGGACCTCAGAGTGTGACCTTAGTGGGAATAAGATCTTTATAGGTATGATTAAAGATTGAGATTAGATCCTTAATGAGAAAAAAATAACTTAAGATGAAATTGTTATTCATAAAATTCTAAGTTTAGATCTAATAATAAGTACAAGTTTATGTAATATGTGTCTACTAATGAGAATGGAATTCTACAATTAATTGAATTAGGATTCAGTTATTTCGCCTATTATCAAAATCAGTTGCAAATGTTCACCTGTAAATGGTGCTCTGTAGTGAGATTTTACATACTTCATATTTAAAAATGTCTTTCCACACAGATACATACTACCAAATACTGAGTGTTGGTATATGACTAATTGAACATATATAGCACTAGGGAGGTACTGACAGAATTGTTTGACTCTTCAGATATTTGCCTCTAAACATGTCATTACATTGCAGAATAATCACTTCCAATTAAATATTAGATAGCAGTTTCTCAAACTGCAAGATTTAATAAATTTTGAAGTAAGGAAATTTCCTTTACACTTGCATCAAAGTCCAAAAAAAAAAAAAAAAATGCTGTTAGAGCAGTAGTTTGAGCTTGGAAAATGTGGGAACAAAGATTCTTCTTGTTTTAATTTTCAACCTAACAGGAGTGTATAGAGCTGCTTGGTATTACTTGTGATTCAAACAGTTGTTGAAATGACTTTACCACAGTATAAGTTTCACATGTAAGTACTGTTTTGCCTCATAACTCTAAGTTGAATTGAGAAAGATTATCAAATCTCTAACAAAAACTGACTTTCAAAGGCATTCAGAGTTCATTAACAGTGCTGAGGGGAGTTTTTTCTCATTCAGAAAAATTTCAATCTTGGCTATAAACTCAAAAATATCACAATACTATTACCACTACTAAGCCATTAAACAACTGTGTGGTAGGGAAAGTCAATATTCAGCTTTTATTTCTAAAGAAAAATCATGGATCTCATGATAGTTAAGACCATGAGAGCAAGTGAAGTTTTACTGTTCACACTATTCATTCAATTACACATAATAGATTTAAATATTTTTACCAATATTCCTCTTGATGAATAATACAGTGAATATCAAGGTTTACAAATTTGTCCAAAAATGCCTCTTTCTACTCTACACATATTTTTACTACCATCAATTGTAACACATCTTAGCAGATTCTACTTCAGGTTGTACTGTTTTCACAACTTCTCTTAAAATATTCTCAACTGTAGTTGTTCCACACAGACTGTTCTTAGAAGTTAATTCTTTAGTCACTTCAAATGTAGCACTGACACCCTCAATAAAGAGCAACAGATCACAACCGTTGGCTCATCATCAGTCAAGGAAAACCACTTAAATCACCTGTGCTGTTTCTTAATTGACCGTTAGTGTGGTTCCCTCTGTTCTCAACTCTTAAGTGTTCTCGCCAAAAGATAAGAATCTTAAATGGTTTTTATCTGGACATACATCTTCAGCTGCTATAATCAAACATAATCTAACTAACTCAGCATTACTAAACAGCTTTCCCTTCTTGTCTAGCAAATGAGTCACTTGAGAATTTGGTTTGCTAGCAGCCACATCTTTTTTATTTTGTGAAATCATTCTGTGCTATTGTTCCAATTTTTCTAATTTTTCTGGGAATTGTTTACTTGTGAGGTGAGAGTATTTTGATCAGGCTTAGTATGACAAAGCATACATATGTAGTACATTTTTAACACATCTACTATACCGTCGCTATTTGCACTTCTAAAAGTGTTGAAAATTCAACAACAAAATTCACTCTTCACTAAACTTTAAAAGTCCACTTTCCTTGTTTTGACATAATTGCTAGCAATTTTTAAAATTCTGCAACATGACACTTGAGTGAAACTCAAAATGGTGTCGTTATAATTGGATCATTTAAATTTGTAATGTTATAAGTAGCACTGTCAAGCAATGCAAGTGCCACAATGAAAGTGTCTATGTTGCAACTACTACACTCTGCTGTTGTACTGCAAAAGCAGCCATAGATAATAAGTAAGCAAATGAATATAGCTGTATTCCAATAAAAATTTATTTTAAGACAAAATTCTCTGAATGTTTATATCATTTTCACATGTAAAAAATTTCATTTTATTTTTTCGATCATTTAAGAATATAAAAAGCATTCTCAACATGTAAGTTATATACACAGAGGCAATGTGCTAGATTCAACCCGCAGACCTTAATTTATTGAGCCTTGCTCTAAGATATAGTCCTTACTCCTAAGCCATGATTTGCACTGAATGTTCAAGATACTCATCAAGTTTTCTCAACAATGGCTGACCAGAATGCATACACCTCTCAGCACTGCGTATGAATCACCATTCAGCTCTCAACCAGATAGGGGGTGATGCCTGCTAAACTTCATGGAGCTTTTGCCTGTATATATTCCCCCAACCTTAGCCAAGGATCCACATTTATTTGTAAACAGATGCCTAGCATCACTACCTGCATATCTCACACACACACACACACACACACAGAGCAGAGTTTCGATGGTTCTTGGTTAAGCATCCTGAGGAATGTTGGTTCTTATCACATACAGGTAAAGTTTGATATACATATTTACATTTTTTTTCCTTTTACAAAAACCACTGCACATTTTAAAACAAGTCCCATTGATAAAGGACTTAAGGAATCCACTCAATGTACACAACTGCTCTCAAATACACTACAGACACATGAGATAAAAATACAGCTATACAGAACACTAATATCCATGCACACCCAGAATGCAATTTTATATACAACTGAACTCATTTATTAACTAAAAGATATATACCAGTGCAATATCATCTTATATTTGATCATTTGACCAAAATATATTGGTCATATACATTTGGTGTTTGTCTACAACTTGACTGACAGCTCCCAGAACTCTTGGAATTTCCTAAGGACTCAGAGTAGAAAGCAGTGTCTTTTGTTATATTATTGAAATAACTTTTAGAAAACACTTAAGAATGGGGACTAAGTCAACTAAGTGATTAGAGGGCCAGGATTTTCAGTTCTACCTGCAACCTCCAGGGAAAGGAGGGAAACTGGAGGTTGAATCAATCGCCAATGGCCGATGATTTAATCAATGATGACTCTGTAACAAAGCCTCCATAAAAACCCAAGAGGATGGGGTTGGAGAGTCTCTGAGTTGGTGAACACATGGAAATTGGGAAGAGTGGCACTCCAGGAAAGGGCATGGAAGCTTTGATTCCCTTCCCACATATCTTGCCCTATGCGCCTCTCTCACTGGCTGTTCTTGAATTATTGAACTCTTTTACAATAACCTAGTAATCTAGTAACACATTTCTCTTAGTTTTGTGAGCTGTTCTAGCAAATTAATTTGAACCCAAGGAGGTGAAAACCTCTGATTTATAGTCAGCTGATCAGAAGGACAGGAGACGACCTGGCCTTGTGATTGACATTGAGTTGGAAGGAGTTATTGGAACTTCCAATCTCTGGCCAGTGGGTCACAAACACAGGTAACCAACTTAGACTTATATCTGGCATCTGAAGCGGGGGGTGGGGGTGTGTGTGAAAATCTTGTAGAATTAAACCCTTAACCTGTGAAATCTAATGCTATTTCCAGATAGAGTCTGAATTGAGCTGAATTCCCAGACACCTGCAAGGTGACTAAGAATTGTTTGCTGGTGTGGGGGAACCCTCACCACAGTGGAATTGGGTCTGAGAACCAAACTTAACCAGTATCTAAGTCACCTCACAGATCATTCTAAGTTGTACTGTTCTTAGCTCCACAAAGAATGGTGCTATACCAAGATCCATATAAGCTGAGAGTGAAAAAAACCTGTACCCTGAAGCTATCATCCTGTGCTAAGAAAGGCCACTCACAAGACAGGAGATGGTAGATTCCCCTGGGTCTGTCTCTAGAAGACTTCATTCCAGCCTTATCCCTCAAAGGCACTGAGAGGAATCACTGGAATCAGAGTATGTACAAGAGAACAAGACTCTAGGTGGCACTCAGGAGCCAACCCAGAACACCAACCTGTCCCTCTACACTCCTGACCTCTAAGAGAGTAGTATCATAGACTGGAATGGCTGTAAAATGGGACTTGAGGGTTGACCACAATAGCCATGAGCTTCCTGGAGGCCACTTTTGAACTATAGTTGAAATTATCAAACATTTTAAAATTTGATGGAAGCCACACATTCTCTTCCTAAAAACATGCACATGTCACAGAAACATATTCATGAGCTTCTTAGAGGTGTCCCCTGAGCAGTGGTTCTTAAAATTTTTGAGTCAATAAAATAGTAACCACCATTTTGAAAACCTAACAAGAGCCACAAATGCTCATGTTAGCAATATGCAAAGACCATGTATTTGAATATATCTCAGACAGCTGATGAACTCCCTACAACTCATTTGTGAGACTCAGGTTAAGAATGGGCTGGAGGTGACTCAGAACATTTCTTTCCTGACATTGAAGACTATGTACTCAGGACGGGAGGACAGGCCCTTGAATACAGAGGAGCCTAAGCTTGAGGGGAAAAAAAGCAGGCAGCCACTTACCCTGGCAACACTCCCTGGATTCCTTCCTTCTAGGTGGCTTATACACATGGGTTACCTGTCAATCCAGCTATCAAGTCAGAGATGGGTGATGGTAGAGTTAGACACTTAGCTAAGCAGGCAAAAGTCATTACAGTAAAATTATTTAGTTTAGTAGTATGCAGTTAGACAACAGCTGAGATCCAGTGCCTTACTGTCAACCAACCAGACAGGCAAGGAAAAGATGAACTGGGGTGAGCACTGAAAGGATGAAAATGCTAGTCACTAAGTGTACAACAGTGCAAAGACCTTCTGAAAAATAGGCTAGTTATGTGCCTATAGTTGCATGAAGAGCATGAAGAAGGTATATAGAAAAATCTAATTTCTCCAGAGTCCTCAGATTACCAAACCATTTGTTGAAAGAATAATTTATAGACAAATAAGAAAGATCCATAAGGCAAGGAGCAGAGACAAGCATTAATGTTTAGGGCTCAGATAACATTCTCTAATGGATGAGGTGGTGTTGGGAGTGTCCTTTGTACATGTGCCAGCAAAGAGGGAAGATGGAAAGGCCCAGGTACCATATCACTAGTACTGTGTCTCTGGGTTTCCCAGGAATGAATCTAAACCATTTGGTTAAGCTGGTTTTTACCTGTGGATACCTGAGAGGAAATTAAATGCTATTCTAATCAGAATATTATGCCCCCTTAAATAAATATTTAAGGCATAATATTCTAAATATTTTAACAAAAACAAAAAATTCAAAAAAATTATGAATAAAGAATTTGCTCTATGATACAAACTATTACAAAGGCAGATTAACCATTATCCTGATCAGAAAAAGTAAAAGAATGATTTGATAAAAGGAAAAAGATATCAGAACCATATAATGAAAAGACACAGGAGCCAACCTGAATGAACTTCTGCTGGCTTTATCTCAGATGATTTAACCATCAAACAAAATGAAAATAATAACACTAGTTTCAAGGATTATAACCTAATGCATAAAAAAAAAAGTCTGAGTCTATACAAACATAAATTTAAAACTCTGGAGGAAGGAAAACTATTTCATATCATTATAAGCACAGGAGGAATAATGGAAAAAATAGCATGTTTTTGCAACTATGGTAAAAATTAATGTGGGCAATAATCAGAAATAAATGCTAAAATTAGTAGATGAAAGCTTGAGGATTAATATGACATATGTACAGTCCGAATGTATCTCTTCAAGATATTTATTAATATAAAATGATGGTTTTGTGAATAAACATGTAAGATACCACACTAACCCAATCTAATATCACTATTCCTGGGACTAATTAACAGTATGTGCACTTGGTATGATGCACCGAGAAATCCTCAATACTTCTTTTGTATTGCTGCAAAAGGTACATAACCAAAATGTAATCATAAGGAAACATCAAACAATTCCAGTTTTTTACATGATTAATAATAGAGTTGTGGTTAATAGTCAATGATCACTCAGGATGTTTTCTGGTGTTCCCCCATGGGACTTTTCTGATGCATGCCAACTTGTCACTTTTCACAGAAGTCATATTCATAGTTTGTGATAGCCGAGGGATGTCTAAGATATGTTAGTGTCAGGTACACCCAAACCTATAACAGCTTAGCAGAGAAGTATTTTTTTTTTCTTCCTTGCAAAAGTCAGACTCTCAGGAGAAAACTGTTCCATACAGTAGTTCTTAAACCCTGACTCCTTCCATGAGGTACTCTTAAATCAGAAACAGGAGAAAATATAGTACAAAGATGTCTTGATGGCACTTGTTTTACTATCAACAGCCATATCATATTCTACTACCTAGAAGTTGGTGATGCTACTGCATTTGGATGAAAGAGCGCTGGGAAATTTAGACTGATTGTGGGCTTAAGGACAAAAGGAAATGGTTCTTGGTGAACATGCAGTATATGGAACATTTATTATTTATATATACATTATATTGTAGGTTGACTTCTGGAATGATTTCCCAAATCCATGACCTTCAGGAGATTTCTTTCGAATGGTTGATATACTGAGGTCTCTACTGCTCTAGGCATTCTCTGCTATACTAAGAAGGGAGGCTTGTGGCTGAAGTTATCACACAGTTATTACATTGTAGATTTTTTGTTCATTGTATGAATTCTCTACTCAATGAAATTCACTCTTTGACAGAAAGCTTTTACATTTTCATTACACTGTCAGTGTTTCTCCACAGAGGAAGTTTGCTGATGGTTGAGTTCATACAGAATACTTCCTATATTCATTACCTTCACAACGCTTCTTTCCCCCAGAGAATTCTCTGATGTCCAATAAGGACTAAACCTATCCTTAGTGGTTGAAAGACTGTCTATACACATTTCGAGGGTTTCCTTATAGTGTAGTAAGTTCTTGCTATAGACTAAATGTTTGTGTCCTGCTGGGATTTGGAGGTGGAGGACCTTAGGAGATGATTAGGCCATGAGGGCAGAGCCCTTATTAAAGAGGCCCCAAAGAGCTCCCTTGCCCCTTCCTCCATGTGAGGTTACAGCAAGACGACGGCCATTTATGAACTAAGAAGTAGATCCTCACCAGATACCAAATCTGCCAACACTTTGATCTTAGACTTTGGCTCTAGAACTGTGAGAAATAAATGATTGTTATTTAAGCCAACCAGTCTATGCTATTTTTGTTATAAAAGCTAGAAGGACTAAGACAATTCTCATATGTTTAGTGAGGAGCTTCCTAAGGAAATTTCATGTTTATCAGCTTAATAAATTTTTGCCCCTTCTCTGAGTTCTACAATCTTTTCTTGGCTCCAACTTGCAGTTGAAGTTTCCCTACATTTATCATCTTTATGGTTTCACCCTTGTGAGTTCTCTTATGTTCTCGGAAGTGTGATTTCTGGTTGAAAGCATTCCAAGATCCATAACATCTACAGGGCTGTTCATGTGTATAAGTTCTCTGATGTAAAGCAAGATTTGATGCCTACATGAAAGTCTTTCCTTACTCATGACATTCATGTTTAATTCTCTGTGAGTCTTCTGACATACTCTGAGGTTTGATTTCTGGTGGAACTCTTCCCTACATCCATCATTTATAAAGTTTCTCCCTGGTATGATCAAAGGGATGAAAATATGCCACTTCAAATTATGCCACTTTGGCAAAAGGATTACTTTAAGCTGAAAAAAATTGAAACACAATAGACACAGAATAACCTCTTCACCCTCCCCCTATCTGCCAAAAGGTGGGTCATAAATCTCCCTTTATTAAGGTCTTCCCCAAGCCCACTCCTGTATAAGAAGAAACAACTCTTATCATTGGATATGGCATCGACTAATTCAGCATAAACAAATCTTAATGAAATAACACTTATCTTCCATCAATTTCTCTGTATATTAACCTTCTCACAATTAATCACCTGTAGAAGCTCTAAAACCCTTTTACTTTGTCTGCAAATTCTCTGCAAATGTACTGCCCTTCTGTTAAAATGGTATATATAGCCTCTAGGTCTGATCACCTGTTTGGAGTTTTCGCATCATTTATGTGACACTCTCCATATGAATGTGAAATAAAACTTTTTCTCTTAATAATGTCTTTCATTTGCAGGGCCCCAGCCACTGAACCCAACAGAGTACAAGAAAAAGTTATTTTTCCTCCCCATGGGTTTTTACATCTGATAACCCTCTGAAAATTTCCCCACATTACCACCTCTATGGATTTCTCACCTTTGTGAGTTTTCTGATATTTTCATAGGTGAGACTCATTGCTGAAAGTGTAATTCACTGCATTCCCCTATATGAATTATCTCATAAGTTTAATTTTGAGTTAAATGGCAAACAAAAAAGCTTTTCTGCATTAATTACATTCATAGCATTTCTTCTTTACATGCATCTCTGATGTACTATGAAGACTGACTTCTGAAGGAAAATTTTCCCACATTCAATACATTCATAGTGTTTTTCCCCTGTGTGAATTCTTTGATGTCCTTTGAGGTGTGACATGAAAATGAAAGCTCTTCCACATTCATTACATTGATAGGGTTTCTCCCCTGTGTGAGTCCTCTGATGTATTCCAAGATTTGACTTAAGGCTAAAAGTTTTACCACATTCATCACATTCATAGGGTTTCTCACCTCTGTGAGTTCTCTGATGTAGTGTAAGCTGTGATTTGTAGGTGAAAGCTCTCCCACATTCATCACATTCATAGGGCTTCTCCCCTGTATGACTTCTCCAATGTATTCTCAGGATTGACTTCCAGAGGAAAGTTTTCCCACATTTGATACATTCATAGGGTTTCTCCCCTTTGTGAATTCTCTTATGTCCTCTGAGGTGTGATATATAGGTGAAAACTCTCCCATATTCATCACATTTGTAGGGTTTCTCCCCTGTGTGAGTTCTCTGATGTATCCCAAGCCTGCCTTGTGGCTGAAAGTTTTACTACATTCATTACATTCATACGGTTTTTCCCCTTTGTGAGTTCTCTGGTGCCCTCTGAGGTGTGACATGGAGGTGAAAGCTTTTCCACATTGATTACGTTCATAGGGTTTCTCCCCTGTATGAGTCCTTTGATGTATAGCTAGGGATGACTTCCAGGAAAAAGCTATACTGCATTCATTACATTCATAAATTTTCTTACCTATATGACTTCTTTGGTGTAAAACAAGGGATGACCTCTTAGAGAAGGATTTCTGACATTGATTACTTTCACAGCGTTCTTCCCTTCCATGAGACCTCTGCTGTACAGTGGAGGCTGACTGGGGACTAAAAGTTTCCTTACACGTCTTATTATCACAAGATATCTGTACTGTGTGAGTTCTCTGTTGTACATTAATGACTGAATTGTAGCTGAAGTTTCTCCCGCACTCACGGGGTTGTACTCCTGTGTGAGTTCTCTGATATTCTCTGAAATGTGCTTTTTGACCAAAAGTTTTCTCTCCTATTATCAGTTCTCTGAAGTTGAGTAACCCTATTGAAATTGTTTCCAATTTTATCATATTCATCTTTATTAAATTCATAGTAACTCTTCTCTGTGTGAATACTTGAAGAGTCAAGGGGTGATTCATCATGTTCAGTGTAGGCAATGTTGCATGAAATGAAGGCAGCCTGATTATGCAAAACATTACCACGTTTATTATTTTCAAAAGACTGCTGCAAAGTCTGAAAAATCTGATGTTGAGTAAGTTCCTCCACATCACTAAAACCCTGCAAATTTTGATTATTATCGAAAGACTTCTCTCCGGTATTTGTTCTCTCATTTCTAGCATTAAAACAAGATGCATTAAACGCATAAGACTTCTTTTTCGAGAAATTATGTGGAGTCAATGGGCAGAGATCCAAGTATGTAGGCCCCAGAGTGTCACATATAGCGGGTATTTTTCTTGAAGCAAAAATGTCTGTGCCTAGATTAAATGATTTTCCTAAACTTTCTCTTGCTCTGTAGTCAGTGTTCTGTTGCTGGTGAATAAAACTTGACGAAAATATTTGTCTTGGTTTTCCTGGCTCTTCTCTAAAAGATCAAGTTGGTAGTCTTCTAAAAATAAGAAAGTTAAAAATTCCTTATGAAATTTAACAAAATTTTAAGATAAAAGGGCTATATGCCATACTATATAGCTGCTAAGTCTCTCTTCATTGTAGTAATTCCTAGTATGTATTAACTATATTCACTTTCTTTGGTGGTGGGGTGGGAGGCAAGGAGGCTTGCTATGGAGGAAAAAGGGGAAAGAACTTGGAGATGAATATCATATGTATCTGGCATTTTAAATAAAATTTTCAAATTCGGGCATAAAGGAAAGAAATGATGAACTGGGAACATATGGGTTTTAAAAGAGTTGGACCTTGGGAACAAACAACAATCTGAGAATGGTATGAATTCAACAACAAACAAAAAGAATCATGTTGAAGGGTTTTTAGGTGTTCCGTAGATAAAGGGTTTGAATTAAGGAGATTTTTAGGATACAGGTCCTTAAACTATCAAGTAAGATTAAAATGGTAGGATATTCATCAATCTACATCATTCTATTTAGAGGTTCTTCTTTTTCATTCTATTCGTCAACACCAAAAGAAATTTATAATGGAATGAACTTTCTCATATTTAAAAAAAGTCGTAAAACCCAAGCTCTAATTCTCTTAGCTGTTGTTCTTAGGTACACAAATGCCCAAGAGGAAGTGTAACAATGACTGGAGGAAAACCCATGTTTCCACTCAGACTGGATCCACTGCTCTATCCTGGCTCTGAAACTTTGGATTTTACTACTGTTGTTCAGAAGTAAACATTTTTTGACTACCTTTTTGATATGCTCACGCATGTTCTTAAAACATGAGTTTTAACTCTGTCCCATACTTAATTCTGCCTTCTATGCACTTTTCAACATATCTGGTTTCTACTGATTCTGAAAACCTTAAGAATCACCTACTACCATAAATTTTGGAAATATCCTTTACATTTACCCACCATAAAAAATTACTGTGTACATTTGACTATTACCCTGCTGCTACCACTAATCCATGCAAGGATATCAGGTCTTAGCTAAACACGTAAGTAGATCCATAGCCAACTACCTCAGGAAAAAAAAAAAGATAAAAGAATTAAGGGACATTTAGAAAATAAAGTTTTATATTACCTATATACACTTTAGGTGTTCAAACTATCATTCCACAAATCTACAAGTCCACAGCATTTTCTACAATAGTCTGGCCCAGGGTACTTTCCCCTACAATGGTTCATTTCAAAAGAAAAAATCTGGTACTCACATTCTTTCCTGACTTTCCTGTACTTCTACCTTTGGATCTGGTTTCTCTCTGATTCTACTCTCCGTGACTTTCACCTTTGCCGATTTCACCTGTATCTTTATACTACAATAAATTGTAAACTTTAATATAGTAACTTTTCTGAGTTCTTAGAGACCTCTGAACACAGGTTCACAAATACATTTTATACTTTTATAATTATAATATTGATGTACTCCTTGATCAAATAGACGTTCCAAAAATATATATATATTTTTAACTTATAGATGGGGGATTTTTTTCATACTGTTTATAATTCTAGTTTTATTAAATTATCTTACTTTAAATTTTCAAATTTAATAAAGGGTTTTTTTTTACTCAAGATATATTTATGTTTAGTTATTCCAGTGACACTTCAGAGAAGGTTAATACTATATTTTCATAGTATAGAGCTTGAAAATCACACATAAATTTAGCCTCATGTGATAAAATATGGTACTAATAGCTTCTACGGAAGTGGTCAACAAATTTTTTATGTAAAGTGCCTGCCTGATGGTAAATATTTTAGTCATTGCAGGCCATATGATCTTAATTACAACTACTTAGCTATTTTGTTGTACAATAGCAACTATAACCAATATGTAAACAAATGACTACATTCCAAAAATTATATTTACAAAAACAAGTAGCTAGTTGGATTTAGTGCTAGGAACATAATTTACCAACTCATGACCTAGAATCTCAGTAGTTGTCCACCATATCTGGTATGAAATCAGAGCAGTATATATAGGTCTATTATATCTTATGCATTACTATTTCTCCTCATGTCTCTTGCAGATTTTGTTTTATGAATCTTGATGATAATCTCGATGATAATTGGCACATGGGTATTTGCAGCCATTGAATCTCCTTTTTAAATTGCCTTCTTGAGCTTTATTAAAATGTCCTTTTTATTACAGTATAAATCTTAATGTGAATCCAAACCCTACCTAATACTTATATAAATTAAACCTGAATTATTTTATGTATATTGTCTTAATATTAAGTGTTTCATATTTTAAACTTTCTATATTATTTTTAGGTATGTCCTTTTGATAGAATCTCATACCATTTCCTCTAAATAAGTGACTTTAACCCAATGACATTGACATGACAGTTATATCTATCTTACCTTATGCTATGCTGTTTATATATATGTTAATGTTTACAGTTTTTTAAATAAAATCTTTTCAGTAATAAATGTTTTTTTATTATCTGTGTCTTCCTTCTAATAATGAGAAAGGTTGTATTTTTGCATTTATATTTATTAAACTGTACCTAGTGACACAGTAGCTACTACATCTCCTCTCATTTTTCCATGCTTTAACCTTCTATTTTAGTAGTTATTATCTTCTTTTATATTTAACTTTATATTCATTAAATATAAATTGATTATTCAATTCGTCAGGTATAAATGATATACTTTGTTACCTAGTTTAAAAGATGAAAAAATGAAAACCATTACATTGCATCCCTTATGCTATACCCGCCATACCCACATTTTATTGGAGCTAATCAATTCTAAACTTCCAAAAGTGTCTATCTTTAACTAATCCCATTTTAAATGTAGTTTTCCAGGGTTACTTTCTACATTCTAAAGCTCACCTGGATAACTCCTGTTTAGAAATTCATCCTCTACTAACCATGGGTCTTCTCCTTGCTCCAACTTGAAGATCACTTCTGGTTTTATAGAGCAATACCCTGTAAATGGGAAATAATTTAGGACACGGGTTTACTGTATGGGCTTTGATGATTCTGAATGTGAAGGAAAATGCAGCTTCAAGAGCGGCACAGTAAACAACAATAACTTAACCCTTTTTGGGGGGAGATGAAAACAAAAATATTTCAGATGCTCCAAAGAGATCTCCTTAAATCTCTAAATCACAAGCCTAAATAACATTAAATTCTAATTAATTAGCTATGGTGAGACAGTGAGCAATGGAGATCTACAAAAGGATCCCCTTCAATCTTTGATTGAGTACTAATTTGTGGATACGTGTGAGGAAACTACTTAGGGGTGGAGAATTAACAGAAAAAAAAGAAGAATGAAAAATCACCAAAGTAAACACAAAAGCGGAAAGTTTGTGTTTTCAGAGTAGAGAGGAATGGGATTCTCAGTAAGATTCCTCATCAGAAACCATAAAGGCCAGAAGGCAGTGGAGTGATACATTCAAAGTACACAAAGAAAAGGCCTATCAACCAAGAATCCTATATCCAGGAAAATTATCTTTCAAAGATGAAGCCAAAATAAAAATATTTCCAAATGAACAAAAATTGAGAGGTTTCATTGCTAGCAGACCCACCTTACAAGATACATTAAAGAAAGGTCGTTTGACTCATTTAAAAATTAACTGTATAAAACAATGAGTACATATGTGTAATGTTAGCTTTCTAACACACACAGATGTATGTTTATATTTCCCAATAAAATCATGAAAAAGGGTATGTAGGAGCCAAGCTATGCTGGACTAAGAAAATAATGCCAAATGGTAACTCAAATCCACTGTAACAACTGAAGAAAATCACAAATGGCAAATAAAAAGTTCAATATAACCAATGTTATAAACATATAAATGTTCTTCTTTCTTGTCTCAGTTTCTTTAAAAGATATAAAATTGTATAAAATAAAAATCACTGCAATATGCTGCTAGATGTAATATGTATAACAATAATATCACAAAGGAGGTAGGGGAATAAAGCTACATAGGAGTAACTTTTCTCTACATCCCTAAAATTAGGTTAATATAAATTTGATGTAGATTCTGGTGAGTGTAGGTATATATGATAAACCCAAGAACAACAGCTAAGAAAATAAACTCTAAAAAATATTGTGAAGAAAATCATTAAAAGAGTTAAAATGTTACATTAAAAAATATTCACACTACCAAACAGAAGAAGAGAAAAAGATGAGAAAACTACATGACACAGGAAGAAAATAAAATGTAAAATGGCAAACAAATACCCAACTATATCATAATAAAATTAAATGTAAAAGAACTAAACAATCCAGACAAAAAGCAGAGATTGTCGGGTTAGATTAAAAATAAAAACAAACAAACAAAATAAAAATAAAAAATAGATACAAACATGTTGAAAACAAGTGGCTGGAAAAAAGATATTTCATAAAAACAGCAACCAAATGAAAGCTACTCTAATATCAAACAAAACAGACTTTAAATTTTAAAAAGTGTTATTAGAGATAAAGAGATTTTATAATAACAAAAGGGCAAACCCATCAAGAACATATAACAATTATAAACTTACATGCACCCAACAATTGAGCACTAAAATACATAGAGATAAAACTTAACAAGTGAAAGGAAAAATACACAATCGAACAATAATAGCTGGAGACTTCATTATCACACTTTCAATAATGGATAGAATAATTAGAAGATAATACAGAAATAGAAGATTTGAACAACACTATAAGCCTACTAAATCTAATAGACATATACACCACACTCTACCCAACAGAAGCACAACCCACATTCTTCTAAAATGTATATGAAAGTCTCAAGGATATGCCATTTAGTAGGCCATAAAACAAACTTCAATAAATTTAAAAGTATAGAAATAATGCAGAGTTCTTCTTTGACCCCAATGGAATGAAATAAAAAATCAGCAATAGAAAGAAATTTGAGAAATTCACAAATATGTAAAAATTGAACAGCATTTTCCTAAATAACTAATGGATCAAAGAGGAAATTACAAAGGAAATTGAAAAAACTTTTTGATGACTAAAAGTGAAAGCACAACATACCAAAACTAATAGGATGAAGCAAAAACAGTGATTAGAGGGAGAAATGTAAAGCTATAAACAACTATACAGTTAACCCTTGAACAATGAAGGTATTCAGAGGCTGACCCTCATGCAGTCAAAAATTCACATATAACTTTTGACACCTCCAAAACTCAGTCATTACTTGGTATTGCTTCCAGGGGGTTGCTTCCAGGTCCCGCCTCCCCTACACACATAGAAACTAAAATCCACCAATGCTCAAGTCCCTCATAAAAAATGGCATAAAAAAAATGCATATAGTTGACCCTCCACATCCATGGATTTCCAATCACAGACTGAAAGTACTGTTTTCAATTTATGGTTGGTTGAATTTGCTAATGCAAAACCCAGGAATATGCAGGGCTGAATGTACATTTATTGAAACAAAATCTGTGTATAAGTGGACCCATGCAGTTCAAGGGTCCACTGCATTAAGATAGAAGATCTCAAATCAAAAACCAAACCTTCCATCTCTATACAAAGGAAAAACAAGAGCAAACTAAACCATTAGCAAGCTCAAGGAAAGAAATGATAAAGACTAAATTAAAAATTAATGAATAAAAAATAAAATTATGTGTAACCAAAGTTGCTTCTTAAAAAAGATTAGCAAAATTGACAAATCTTTAGCTAGATTAACCAGGAAAAAGAGAAGACTCGAATTATTAAAATCAGAAATGAAAGAGGTGACATTACTACTGACTATACAGAAATAAAAAATGATTATGAAGGGATAATATGAACAATTGCATGCAAATAATTATATAACTTAGATAAAAGGACAAATTCTTAGAAAGACACAAATTACAGAAACTAACTCAAGAAGAAAAAGAAAAGTGAACAGAGTTATAACAAGAGATTAAATCAGTAATCAAAACACTACCCATAAAGAAAAGTCCATGCCCATATGGCTTTACTGCTAAATTTTACCACACTTAAAGAAACACTAATAGCGATATACTAATTGGTATTAGTGTTTCTTCCCAAACTCTTCCAAAAAACAGAAAATAAAATACTTCATATATAACTGAATGAGGTCACCATTACCCTGATCCCAGAACCAGATAAAGACATCACAAGAAAACTATAGACCAATATCTCTTATGAATACAAATGAAAGAATCTCCATCAAAACACTAGCAAACTGAATCTGACGACATCTTAAATATATTATATACTATGCCAAGTGGGATTTATCCCAAGAATGCAAGGTTGGTGTAATATCCAAAAATCCATCAATGTAATTCACCATATCAATAGAATTAAAAAACAACACATGATAAACATAGAAAAAGCACTATGACAAAACTTAACACTCTTTCATGATAAAAATACTCAACAAACTTGGAAAAGAATGAAACTTCCTCAATCTGATAAACGGCATCTAAGAGAACACCACAGCTAACATCATACTTAATGATCAGAGACTGGAGCTTTCCCTCTAAGATTAGAAGACAAAGATGTTCACTCTCACCACTTCTATTCACTACTGCAATATAGGTTCTAGCTGAGTCAATTAGGCAAGAAAAAGAAAAGTTATCCAGATTAGAAAGAAATAAAACAATATTTGCAAATGAAAATATGTAGCAAGAATTCTAAGGAAAGCTGTCATCAGTTGAACATCAAAAATGGAGTCAGACTCTATTACAATTCACCTCTGATATTTGATGACTGAAATGTGTCATGGTTCACTTAACTGGATTTGAACTCATAAGCTAATATTGCGCTCTATGAGGACTGTAGCCTGAGGCTGTAAAGGAAGTAAAAGTTGTTTAAGAGCCCTGTACTGTGTATTTTGAGAAGTAAAATAAGTACTTTGGTCACTATTGAAGATGTCAAGCACTTCAAAAGTGATCAGAAATGTCTCAATGATGCCGTGTACAATGGTTTTAATATGTTCCAACTCATGTGTACCCTCGATTTATATTTTGGGGTATTTATGAGGCAAGGTGTCCAGAGTTCTTTCCTCAAAAAGAAGCTACCCTGGACAAGGAATTATGTTTGTCATTGGTTGAACCAGAGAGTCAGGTCATTGGCAAGGGCCCAAATGTCTGTAAAACTGCCTAAAAAGGACCGATTATTGTCCAATGCATCCTTCAGTGCCAAGATGAATGCTTGAAGTTTGGCCAGTTGTACTGACTTGGGTCCCATCTTTTATTACAGATATCTTAGTTAAAGGATGGAAAGTAGCAGTTCTCCAGAGAATTGTGTTATGTGTCACAGTGACACTATACTCTGTAAAATGTATGAACTCCTTTTGCTGTTCATTCAGTTGAGCTCAAGAAGCTCCCTAGATAGTCAAGGAATCTGGAATAAGGATAATCACCTCCAGCACTTTGGCATCTAACAAGGGACTTAAGACAGGGAAGGCCACCTCTTTTTGCATGTTTGTATCTATCTTGTAAATACCACTTCCTTTTCGGCAATGAGGTCTCACTGGTCTGGCCAGGTTGAAAGACACTGCTTCTATGACTCAAGGCACCACGAGCAGCTGGGTACTGAAAGTCAAAGAATCAGGACCCATGAGAGTATCTATGTCAGGAGAGGCAAGTATGCAGTCCACAAATGCCGCTGTAATGGCATTGCAACACATGTAACATAGGGCAGTTTCTTGCATCAGAAGATCATGTGCATTTTATGGTAAGCATAGGTAGTCCACAAAGTCCAAGACACATGAGAGGAGGTTGCTAAATTCTCTGTAGCAAAAGAGTCTCTCAGAGACAGGAGTGTCTATTACATTATAATTTAGACAGATTCTAGAGCATTTCGTTATAAGAAGTCATATTCAAAGTGGGCTAATTTGGGACTAATATTATAAAGGAGCTTAAGTAAAATTTGTTAAAAGGAATATGTTGTCACCAAAACAACAACAACAACAAAAACTAAAGATACTGGTAATATTGAGGATGTGGAGTGCCAAGAGCTGTTTCATGAATGTCAGGGATACAGCAGTCCTTAGTTGACCAAACAATTCTCAGAAATTCACCTGAGGTTGTGGGGCTTTGTACTAAGTGTGGGACAATGGCCCACTCCTTTTCGTAAGCTCTTTTATGAGTGTCTTTATGTCCTGAATGACTGTATCAAATGAATCTCCTCAGAGGAGTATGTCATCAATGTAATAGCATGTCTGTGCTCCCGAAGAGAGGTGAATGTGGTAAGATCTTGTCTGCAAAGATTGTGTGTAATGGCTACAGCTGAAGGGGTAGGTTCACTGAGTTCCATTTTGTCAAGATAATTAAGTTTAAGTGCCAACACTTAATTTTATTATATTACTTGTTGTATCAGTAGGTCCATGACCCACTATAATGGGTGCTATGACCATTGTGAGTTTGGGTAAGGTAATAATTCCAGTAGTTATTGTGAAGTATAATTGTTTGTTATCTATTCAATAACTGCTCTTATAGGAGATATCTTATTTAAATTTACTAGAATTCCCAAGTGAAATTGTAATTTGAGCCCCAGTGTTGATTAAGGGCAAGAAGGTTTGCCAATTTACCAATCAGCATGTCTTACCAGATATTAGTTAAGCATATGTTGAAGAGGTACAAAAGACACTTGGTGCCATCTTTTTTTTTTGGGGGGGGCAGGTATTAGTACATTTTGAACTTCCAACTGGGTCAATCTGTAGGCCTCTATTTGTATTTTTTTGTTTCCTCTCTCTCTATGTATCCAGGTTTGAGGTTTTTTTTTTTTTGTTTTTTTTTTTAGTGCTTATGAGGACATGAAAAAGTTCATTACTCACATATTGAGGCTTTCAAGAGAGAGCAGGGTAGGCATCAATGACTGTCTAAAAATGGTCTGAGTTAAGGAAGGATTTTACTGCATTTAGAAGATGTTAGAATTTCCATGTACATCTGATAAGTTATAAAAAGGCAGGATTTGTGTGGCTTGAACTGCCTCACTGATGCTAAGCAAGGAGGGGGCAGACTTTATCATTTTCTTGCCCAGATGTGCAACAGAAGAGGAGAGGGGTGGGGCTTAAAAGCTGTCAGTGCTAGACATCAAAAATGCAGACAGACTCTTTATTACACTAAGGAAACCCTAAACAGAATATATCCAAATAAATTCACACCCAGACATAAAATAGTCAGGCAACTGAAAGCTAAAGAAAAATAAAAAAAATTGTGAAAGTAGCAAGACAGAAACAACCTTACCTATATGGGAAAAACAACTGTAACAACAGTGATATCTCATAAGAAACCATGGAGACTAAAAGAAAGTGTGAAACTATTCAAGTGTGAAAAGCTGTCAACCCAGAATTCCATATGCAGTGAAAATATCCTCAGGAATGAAGCATAAATCAAGACATTCTCTAACAAAGCAAAATTGAGAGAATTTTGTCACCAGTAGGGCTACCCTAAAAGAATGGCTAAAGAAAATTCTCTAAATAGATTGCAAATGTTTAGAAACCTTGGACTATCAGGAAAATAGAAAGAACAACATAAATGCTAAAAAATACAGGTAGGGTAGTCCCCTCTTATCCATAGGAGATGTGTTCTAAGACCACCCCCGTGGATGTCTAAAACTGCAGATATTACCAAATCCTATACATAAGGGATCCACAACTCCTGGGGTGTGGACCAGTACCAGTCTGTGGCCTGTTAGGAACTGGCCCTTCCACAGGAGGTGAGCATCAGGCCAGTGAGCGAAGCTTCAGCTGTATTCACAGATGCTCCCCAGTGCTAGCATCACTGCTTCAGCAACCCCTCGGATCATCAGCCATTAGATTCTCAAAGGAGCACCGGTCCCTGGTATCAAAAAGGTTGGGGACCACTGTTATACATATTGTTTCTTCCTATACATACACAGCTATAATAAAGTTTAATTTATAAATTAGGCACAGTAAGAGATTAACAACAATAACTAACAATAAAAAAAACAATTATAACAATGTACTATAATAAAAGTTATATGAATGTGCTCTCTCTCTTAACGAACTGGCACAATTTCCTTTTCCTTCTTTATAATTTCACAGATAGAATATTTGTTCTTACCATAGATCTAAGCAACCTCAGTATGATTTTTTTTTTTCCTTATTAAGTCGAGAACTTTTACCTTTTCACTTAAAGGAAGCACTTTAAACTTTTCTTTGAAATATCCTAATTGCCAGACTACTCTTGTACTTTGGAGCCATTCTTAAGTAAAATAAGGGTCACCTGAACACAAGCACTGCAATACCATGACAGTTGATCTCATAACTGAGATGACTAAGTGACGCATACGGCAAACAAAGGGATGATTAGATAAAGGAATGACTCATGTCCCATGTGAAATGGCATCACAGTACTCAGAATAATGCACAATTTAAAACTTATGAATTGTTTATTTTTAGAATTTTCTATTTAATATTTTTGGACCTCAGTTGACTGTGGGTAACAAACCATGGAAAGCAAAACAGTTGATAAGAGGGAACCACTGTAAACGCAATAGGTATTCTTTCTCTTACATTCTCTAAATTGTTTCATGGTAGAAGCAAAATTATAACTGTCTACTATAGTTAATACTGTGTAGATAAAAAATATTTAACAAAATTATATTATAAATGAAGGAAGGTAAAATAAAAGGTAGTACACCTCATTCAAACTAATAAAATGTCGACAGTAACAGCTTGTGAAAATTTACATAAAATGTAATTCTAGAGAAAGACTAAAAAAGCTATAGAAAAATATCTCAAAAACATGATAGGCCGATTGAAATGGAACTCTAAATAATTAAGTAACCCAAAGGAAGGAAAAAAAGAAAGAAGAAAATAATAAAGAGTACACTTAAGCTCTAACATATCAATAATTACATCAGATGTAAGTAATCCAGATAAAACTTTTAAAAGACAGAAACAATCAGATGGATTTAAAAACATAATCCAACAATATACTGCCTACAAGAAACTCACCTCAAAAGTAATGATGTAGGGAAGTTAAAAATAATAGAACAGAAAAAGATATACTTTGCAAACACTTTTTTAAAAATCTGAGAAGCTACATTAATATCAACGAGGCCACAGAGGAAAAAATATTTAGAGAGACAGAGGACAGTACAAAATGATTATAGAACAATCTACCAAAATGACTTATCAATACGAAATATTTATATACCAACAACAGCGCTTCAAATCATATAAAGGAAAAACTGAAAGAACCAAAGAGAAAGAGATAAATCCATAATTATAGTTAGACCCATCAACACCCTCTTCTAACAACTAACAGAACTAGACAAAAAATAAACAAGGATCTACAACTTAACAAAACCATCAACCAACATGTTCTCATAGACATTTATTAAAAATTCCACCCAAGAAGGGAGAGAAGATGGTGAACTAGGAAAAAGCAGGGTTCGTCTCCTCCCAGGTCTGCATTGAAATTGCAACCAAATTTTAAATAATCAATGTGGAGAATCACCTTAAGTTTAGCTGACCATAACACCTACATCTGATACTATAAAGGAGCCACATGGAAGCCGGTAGGAGGGGCAAAGTCACAAATCGGGCTGGACCCACACCCATGGGTGATGGAGGATCTCCGGGAGGGAGAGTGAGGCTGCGGATGCTCTTCTGAAGGAGAAAGTGGTCCTGGTCTCATCTGGGGGCTCTCCAGCCAAGGGTCCCAGCCCAGGAAAGAGGAGATTCCTGACTACAGCAACCAGAGGGGATTCTGGTCGTTTGGGTGAGACAGAATGAGACAGAACCCCTGGATGTACCTTAGAAGGATCTGTGCAAAAGCTTTCTGACCTGCAGACACTCACCCAGGACACCAGTGGTGAGTCAGAGGCTTGTCTGGGATTCATTCTGAGAAAGTTTACACTACCTGGTGTCAGAAGGAGGGCTAGAAAGGCAGCAACCATTGTGCATTATTCTGGCCCCCCTACGGGGTAATCTACAGACATGCCAGCTTGATTGTGCAGACCCCTCCCACAGAGCCATTAGGAAGTGCTCACCCCACCCAACCTGTTAACTGCCCAGGGTAGTTGTTGCTGGATGGCTGCAAAGCCTTGTTCCTATTCAGAGCCAAGTATTCACAGCAGAGGGTGCCCAGCGCTGTGAACCACATTTCCATTCCCAGCTGGCAAGCTGTGCTGGGAGCCGCATTTAAGAGATAAGGTAAGGCAGATCACTGCTGCCAACACAAACTTGGACAGATATTGAGGTCCTATGGGCCAACCCCAGACAGCTGGTTTTGCTGTGATCTGGGAATTCTGCGGGAACTTGTGAACAGTTACCAAAGTTGCAGCAAGACTGAGGCTATATTGATCTGACTGCCATTGTCTCTCGGGGAGCCCACCCCACCCTACCCACAAATTGCCCCAGGTAGCCCATTGACAGTGAATTTCCACAGCACTGTCCTCTTCCTCCCCTGATCTCTTAATCCACATAAGCAACAAACTTTGGCTGGCACAGGGTGGGCATTGCACAGAAATTAATGGCAGGGAGACCTTTGCTGCCTGCAAGAGTTTCAATATTGTATCCGGGAAACACAGGGGTCTGTGGGAACACCCCTGATGGCAGATGGTCTCACTGTGATCTGTGTCTACAGCAGGAATGCCTAGGCACAGAAGTTGAAGCAAAACCAAGGGTATATTGGCTGAATGGACCTTGTCTCCCTTAGATCCCACTTCACCCAAGCCACAATGTGCCTGCAGCCCATTGACAAGCAGCCTCTTGTGCCCTGCTTGCCTCTAGGGCTATCCAGTTAGCGCAGGCAATAAACCTTGGCTAGCACAGTGAGCACATTTCGAGGAAAACAGTTGTGAACAGACCACTGCTGCCTGTACGAGCTGCAGTATCTCTTAAGGGAATTGCAGGGGTCTGTATTGGCCTGACGGCCCTTGACTTCCTGAGTTCCTGCCCCATCCAGTATACTAAGTGCCCTCTGTACACTGATAGGCAGCTGTCTCTGCCCTGGGGTGGCGCAGTTAGGCCTAGAGTGGGCAGCAGCTGACCTTGCTATGAGTGGAAACTTGTATAGGGAGCCACAGAGACAGCACTGGCACGTAAACTGACACTGCAGTGGCAGGGGGAAAATTTACTCAAGAGACCCAAGAGACTCCCAGCAGCCCTGTGCCACCCAACACACATATCACCCAGAGACTCATCCAGTTTCAGAGACTTACGGGCAACTGGCAGGCAGTGTCAGGCCTTGAGGAGCACTAGTCCCTCTGCTAAACTGCATAGGTCAGGGATGGGGGATAACCAACAGCTACCTACAGTGTTGTCTCTTCCACTTACCTATAGATCCATCAACAGATCATTTTGTAGTTCTCACCGGGTAGCCTTGAGCAATCAAAAGCAGTGGCTGACCTTGGCCTACAGGGGAGCTCCTCCGAAGGGGCCACAAAACCAATGCGTCTAGAGGCTGGCAACAGACCACAATGGAGCAACTCCTGATTAGTCTCATTAGTGATACACACAAAGAATGGTTCCAACAAGTACATAAGCCTGCTAGGGCAAATCCTACTCAGCCCCAACACAACTCTTATCCTAAAGGTGCAGCCAACTCCCACAATCAGTCAGCCTGAACGTAATCCCACTCACTGATGTACTAACAACAGTAAAGAAATAAAGACTCAACGACAACAGAAGATCATACACAGCCCACACAAAAGTCATGTCCAGAGTTCCCAACATAAAGGATTAGAGAGAATGCACCACTAGGCACACAGGACATGTTCCACATTAGGCCACCTGGCCAAGGGTAAGAAACGAAACAAAAATTCCTGAAACATAGAAATGAATACAGAGAGGCTGATAAAATGAGAAAACAAAGTAACATGCCACAAATGAAACAACAGGAGAAAACTCCAGAAAATAAGCTAAATGAAATGGAGGCAAGCAATCTACCAGAGACAGAGTTCAGAATAACAGTTGTAAGGATGCTCAATGAACTTATGGGAAGAATAAATGAGCACAATGAGAACCTCAACAGAGAGACAGTAAACATTAAAAAGGACACAGAAACCATAAAAAAGAACCAGACAGAAATGAGGAATACAATAACTGAAATAAAGAATACGCTAAAAAGATTCGACAATAGATTGGACAAAGCAGAACACTGAATCAGCAATTTGGAAGACAAGGTAGCAGAATACACCCAAACAGAACAACAAAAAGAAAAAAGAATTTTAAAAAATGAGGATAGTTTACGAGACCTCAGGGACAACATGAAGCCTAAAAATATACAGATCATAGGAGTACCTGGAGAGGAAGAGAGAGAGCAAGGGATTGAG
Organism: Rousettus aegyptiacus; assembly: GCF_014176215.1. NCBI lineage: Eukaryota > Metazoa > Chordata > Mammalia > Chiroptera > Pteropodidae > Rousettus > Rousettus aegyptiacus. The sequence goes on from NW_023416306.1 coordinate 70,659,052, forward strand.
GTTCTATTTGAAGAAATAAGGACAAAAAACTTCCTTAAACTGGGAAAGGAATTAGATATACAAGTTCAGGAAGCACAGAGTCCTAAACAAGAGGAATTCAAACAGATCTACACTAAGACGCATTATTAAAATGCCAAAGGTCAAAACCAAAGAGAGAATCTTAAAAGCAGCAGGAGAAAGGAAGCTAGTTATTTACAAGGGTGCCCCCATAAGAATGTCTGCTAGTTTTTCAATGGAAACTTTGCAGGCCAGAAAGGAATGGCAAGAAATATTCAAAGTTATGAAAAACAAGAATCTACAATTACGAATACTCTACCCAGCAAGGCTTTTGATTAAAATGGAAGGTGAGATAAAGAGCTTCCCAGACAAGATAAAGCTTAAGGGATTCATCACCAGCAAGCCAGCATTACAAGAAATGTTAAAAGGTCTTCTGTAAAAAGAGAAGGGGTAAAAAAGAAAATAGAAATAACACATATGAATAATAAAATGGCAGTAACAATGTACCTATCAGTTATCACTTTAAATGTAAACAGATTAAATGCTCCAATCAAAAGATATAGGGTAACTGAATGGATAAGAAAAGAAGACCCATGTGTATGCTGTCTACAAGACCCACTTCAGATCAAATGACACTCACAGACTGAAAGTAAAGGGATGGAAAAAGATATTTCATGCAAACAGAAATGAAACAAAAAGGTCAGGGTAGTAATACTTATATCAGATAAAACAGACTTTAAAACAAAGGCTAGAGATGGAAACCATGGCAAAATGAGAGACATACCCAGATCTCTCCCCTTGAAACAACAATAAGCTGAACATCTAAAACTAAACGACAAAAAAAAAAAAAAAAACACCCAAAGTACACACCAGCACATCTGAGCATGGGATCTGCGCATAAGGACTACCACAGGTCAGAACCCCAGGTGTCAGGTGTCAGCAGCCTCTGCCAGCCACCGGAGCTTCCTGTAGGAGGAGGGGGAGGGGAGAAGGTGCAGTGAATTCCCTAAACAGCCCTGCCTGAAAAAGTTGTGAGGTCCCTGTGGCTGGCGGCAGGGCCCAGTCATCAGGGCAGTAAGCAGAGAAGTAGAATAGCAGAAAAACAACAGTTGATTTTTACTGGCCACAGTTGCAAAACCAAGGGTGAGCTGCAGCCCCCATCACCCAACCCAGAAGACTTCTCCCCCCATATCCTCTGAGACCGATTACGGCAGAGCCCCCGGGGAATCTGAGCCAATGCTACCAAAACTGTTGCTAACACAGACAAGGACTGAAACTGAGGGTAGCGACAGTGATTAAATATTTATAAGAAAATAAAAAGGCATTTTTAAGGTTTTTTATAAAGCAGGGAGCCAAGAGGCTTAGATACCACCTACTGGAAACCAAAAGAAAAGAGCCTTCTTTGCAGCAGGCTAAAGAGAGATACTTATATAATAAATCTTCTTTCTGGGAAAAAAAAAAAAAGCAGAACACACTTCCATTAATACCCAGGAGGAGAAATAGTCCCTTAAACACCATGAACAACCAAAGTGACAAGGCATCTCAGAAAAAAAGAGAAAAATCTCCAGAAAATAAACTTACAGAGATAAAAATATGCAACTTAAATGACAGAGAATTCAGGATGGTACTTCTGAAAAAACATAGTGAGTTCCAAAATGAGTCATATCAATAATTTCAGGAATTGAAAAACAACTAGACGAGCAGAGCAAGAATACCGAAACTCTCAAAAAGCACAGAATAGGTCTTCTGTCGATAAAAACACACTGCGAGAGTCGAAAAATGAAATAGCAAGCTTGGGAAACAGAGTTGACCAATGGAGGAAAGGATCAGTGATATTGAAGACAGACATCTAGAAATAAATCAGAAGGAAGAAAGAAATTAAAGAATGAAAAATAATGAAAGGGAAATACAAGAACTAGCTGATATGCAGGAGAGGAAACATAAGAATAATGGGCATTATTGAAGGCAAGGAAAAGGAGGAGGGATTAGAAAGCATTTTCAGACAAATAGTTGACGAGAATTTCCCAAATCTAAGGAATGAGCTGGATCTTGGAATTCAAAAAGTCAACAGAACACCCAATTATCTCAACCCAAAAGGCCTTCACCAAGACGCACTGTATTAAAATTATCAAAAATCAACAACAAACACAGAATTCTAAGGGCAGCCAGGAAAAAGAAAACAGTAACTTATAAAGGAAAATGTCTGGAGCCATTTTGAGAAGCCATTATGAGGCACTGAAGAAGTCACATAGCTAAAAGCCATGGTATGGCTGATGAGTTTAAAACAATGGTCACCTTAGTAAGCCACATAAAGTCACCTTTAAAGGTAATGGAATGTTATACTACCATGGAAACAAGAACATGTAGGATCTTATGTAATTGACAACCATTGATTTAGATATGTATGGTGTGCTTTGCTATGGTAACGTTGTGATTGATTATGGTATTCAAAAATCACATAAAAAGGCTATGCTAAATAAACTCGGGGCTGCAGCTCTGACTGTATGCCCTCCCGGAAAGATCTTTCCTGTCTTCTCTTTTTTCCCTTAGGCTTCACCCCCCTCTTTCAGGTACTGATCGACTTTAGTCAGCTGGCTCTGGCAGGAAAGCCCATTAGATTATCCTTGGGCTTCTCAGCACAAGCCTTACAAACTTGAAAGTAGTGGAATCAAATATTTAAGCTATAATGTGAAAGGAACTACCAGCCTAGAATAATGTATCCAGCTAAGATCTCCTTTAGATGTGAAGGAGAAATTAAGACCTTTCCAGACATACAAAAATTGAGGGAATTCACCACTCCATGGCCTATACTACAGGAAATACTGAAATGGGTCAGCTCACCTAAAACAAAATGACAAAAAAAAAAATACATAATTAGGAGTAAAGTGACTATCAGACAAAGAGAAGCAGAGGAGTGCAACCCTTACTAAGAACAGGACATTATAAGCTTAAATAATAAGAAGAGAATTGCTATAGCAAGATAGTAGTAAACGTTCACCATATATATGGACAAAATGAGACAACAATGACCAAAAAGGGGAGGATTAAAAGATCCAAATTCACAAAGGAATGGAGATAAGGCATACACAGAAGAAAATAGATGACTGTATACATATATAACTATCCTTTACATATTTGTAATAGTAACCACACACAGAAGATTCAGAACTGAAGTATATAACATAAAACAAAAAGAACCAGAGGGAAAACTCACAAAACCCAACCAAAATAAAGAAAACAGAAACACAAGGACAAGGAAGCAAACACCGAGCCACCAGAAAGCAAAAGACAAAATGGCTATAAGAAGACCTCATATTTCAATAATCACCCTAAATGTAAATGGATTGAACTCACCAATAAAAAGCCACAGAGTTGCAGAATAGATCACAAAACAAAAAACAAAACAAAACAACCCAACCATATGCTGCCTCCAGGAGACACATCTCAGCTCCAAAGATAAATACAGACTCAAAGTGAAAGGGTAGAAAATGATATTTCATGCAAATGACATTCAGAGAAAAATGAGAGTATCGCCTATTTTTCTCAAACTACTCCAAAAAATTCAGGAAGAGGGAAGGCTCCCTAACTCCTTTTATGAGGCCATCATTACCTTGATTCCAAAACCAGGAAAAAACATTGCAAAAAAAGAAAACAATAGACCGGATCTCTTATGAACATTGATGCAAAAATCCTCAACAAAATATTAGCAAACCAAATTCAGCAATACATTAAAAATACACCATGATCAAGTTGGATTTATTCCTAGTATGCAAGGTTGGTTCAGTTTCTGCAAATCAATTAATGTGATATACTACATTAACAAATCAAAAGATAAAAACCATATGATATTAATAGATGCAGAAAAAGTGTTTGACAAAATCCAGCATCCACTTATGATAAAAACTCTCAGCAAAGTGGGAATAGAGGGAATACGCCTCAACATAATAAAGGCCATATATAACAAACCTGCAATTAACATTGTACTCAAAGGAGAAAGGCTAAAAGCATTTTCCTGAAGATCAAGAACAAGACAAGGATGTCCACTTTCACCACTCCTCTTCAACATTGTATTGGAAGTCTTAGCCACGGAAAGAAGACAAGAAATAAAAATAAAAGGCATCCAAACTGGAAAGGACAAAGTAAAACTCTCATTATTTGCTGATGATATAATACTATATAGAGAGAACCCTGAAGACTCCACCAAAAAAATTTTAGAACTGATCAATGAATTCAGTAAAGTAGTAGGTTATAAAATAAATATTCAGAAGCCAGTGGCATTTTTATACATCAATGATGAAGTTTCAGAAAGAGAAATTAAGAAAACAATCCCATTTACAATTGTGTAGAAAACTATAAAATACCTGGGAATCAAATTAACCAATAAAGTAGAAGACCTGTTTTCAGAAAATTATAAGTCATTGAAAAAAGAAATTGAAGAAGATACAAATAAATGGAAGCATATACTGTATTCATAGGAAAAAGAATTAACATTGCTAAAATGGCCCTACTACCCAAAGCAATCTATAGATTCAATGCAATCCCTATCAAAATACCAGTGGCATTTTTCAGAGAGCTAGAACTAATAATCCTAAAATTTATATGAAGCCATAAAACAAACAAACAAATAGCCATGGCAATCTTGAGAAAGAAGAACAAAGTTGGAGGTATCACACAACCTGATATCAAACTATATTACAAGACTACAGTAATCAAAACAGCATGGTACTGTCATAAAAACAGATACACTGATCAATGAAACAGAATAGAGAGCCCAGAAATAAATCCACGCCTATACGCTCACTTAATATATGACAAAGGAAGTAACAATATAAAATGGGGTAAAGACAATCTCTTCAACAAATGGTGTTCAGAAAATTGGGCGGATACATGCAAAAAAAAAAGAAACTGGACCACTTTCTTACACCGTATCTAGGAATAGACTCAAAATGGATTAAAGACTTAAATGTAAGACCCAAAATCATAAAACTTCTAGAATAAAACATAGGCAGTAAACTCTCTGATATTACTAACAGGAATTTCTTTTCAGATATATCTCCTTGGGCAAGGGAAACAAAAGAAAAAAGTAAAGAAATGGGACTACATCAAACTAAAAAGTTTTTGTACAGCAAGGGAAACCATCAACAAAACAAAAGACAACCAACTAGGAGAAGACATTCGCTAATGATACATCTTATAAGGAGTAATACCCAAAATATATAAAGAACTCATATAACTCAACAACAAAAAACAAAAAACGATCCAATTTAAAAATGGGCAGAAGAACTGAATAGATACTTCTCCAAAAAGGAAATATAGATGGATAATAGACATATGAAAAGATGTTCAAAGTCACTAATCATCAGAGAAATGCAAATTAAAACCACAATGAGATATTGCCTCACCTGTCAGAATGGCTATGATCAATAAATCAAAACACAAGTGTTGGTGAGGTTAATAGGGGTTATGAGAAGGAAGGAATGGGGAGTTAGTGGGTAATGGGAGCATTATGGGAGCTTCAGCTAGGAACGATGAAAATGTTCTGGAGATTAATGGTGGAGAGGGTTGCACAACAATGTGAGTATATTTAATGCTACAAAACTACATTTAAAAATTGTTATAATAGTAAATTTTATGTCACGTATATTTTACCACAATAAAAAATATATATATACATAATCAAAATTGTATTGTATCTAATTAAAAAATAAATTTCACTCTTAAGGACAATTTTCCCAAAAAGAAAACTCCAGGTTTAGAATGCTTCAGTGGTAGAGGGGGTATAGCTGAGTGGTAGAGCATTTGACTGCAGAATGCTTTAGTGGTGAATTCCACTAAACATTTAAGGAATAATAGCAATTCTATGCAATACAAATATCCTTTAAATATATAGGTACAAAAGTCCTTTAAATGTTAGTGAACCACAACCAGGAATATAAAAAATATAATACAATAATATAGTATAAACAACTGGGGTTCATCCCAGGAATTCAAGGTTGGTTGCACATTCAAAAATCAATGTAATTCACAATATTAACTGAATAAAAAGAAAACCATGTGACTATCTCAATAAAGAACATTTGATAAATTCAATGATGATGATTATCAGTGAATCAAAAAAATATCCTTCAGCAGACTAGGGAACTTCCTTAAAATGATAAAGGGCAGTTTAAAAAAATCTATTAATTCAGTTAATTATGTCACAGTGAACAATGAATATTTTAGCTCTAAGTTTAGAAATAAGACATGAATATCTTCTCTCACCACTTGTAGTCAATGTTATATTGATGGTCTTAGCCAATTATTAAAGAAAAAGAAATAAAAGGCATACAATTTAAAAATGAAGACATAATATATCTTTATTCACAGATAACATAATTGTGCATATAAAATGTCTTTAGTAATCTCCAAAAGATCTACTAAAAGAAATAAGACTAGCAAAGCTACAAAACATCAATGTAAATAAATCAACTGAAGAATATAATTGCAAATAAAATCTCTGTTAAGTGGCTAATATCCAAAATATATAAAGAACTAATACAACTCAACAACAACATAAAAAACAACCTAATTGAAAAGTGGGCAGAGGACCTGAACAGACACTTCTCCCAAGAAGACATACGAATGGCCAACAGGCATATGAAAAGATGCTCAACTTCACTAGTTATTACGGAAATGCAAATCAAAACCATAATGAGATACCACACCATGCCTGTAACAATGACTATTATCAACAAGGGAAGTAATGACAAGTGTTGGAGAGGTTGTAGGGAAAAAGAAACCCTCAAATACTGCTGATGGGAATGTAAATTGGTACAGCCACTATGAAAAACAGGATGGCAGTTCCTCAAAAAATTAAGAATAGAATTATCATGTCATCAAGCAAGACTTCTTCTGGGTATCTACCTGAAAATTTTGAAATCATTTACTCATAATGATTTTTGTGCCCCTATGTTCATGGTGGCCAAGACATGGAAAATGTCCTTCAACAGATGATTGGATAAAGAGGATGTGGTACATATATACAATGGCATATTGCTCGGCTATAAGAAAAGATGAAATGTTGCCATCTGAGACAAGGCGAATGATCATGCTAAGAGAAATAGGTCAAAAGGGAAAAGTAGAGAACCATATAATTTCACTCACATGCAGGATACAAAACTGAAAGCAACAAATCAACAAGACAAACAAAAACTCATAGACACAGAAAAAAGTATGGTGGTTACCGAAGGGAAAGAGGGCTGGAGGGGAAGTAGAAAAGGGTAAAGGGCTTCAAATATATGGTGACAGAAGATTTGACTTTGGGTGGTGAACACACAGTGCAATGTACAGATAATGTATTAAAGAGTTGTACACTTGAAACCTATGTAATTTTATTAACCAATGTCACCCCAATAAATTTTTTAAAAAAAGCTAAATGAAAGTAGAAAAAAGAATACATACTGAATGATGTACATAAATTTCTAGAAAGGCAAAACTATTGCGATAGAAAGTATATGAATGGTTCACGGGCGTCAGGGAAATGCATAGGGGGAGAAGAATGACTGCAAAGAGCTACAAGGTAACTTTTTGGGGTGACAAATATTTTATATCATTATTTCGGTGGTGGTAATAACCTACAGACATTTCCAAAACTCATCAAATTATACATTGAAAATTACTTTTACTTTCTGTTAATTATACCCAAATAAAAGTAATTTAGAAATTAAAAGAGAGAAAACAGAATTGCAGTCTAAAGGGAGTCATGTGGTAAGGTCTGCTCACCCAGTGAGACAAAGTGGCTATAGTTCTCCAGCACCACATTTCGATACAGGGTCCTCTGAGAAGCGCCCAGGTACTGCCACTCATCTGGGGTGAACTCTACAGTCACATCCTTAAACGACACTGATGCCTGTAAAAGCATATTTTTTATTCAATCTGAAGGGTTCAGAAACAGGTGACATAGCACATACCTTTGAAAGTTAATTTGTATCATCAGGTCTACTGTTGAAAATTGAAAACAAAATTTTATAAAGGATGCCTATTATAGCCCTATTACCGTCTTCCACTTTGGGAGTAGTAACATAATTGACACAAATATTATTTTCAAGCCCTAATGTATTGGTATTTATTTCTAAGTTAAATACCATAGACTTTCAGTTAATATACTAATGCTAACGTTTAGTGCCTTGTTTTTTAGATAGTTATATAACTAGGCTCTCCGTAATCTTTTCCTGTACCCCAGTTGACTGTCCTGAGCACTCTCTAAGGTACACACACCCACTTGGAGTTCTCTGCTGGGGTATGGGAAATCAACAAAGAGATACATGTAAGCCCCGGAAGTAGTATGCATCATCAGACTTGTTTTTCCGAAGCAATGCTCTGCAGGAAGAATAGAGGAAGTCTTATACAGCAAAACAGAAGAGACCCATCTAAGGACCTCGAGGGCATTATGCAAAACGAAATGAGTCTGACAGAGAAAGAAATACCATATAATCTCTCTAATATGTGGAATCTTAAAAAAAAAATTCTAAACACATAAATACCAACTGCAGATTGGGCTGCCAGAGGCAAGGGATGAGGGGTGAAAAAATGAGTGAACTGTTTTTGGTTTTGTTTTTGATTTTTTTTTATTGCATTTGTTTAAAAAGAGAGATGAACTATATTAAAGTAAAAATTGGGAAACTGATCTCTATAGAGAAAAGAACAAAATTTTAATCATTATAATTTTGTACAGCTATATGTAGAAAAGCTTCATGAACAGGGTAATTGCTGATGCCATTGTGAGATAAGAGAAAATATACATACAGACAGTCCTTGGCTTAACTTTTTAACATTATGATGGTGTGAAAGTGATACACATAATAAATTACATAAGATATTCAACAATTATTATAAAATAGGCTTTGTGTTAGATGATTTTGCCCAACTGAAGGTCAATGTAAGTGTTCTGTGCATGTTTAAGGTAGACTAGGCTAAGCTATGATGTTCGGTAGGTTAGGTGTATTAAATGCATTTCTGACTTACTATATTTATATGTTAACATAAGTAAAGGACCATCTGTATATATTGGTCTCTGTGCCTGGTTCCTGGCACTGAGCTCCTAAAACCCTTGTAATAAGTGATAAGAACACCAGAAGCATCCTTTGTTCTAATGAGGTGACTCTGGGTGTGCTCCTGGATGAATGCCGATCACCAGAAAGACCAAGCCATTAATAGAAGCTTGGAATTTTCAACACACACGCGCGCGCACACACACACACACACTTCTCCAGAGAGAGAGATTGAAAATAGAGTTAATAATTGATTATGCCTACATAATTATTCATCCATAAAACCCCAAAAGTAGGCATTTGGATAGCTTCTAGGTCAATGAATAAATTCATGTATCGGGAGAGTGATGCACCCCAACTCCATGGGGATGGATGCTCCTGCGCTCAGGACCGTCCCACACCTCACTCTATGTATCTCTTCATCTAGCTGTTCGACTGTATCCTTTATCACACCCTTTCATAAACTGGTAAATATAAATGTTTCCTTGAGTTGTGAGCTGCTCTAACAAATTAATCAAACCCAAGGAGGGGACTGTGGGAACCTCAGATTTACAGCCAAAAGGTCGGAAGCACAGGTGATTACTGGGACCTGCAACTGGCATCTGAAGTGGGCTGGGAGCAGTCTTTTGGGAATGAGTCATTAACCTTGGGATCTGCTGCTAGCTCCAGGTAGACAGTGTCAGGTGAATTAAATTGTAAGACATCCACCTGATGTTTCAAAAAACTGCTTGGTGGGGAAACGCTCTCACACATTTGGTGACCAAGAAGAAAATCCACAGAAAGCCCAGTAAAAGGAATATGAAGTGATTTAAGGCAAGAATTTTTCATTAGTTTTAACTGGGTTACAGTTCCTCGAAAGATCCTTTTCATAACATATTTTTGGACTTACCTGTGAGAAACTGAACTGCACTTGTTTTCCTCCTGGCTCTCACAAACTGGCTGTCCCTTGACAGGTCATTGAACCACTCAGGTCCAATTTCTTGAAAACTTTCAAGAGTCAGAAGTAGATCACCATGGAAACTCCTCGTGAGCCATCCTTTTGGGATTTCGTGAAGTCAGAATAAGTCAATAATGTCACATGGGCATGTGTGAGAGCAGCAGTGTCCGTAAAGAGTGGAGAAACCAGGGTCCATTTAGCAATAATGCAGACAGAATTTCCACCCTCTGACTGGACCCCAAATCTCCCCCACAAAGTGGCCTTTCCTGGTCAACATACCCTTGGGCTGCCCTAGCTCACCTCCCTCTTTTCAAAGCTGGCACAAATACTCCACTGTCACACCACAGTGTGGTGGCTACTGGATGTGGCAATACCTCTAAATTTGGGCAGAGGAATCAAGAACTTCTGAAGTGCAAATTTAGGCCCTGCTCCTCCCTGTGTTTTTTTTGCCTCTACCCTGAAGTTCTAGCGAAGAGGATAAGAACAGAGGTATTCTCCCCCAGGTAAAATCTCTGTTGGAGAGGTGTCCTAATTCCTACAACGCAAGGGCTGCTTCGTTTCAAAATAAATGTTTCTCAAAATCTGGGAAGTGTGTCTGAAAAACAAATTCACTTTAGGGTCACAAACCTGACACTCTTGGAATTCACTCTAATTTGACTTAAAATGCAGACAACCTGGCAGTGCAGGAAGAGCTAGGAACAGCCGACCCAAGGATTCTGATGGGACACCAGAAATTCCAGAATACATTTGACAGTGTGAGAGTGCCTTCATTCACTTCCAATTTCATCCCTGGATATTCAGGGACAGATCATTCAGGGACAGATCATTCTGTTAAGTGCTGTGAAAGATGTAATGCTGGTTTTAGGTAGGTGTGATATTTAAATAAATCCTGAGATTTAAGGCACAACTGCCCTTAATTGGTAGTTCCTTCATTGCTAGCTTGTGACTAGCGCACATCGCTCCAATCTGAGCATCGGTTGCTTTTTTTTTTTTTTTTTTAAAGCAGATGGTTATGCCGACCTCATAAAGTGGTTATGAGGTTTATTTAAGCCAAGCCACCCAGTGGATAGAACTAAGTATCTTTTGAATATAATGGCAGTTGTTATTTACTCAGTTGGCTATTTGCTTTACAAGCAATAACATCTCTCAGAACACCATTAGTTTCAGATGAGAAACTGGAGACTTACCGAGGTTCCTTCTGTCGCCCCTAACTACAGGTGGCTCTCACTGCAGACCCACCCGCCCGCGCTTTCTGGCAGCTCCCAGTCACCATTCTAAACGCGCGTTCCCCTTCTGCCACCTACACAGGCTTTTCTCCGGTACGGGTGCAGGTGGGGCTGGCCAGCATCGAATACCTGCTACTGACGGGGCTGAGCCCCACCGATGCCCCGGGAGTCCCAAGGGCCGGGGTGCCACCCCAAAGGTCCGGGCGGACTGAAGCATTCAGAATCCCGCCCGAGGGATTCCCGGGGCTTCCCCTTCACTCCTCCCCAGCCACAAGCCCCACCCCGCTTCACGATGCTCCTCAGGCCGCCCAGATTTCCCATCACCCCGGGGCTCTAACTTGAGGTGCGAATCCTCGGCGCCGGCGCAGAAGAGGACGTCTGTATGATGCTCTCCAAGTGACCGAAGGTGAAGAAGCTGGGAGGCGGGACGGACCAGAGCTGTCCATGCGCAGGTGAAGCCCAGAAGACCCTTTCCCAGGGTACTGCGCGGTGGGCCAGTTCCATGCAAGACTACATTTCCCATGAATCTCCTACTCCTTTTCGCGATTTGGCAATGTTTCCACTTTTTTAGATGGTTGGAAGATGCTATCCTTGACGTTTATCTTCTTCCCATATTGTCTCAGAATCCCCAAACGTTAGGGGTTAAATTTGAAGTTTACCGCCAAATACAAGGCGTGGTCCGCGATTAAACCAAGATTGAAATAACAACTGCTGTCAAAGATATTAGGGACAATTGGGGAAACTTGAATATGCACTGGGTTACTCGTAGGTGTAAAAATAATATTGCAATGGCAAAGGAAAAGTATTAAAGCATGCATAGTAAAATAAGATTGAAATTATATCTTTGTAAATTTATTTCACAAATTTTAAGGAAAATCAACTAGGCAGAGCAAATATGGCAAAATTATAAGTATTTTACATAGAGGAAATAGGTGAAGATAAACGCAGATTGTGTCGTTTTCTAAATGCTTGAAAATTTTGCAAAGAGAAAAAAACAGGGTAGACAAATGTGGGTACTATCTTCATCAGTGTACCTTTTAAATTCAAAGCTGCCATGAGAATCGAAGGTTCATAGAGATATGAGGAATAAGGCTGTGAAATAAGAATAAAATAACTTAAAATGGAGCACAGCAGATATTGAGTGAAAAAGATTTTCTCTCCACCAAACTCTATCTAGGCTCCTCTAAGTCTGCTTCTCAACTAGGCCTATCAACTTTGGCTTGTAAAGATTTGAACAAAACACACTAATAGTTCAAGGTCTCATCCCTAGGATAATGTTAAGCCCCTTTAAAGTGCCTGCCTGAGAAAACTTAAGGCAGCCAAAGAATCTGTAGGCCACAGCCAACAGCTGAAGTTAGGGCCCCTGTTTCCCTGTCTCTATGAGACGGTAGGAGCTTAATTTCAATAAGTACCAGTTAGCAAACCCAGATGGATTTCACATGGACTGATCCCCTCTTGCTGTTTTTTGTAATTTTCACTTACCTTGCTCTACTGAGCCCTAGCTCACCCCTCTCTATTTCTTCATTCTCTTTTCTAAACTACCAGCCACTTCTATACAAGTTAAAGTTGAGTTCAGTTCATGCTGGAACTGTTGCAATTCTATATTATCAAATAAAATCTGTTCTTCCCACGTTAATTTGTGTTCATTTTGGTTTATCTTTGACATACAAAGGAATAATATCTATAAGTAGCAGGGCTTACCTTAGGGGGAAAAATCAAATAACCATTTTAAAATTACATAAGTAACAAACGAAAATATGCACAACCCAATATAAGAAAATAGTTACCATGCAAATCACACATCCTAGAGATGATCCTACTTAAACAAGTGTGAGCATCTTGTCTTATTACCAAATTAGGGGCCATATGATTGTAATATTGTAAGAACTTCTTTTGATTAAATTACATGTAATGAGCATACTTTTGGTAATTATTTTATAGCATTGATTATTTCTTATTTCAATGACAGATTTTTTTTCTTAATTGGAGTCTACACACTAGGAGAAGAAAATGAATAAAGCCATCAGGAACTTAGTGCAATCTATGAGAACACGGCATAAAGCTTTACTCCTGACATTAAAGAGAACTTGGATAAATGACAGTTTTCTACATGAAAACACTAAAGATTCCTTGCCAAAATTCAGATTTGAAACTCAAAATATTTTGTCAGTTTGTTTTCTCCGACGTATTTTTTTACTTTTTAACTGAAAGGAACTATTAACAATGTCATTAGGACAAATATAAGCAACAATTGAAAAACACAGCAGTGTTGTTCACACATTAATACACATGCTGTCGCTAAACCACTAAAAAATTTTGCTGCAACAATACAAGTCCAGGAAGAAGAGAAAGTAAGAAGCTAAAATGTGTCTGAGCTGGCATTCAGAGCAGTTGGCCAAAGAACCTTAAATCACCTCGTTAGGAAAACCAGACAAGGCACTGGGACGAAGCAAGGCCACACCCACAGCTCTCGCATAAAACAAATAACTTTCAAGATTTAAACATTTCTAGGAAATTTTTCTCAGCATCATTTCTTTTTTTTATTTTAAAATTAATTTTAGGATAATGCACAACTCTTTTTTTAAAACATAATAACTTCTTTGGTACAATTATACTAATTTATAAAAATTAGGGCAACAAACAAAATTTTAAAAAAGCAAAAATTATTCTTATTCATAAACCTATAAATCACAATTATTTTTACATTAGGTGAATACCAATAACAGATGTATATTAATACTTATGTAGAAACCTAGATAAATGAAATTCCCAGCATCATTTCCTAAAAAGACTGTCATTTCCCATTAAATAGTCTTGATACTTTTATTGAAAATCATTAAACCATATGTGAGGGTTTATTTCTGGGCTCTCTGTTCCATTCCGTCAGCTTATATGTCTTTATGCCAGTACCACAGTGTTTGATTACTGCAGCATTGTAGTAAATTTTGAAATCCGGAAGTAAGACTCTTCCAACTTTAGTCTTCCTTTAGTCATGAGATCTCATATGAATTTTAGGGTAGAGTTCTCAATTTCTGCAAAAACAGGAAGTAAATAAGTGTACAGTCACACTACCTCGAACAAGCCTGATCCCATCTGATTTCAGAAAGCTAAGCAGTCAGGCCTGGTTAGTACTTGGATGGGAGACCACCTAGGAAGACTAAGTGCTACAGGCATAAAAAATACAAAAATAAGAGATTGTAAGTGACAAGGTCCTTGCAATCTGAGTGGTCAACCAAAGGTTACCTCACCTGAAAAAAATAAATAAATAAAAAATTAAAGTCATTGGGATTGTGACAAGGACTGCATTGAATCTGCAGATCTCTATGGGTAGTACTGACACCTTAATAATGTTGCATCTTCTAATCCATAAATGGGGGATTTCTTTTTATTTGTTTCTTCCTTAATTTTTTCTAGCCATGTTTCATAGTTTTCAGTGTACAAATCTTTCACTTCCTTGGTTTCTTATTCCTAAGTATTTCATTCATTCGAATGTTATTGTAAATGGAATCATTCGATTTCCTTTTCAGAATGTTCATAACTAGTGTATAAAAATGCAATTTATATTTGTGTTGATATTGTATTCTGCAACTTTGCTAAAATCTTTTACTACCCCTTTTTTTTGTGTGTATGTGGATTCCTTAGGATTTCCTTTATATAGTACCATGTTACTAGTGAATATAGTTTTACCTCCTCCTTTCCAATTTAGATGCCCTTTATTTATTTTTCTTGACTAATTGTTCTGCTTAGAATTTCCAGTACAGCATTGAACAGCAATGCAAAAGTAGACATCCTTGTCTTGTTCCTGATCTTAGACAGAAGAGCTTTTAACCTTTTGATATCGAGTATGTTATCCATAGGTTTTTCACATGTGCTCTTCATAATATAAATGTGGAAGAAGTTCCTTTTTATTCCTAGTATGCTGAATGTTTTTATCACGAAATAGTGTTGAATTGTGTCAAGTGCTTTTTCTGTGTCAGTTAAGATGATCACGTGGTTTCTTTCCTTTTTCTATTAATGTGGTATCTCACACTGACAGATTTTTTTCATTGAACCACCCTTGCATTCCTAAGATAAATTCTACTTCATCATGGTGTGTAAGCCTCTTAATATGCTGTTAGATTTAGTTTGCTAGTATTTTATTGAGAATGTTTGCATCTATATTCATAAGGATGTTGGACTATAGTTTTCTTTTCTTGAAGAGTCTTTGGCTTCGTTATCAGGATATGGCTGGCCTCATAGAATGAATAAGGAAGCATTACCTCCTTTTTTATTTTTGAAAAATTATTGAGTCGGTTTTATATTTCAAAAATTTGTCCATTTCATCTAATTTATCTGTGTTGATATACATTTGTTTATAGTATTCTCTTATAATCCTTTTTATTTCTGTGAGTTTGGTAGTAATGTCCCACAGTTATTGACATCAGTTATATGCATCTTCTCTTTTTTTTCTTAGTCGAACCAGTTTGTCTATTTTGTTGATCTTTTCAAAGAAACAACTGTTGATTTCAGTTTGTTTTTCTATTCTCTATTTCATCTATCTCCACTCTATTTATTGCTCCCTTTCCTCTGCTAGCATTGGGTTTAGTTTGCTCTTTTTTGTCTAGTTCCTTAAAATGTAAAGTTATATGATCGATTTGTGATTTTTTTAAGTAGTCACTTACAGCTATAAATTTTCTGCTGAGCACTGCTTTCACTGCATTCCATTAGATGTTTTGTTTCTTTCATTCCAAAATATTTTCTACTTCCCCTTCTGATTTGTTCTTTGACCCAGTGGGTATTTAAATGTGTGGTTTGATTTCTGCTATTTACTTTTCAGAGCCCTTAAAGAGTTGCTGTATACATTCTCTTGAGAATAGTTGCCTTCAGTAGGAGACACAGAGTGAAATGTGCTTATTAAATCTTTAGGACTGGATACTTCTTTTCCTCTTTAGGAGAGTGGAAGAATCTAGAAAGCTTTCTGTAAGTAGATAGGCCAAAATCCAAGCAGCAGGAAGGAATCTAGGGATACTCAGTGACATCATGAAATAGGAAACAATGGTGCTCGGGGAAAAAAGAGTCGTTAACTGGGGGCAAGGAGGGAACCCTTTTCTGAAGACATGGGACTAGAGTTGAATTTTGAGGATAAAATAAGTGGACATCATGAAGTAAAGGAAAAGGGAACTACACGTTCACAGTCATGAGAAGGTTGAGCTAAGATGTTTATGGGGAGTTGTTATGACAAGTACAAAAACCATGGGGAGCCACAATCACTCCCTCATTCTCTCAGGGGTGGGACCTCCACAGTGAGGTTTTCAGGGGATAGGGCTTTTACTTTAAGGTCCAGAACACAAGGAAAATCAGGCAGAAATTTGAACCATAGGATCCTATACCCAGGGGGTTTGTCAACCTTGCCTATCTCTACTACATTCTCTACCCCATCTCTTCCTTCCCTAAACAACTTCCACAGGAACTCTTAAAACTAGTTCCTTCGTAAACTCAGGGCAGAATCCAAAAGAAACCTGCAGGTTTCCAGTGAGCCTTTCTGGAATCCCTAATGGGCCTCTGAATCTCCAAAATCTGGCACCAGATAGCAGATTTCAGGATAAATTGGCTCTGGATCAGTGCTCCTTTAGGTCCTCCTCAGCCTTTCAAAGAGTGGCGGCAGCAGGCAATACTCCACAGGTCATACCCCTTACATTCCTGGAACCTGCTCCTGTCCTGAAGGATGAGACCATCAGGAACCAAACAACTTCCTTGAAACAGAGACTCCTCAGGAATCTCTCTTCTCAGCCACATAATTTGCATGGGCTAAGATTCAGAAAGTAAAACATAGAGAACCAAAGAGCAAGAAATTATTAGCATGCCTGTACCAAGTACTGCTTAGTGAACATGGTTCCCAAATCAAAGTTCACGATCAAGATAAATGAAATAGTGCTCTCTTTGGCTGTATATATACTAAAATTAGAACGATACAGAGATTAGCATGGCGACTGCACAAGGATGACATGCAAATTCGTGAAGCATTCTTTATTTTCCTATTTGAAAGCTGCTGAAAGTTCAGATCTTAAAACTTCTCATGTCAAGAAAAAAAAATTGTAACTATGTATAATACAGGACCCCCAAGCCTGGAACTTGCACCTGGGCTCTGGATAGTCTGAAAAAAACACCAGGAGGATTAGGGGGTGAGACACGCCATTGCTCTTGAGGCAAGGAAGCTTCAGCAGCAGCCAGTCAGGGCTACAGGAAAAAGCTCCCCACCAGGGCACACAAGCACTGTTTTTATCCCCAAGTGATGGAGCAGAGGGCGGAGCGGCACTTTCCTCATTAAGAAAACAGCTACCTTCTCAAGTGGATTGGAACAAGATGTGCTGCTTAGTTACAGAGCAGATAGCTTCCATGAGAACAGCAGACCAGCCACTTGCTTGAGCAGAGTAAAGTGATAATGTCCATGCGAACAGCAGAAAACATCCTTGGGGGCACGTACTACTGAGAGCAATTTGTACACTGCCTTCCTTATGGCTACAGGCCAGGCGGTCATGTGCCTTCTGAGTATGTGTAGGTACTATGTTCTGAGTTAACCCTACACTATGTATAGTGATGGATGTTAGACTTATTGTGGTGTTCATTTCACAGTATCTACTCCTACCTAAAAACAAAATGCCATAGTGAGAGGCAACAGGCATTTATTGGAGATCCAAAAGAAAAGCTATTTGGGAAGCACTGATTCAGGCAGAAACCCAAACAGCATTCTGATTAAGAGGTAAAGGCAAGGAGTATTTCTAAGAAATAGAACGGGAATAAGTACATGAATAGAAGGAAGAAATTTTATGGGTGTTAATAAGCTAAGGAAAGGATTTTTATAGGAACAAATTAACATAATGATGCTAATTCTAAAGAATGTCTTTGATTTTCAACTGGGGAGCCATATCTGCTTTTCTGTTAGTTTTGCAAACAGTTGTTTGGAACATAATGTTGCCTTCAGTCCAGTCCAAACATTATTTTGTCCAGCTTTAACATTCCAAAGGTTTGAGAAGGCATGCAAGGCAGTTCCTCTGGTATGGCAGCTCCTACTCCATTTCGAAGTGGCTATATTTATATAATTTTTCACAATACAAATATTGAAGCGTCATGTTATAAACCGGAAACATATGCTATGTCATTTATAGCTCGATGAAAAAAATACATATATATATATATATATATGTATATATATACCAAGGGAGGCAAAAGCAGCTTTAAAAAAATGTTGCAATTGTCATTGCAATGTTTCCTACCTTATATCCCAATTCCCACAATAAAATGCCTTCTAAAGTTCCTTTCATCAATTGTACCTCAAGCTCAATGTCCTAAAGCGAACTCATGTTCCACACACACTTGCCCCCAAAACCTCTACCCCCGTTTCTTCTGTCAATGAAAAATCCCACAGCTGCCCAAACCAGAGTTCTGAGAATTCATAATGTCTTTGTCCTCTCCCTTCCTTACTTCCCTACATCCAACCACTCACCGCTCCTGTATATCACATGTCCCCAAATATCCCTGACTTTTCTAATGCATTCTGATCTACTGTAATCATCTCTCGAAAACACACATCACGTCACTCTCCAGCTTAAAATTATTCAATGCTTTTTACAAGAAAGTTCAAACTCAATGTCGTTTTTTAAGACTACAATGACCTTAGCTGCTGCGTCCCTCCCCAGCCTCGTCCCTTCCTTCACTCCTACACAAGTTACTCAACTCTGTTCTCTAAACCCACAGAAAGTTCTGCCTGGAATACCTACCCTCCTCTATTCTTTTGACTTTGACGCACCCTCCAAGTCAGAGTTAGCCAAACCTCAGGTGTCATTTGCACAGCCCAAGTGGGTCCATTCCATACACCCAAACGTTTGCAA
The DNA here is from genome assembly GCF_014176215.1 of Rousettus aegyptiacus. NCBI lineage: Eukaryota > Metazoa > Chordata > Mammalia > Chiroptera > Pteropodidae > Rousettus > Rousettus aegyptiacus. The sequence continues at coordinate 70,678,109 of NW_023416306.1, forward strand.
TCCTGGAAGACGCCCAAGAGACTCCTTCTGTTTTGGCAGGTTAAAATACTTGCCATCCTGACCCGCTCACTCATTACTACGAGAGGATTTCGGTCCTGAAAGCCCGCCTCCTACCGGGACCCGGGACCGGACTACCAAGAACCTGCTCCTGCATCCACAGCGCAACATCAGGCGCGCGACCCCGCCTCTCACGCTGCCTCAGGGGCGGGGCGGGGCGCACGGCGCTTAGTGGGCCCGCAATGGGCGGGGGCGGTGCAATGCCCATGCGCAGGTGCGTGGCTCGGTAAGGCGTCTGTGCACCTCGGTAAAGAGGTTGGAAGTCGTTGGCAGTGACGAGAACCTAGCTTAGGTGAGGGAGAGTCACGGGGCCCCGTCAGAGCATCCAGATCCCCTAAATCCCTCTTGCGACTACGAGGCCCCTGCAGCTCGGCCATTCCGAGGAGACGGGCACCTTCCAGGGTTTACACTGGTATTTGGAAAATACACTGGGACGTTTAAAAGAAAATTGTCACATCACTTAAGGTTATTTGGGGGTCCTTCTTAGTAAAACACTGAACATTTGAACTTGTCAATGAACCAGGCTAGGAATTATCCCATTCCTTAGTTGCCACAGAATTCTAAAGAATTATGGTAGAATTTTACCTAGAAACAAAAAGCTTCCTCCAAATGAAGACTAGTAAGAATTGCAACTTTAACTCCAACTCGAAAAGATAGGTTTGTGGAAAGAAACTCATAAAATTCGTGGGTATACCTAATACACGTTAGCAGTAATTTCAACCTCCTCTTTTTGAACGACTTACTGATAACCTCGTTGTCAGAAATGAATATCAGTTACCAATGCCTTCTATGTAGCTATCTGTTCAGCATTATATCAGGTTCCAGGAGGAATCGAAACAAAGAATGATCTTTACCCTCTCGAAGGCTGCAGTATTATGTGTTTTGAAGGCTTTAGGGATCATCAATACAAAATTAGTGTATTCTAGGCCTCTCTCCTGATGGTGGTACTTTGGGAATAGTTCTGGGTAATCGTTGGCTGATACTTACGTTAGTCCTTTTGAAAAAGAGTTTTAACAAATCACTCAGTGTTTAGTGTGTGGATCTAAGTCTGCACCGTTCCTAACTAAAGAGTTTCTTATTCCTAACTTCTCTAGGTAATTTAAGCCCTTCTATCAAAATTTACCTTAGGTGAACTTTATGAAAGGTGAAAGATGTGAGCCTTTTGGAGTGTGATTCTCCAATAGCTTTTCTGAAGAGTCTCTATATCAGAAGTTACTTGGGATTCTTGTTAAAAATACAGAATTTGTGTGCCCCTCCCCCAAACCTACTAAATTAGACCCCCTGATAATACAGAGCCCAGAAGTCTGTAAGATGTAATCAGTGCTTGCATTTTCACCAAGCATCCACTCCATTGCAGAAACCATCCATGCTCTATACCCTGCCCTATTCACCTCTGGTTTGATTATTTGTGTATTATCTTTCTGCCTCACTTAAGTCCATAAGGTCAAGAGTGATGTGTATTTTGTTCATTATTAGTCTGTCCAGTACTGGTTACAATATAACTATGTAATATATTAATTATATATATTGAATGAATAAATGAATGAGCACCCAAGACTTCTCAGATTCCTCGTGATTTGCCTTCCACTTAGCCATCAAAACTTATCTTCTCCAACTTGAATCCTTCTGTCCAGTCAGGCAGTTTTCTTACCTGGGCCAAATAAATGTTTCTGATGCCCCAAATGTCCTTATAAACCAAACCCTCTGCTTATTTTCTACATCCTGCTGCAAGTTCAGTTTGTACATTCTGAAGCCTTCCCAGCCATTCCAGTCTTTAATGATAACTTCATTCTTGGGCCCTTATAGTTCGATCACACTTTAGCACCAATCCATGATTACCTAACTTTCGTAGTTGATCTTGGCTTCTCCCAAACATATAAGTATTTGAGTATCCCTAGTTTTCCAGGTATACTGTTGAGCAGTCTTTAAGTTTCACAGGGACATTGTCCCTGTCCTCTTGAGTAGAAGCTCTTAAACCTGTTCTAGTAGCAGAATACCAGGAACTGCGTTATTAGTTTAACAGCAATAATTGGGCCTCAGTTAAAACCTCATTTACATAGTCATTTACATTTGTAAGCTATGGTATCATCAATGCTCAAAGCTCCGTGAAATAAAGATATTTCATTTCCATTTATCACATATCTAATAAGAATTTTATAGTAGAAAATATGATTACGTGTATGCAGATCACATCTCAAAAATGGGCACATACTAATTTAAGAAATCTCATTTCCAAGTTTTTTTCCGTTTATGTCATTTCGAGTTGCTGAACAAAAGTAACAAGAAAGACAAAATTTTAATTAGAATTCTAGACACTAAATTTTAGTTGATTTCTTCAGTCTGGTTTACCAAACGCCTTTGTTCTATTAAACATAGCTGTCAGAGAAATAGAAAAGTAGTCCAGGGCACAGGCTTGTTCAGTGTGTGTGTATGTGTATGTCCACACACGTGGCAGTTTAAATTTCCTTTTCAGAAGTGGGAAGGTATCTGGACTAGTTCATCTTATATCCCTTTTGCAGGTCATCATGGCAATTGGGGTTGAAGAGATGAGATTTTAATTTTTTTTTGAAAAAAGAATCGCTCATTTATACTGGTGGTATAGCCTAACATAATTCACCAATACAAAGAATAGTATTTGTGAATGACAGGAGAAAGTTAAATCATAAGGTTCGAAGTTTGCACATATTTGTAGATTAGAATTCCAGTGCTAATCAGCATTGACTTCTTTTTGTAAAGATAACTTTGATGCTGTTAGAGTTGCTTCATTCTAGGATTTCAGGATTAGTGACTTTAATGTTAAAAGTGACTTTTAAGCAGTTAATGAAGGTGCTCAATAAGACAGACAGATGTGGTATCTGTCCCCGACCAAACCAAGGAAAGATTAGGCGTTTAGCATTGTTTTCAGCAGTTAACATAGTTCAGCTTAGACTCGATAGGCTGTGGTGTTTGTCAGCTCTCCCCACCCTTCCCCTAGTCTCTCACGAATGTCAAGGTGTCCAGGGAAGGTTTTCACTGGCCGAGATGAAGTGAGGGAGAACCACTACACACCAATGTGTTGCTTCAACCAGCAGGAACAGCGAGGCAGTGGGCAGGCAGGAAAGCTGCACGGCACCGATTAGTTTTAGAGTGGCTTTGTTGTCAACATGTCGTATGGATAAGCTTCACAAATATCAGGTTTTATTGGTTTTTCATGTCTACACTATTGGAAAGACTTTTGTTTGTATAATGTTCTGTTCAGGTGTATATTATGGTTTTAAAGCTTCTTTAGGATATATTGACTTATGAAGAGCAGAACAGAGAATTCTACTTTGTGCAGTAACCAAGTTGTGAAAGAGTATCTCTTTCATCTCTTCTAACAAAGTCCCTGCTGTTCTCAGTCTGTTGTAAACATGAAATTTAATTGTAGTAGCAGAGAGTGTTATCAGACATAGCTGCTTATAAGTTCCCAGCATACGGTCGGCCATCTACTTGGTTTTTAGTAAAAAGGAACATCTTTAATGGGGTGCAGCTTCAGCACTTTACATCTATAACAGGCACTTACTGTTTGTAAAACATGTTTAAGGGAAACTGATAGAATGAGAGTATATATAAATCAGTGTGTATATTTTTAGACGACGGGAAATTGCTAACCAGTATTCTTTCTAAATTTATTTTCACACCTATATAAAGGTAATGTGAAAGAGAGAATAATAGTAAATGATTAAAAGTCCATAAACTCACAATTATTATTCTGTAAGAATTTTTAGTATCGAGTAGATTGTTCCTGTGATCTAAACCTTCTCAGAACCTTCGTTGTGCTCTTTCTGACTGGAGAACCTACTGCAAGGAGGAGAAAGTACTGCACATTTTTTTATGTGTAATAGCTTTATTGTGATATAATTCACATACGCCAAATCTCACCCTTTTAAAGTAGACCATGGTTTCTCTTATATTTACCAAATTGTGCATTGATCACCACTGTTTAGTTCTAAAAGAAAACCCATACCTGTTAGTAGTTATTATCTATTCTTTTCGGCCCTTAGTCCCTAGCAGAGGGACTTTCCGTCTCTATGAATTTTTCTTTAATTCTGAATGTTTTCAGAGTTCATCCATGCAGTAACATTTATCAGAACTTCATTCCCTTATATGGCCAAATAATATTTCATTGTGTGAATATACCTCAGTTTGTTCATGTTTTCATCAGTTGTTGGACATTTGTGTTGTTATTACTTTTTGGCCATTATGAAAAATGCTGCTGTGAATCTTCATGTACAAGTTTTTGTGTAGACATATATTTTCTTAAATATATACTTAGGAGTAAAATTGCTGGGTCATATGGTAACTATGTTTAAATTTTTGAGGAACTGCCAGGCTATTTTCCAAAATGGCTTTACCATTTTACACTCCCACCAGCCATCCTGGCCACACTTTTTCTGGTCTATCTCTTTGATTATAGCCATTGAAGTGGTTATGAAGTGGTACTTTGTGAATTTGATTGACATTTCCCTAATGATTAATAACGTTGAATATCTTTTCATATGTTTATTAGCCATTTGTATATCTTCTTTGGAGAAATGTTCATTTATATCCTTTATGTCCATTTTTTAATTGGGTTGATTGTCTTTTTATTGTTGAGTTATAGGAGTTCTTTATGTATTCTAGATCTAAGGCTGTTATCAGATATACAGTTTCCAAATATATTCTTCCATTCTGTGGGTTTTTACTTTCTTGATTGTGTCCTTTAAAGCACAAAAGTTTTTGTTTTATTTTGATAAAGTTTTATTGCTTGTTTTTTTGAAATCTAATCTAAGAAATCATTGCCTAATCCAAGGTGACAAAGATTTACACTTACGATTTCTTCTAAGAGTCTTATAGTTCTCACTTTAAATCCCTGATTCATTTTGAGTTAATTTGTGTACGTCATATAACATGGGACTTCCATCTTCATTCCTTTGCTTGTGGATATTTAGTTATCTCAGCACCGTTTGTTGAAAAGACGATTTTTTCCCTGTTAAGTTGTCTTGACACCCTTGTTGAAAATCAGTTGACCTTAAAATAAGGGTCTGGACTCTCAGTTTTATTCCATTGGTCCAGATGTCTGTCCTTGTGCTAGTATTATACTGACTATCTTGATTACTGTATCTTTTGTAGTTAGCTGTGGAATTGGGAAGTGTTATTCTTTTTCAAGATTGCTTTGCTATTCTGGATATCTTGAGTTTCCATACAAATTTTAGGATCAACTTGTCAGTTTCTATAAGGAAGCCAGCTGAGATTCTGATGGCACTGCATTGGCACCTTAAAAATCTTATCTCTTCCTCCCTCCCCCCGCCCCCGACACATACTTCCACCCCTGACCCATGGATGTTGCCGTTTCCCCTTAAGAACTGGATCTCTGAAGGCGGAGTGCCCCCTCTCACATGCTCGCAGCGTGCACCCAGGGCCTGGCGTACCAGAGGTATGGTCTGTGGCTCTACCTGGGGTGCAAACCCAGGACCTTCTGTGTACAAAATGGATGTGCTAACCACTGCCCTATGGATCCACCCCAAATATTATGTCTTTTTATCCATAAATATGTCTTGTCATTTCATTTATTTAGATCTTTAATTTCTTACAATGATATTTTGTAGTTATCAGTGTGCAAGTTTTATATTTCTTTTGTTAAATTTATTGATAAGTATGTTACTCTTTTGATGCTATTGTAAATGGAATTGCTTTCTTAATTTAGTTTTTGGATTGTTATTTGGTAGTGTGTGGATATACAATAGATTTTTGCATGTTGTTCTTATGTCCTGCAAGTTGCTGAACACATTCATTAGTTTTTATAGTTTTTTCCTGTGTGTGTATTTCTTACAATTTTCTTTCTTTTTTAAAACAATTTTCTATGTGTAAGATTATGTCATCTGCAACTAGAGAATGTTCTTAATTTGAAATGGTTTTCTCATACAAAGAAAAGGAAGGGATAGTCCACAGATAGAGAGACTCTCAGAAAGCAGATACTTTATGGCAGTCTATTATGTTAAATTCAGCCTTATCACTTGTCATTTGTACAACTCCATAAGGAAACTTAAATAACATATGTTTAATCATTCATTAGTTGTATTTTCCCATTTTCTTGCAGAAGGAAAAATTAAGGCATAAGATCAATCAAGAGCTAGGAATCATCTTGGTTCTACTTTTTACTAGCTAACCATTACCTCTTTGTGCCTTAATTTTCCTACTTCCGTTCTGCTCATCAAAAGAAACCATTAACAAGGTAAAGAGAAAACCATCCTAATGGGGAAATATATCTGCAAGCAATGCCTCCGATAAGGTTCTCATATCCAAAATATACAAAAAACTCATACAACTCAATAACAACAAAAATGATCCAGTCAAAAAATGGGCAGAGGACCTGAATAGACACTTCTCCCTATAGGATATACACATGACCAACAAATATATGAAAAGATGCTCAACATTACTAGCCATTAGGGAAATGTAAATCAAAACCACAATGAGATATCATCTCATACCTGTTAGAATAGTTATAATCAACAGGACAAGTAATAACCAATGTTGAAGAGGATGTGGAGAAAAGGAACCCTTATACACTGCTGGTGGGACTGCAAATTGGTGCAGCCACTATGGAAAACAGTGGAGTTTCCTCAAAAAACTAAGAATTGATCTATCATATGATCCAGCAATCCCTCGACTGGGTATTTACCCCAAAGACTTAAAAAATCATATCCGAAAAGATATTTGCACACCGATGTTCATAGCAGCATTATTTATAGGGGCCAGGGCATGGAAGCAACTGAAATGTCCGACGATAGATGACTGGCTAAAGAAGCTGTGGTACATATATACAATGGAATATTACTCAGCCATCAGAAGAGATGAAATACTGCCATTTGCGACAATCTGGATGTACCTCGAGATAATCATGCTAAGCGAAATAAACCAGACAAGAAAAGTTGAAAATCACATGATATCACTTGTATATGGGATATAAACCTGAAAGCAACAAACGAACAGGACAAACAAACAGAAACTCATGGACATGGACTATAGTGGTTACCAAAGGATAAGGGATGAGGGAGGAGGGGGGAGGTAGACTTGGTAAAGGGGGTCAAATATATGGTAACTAAAGGAAACTGGACTTTGGATGGTAAACACACAATAGAATATACAGATGTCAAATGATAATGTACACCTGAAAATTACATGATTGTATTAACCAATGTTACCCCAATAAACAATTTAAAAAAATTTCCTACTTCCAAAATGAGATAATAATTGTACCTACTTTTTAAGGTTGTTGTAAAGATTAAATGAGTTCATATATGGTTCTTTGTATCTGGTGCATAGTAAGTTCTGTACGTGTGGGCTGTTCTGGGTATTAGTTGAGCAATAATCAGACGAAGTATGTTTTTGTTGCTTTTCTTAGTGACTGTGCCAAATGAGAGAGAACTTGATAGAGCCTATGGTGATTGTAGCAATGACTCATTCCTCTCCCCTTTCAGTCTACCTAGGGATCACCAGGGTCAAGGCAGAGGTAGCTGAAGAGCAGTGATCAGAATTACCAAATTAGAGTCCCAGCATAATGATCAGGACACATACTGCTTGTTGTCAATCACTAGATTAAACACCAGAAATATAAAAATTTTGTTTTCTGCTTTAACTACTAAAAATAAAAACTGACTTGAGAAACTTTTAGGTGTGCTAGTAAGGTCCATTCATTCATTCAGATGAGCCCCAACACATGCCTAGTGTATCATCCTGAGAATTAAAATTATAACGGAACTGACTTTGTAAATGTACTTCTAATCGTTCTCTGAGCATCAGTACTTGTGTGGCTTAGAAGAAACTAAATGGCGTCAGGATGGGAGCAGCTTCCACTTCAGGTTTCCAGGCAGATTTTGAAAGTACTTCTTAAGTAACTAGATATACTTAAAATTACCTTTTCAACTGATAAAAATTTTTATAATCATATCCTTCACTTGAAAGCATAAAGACATAAAAGATAGAAAAAGCATAGATTTTTCACTGGGTTTGGATATTCTTTCTTGGTTGAACAAAATTCCTGTGACTCTTTCTGCCCCTTAGGAGTCCTTATTCATGGTAAACCTTAAACAGAATGACTCTGAGAAGGAGGAGATGCCTTATGTCGGCCTGTGTCCTCTAGCTCTGAGACGTCCAGATGAGTATGGAGGGGCCAGGCCCATGGGAGAACCAGTCTCTTGGATAGTGACCCTGATGTTAACCGTTTCTTAAACTGAGACACTTTCAAGAGGGGAAATATTACTGTTCACTAACTAAACTAAGGTGACTTTCCCAAATTTCCCACAACGATAAAGTCAATTTTTTTAACCTTTTTATTTGAACTACTTACAGAAAAGTTACAAAAGTAGTATACTGAGTTTCCATATGTCCTTCTCCCAACTTTCCCCAATGTTAGCATCTTATATTTTACATTTTATTTAACCATACCTTGTCAGGTTTTAAGGTAGTCATGAAACAGGTAAGAAAGTGTCCAACTAGTTTTTCTTAACTCTGTATGCCCCCGTTGAAGGAGAAGCATGGTCAACTGTCCTGACAGGCAAGCCACAGCCCGCTTTGTAGGCAATGAGATCTTAAATGACTGCTTCTGCCCTTTAGGCCCACATTCCCACGGCACATTCTCACTTGACCTAGTTTGTCCTGTGTGCTTCTACATTGGCAATACTAGTCTCATAGATCATGACCATTCTTGAAATATGCCTTTTTCTTTGCAATGCATGAAGCACTGTTTGGCCCAGGGGCTAATTGCTTAGTTCAGTATACTTTAAAAATAAAGCAAATATCTAATTATTTCCAGTAGTTAAGAAAACAACTGGTAAAAAAATTTTTTTAAAGAAAAGAACTGACAAAAGCTTTAATAGTCCTTACCATTGGAGAGCTTAGTGGTATTGCAGTGACTCAAATTTGTAACAGCCTTTGAGCTTTTGTGTGGGTGAGAACCTAGTGTCAATTGTGGAGTACAGTAATTATATACTTATTTGCTATCTCTGCCATCTCTTACAATTTTTCTACCATGATTTTTGAAAAGGCTTTTGTTTTAAGATAATAGTAGATTCACATGCAGTAATATGAAATACTACAGGGAAATCTCATATACTCTTACCAGTTTCTCCCCCAGTGGTAACATCTTGCAAAACTATGGCACAGTATTACAACTAGAATATTGACAGTCAAGATACTAAAAAAATTTCATCACCACATGATCATTCATGCTGCTCTTTTATAGCCATTCCCACTCTCCTCCCATCTCTGCTCCCTCCTGAATCCCTGGCAACCACTAATCTGTCCTCCATTTCCACGATTTTGTCATTTCAAGATTAACAAAGTGAAATCATACAATATGATCCTTTGGGACTGGATGTTTTTACTCCACATAATTTCATCCAAGTTACTGTGTGTGTCAATAGTTTATTCCTTTTTATTGCAGAGCGGTATTCCGTGGTATGAGTGTATCACATACCATTTACTCACTGAGGGACACCTGGGTTGCTTCTAGTTTTTGTCTATTACAGTCATATCATATGTAAAACGTCTATAAACATTTATGTACTGTTTTTTTCTATTACCATAAATCTTTATTTCTCTAAAATGAACACTAACGAGTTCAATTTCTGGGTAGTTACATGTTTAGCTTTTTGAGAAACTGCTAGACTTATCCAGAGTGGTCAAACGATTTTACATTTCCAACAGCAGTGTATAGGTGATGTAGTTTCTCTGCATCTTTGCCAGCATTTGGTGTTGCCACTATTCATTTTAGACATTCTGATAAGTATATAGTGATAATCTCATCATAGTTTTAATCTGCATTTTCCCAATGACTAATTATATTAGACATCTTTTCATGTACAGCTCATTTACTATCTGTGTATCTTCTTCAGTGAAAAATCTCTTTATGTCTTTTGCCCATGTTCGAATTGGATTGTTGGATTATTTACTCTTGAGTTTTGAAAATTCTTTATATATTCTAGACGCTAATGCTTTGTTGGTTATATGATTTACAAATATTTTCTCCCACTCTGTAGCTTGTCTTTCATCCTCTTAACATGTTCTTGCAGAACAAAGGTATTTAATTATGGCAAAGTTCAATTTATTTATTTTTTCCCTTGGGATCTTTTGTATAAGGAATACTAGGTTGAGGCTCAAATTTTTACCAATGCACATTCATTTGCTCCAGCATCATTTATTGAAAAAGCTGTCTTTACTCCATTGAATTGCTTTCTTTATGTTCGTCACAAATCATTTGGGCATACTTATTTAGGTTTATTTCTAAGTTCTCTATTCTGTTCCATTGATGTTTGTGTCTATTCCTCTTCCAGTACCGCACAGTCATGATTCGTTTAGCTATGTAAGTCTTGAAATTGGGTAGATGGATTACTCTCACTTTATTCAAAATTGTTTTAAAAACAATTTGTTCCAAATTCCTTTAACTACTTTAGTTCCTTTGCCTTTTCATGTAAATTTTAGAATAATCTTATATATACAAAAAAAATCTTGCTGGGATTTTAGGTTAAACTTATATATCGGTTTGCAAAGAATTGACATCTTTACTATGTTGAGTCTTCTAATCAATGAACATGGTATATCTTTCCATTCTTTCATTAGCATCGTATAGTTTGCAACATACAATTCCTATGCACGTTGTTAGAATTGTATGAAAACATTTCAATTTTTTATGCAATTGTAAATATAACTGCATTTTTTTATTTCAGTGTTCACGTGTTCCTTGCTAGTATATAGAAATACAATTAATTTTTGTATGTTTATCTTTTATCCTGTGAGGTTTTTGGTCTGATGTGGTTTGGTTTTTTTATAGATGCCTTGGGATTTTCTACATAGATAGTCATATCATATGTAAATATAAACAGTTTTATTCCTTTCTCTCTGATCAGTATGCTTTGCCTTTTCTTGCTTTATTGGAAAAGCTAGAACTTGCAGCATTACATTGAATAAGAGTGGTTAAAGTAGACAGTGTTGCCTTGTTCCAATCTTAGAGGAAAAGCATTAAGTCTTTTGCCATTAAATATAATGTTACCTATAGATTTTTTTGAACATGATCTTTACTAAGTTGAGTGAATTCCACCTTGATTCCTACTTTTCTGAGAAAGGTTTTTATCATGAATGGATGTTGAATTTTGTTAGATGCATATTCTGTGTCAGTTGATATAGACTTTTTCACTTTTGCTCTAGTAATATGGTGGATATCATTGATTAAATATTTAAAATATTCAACTAGCCTTGCATTTCTGGAATAAAGACTACTTGATCATGGTGAATAATTCTTTATATTGCTGAATTCTATTTGATCATATTTTGTTATGGATTTTTCTATATTCATGAAGGAAATTGGCCTGTAGTTTTCATTCCTTGTACTGTCTTTGTCAGGTTTGGGGTAATACTAGCTTTTTATGGAAGTGATTGTGTAGAATTTGTTTTAATTCTTCTTTAAACATTTGATACAAATTTCCAGCAAAACCATCTAGGATATACCATAGATGAAGTATTCAAACACTAAAACTAACTCTTTAAAGCCAAATCATCTATTTATAAATTATTTTGATAGATATAAACTCTACTAAATATATTTTTTTTTCCTGGTAACATGTTTATTATTTCAAATGCCTCTGTTGTACTATGAAAATTTTGCCTTTAGAAGTACTGAGATGCTTTTTAAAGTTTTTCTCTTATTCTCATCACTACAGGTAAGATGTAAGCAATGTGTGCTTCCTGGTAACCTTTACTTTCAGCTTATTGCCTCTAATCTACTAGAGCTTCAGAGAAGCCAGTGGCTTTTAGTTTGGGAAATTTTGTTTGTAATACTTCAAACATGGCTACAGCCATTTTGGTTATTTACAGGCCTTATTTTTACATAGTTCCTTGTTCTTCAATATATTTGCGATAACTTTTAATTCAATCCTTAAATTCTGTAACATTCACTGACTACTACACTACGGCAGTGAGAAGAATTTCTTTTTTTCTGCCTCCAACTCAACAGAAGAAAGCTTTTTCAGGGATAGAGTTATAATCTCTGGACTAATAGCTAGATCATGATAATTCTGCTATTGATTCTGCCTGTTATATGCCTTGGCTTTTCTTTCTTTATAAATTTATTATACTCTGTGTTCCCAGGAGGAAAGGACTAGGCAAACATAAAATTGTGCTCAGGAAAAAAAAAAGTAAATCTAGATATCACTGGTTTCTAAAACAAACTCTGTAGTTATTAGAAGTTATTGGGACAAACCTGAGCTTCTTTGTATTAAGTGGAAATAATAATGAAACTGCCCCTCCATTTTAACACTGGTTATCCCTGGGTAGTGAAATACAGGCAGTTTTTTAAAAAATATTTATTTATTATCAAAGTTTCATATCACAAACATGTATCATCCCTATGATTAGAAGCAGTAAGTTATTAAAAACAAAATACAGTTGTTACAGTAGCTGTAATTCAGCTCAATGCTGAGAAGTATGTTATAGAACATTTTATCTTTAAAAGTAAAATTATCTGCATTATAACTCTGACAATTTAGTTACATACTCTAAGCTATGGGTATTCGATCTTTGACATATCAGACATTATTGATTTGACCACATAGAAAGAAGGAAGCCACGATTTGTTGTCTCACTTATTTGGAAATTGTTGGACAAAAATAAAAATTGAGATTTCTTGATCAAGTGACATCAGTAAAGTAGCGACCAGAAAACTATAGACCTTCCTTTTCCCCACAGAGACATAAGGTTAGCAACAGTATATAGACCTGAATACCTCTGTGAGAACTCTAGCTAACAGTTGAGAAGCTACAGCACTCAGGGCATTGTGAACCCAAGACAGAATTTTTGCAAAAGTGGTAGGAAAATTCATGGTGTTTGGCCCACTTGTTCCTCCCACTATGTGGCATAGTGCGGCAATTGGAGGAGCCCCCTACACACACACAATGGAAATCCACCCTCAAGATTGAAACAAAAAAGGAGACTGTGCATCCAACATTCTGGTTTCTCTGGGGTTGTCAGAGAGACTGGTTTTTGCCTCAATTATGCAAAGCACGTCTGATACCAGCACCAGAATTTGAAAGCGGCTGAAAACAGAACATGGCAGCATATTAAAGCTGCAGTTCCATAGGCAGACACCAGAGGGAGCAAAGAGACCAAAAAAGGCTTGGGAGGTCATTGAAACTCCTGGGCTGCTAGGTAAAAGTTTTCCCCTGAAGGAAGTGAGTACTCAAAGGTTAGGAGAGGAGGTTGTTTTTTCAAATGCCCAAATCCTAGCAGAAAAAATTACAAGGCATATGAAGAAATAGGAAAATGTGTCCCAAAGGAACAAAATAAAGCTTCAGAAACCTACCCTAATGAACACAAATCCCTGAGATGCCTACAAAGAATTTAAAATTACTGTCATAAAGATGCTCAGTGAGCTAAAAGAGAATACCGATGGATGACTAAACAAAAGCAGGAAACAATGCATGAACAAAATGAAATTATCAATAAAAAGCTGGAAACTATAAAAAAATGCCAAATAAATTTTGGAGCTGAAAAGGGTAATTGAACTTAAAAATTAATTAAAATAGTTTGACTAAAGACTTGGTAAGCCAGAAGAAAGAATAGGTGAACTTATAGATAAGTCATTTGAAATTATTGACTCAGGGGAGCAAAAAGAAAAAAAATGAAGAAAAGCATAGGAACTTATAGGACACTATTAAGTGGAGCAGTATTCAACAAGTCCTCAAATAACATTATTTCATGATAATGTTGAAGAGGAAAAAAACCAGTTCCTAGCCAGGGCCACAGTCTGTGTGGAGTTTGCACGTTCTCCCAATGTCTAAACGGGGACGCCAGTGTCCTCCCCCAGATGTGCACATTAGGTTAATTGGTGTGTCTAAATTGTCCCAGTATGAATATGTGTGTGTGAGAGAGTATGAGTGTGCCTTGCAATGGAATGGCATCCTGCCCACGGTTGGGTTCTGCCTAATACCGTGAGCTGCCTGGATAGGCTCTGGCCACCCACAACTCTGAACTGGAATAAGCAAGTTGGAAAATAATTATCTAATTTATTTTTATTATTCTTTTTTAAATGTATGTATGACACACATTTATTTCAGTGTTTAATATTAGAAATGTTTTAGGTCTTTATTTAGAAGTTTGGAGATGTTTTGTAACCATAAATATGTTGTAGGAATTTAACTCTTGTTTATAGCAATTAGCCTATGGTAAAATTGGTTTTGATATACATCGTTTTACTTAAAGTCACAGTTTCCAGAATCTATTGATGACTGTAAGTGAGGGCAAAGAGCTTATTTGAAGAAATGTCCACAAACTTCTCAGGTCTGAAGGGAAAATGAAGATACAAACTCAAGGAGCTCAAACAACTGTAACTAGTATACTTCCAAACAGAAGCATGCCAAAACATATTATAATCAAATTGTAGAAAGTCAAAGACAAAGAGAGAATTTTGAATGAAGCAACAGAAAAGTGACTAGTCATTTGTAAGGTTCCATAAGATTGTCACTAAAATTTGCAGGTCAGAAGAGAGATGATATATTCAAACTGTTGAAAGAACAAAACTCAACCAAGGATACTATATCTGGCAAACTGTCCTTCAAAAAAGGAGAAATTAAGACTTACATAAAAGCTGAGAGATTTCATTTCAGCTAGTCCTTCTCTACAAAAAGTACTAGAGGAAGTCCTTCAACGTGAAATGAAAGGACAGCAGATGGCAACAAATAGCTGCACGAAAAAATAAGTTTTTCTGGTAAAGGCACATACATGGATAAGTATGATCATTTTGGTGCATAAAATTTAAATGACAAAAGCAATCAAGAAATTATAAATTATAAATGTAACTTGTGACATCAGTAACATAAGGCAGGGATGATAAAGCTATAAATCTGTGAGTAGAGTTTTACATACAATAGAAGTTATCAGTTTAAAATAGAACGCTATAGCTTTAGGATGTTTTGCGTAACTGGAATTATAACCACAAAGAAAGTATTTATGGAATATACACAAAAGAATGTGAGAAGGGGATCAAAGCATACCATTACACACACACACACAAATCAACAAAACACAAGGCAGTAAGGAGGGACAAAAATGATATAAGACACACAGAAAACAATTAACAAAATGGCAATAGTAAGTTCTCCCTTATTGCTAATTACTTTAAATGTAACTGAATTAAACCCCTCAAACAAAAGATATAGATTGGCCGAATAAATTAATAAAACAGAATTTAACTATATCTTGTCTTACAAGAGACTCAGCTTAGATCTGAGGACACATTTAGGCTGAAAGTGAAAGGGTAGAAAAAGATGTTCCATGGAAATAGTAACCAAAAAAGAGCAGGAGTAGCTGTACTGTAAATCAGACAAAATAGACTTAAAATAAAAAATAGTCCAAATAGACAAACAGGGACATATATATTGACAAAAAAAAATCACCAAGAAAATATAAGAATTATAAATTTTACATACCAAATCTCAGTGTGCCTAAATATATGAAGCAACCTTTGACAAAATTGAAAGGAGAAATAGACAGCAACACAATAAGAGATTTCAGCACCCCACTTTCAGTAATGGATAGAGACCCAGACTGAATTTCAATAAGGAAATGCAGCACTTGAACAACACGTTGTCCAGTTGGAACTAACAGACATACATATATAGGACATTCCACCAAAGAGCAGCAAAATGTGGTTTATTCTAAAAATAAAACATTCTTCAGGATAGGACACATGTTAGACCACAAAACAAGTCCTAACAAATTCAAGATTAAAATCATACAGAATACCTTTTCTGATCACGGTTAAATGAAACTAGAAATCAGTACTGCAAGAAAAACTGAGTAATCCACAAATGTAGATATTAAACAACATACTCTTAAACAACTGGTGGGTCAAAGAAGTTACCAAAGAAATGAGAAAATATCTTGATAAGAATGAAAATGAAAATAAACTCAAAAGAAGCAGAAGGAAGGAAATAATAAAGATTAGAGCAGAGATAAATGAAATGGAAATAAAAAATAGAAAAAAAAATCAACAAATTTTTTGAGAAAAGCAACTAAATCGACAAACCTTTAGTAAAATTAAGAAAAAGAGAGAGAACACTCAAATACTAAAGTCTGAAATGAAAGAGGGGACATTACAACTGATGCCACAGAAATAGGAAAGGATTATAAGAGTAAATACACAATGAACAATAAATAGAGGAAAATAGAAGAGCGGACATCGCTGGACTGTTTTTATGGATAAGTATTGCCCTGATACCAAAGCTAGACAAAAATACTAAAGAAAACTAAAAATGAATATCCCTGATGAATATTGAGGCAAAATCCCCCACAAAGTACTAGCAAATTGAATTCAACAGCACATCGAAAGATCATAAACCATGATCAAGGGGGACTTATTTCTAGAATGCAACATAAGAAAATTAATCAGTGTAATATACCACATTAAACAAATGAAGGACAAAAGCCACATGATTACCTCAACTGAGGCACATAAAACATTTAATAAGATTTATTACTGGGGGAAAAAAAAACTCAACAGACCAGAAATATAAGTACTCTACCTCTAGATAATAAAGCCATTTATGAAAATTCCACAGATAGCATGATACTCAACAGTGAAAGACTGAAAACATTTTTTTAAAGGTCAGGAACAAGGAAAGGATGGCCACTCTTACCAATTCTATTCAACACGTACTGGACATCCTAGCCAGATCACTTAGATACAAATAAAATAAAATAAAGTAAAATCAAAGTATCCAAATTGGAAAGGAATAAGTAAAATTATCAGTTCACAGATGACATGATCTAATATATGAAAAACCCAATATATAGAAACAATTCAGCAGAGTTGCAGGATACAAAACACTCAAAAATCAGTTATATTTCTATACACTAAAAGTGAATAATCAAAAGGAAATTAAGAAAACAATTACATTTAAAATAGCATGAAAACAAATGAAATTCTTAGGAATAAACCTAACAAAGGAATTGAAGGACTTGTATACTGAAAACTACAAAACATTGCTGAAAGAAATTAAAGACAAATAAAGGGAAAGACATCCCATGGTCACAGATTTGAAAATTTAATATTGTTAAGATGTCCATACTACCTGAAGCAATCTGATTAAACAAAATCCCTATGAAAATCCCTACAGCATTTTTTTCAGAAACAGAAAAATTCATCCTAAAATTCACATGAAATCTCAAGGGACCCCAACCAAAAAGCAAAACAGTTTTGAAAAAGAATAAAATTTCAGGACCCACACTTCCTGATTTTTAAACATATTCCAAAGCTACAGTAATCAAAACAGTGTGATACTACCATAAAGACAAATAGACCAATTGAATACAATAGAGAGCCCAGAAATAAGCTCTTATGTATATGGCCAAAATATATTTTTCAGAGATAACAAGACCACTCAATAGAGAAAGGACAATCTCTTCAACAAATGGTATTGGGAAACTACATTCACATGCAAAAGAATGAAGGTAGACACTTACCATCTGTCATATATAAAAATAAATCAAAATGAATTAGAAGCCTAAATATAAGACCCAAAACTATAAAGCTCCTAGAAAACTATTAGGGTTCTCCAGAGAAACAGTACAATAGTACTAATTTTATTTATGTGTGTGTGTGTGTGTGTGTATGTATATATATATGTGTGTATGTGTATATATATATATATATATATATATATATATATATATATATATATCTTTAGATTTATTATAGGAAATGGTTCATGCAATTATAGAGCCCCAAAGTCCTATGATCTGCTGTCTTCAAGCTGGAGAATTAGGAAATCCAGTGGTATAATTCAATCCAAATCTGAAGGCCTGAGAACGAGGGGCCTGTGATCTAAGTCCTGGTCTGAGTCTGAAGGCCAAGGACCAAGAGTGCTGATGTCTGATGGCAGGAGAAGATGGATGTCCCAGCTCAGGAAGCAATATTGTCCCTCCTCTGTCGTTTTGTTTTATTCAGACCTTTAATAGATTGGACAATGCCCACCTGCATTGGTAAAAATGATCTTATTTACTCCGTGTACAGATTCAAATGTTAATCTCTTCCAGAAACCCTCACAGACACTCCTGTGTTTTACCAGCTATCTGGGCATTCCTTAGCCCAGTCACATTGACATATAAAATTAACCATCACGAGACCACCCCTTGTCAACATGGCACCCATACACATGCAAATTTCTTACCAATAACTCTAGGCTATTTGCTACTTCTTCCTCACTAGGTCTAATTAGTGTAATGTCATCAGTGGAATAGACACATGCAATATCTTGTGGAAGAGAAAGACAATCAAGGAGAATTCATAGACCTCTAAGACAGGACAGTTAAGGTATATTTACTGAAAGCAAATTGCCTCCGATGGACCTTATGGACAGATGGGGCGGGGTGGGGGAAGCATTTACCAGATCACTAGCTGCATACCAGGTAATAAGAAATATGTTAATTTGCTCAGGTAATGAAAACATCTGGTACAGCTGCTAAAATTGGAGTTACCACTTGGTTATGTTTATGATACTCTGCTGTCATTCTCCAATATCCACATGTTTCCTGCACAGGCCATAAAGGAGAGTTTGATAGGGACGTGGTAGGAATCACCATCCTGCATCCTCCAAGTGACACTATCTCTGAGCTTCTCCCCAGATGCAGTATTGCTTTTGATTTATTATTTTGCTAGGTAGAGGCAGTTCAGTTGACTTCTATTGGCCTTTCCCACCATCATAGCCCTCTGTCCCACAAGTTAGGGAACTAATGTGGGGATTCTGCCAGCTTCTAAACATATCTATTAGAATTAGACATTCTGGAAGTAGGGAAATAACCACAGGATTGGTTGAAAGACCCGCTGGAACCACTGTGATTCATTGTGATTTTACCTTGGGCAGTTGTGCCAAAAGTTGGTCCCTGCCACTCTGGGATCCAATTTCTCATACATATACAGGTTTTCCAGTTGAGTGATGTGGTTCCCACTATAAGGTCATGGCTACAGAGAAAAGCAATCATGGAATTCTTTCAGGGACATTGGAGCTCCCCTCACAAATTTATCTCTCAAACATGTCATCGAAAGATATGCCTTCTGTATCTGCCCAGTGTGGGTAAGTAGATATTAATGATAAATCCACTCTAACATTCCAATTTACCTAAACCTCTGAATCCCTTCCTCTTCATAAACGAAGGGAGGTCTCACCTTTCCAGTTTGCTCACAATAGGCTATCTTTCGATCAGTGTTTCAGCCAACCAATCAAATGAACAATTAGAACCTTTTCCAACTCTCTGATCTGCAACATTAAATGCAGAATCTCTGCTTAGTGATTCCATACCAACAAATTCAGCCTTATCCAATTTTATGTTCCTTAGGCCATTATCTTCCCACTCTTGTATCCATTTCCAGATATGTTTCCCAGATTTCTACTTGTATAAATTAGAAAACTCAAGTGGTTCTTTTGGAGTGTAGCACACTTCCTCATGAGTCACACTCTGTACCTTACCATTAGAAACCTGATGGGACCTGATTCTAGTTACTGCTCTAGAAGCAAAGAGGTGGTGGTAGGGGTGGGTCATGTGGAGAATCAGCATTGTCTTACATGGTAACTGCCTCAGAGAAAATTGCCATTTTCTCAGGCAATGCAGTGAAATCCCCTCAGGTGAAGGTGGAAGGCCAATACCACTGTTGATGGAGAGGCCACTGTCACTGGGGGTGGGGATTCCACCTCCATTGGGGGTTGGGGAAGCCACTTTTGCTGGAGGTGGGACCAGTGGAACCAAGCCCACAGGCAAAGAAGACTCATTAGAATTTAGGGGTTCAGCGTTCCCAGCTTCACTGGGGTTTTCTACATATTTCCATCCCAATTTACAGGATCATATTTCTTCTCACTCAGTGCCCTCACTTTAACAGTAGACATTCTGTGAGGCTGGGAGTTCAGCTTTATTATAATTCAGCCAGTTGCTGGATGAGGATTGATGTCTGATTCTGAGCAATGTCAGCCCTGGGGCCAGAGAAGATAAAGCCTTCTTCAGGGCATTCATGGAAGCTCTTAGGTCATTTATGCTTTAGTTGAACAGGGGACCTGAATCTCAGAACTCAGCCTCTTCTCTTACCACTTTATCGAACAACATTGGGAGCAAGCAACACCATCATATTCCTTAGTTTTACAAAAATGTTTAAAAGTATCATATACAGAGTCACTTAGCCCCTGCTTCTTATAAGTGATTAATTAGGAGTATTCAGTGTAGATATTTTGCATATCTTTATATACCTTTTATACCATGGATTATCAGTGCTCTTTTTACTATTGGAAATGGAGTTCATTAGCATCTTTAAATCTAATCAAATTGGAGAGCCCAATTCCAGAAACCCAGAACCAATTCAGAAAACTCATTCTTAAAGTTCTGTTCTTCTAGAATCAACGCTAATACCAAAATCTTTATTAGTAGGGGTTCTCCAGAGAAACAGAACCAATAGAATATACATAGATTTTACTATAGAATAGATCACTTGATTATGAAGTCTGAGGAGTCCCACAATCCATCATTTATAAACTGATGAACCAGTAAAGCAGGTGGTGTATTTCAGTCTAAATTCAAAGTCCTGAAAATGAGGGAGCCAGTGGTGTAGTCCTAGTCCTAGTATGAAGGCCTGAGAGCCAGGGGCCTATGGTATAAATCTCAGTATGAATCTGAAGGGCTGAGAACGAGGACTGCCAATGTCTGTGGACAGAAGATAGATGTTTTATCACAGTGAACCTGGCAATGATTTCTTGGCTATGACGAAAAAAAAAAAAGCATGGGTAACAAAAACAAAAATAAACAAATGGGATACATCAAAACGTAAAAACTTGTGTGCACCAAAAGACACAATCAGCTCTGTATCGAGAGATCCCTGGAAAGATGACGGACTAGGTGAAAGCAGGGTTCATCTCCTCCCGGGTCTGCATTGAAATTACAACCAAATTATAAAATAATCAATGTGGAGCATTACTTGAAGTCCAGCTGATTATAACACCTACATCTGATAATATAAAGAAGCCATATCATAGCCGGTGTTGCAAGAGTTTCCAGAAGGCCATTTAGAGATCTACAGGATGTGGTTAATCTATAACTGGCTGAGTTTGTCATTCCTGCAAGCCCTTCCCTTTGCATTTTTCGCATGCCTCCTCTCTTCTCTTAAGCTGACCTTGCTACGAGTGGAAACTTGTACAGTGAGCCACAGAGACAGTGTTGGCATGTAAACTGACACTGCAGTGGCAGAGGGAAATTTACTCAATAGACTCAGGAGACTCCCAGGGTCCCTGAACCATCCCCAACACATATATCACCTAGAGACTCATCCAGTTTTAGAGACTTACAGGCAACTGACAGGCAGTGTCAGGCCTTGAGGAGCACTGGTCCCTCTGCTAAACTGACATAGGTCAGGGAGAGGGGATAACCAATCGCTGCCTACAGCGTTGTCTCTTCCACTTACCTGTATATCCAGCATAGGCAACAACCACCAGGTAGCCCTGAGCAATCAAAAGCAGCTACATAAAGAAGTTATGTAATTCATAAAGATCTATGCACTCCAATATTCATGGCAGCACAATTTACATTAGCCAAGGTATGGAAGCAACCTAAATGCCCATCAACAGATGATTGGATAAAGATATTATGGTTCATATATACAATGGAATATTACTCTGCCATTAAAAAAAATGAAATTCTACCATTTGCAAGGACATGGGTGGACCTAGAGGTTATTATGCTGAGTGAAATAAGTCAGGCAGAGAAAGATAAATACCATATGATTTCACTTATATGTGGAATCTAAGGAACAAAAAGAACAAACTAATCAAAAACAGACTCGCAAATATAGTGGACAATTTGGTGACAGACAGAGGGGAGGTGGGATAGGGGGCTGGGAGAATGGGGTGGAGGGTTAAAGAAGTATGAATTAGTAGTTGACAGTTGGTCACGGGAATGGGGAGCACAGAAGAGGGAATGCAGTCAGCATTAATATGATGGCTAGGTAGGGGGCCAGCGGAGGGAAGGAGCAATTAGGGGGATCATTTTATGAACTTTATAGATGTCTAACCAATGTACTGTATACTTGAAACTAATTTAAATAAATATATAATTTTTAAAGACACAATCAGCAGAGTGAAAAGGCAACCTACAGAAAGGGAGAAAATGTTTACAAATCATATCTGTGATAAGGGGTTTACATTCCATAATAAATAAAGAAGCCCTACAACTCAACAACAAGGTCAAATAACACAATTAAAGCATGGATAAAGGATTCAAGTAGATTTCTCCAAAGCTGATGTACAAATGATCAACAAGCATATGAAAAGATGCTCAACATCACTAATCAGAAATGCAAGTCAAAACCACAATGACATATCACCTCACATCCATTAGGATGTGTGCTATTAACAAAACTGAAAATAACATGAGTCCTAGCTTGGGCTGCCATAACAATATACCATAGACTGGGTGGGTTATACAATAGAAATTTTTTCTCATGGTCCAAAGACTAGAAAGTCCAATATCAAAGTCCCAGCAAGGTAGGTTTCATTCTGAGGCCACTCCGCTTTGCTTGTAGGCTGCCACCATCTCGCCGTGCTCACATGGTCTTTCCTCGATGCATGTGCAAGGGAGAGAGCAAGCTCTCTGGCATCTCTTACAAGGCACTAACCACTCTCATTACTTTATCTGAACCAAATTATTTCTGAGAGGCCCCTTCTCCCAAATACCATCACATTGGGGGTTAGGATTTCAATGTGAATTTGTGACATCAGCGGCGGGGGTGTGGGGCCGGGGACACAATTCAGTCTATAGCAACAAGTATTAGTGAAGATATAGAGAAACTGGAACCCTTGTGCACACTTGGTAGGATTGTAAAATGGTCTAGTCACTGTGGAAAATAGAGATTCCTCAAAAAATTAAAAATAGAACCATATGATCCAGCAATCCTTCTTCTGGGTATATATCCAAGAGAATTTAAAACAGAGTCTTGAAGAGATCATTGCACACCCATGTTTAAAGCAGCACTATTCACAGTAGCCAGAGGTAGAAGCAACCTAAATGTTCATTGATGGATGAATGAGTAAGTAAAAGGTGGTATATACATACAGTGGAATATACAGTTTTAAAAAGAAGGAAATCTCGTTACATGCTATAACATGAATGAAACTCAAAGACATTTTGTTAAGTGAAATAAGCCAGTAACAAAAGGACAAATACTGTATGTTGAGAAAGGCAGTCTCATTCATAGTCTTTTAATCTTTACTTAGCCACATAAAGATTGCCCTTGAATCTGGAACACTTCCCTTACCAAGAGATAAAAAGCCCACACAGCCTATGTGAGTTTATCACCTTGTGTGATAACATATTTCCTTATTACAGGCATAACGAATATTATTTTGTCTCTGCTTAAGGTGTGTGTGTCATATGGTACCTGGCCAACCCCAGTGTTATATCTGTCCTCGAGGGAGGGGGGAGGGTTTCTTCCACTGCTGCAAGAGAGGGATTCATGTAGGCAAATTGTGCTGCATCAGCCACCAGGAGAGACCTGCTGGCAATGGGAGAACTGAGACGCACTACTGAAGCGGGTCTTGCTCTGTCTTTTCTCTGGTTAGTAAAGGATTATTCCATCCAGTTCTTGACTGTGTCGTATTTTCTTTAGCGACTCCAATTCCAAGATGCAATGGGCACAAGCGGTTAGAGTTCTTTCCCTGCGATTAGTAACTGGTGCACAGAACTCTGCTGGACACTATATGAATCCATGTGTATGAGATATGTAAAGTAGCCAAATTCATGGAAATGAAAAGTAGGATGGTGGTTACCAGAGGTGGGGGGAGGGGAAAGGGAGTTTTAAAATGGGTATAGGGTTTCAGATTTGCAAGATGAAAGGTTTTAGAGATTTATTTCACAACAATGTGAATGTACTTGATACTGCTGAGATGTGTAAGATGGTAGATTTTATGTGATTTTCACAATAAACTTTTTAAATTGAGGTTTCCTTCCCAACTCAAATTTATCTTATAAAGCCAGTTGAAATCAAAGCATTTTATTTCCTTCCATTTCTATCTACCCTCTTCTTTAAGGAATGAACATCACAGACTATACTTGAGAATGACAGTTGCTAATTTTATAATACCCTGGAATTGAAATGGATAGAGGATGAGAGGATAGGAAACCAGATAACATCCCTTCACTTCCTGAGATGGACTGTTAGTGTAGTTCCTCAGATACGTTTATCTCCCTGGGAAGCTGGTGTTTTGATTCTATTACACTTATCCAAATCAATAGGCGAAAATATATATGTGACCCTAATATCTCTACGCTTATGCTCTCAATATCTTCATAGTCCCATCAAACAGAAGTGAAAAGGGCCAAGAAAGTGGGTCATCCCCATTTCTCATGACCAAATAATAAATAATAACTATTTGGTTTGTGTTCTTGTGCCATTTCTTAAAGGCAGAGCTAACAAATATTTTTATGCATAACTGACACCTATTGTAACTATATTGTTAGTATAGAAAGTTTAACATAATTTAAATTAAGTAATTGAATGTTCTGGGTTATTTCACTGGATTCCTTTCAAACTAGCCTGAAATTATCTTTCTTAACTGAAATATCAGATGGTTTTAGAAAAGAAGAATTAAATGATTTCTATCTAGAGTATGATCAAGTTGAAATATTACTATTTTACAGTTAAATTACCATTTTACAAAGGGAAACCACTGCTCATTCAGTGAATATTTCCAGAACATATAACCATTTTAACTTCCATTTGTACCTTACCACTTGAGGATAAAAATTAAGTGATAGTTAAAGTAACAACATTTAAATATGAAAACATGATCTTTCACAATATTCTATCAAGACAAAATTGTAGACTGTGGTTCTTTAAGAATAATTCCGATGGGAAGTTCCTGAGATGGAAATCCTTCTCAGAACTACACCTTTCACCACCCTCCCCAGACACTCCACCCCCTC
The DNA here is from genome assembly GCF_014176215.1 of Rousettus aegyptiacus. Classification (NCBI taxonomy): domain Eukaryota; kingdom Metazoa; phylum Chordata; class Mammalia; order Chiroptera; family Pteropodidae; genus Rousettus; species Rousettus aegyptiacus. The sequence goes on from NW_023416306.1 coordinate 70,703,171, forward strand.
ACCACGACAAATATACACCAACAGGCATTCTCTTTAAGCCCCACCAAAATAAATTCATATGTGAGCATATCAATTATGAGGTATAGGTGATCAGTTTATCTTACCATTATAAAAACAGCAAAGATTTTATGTTTTTGCTAAGTACTAGGTTTAGAAACCTTATGTAAAGTACAAAGTTTATAATTCATTTTGTAATACTGGCAAAATGATTATTCCATAAAATATACAGAAAAAATATTCCAGGGAAAATATTTTTCTCCCAAATTGGCAAATTAATAAAATATCAAAGGAGATATGGTTTAATATAATTAAATTTATTTTTGAAATATAAAAAAAGGATTTTATGATCTTTCCATTATATAATTAAGTCATGATGCTTCACAGAGATGATTTTTAAGCTTTAAGGAAATTAACTATATTTTTCCTGCTTCTTTTGTTATTTTGAAAATATAAGCACCAGGTTCTAATGTTTAAACAAATGAAATTCACTGTTTATGATCTGGATTTAAACAGATTATAACATATGCATATTTTAAAACATATTTTTAAATGAGCTATTTTAACTATTTTCTAACTTGGGAGTTGATAGCAATGTTATCACTTATGTCGAAAAGTGGTGCTCATTATCTTCTTTGGTTCTCTGCATTTTTTATCCCCTCAAGACCTACCTTCACAAGAAATAAACACTTTGTATTGCAATCCAAACACACCAACTTTTAACACTCACCGATTTCTCCCTGCCATAGAGAAATTTAGAAAAATTGTTTTGCTTTATTTCCTTGTCTTGATTTTGAGTTTGTCTTTTTTTGACCAAAAAAAAAAAATGCATTAATTAAATGTCATATACATAAAGAAATTTATCTACCATCTCTAAGTAATTCCAGAACAAGTAATCAGAAATTGAGATTTTTAACTACAGACTGAAAAATCCCTATCACTTAGATAAGTTTCTTTGTGTTTGCTTCAAAGTGATAATGGCTCTTTTAGCCATTTTGATTGCCGTCAAATACTCTACTCTCTTCCTTTATCCAGTGAAGTCCATATTCCTGCCTAAGCCTTCTTTTGTCTTTACTCTTGTAGTGGACATTTAAGAGTTTTAAAAAGAATGGAAAAGCCAGAAAGAAGAAAAGACCTATGAAGAAACAGGTTAATGAAACTTCCTCAATTGATTTGGACAGTTGCCCTGAAGAAGGTGAGCCAAGCAGCCCATACCCGGTGGTAAGCTCCACCTGCCTTCTGTCTTTGAAGATGGAGAGAAATGCGGGTGATAAAAGAATGATCACTCATTAACTTTATAAGATCTGATTTTTACTTACAGTACTTCAGACTCCAGATATATGGGGTTTTGTCCACACAAACAATTTTTCAACTTTGCAAATGCCAGCTAGGTGTCCTACGTTTTAGTTCAAGTCTAACAGTAACTACTCAGAGTTATTAGCACAGACCCCACAGGTTAAGGGCCCCAGTCTCACAATACTATCCTTCACTTCAGAAGGTCACTTCAGAAGATAATCACAATTTCTGACCAACTGACATTATTAGTTAAGTATTCCCATGACCCTTTCCTCTTGTGCAATAATTTGCTAGAATGGCTCACAGAAGTCAGAAAAACAGTTTACTTAATATTGCCAGTTTAGTATACAGGAAACAATTCAGAAACAGCCAAATAGAATAAAGGCCTAGGGCACGGTATGATGGGGGAGGGGTACATGGAAATTCCATGCCCCCTCCAGGCTTATCGCTCTCTCAGCACCTTAATATGTTCACCCACCTGGGTGCTCTCTGAACCTGATCGCTTAGGTTTTTATAACATAGATATAGGTTCCATAACATAGATATGATTGACTAAATCATTGACCATTGGTGATTAGCTCAACCTCTAGCTCCTCTCCACTCCCCAGAGTTTCAGGTGTAGGGCTGAAACTTCCAACCCTCTAATCCTCTGGCAACCAGCCCCATCCTGAAGCTATCTAAGGACCCACCAAGGCTCATCTCATTGGTATAAACAGGCATGGTTGGAAGGAGGTTGAAGAACAAAAGATACTCACCTTCACCCCCTCACTCACAAATACTAAGCATTTTAGAAGCTCTGTGACAGGAACTAGGGACAAAGACCAAATATATATTTTTATTATATCACAATATCACCATCTTTTTATGATTACTGACCCTTTTAGAACCTCGATAAACTGCCCCCCTCCCAATACATCTGTGGACCTTTATGAGGATCCTTTGTCTTGTCTCTCAGCTTACCTTACCCTGACCAGTCATTTGAACTCTTGCTCTTTTCTGCTTTTCTTCCAACTTAGGGTCTGACTGAGGAGGAAAGATCTTGTGCTAAATGCAGAACTAAATAATCAGTATTATTTTTCAAAACCAATTCCAGGGTTCTTTTGTCAACACTAATTTGGAAAATAAATTTTAAATTTCCTTTAACAATAATGTTTAAATGCAAACTGGCTTGGTCTAGTGTAGCTTTTAAGTACATGTTAGTGAATGTTAGCTCTGACTTGGTCAACCACAGTTCTTGTTAAATTACTTGTTAGGCTTCTACTTTTTAATAATATATACTTGGCCCTTGAACAATGTGGGTTTGAACTGCATGGATCCACTTACATTTGGATTTTTTTAAACTGACCCTCACAGTTCAATTGCCCCACACAGTTCAATTGACCTATGCAGTTCAAACCCACGTAGTTCAGGGATCAACTGGTGGCTGGGACTCTGAGTATGCAGAGGGCTCGCTTAAGGTATATGCGGGTTTCCAACTGTGTGGTTGGTGGGCAGCCCTAACCCCCTTGTTATTCAAGGGTCAACTGTATTTGTTGATGAAAGAACATTTAAACCTATAAAAAAGTTTTATACAACTTTGAGTCAAATTTTTGAAGATGTACCTGGAAGCAGTTTTGCCATTTGTCTTATGCATTTAGAATCAAAGGAGAAAAGGAAGGTTACATGAATTCCATTGGTGGTGGATGAAGGAGGCATGAAGAAGCAGAGCAGGAAAATCTCTAGGATGGGATAAAAAGCAAAATGGCAAAACATATACTTTTTTTTACATTGGTGGGTATAGAATAGTTAACATTTAACATTTACAGCACATGGAGATGGTATGCAGGCAATACGATAACAATGAGGGATTGTGTGGTCTTGTGCTCTGGTTAGGAATTTTTATTTCCAGACCCTGTGTGGTTGGTTACTTTTGATCATCATGTTTGTAAGGCCTGTCTTGCAGCAAGCCCCTGAGCTTGTCATGTTTTGTGGTTTAGTATATATCCCCCTTTTTATTCACATATTCATTAGTTATTAAGTTGTTTTTTTTCCCCCATGAGACATTTTTTATTCTTGTCACAGACCATTGTCATTAGGGATTCACTTTATTAAAATACTGATTTTTGTCTCTGCCTACATTCTTCAATCCTGTGTTGCATCTGCCAACAGCAGAAACAGAAGAGCTAGAAAGGAATTCAGTAGACCCGAAGTAGCCGTCCTTGGCCTCATTCTTCTAAAGGATAAACTAGTCTCGTATTTGCGCTTTTATTGCAGGTGAAATAACAGACCCTTACTGTAATAGCTCCTCCTCCAGCTCAGAATCAGACTCTTCCTCAGCATACAAAGAGTTCTGTGATGGCCGTGGAGAAGAGAAGGTTAGTGCCCATTTGGTACTAATAGCAGAGAACAAGAGAAAATCAGAACATTCAACCAAACAGAGAAGAAGGAGATACTGCAGAAAACACATTGAGGTTACCTGTATCTTCTGTTTTTATTTATTTCTCCCTCTTTCTCTCTTTGCTCTGACTTGGAAATAGACTATTACTTAATGATGTGATTATTACTGTAATAAAGAAATAAATGATGTGACATTCATTAAATGTTTACCTAGTACCAAGTGATTTTGCCAAGCACTTTATACGCTTTATCTAAACCTTCAAAATAACTCTCAAGAAATTGGTTGTATCTACTTCAAAGAGGAGGAAACTTAAGTTTGAGGTCATTATGTTACTAGACTGTAAGCTCTGTGAGAGCAGATAGTCTGTTGTGCTCATGCTAAATCCCTAGGGCCTAGAATAGTGCCTTGGACCCAAGTGTTTACTAAATAGTTGTTGAATTATTGACAAATGAATATGTTCATGGTCACTTGCCTGGTAATTAGTGGAGTTGGGACTCAAACCTGGGACTATCTAGTTCTAAACCTGCTACGCTATGCAGTTTGGCTCCTGTGTTGGTTGTGTCTTAATTATCAAGATTTATGACACTTAACGGTTTACCAATCCACATGTTAGCCAAAAAGGAAACCCATCCATCATTCTCAGTACTCTTCATTCTTTCCTGTTGGTCTGAGTTTCCATCTGAAATTATTTTCCTTCAGCTTGAGGAACAGCTTTTTAGTATTTCTTGTCATGCAGGTTATTAGTAGTCTGGAAATGTTCTTTCACCCATTTTTATTGGACATATTTACTGGATATAGAATTCTGGTCCCTGTTTTTTTTTTTTTTTTTCTTTTGGCATTTTAAAGATATCATTGCAATATTTTCTGGTGTCTGTTATTTCTCATGAGAATCAGCCTTCATCTGTATTGTTTCCCCTCTAATGACTTTTTTTTTCCCTCTACTGGTTTTTAATGGTTTTCTCTTTATATTTAGTTTTCAGTAGTTTTACTGTGACAAATAAAAACAAGCCGTACTTAGACAAGGAGAGACTTTATTCATAAAAATTATTTTGACAAGTAGAATGCTCCAAACTCAGGATCTGCAAGTAGCTCAAAAATCAAACATAAAAAGACTTTTATAGAGAGGGGTAAGCAGGACCAGCAGGAACTTTGGGCAAGCAGTATGTGAGCAAGTAACAAAATCAGGACATTCAACAGGAAATGTTTCTCTCTGTGGTTTGCCAATACTCAGAATGAGCTGTTAAGGGCGAATGTTTTGCACCTTAATACTTGCTTAACTTTGGTGGACAAGCCAAAATTCAGGGGCCTGTGGGGAGGAGAGAAACCTGACTAACTTTTGTCAAGTCAGGTCTGTGAGTAAATTACATAATTGAGAGCACTTGGTCAATTTTAATGTAGGAGTTTGCTTTATATTTATCTTCTTGGAGTTTAATGAGCTTGTCGAATCTGTAGGCTGATGTTTGTTACCAAAATTTGGAATTTTCAAACATTATTTCTTTGGATATTTTTTCTCTCACTTTCTTTCCCCTTCTGGGAGATATATATGTGAGCACTTGTTACTGTCTCACAAGTCATGGAGGTTCGACACATTTTTGTTAATCATATTTCCTCCTAGTCTTCAGATTGAATCATTTCTATTGATTTCTCTTTAAGTTCACTGACCCTTTCTTCTGAAGTTTCCCATTCTGTTAATCCCATCCAGTGAAGTTTTCATTTTAGATATTGTTCTTTTCATTTATTGGATTTCCATTTGATTCTTTTTTTATAATTTCCACTTCTAATGTTCAGAGCTTGCATTTCTTTACCCTGCATGGTCTCTTTCTTAGGCCCTTGAATATATTTATAATAGTTTAAAACCCTTTATCTGCTAATTCCAACATCTGGGTCATCTTAACTGCTTTTCTTCTTAATAATAGATTAAACTTTTCCTATTTTATATCTCTTGTAATTTTTATCTTATGCTGGACATTTTGGATGGTACATTGCAAAGAATCTGGATTACGTTGTCATCCTTTAAAAGATGTTGAGTTTTGTTCTGTCATGCTGTTAAATGATTGGCAAATTCTTTTGATCTCTTTGGGTTTGTTTTCTTTTTCTCGTTTAAGGCAGGCTTATTTCTCTTTTGCGTTCCTTCTCAGGATGGTCCATATTCCTAAGGTAATGCCTTTCTGAGCCACAACTAAATGCCTAAGGCACTCAGAGAAGTCTCTCCTCTTTATCAGAACTAGATCTTCAGCTTCTCCCAGCATGACCTTTGATTTCTGAGTTTAGCTCTCAGCACTGCAGCAGCCAGCCACTCTCTACTAATATATTTTGAAAGAAAAGTTGAAGCATTTTCTTTGCCAGTATTTGTTTCTGTAAGGTCTTTTGAGAATATTTCTCCTTTCTGGAACCCATATGAAGTATAGCGAATTAGCCAAGATAAGCAGGTTTGGCTTTTAATTACTTGTAAACGATGGACATTAATTTTGAATGTGAATGATTCTAACATACAACCGTGGAGGGTACACAATGTGGTTTTTCTGTAAGGCTTATAAGATATCACAAAAAATATCACACCATTGTGAGCAGTGGAGCAACTTGGCTCAAACTTAATTTAGTTTTTGTTGTTTTTCATTTTGTATGAAATAGCTGAATTATGATTCAGTGACTTTAACTATAGGAAAATTGTTTACAGTGGTGAAAATTGATAGTTAAGACTGAGGTTAAAGGCCTTATACTTGAGGCTTCATGTATACAGTTCATTTGTGTAGCTGAATACAGAAAATGTGACAATATCCATTAGATAAGTACATAGATTTAATACAGTTTCATCTAAAATATTAGAATGAGATTTGATAAAACATGACAAAGTAATAGCACAACAGAAAGGCAAGATCATTAAGAATTATTCTGAATAAAATAATGGATTTAAAAAAAAAAACAAACAAACCACTCTGCCAGACAAAGAAATTAAGCTCCAGGAGCTTCCTAACTGGTGTACTATCATCAAATATGGACACTTCCCCTTTACACCCAATAAGGCTCCTACATGGTAGCAAATGTGACCTTCATGAGTCCTTTCGGGGACTTCCTGCTGCTATTAAGATAAAGCAGAGCTCTTCAGCAGTGATTACAAGACCCTGCACTGTCTGGCGCCTACCTACCTCTCCAGATCCATCTCTCATGAGATTAAATCTCAGTCTCTTCAGCTGACCAAGTGGTCTGTTTATAATCCCTTGTTCTTATCTTGCTCCCTTCTGCCACAGGGCATTTCTCTTTCTGTTCTCTCTACCTGGAAAGCTCTTTCCTTTTTGTCATCACCTAGATAATTCTAATCCTGTAGCTTTCAAATTATATTTTCTTAGGGGAGCCTTCTCTGACCTTCAGGTCTAGGCTACATCCTACCCTTTTGGGCATTTATAGCATGTGAACTCCTTAGAAATACATGTCCCAATTGCAGTCCACAAGTTGGGAAGGGGCGTTTTAAGTTTGATAATTAATAGTATCTTCATCTCTTCCAGATAAATGGTCTCTTTTAGATAACAGTCTTTAGGAAAAAACTTTGTATCATTTGGACTTCATCCCTTTCTCTAAAATGGCATATGGATATTTAGAGTAGCTTAGCACATCCTACCCCTTAGCCTTGGGGGAGTAGGAGGCAAATGCAGGGCAGCTTGAGGATAGTGGGTTACCAAGGTGAAAGAAAGAAGAGGGAGTCTATTTCTGAGGAAAGGGTGAGTCTGATGTCTGGAGAGACTTCAGTAGCAGCAGCTATAAAAGAGTCCACAGGAATATGGCCCAGTGTCCCCAGTCACTTGGGGAACACTTTTGTTTCTTTTCATCACTGATCACTACAGTCTTGATTATCTTGGCTTTATCATTTTCTGAAAGGATTTCCCCCCTTTTTTCACCCTAGATTAACCTCAGATGGTGTCACAGACAGCAATGTCTCCCGAGAACTCAGCTGTCTGTTTCCACTGGCACCTCCTGCCTCCACTGGACCCACACAAGAACTCTCAGAGGTTCAGGAATGAAGTCTCTCCCTAAGATTCCTGCCTAGTGGTGAAACCACATGCCACTGTTCAACAGTAAAGATTTCTGTGAACTCCTGTGTATTTGCTTTAGCCCTTGCATATATGATGGTAACATGTTAAGCTGTTTTCACTGGCTTTTGTATGCTTTTATATTCTAAATGTTTTCTTATTTTCTTTTTTAAAATTTTTTGTGCCTATAGCATCTGGTTTTCCTAGGTTGTCTCCCATCCAAGTACTAACCAGGCCTGACTCTGCTTAGCTTCTGAGATAAGATGTGATCGGGCGTGTTCAGAGTGGCATGGCCGTAGACTAAATATTATTTTCAATAAATGAAAAATATGGTCTAAATGTGCATATTTGGTTTCACATTTCAAATCTTATTAAACTGGGAGGAAACGTCTGAGATTTAGGAGGGAAGATTAAGTAATTTAGCTTTAAAAAACCTCCACTCAGAGGCAGAGACCAAAAAACTGGTGTAAATGATAGACACTCTATTCATCCTTCTGGCGACCGAATCAAAGTTGTGACAGAAACAAGGAGCAGCAAGCAAGGAAAAATCACCTGGGATTTAGATGAACAAACAATACAAATAGGGAAAAATACAAGAAATTGCCCTGCAATGACAGAAGGTAGGACGGGATGAGGACGCATGGCTGCCCGGTCTCGAGGGGCTGAGTGAGATGGAGGCAGCAACAGCGGCAAAAGCCTCTTAAAGGGCTGTGTTGGCGAGTGGATTTCACGTGAAAGACCTGCTCGCTCTGAGCACCAGTGCCAATTTGGCTGCACATGGGGTACCAGGGACTTATAGGAGGACATTGTCAGAGTGAGGGCTGAGGTGAGACTCGCTGTGTACAGAAGTGCTGGTGGGATCCATTGTTCCTTGTTGAGTTCTCCCCTTCCCAGTGCGCAGATACAGTGCCGCCATAGCCATGATGTCTGATGTCATCAAACTGGATAACGAAGGTCACTCTGCAGAGAACAGTCCCTGAAACCCCTCCTTTCCCAACTCGCAGCCCCACCCAAGCCACATCCAGGTGTATCCTCCATGAGTCAGGTGCTCCTTGCTGAGCAGCACCTAGATTCACACTGAAGGCAGCTGTCCTCGGTTTCTGGTGTGGCCTTTTGAGGCAACTATAAGCACAGCATCTGTACATTGCTCGCTGAATCTTAACAGGTGGCCCCGAAGGGGCAGAGGCTTGGGATAAATTTGGCCTGCGGCTGAATCCCTCTTAGGACTGTGCCACTGGACAGACACCTACTTCACAAATCCACACTAATAAGACTGGGAGACTTTGGAGCTTTGCTAAGAAACAGATGCGGAAAGACACCGAAATGGGAAGATAAAGAAGTAGAAACTGTATGAGAGAACAGAACAGAGATGCAGATATAATGGAATCAAGTAATCTAACAGATGCGGAGTTCAAAAACACTGGTTATAAAGATGTTCAATGAACTTTTGGGAAGTTTAGAGAACTTCAATAAAGAGATAAAAAACACAAAAAATGGAGATTATAAAAGGGAACCAGTCTGAAATGAAGGACACATTATCTGAGAAGAGAAGTATATTCAATGGAATAAACAAAGTGAATAAAGAAAAGGATCAAATGCCCTATCTAGAGAACAGGAAAGCCAAGGACACACAATGAGGATGGCAAGAGATAAGATGCCAAGACTATAAAAATAACTTGAGGAGGAGATGGAACACTATTAAGTCTCCAAATATTCATCTGATCAGTTAAACTGAAGAAAATCAAAATGTTGAAAAGCTGTTTGAAGAAATAATGATGGAAAACGTCCCTAACTTAGTGAAGGAAATGAACATAAAACCCCAGGAAGCTCAGAGAATTCCAAAAATCAGGGATCCAAAGAGGCTTACACCAAGACACACCATAATTAAAATGCCAGGTTAAATACAAAGAAAGAATATTAAAAACAGCGAGAGTAAAACAAATAATTACTTATAAGGGAACACCCATAAGACTCACAGCTAATTTCTCAAAATAAACTATGCAGGACAGAAGGGCTTGGCAAAAAATATTCGACAGGATAAAGACCCAGGATCTATAAGGAAGGATTCTTTATCTAGCAAAGCTATCATTTAGAGTGAAGGACAGATAAAGAGCTTCCCAGACAAAAATTGACTAAAGGAATTTATCACCACCAAGCCAGTATTACAGGAAATGCTGGAGGGACTTCTTTAAGAAGAAAAAATGAAAAAGACTCACTTCAGTTTAAAAGACACACACTGAAAGGAAGGGGATGGAAAAAAATACTGCTTTGGTGGACCTCGAAGGTATTTAAGTCAGACAGAGAAAGATGAACACTATATGATTTCATTTATATGTGGAATCTAAGGAATAAAAAGAACAAATAATCAAAAACAGACTCACAAATATAGTGGACAATTTAGTGACGGACAGAGGGGAGTGGGAATGGAGTGAAGGGTTAAAGAAGTACAAATTAGTAGCCGATGGATGGTCATGGGGATGGGGAGCACAGCATAGGGAATGCAGTTAGCATTAATACGTTTGCTAGGTGGAGGGTCAGGGGAGGGAGGGAGCAATTGGGGGGATCATTTTACAAACTATATAGATGTCTAACCAATGCATTGTATACTTGAAACTAATTGAAATAAATAAATTTTAAAAATTTTTTTAAAATTAAGAAGTAAAACACTTCCACTCAGAGCCCATGACACAGAAGGAGGAAGGGTTGTTGCTGGAGGGAACTTGTTATACTGGGAATAGAAGTAGGTGTGAATATGTTGGAAGAAGAAGAAGGAGGGGAGTAGGGCTATAAGACTGGAGTCTTATGTGATGCAGTGAAAGCAGCCAGGCTTTTCTTCGGCTCACGAGCACTCTTTTCAGAGAAGAGGAGGTCAGTAAGGCAGAGAAAAGAGTATCACAATTTTGGTGGGAAAGAGGCAGCTCTCTTCTGGGTTAGTGGCCACTTCTCCAAAGGAATCTCATCTCCCACTAATTCCTTCCAGTTACTCCCACAGTTATACACACAGGAGTTTAGGGTAAAGCACAGCACAGGGAATATAGTTGGTACTTTCTCATAATGGCGAAAGAAGATCATGCAGTTTCTGGGATGAAGCCCTTTTAGTTACCTACACAAAATATGGAATCAGTTAATAATTGAATGAACAAATAAATGCCATTGAGTAAATGAAGAGGTGATATAAATATAGGTTTAACAGGAAAGAGCCAAAAAGCAAGCATATTCCCCTAGCCATGTTGGGGGGGGAAAATCCTGCCAGAATTCTAACCATGGGATTCTTATTGAAAAAGGAAGAGAAAGGGCTGAGTCTTTGCTGTTGTTGCCATTCATTTATTCAGCACAAACTTATTGTCCCTTATACACCAGATTCTGTTCTAGGAACAGGTTTACAACAATGACTACAACAGATTGTAAAGCCACGCATCTTAGATTCTAGTGGAGAAGACAAAAAATAAATAAGTAACACTCATAGTATGTTAGTTGCTGGTGGATGCTAAGAGGACAACTAAAAGCAGAGTTTGCAATTTTCATAGAATGGTATGTGACTTCTCCACCACATGACAAATTATCCCAAAACTTAAGAGTCTTAAAAACAACAATAAATCTTATTACCTTTCACGGTTTCTCAGGGAACAGGTTAGCTGGGTGTTTCTGACTCAGGGTCTCTCATGAAGTCGTAGTCAAAATGTCAGCAGGGCTACAATCACCTGTGAGACCTAGGAAGCAGCTGTCCTTTGTGTGACTATCCTCAGAAGTCACATAGCTCCACTTATATATTAATGACTTAAAACAAGATACACATTTAGTAGACTGGTTTCTGTGGGTCCAAAATTGAGACAGGGCCCAGTAGAAATTATTAGTCCACCATGTCCCCAGCTGGAAGACTCAAAACCTGGGCTTCTGAAATCATCTGAGAAGAAATCATATTTTGCCTCCACCACCTGGAAACTTCTTACTGGACTTCTCTATTCTCATTTACTCACCTCCACTCCTCAGGAAGGCTTCCTGTCTAAGAATCACAATATTCAAGGGTCAGCCCTGAGCTTGCTTTCCCTGTAGCATCTCCCACAATATGTGAAAAGGACCACTAGTGTTTAAACATGGTAAGCTACACTGTGCTGAGCAAATATGGTTTCCAAGAGGTATGCAAGTCTATCAGTGAGATATATAACTAGAATCTGGCCTAGAGTGACAGAGTCACACATGAATGTGTCAGAATCACGATGTTCTGTAATGATGACAGACTATCGGGTACTATCAGCTATGGGGAAGGTAGGGGTGGTGGAGACCTGTAACAGATCACTTTGCTATCAGGCCTGAGTAAAGATTTAGATAATAATATATGATTTCCAAAATGAGAATAATTAACAGAACTAAGGAAGTAGGTCTCCTCAAAAGTCTACTCTGGATTTCCTTGTACTGAAAACAAAATGCAAAAGAATTTGATTTACAATGTATATAAGCAAACAGCACCATCTAGAGTACTCTTGTGACTCCATTGAACAAAATTCTTTATTTGCAAGATATTTGCCAATTCCTCTAGACAAAAGCTGATTCTTTAACACATTTGTTTATCTTCTTGTTTAATGAACCAATTTGATACATGACACATAATGAGAATTCTAATTTATTTTTTTCCAATCTGACAGAATAATTCAGATAAATTAAATGTCAAATAAATTCATCAAAACTTAGGTTTGATTTTACTTTTGTGTTTTTTCCCTTATGTTTCAACAACAAGCGAAAGGGATCATGAGTTCTTTCACCCTAGCCTATGTCAGGTGTCTTCAGAAAGAACTCAGATCTAGGTGCAGGGTTACAGAGAACAACATATGTGACTAAATTTCCTTGAGAACTAGCTCTAGGCGACCAAAATCCCAATCATTCACAGAATCAGTATAACTTCTACATTTAGTAATAACACTTTTGCTTACAAGTAGGAAAATAGCATAGCATCAGCTTAAATCAGAAGGAAATTCGTTATCAGGATTCAAAGATGACACATAGAACCTAAGGGCAGAGATGCAGCCGAAGCTCACTAATGAACTGGAACCAAAGACTCAATTGCACTAGGAAATTTTTCTCCTTCATGGACTCTGCATGTGTACTTTGCTGTCTTTCTTAGCAGGCTGGACTTATGTGCTCCTCAGGCAACAGAGTAAAACATGTCTTCTCAAAGATGTATTCACATCTGCTCTTTTAGGAGACCAGCCAGGATGAGGTTGGAAAGATCGGAAGACCAGCCCAACAGGTCAGGTTCCATACAACTGGCAATTTAGGGAACAGCTAGTCCAGTAGCTTCTCTCTCTCTCTCTCTCTCTCTCTCTCTCTCTCTCTCTCTCTCTCTCTCTCTTCTCTCTCTCTCTCTCTCTCTCTTCTCTCTCTCTCCCTCTCTCTCTCTCTCTCCCTCTCAATATTATTTGGACATGCTTTTATGGTCATTCACACAATTCATAAATATACAGAAGAAATCATCAAAATATCTTCATAATTTCACTTCTCTATTCACCGTGGATAACCACCATTAACAGATATATATGCTAACAGTGTGCTTTCTATGCACCCCTATCTACCTACACATCTATATCTATTTATCAGTAGACTTTGAATAAAACAGGTTACCCTTCGTAATGTGGTGAGCCTCATCAAACACGTTGGCAGTCTTAAGAGCAGAGAGAGAGATTTCCTAAAGAAGAAGCAATTCTGCCTCAAGACTGCAATATAGAAACCCTGCCTGAGTTTCCAGCCTGCATATTTCAGACTCAAGACCACAACACCAACTCATTCCTGAATTTCCAGTCTATTGGAATGCTCTACAAATTCTAAACTTACCAACCCCTATATCCTATTTTTTTCTCTCTTTATTGGTTTTATTTCTCTGGAGGACCCTGGAAAACATAAATTTTGTACTGAGAGTGATTCTAGACAAACAGAATCTTAAGGTTGAGTTTTCTGAATTGGTTCTGGAGGTTCTGGAATTGGTTCTCTAATCTAATTAGATTTAAAGGTACTAATGACTCTTTTCAGTAGTAAAGAGAACATTGATAGTCCATGGCATGAATATTCCTAATAAAATAAAATACTAATAAGAAGTAAAATCCTGTCTGACCTTGTATTTGATACCTTAGAACATTTTGTCAAACTAGTAAGTATAACGAGATTGCCTGGTTGCTCCTAATTGCACTGGGCTAAGTGGGGAAAGAAAAGGAAGAGCTCAGGATGTGAAATCCCAGTTCAAATGTCTAATAAATAATTTGAAGTTTTCCGTCTGCCCCGAAAAATCCTTATCCCCTATAGCTGCAGAACTGAGATTACTGAAAAACAAACCTAGAGTTTCATCCTACGTGACTAAATTATAACAGAAATGGGATTTCCAGTCTCACAGGGTATCTATCCTTAAAGTGAAGCATTGATTGGAAAGGAATGGAATTCTGAAAACTGAAATGGGAACATATGGGAAGATCCTAATGAAATGGAACACTGACCTCTGAATTATGCTGTCTTTTTCAGTAGAAGCAACTACTCAACACCACCTGAGATTAATCTTACTTTGCCTAAGGAAACTGTAATGACCTTTTTTGGGGGTAGTTACCTTGCAAGACAATACTGATTCTTCTCAAGACCCACCCCCAACACCTGTCTTTGCTTCTAGACTTGAAATAGATCTCAAGACCCACGAAGCCCCTGAAGGTGAGGTATGAAATGTGCCTCATGAGGAAGTGCACTACACTCCAAGATAACTACATGATGTTTCCAATTTATATAGACAGAAATCAAGAGAATATGTGAGAGGCTAGATAATGGTGGAAGGAACATAAGGTTGGAACAGGCAGAATTTACTGATGTGGACCCAATAAGAAAAGATATTGGATTAATGTTGCAGTTCAAGGGATTAGAATGGTCTCTAATGGTATGGTCACTTGGTTGGACCAAAAATGTGGCCTACACTAAATGAGACTAAAATGCTGGAACTGCCTTGGAATACTTAGAAGATAGTATCCAACAGCCTAGGGAGATTAGCGTGTAAGAATGGATTTATAATTTAAGAATGTCGGGCGCATCCAGAGGACACACCTTTCACCATGACTATGAGAAACAGATTCGTGAAGGCAAACTCCAGCATCCTTTAAGACGTCCATTGTCACTCTCCTCTGTAGGTTAGAAATTACAGTGGTCATTGCTTCCACATAATTGGGAAACCTAAATGCTATGGGGATATTGGATGTTAAGATGGCAGGGGTCAAGTGGTGGTGCTTAATCACCAAAGACAATGTATATATGGTTACTGTAATGGACAGAAGGGTCAAAGCAGCAATTAGAATAGTCTGACTTGCAGAGCCTTATGGTATTAGCTGGTTGATCATGTTGTCCCTAGATGTGTAATAGATGAGCAATCTATTAAATTTTTACTTGATATGTATAAGTGGAAGAGGTCTACATCATTGAACAAAAGTTTAATTGAATTTTAAAAATAGAGTCCTGGCCCCTCAAACAATTCTGAGACATGAGCCAGTTTATAGGCCCGGAACCCCGTGAACGAAGAGGAAGCCAGGTCCCCTTGAGGAGGAAACCTGGTACAGTGCCAAAAATGTATACTATTATCCTTTATCCTAGCTTTCCCCCAAAGAGATCAACATCCTATTAGCAGAGTGACTGAGCATTAGGAAAAAGGAAATAATCAGAATTTTTGTGGATTACTGCACACCGATTCTGAATTTAAAATGACTGCAAGAGACCCGTAATGTCACTGTGGTCTGTCAGTCATTGTCAAGGCTAATGGAGGCCAGGTGATGAATGGACTTTCAGCTCAGGTTCATCTAACAGTGAATTCAGTAGGTCACCAAACCCATCTTGTGGTTATTTCCTCAGTTCTAGAATTTCTAATTAGAACAGATATACTCAGCAACTGGCAGAATTCCCATATTGGTTCCAGACTTGTGGGGTGAGGGCTATTATGGTAGGAAAAAAAGGCAGAAGCCACTAGAACTGCCTCAACCTAGCAAAGTAGTAAACCAAAAGCAAAGCTACACTCCTGAAGATGTTTCAGAGATTAGTGGCACCATTAGAGACTTAAAGGATTCAAGGATGGTCGTTCTCACCACATCCCAACTCACCTTGCCTATACGAAAATATGGATCTTGGAGAATGACAGTGGGTTATTGTTAACTTAACCAAAGAGTGACTCCAATTGCAGCTGCTATACCAGATGTGGTTTCATTGCTTGAGCAAATTAATACATCCCTGTTACCTGGTATGTAGCTACTGATTTGGCAAATGCTTTTTGTCTCAATACCTATTAGAAAAAAACCCACCTGAAGCAGTTTACTTTCAGCTGGAAAAACTAACAATAAAACTTCACTGTCTTACCTCAGGGGTCTGATAACTCTCCAGCTCTGTGTAAGAATTAGTCCACATGGACCATGATTGCCTCTCCCTTCCACAAGACATCACACTGGTCCATTACATTGACATTGTCCTGATTGGACCTAGAGAGCAAGAAGTAGCAACTACTCTAGACTTACTGGTAAGGCATTTACATGTCAGCAGGTGGGAAATAAATCCAACAAAAATTTAGGAAATTTCTACCTCTGTGAAATTTCTAGAGGTCCAGTGATGTGGAGTATTTCATGGTGTCTCTTCTAAGACGAAGGATAAGTTGCCGCATCTGGCCCTCTCCTACAACCAAAAGAGAGTCACAACGCCTGTGGGACTCTGGATTTTGGACACAACATATTCCTCATTCAGGTGTGTTACTCTGGCCAATTTACCAAGTAACCTGAAAGCTATGGCTTTGAGTAGGGCCTGGACAAGAGAAGACTTTGCAACAGATCCAGCCTGCTGTGCAAGCTGCTCTGCCACCTGGGTCACATGATCCGGGAGATCCATCAGTGCTTGAAGTGGCAATGACAGATAGTGATTCTGTATGGAGCCTTTGACAGCCTTCTATAGGTGAATCGCAGTGCAAAATCTTAGGATTTTGCAGCAAAGCCATGCCTTCCTATGGCTTCCTATTACTATGAGGGATAACTTCCCATTTTGAGAAACAGCTTTTGGCTTACTACTGGGCCTTAATAGAGACTAAACAACTATGGAGTTACCATGTACCTGAGCTGCTAATTATGAACTGGGTGCTATCTTTACCCAATGAGATAAAGTTAGGCACTCCATTATCAAATGGAAGCAACATATATGAAATTGGGCTTGGGCAAGCTCGGAAGGCAAAAAGTTATATGAAGAAGTGACCCAAACGCCTACGGTGGGGATTCCATTCCTTCTTCATTATCTTCTGTCTCCCAGCCTGTATGTTTGGCCTCATGGGAAGTTCTCTGCAATAAGGTGGGTGAGGAAGAGAATGCACAGTATACAGGCGCCACCCAAAAGGAGGACAGCTGAAGCACTACAGTGTCTTTCTGGGATGTCCCAAAGGACAGTTGTGAAGGGAAATTCTCCAGTGGGCACCTGGTCCTGCACCTGATTGTTCACTTTGCTTGGAAGGAGAAATGACCAGATGTGAAATTATGTACCGATTCATGAGCTCTGATTGACAGTTTGGCTGGATGGTCAGAAATTTGGAAGGAACGTGATTAGAAAATTGGTGTCAACAAAGTTTAAGAAAGAGTGAATGGACCCACCTCCTCTCTTAATGGGTGAAAAAGAAAGTTATTTTGTGTCCCATATGAATGCTCACCAAGGGGTGACCTCAGCAGAGGAAGATTTTAATAATTAAGTGGATATGAGGACCTGTTCTGTGGGTATCAGTCAGCTTCTTTCTCCCGCCACCACTGTCATCACTCAACAGGCACATGAAAAAAGGGGCTATGGTCACAGAAATGGAGGCTATGTGTGAGAGCTCGGTAACACCAAGGCCAACCTGGCTACAGTCAACCCTGAGTACCCAATCTGCCAGCAGCAGACGCCAACACTGAGCCCTCAATTTGGCACCGTTTGCGGGGGTGATCAGCCAGCTACTTAGTGGTAGGTTGATTGCATTTGCACCACTTCCATCATAGAAGCAATAGCATTTTGTTCTTCCTGAAATCGACACCTACTCTGGATACAGATTGGCCTTCCCTTTACACAGTGCTTCTTCCAAAATTACCATCTTATCTATTTACGGAATACCTTATCTACCATCATGATGTTCCACACAAAATTTTTCTGATCAAAGAACTTATCTCACAGCAAATGAAGTGTGAAAACAGGCCCATGCTCATGGAATTCACTGGCCTCGTCATGTTCCACCCCCATCTTAAAGAAGCTGAATTGATAGAACAGCAGGGTAGCCTTTTGAAAATTCAGTTACAGTGCCAGCTAGGTGGCAAGACCTGGCAGAGCTGGGGCAAGGTTCTTCAGGAGGCTGTATATGGCCTAAATCGGCATCCAATATGTGGTGGCTTTTTTTCCCCCACAGCACAGAATCAAGAGGTAGGAAGGCAGCATCATCACTCACCATTACTCCTAATTACCCACTAGCAGAATTTTTGTCCCATCCCAGTGATCTTATTCTCTGTGAGTCTAGAGGTCTCAGTTCTAAAAGGGGGAATGCTTCTACCAGGAAAGACAAAAATTATCCCATTGAACTGGAACTTAACACAGCTATCTGGCCATTTAGGGCTCCTCATGCCTCTGAATCAATGGGTAAAGAAGGGAGTTATTGTGCTGGCTGGGTGGTTAGTCCAGATTTCCTGTTACCAAGGGAAAATTGGACTGCTACTCCACAGTGGAAGTAGGAAGAATATGTCTAGAATACAGAGGATTGCTTAGGATACCTAAAAGGAATTTTTTTTTTCTCTATTCACACTTCCAGCACCAAATGTGTGGGTTTTCCACGCCAAGTAATTCTGATACTAACTACCCAAAGTTAGTGCAGACCCCACAGGTTAAAACAGTCACACAAGACTGCCCTTTCAGATACTAATTGCAAGTCCCAGGTTGTCGCTTGTGCTTTCGACCAACCGAATAGAAATCAGGGGTTCCCAAAATTCCCTCCTTAGTCTCAATAATTTGTTAAGATGGCTCATAGAACTCAGAAAAACAGTGTACTTGCTATTGCACATTTATTATAAAGGACACACTCAGGACAGCTGAGTGGAAGAGATGTGTAGTTCAAAATATGGGCGTAGGGGTGGAGGGGGTGGATGTACTGCTCAGAGCTTCCATGCTCTCCCTAGGCATGTCACCCTCCCAGCATCTCAATGTGTTCGCCTACCTAGAAGCTCTCCAAATCCTGTCATTTAGGGTTTTTTTTTGGAGCTTCCATTACATAAGTAAGTATAAACAACTAAATCGTTGGCTATTGATAACTATATCAGTCTCCAATCCCTATCCCCTCCCCAGAGATCAGGGATGGGACTGAAAGTTCCAACCCTCTAACCACATGTTTGCTTCCTCTGGTAACCAACCCCCATCCTCCAAGAGTCACTTCATTAGCATAAACTCAGTATACTAATGTTATATGGAATTATAAACTCAGGTATGCTTCATTAGCATGAACTTGGTAAGTTTGAAAGGGCCTTACTGTGAACAAAAAAGATGATCCTCTCTCCCTTATCACTCAGGAAATTATAAGGGTTTTAGCAGCTCTGTGCCAGGAACCAGGGATGAAGAGCAAACAAATATTTCTTCTATCACAATACCATAGTGTCTCTGAGTACTAACATGCCCTGTGATTAAAGCTAATAGAAAACTCTAATTCAGATGAGACTACAAATGACCCAGACTTTTCAGAAACGAAGGTTTGCTTTATCCCACCTGGTGAAGAGCCACAACAAGCTGAGGTGCTTGCTGAAGGTAAAAAGAATATGGAATGTGTGGCAGAAGAAGGTAGTTATAAATATCAGCTACAAACACATGACAAGTTACAGAAATGAGGATAGTAGTTGTTATGAAGAATCTTCTTTATTTTATTATGAATATATGTGTATGTGTACACATGAATGTATGTATGTGTATCTATACGTATGTGTATATATCTTTGTTTACTTCCTTGTCTTATCCCCCTATCATATAACATAAGATGCATTAACTTTATGTAATAGTATTTAAGTCACAGGTTAGCAAGAAGAGTTAACATCACCCAAAGACCTTGCATGCTCTTCTAGGGTAAAGGTTATATTGTTTCAGGGGCACACAGGATAGTTGTATCATATTAGGCAGAAGTATGACTTTGTTATTGCCTTTATATAGAGATTATGTATAATTTAAGAAAATGTGTATGGGTGCCAAGCTGACAAGAGGTAAACTGTGATGGTTAATTTTGTACGTCAACTTGGCTAGGCTGTGGTGCCCAAGTATTTGGTCAAAACCAGTCTTGATGTTATTTTAAAGGTATTTTTTAGATGGGACTAATATTGAATTAGTAGACTTTGAGAAAAAGCAGACATCCTCCATAATGTATATGGGCCTTATCCAAATGATCAAAGGCCTTAAGAGTAAAGATTGGCTTCCTAAAGGTGAAGCACTTCACCTCAAGACTGCAATATAGATACTCTGTGTTTCCAGCCTCTTGTCCTGCAAAATTCTAATTCAAGACTGTTTTGATTATTACCTGAATTTTGAACCTACTGGCCTGTCCTACAAATTTCAGATTTGCCAGCCCCTACAATCATGTAAGTCAATTCCTTAAAATCTTTCTCTCTCTCTTTCTCTCTTTCTCTCAATATACATAACATGTTCACCAAGACGACATTAAAAAAAAAAAAAATTAATGGATTGTATACCTATGTTTCTACGAGCAGTATTCATAACAGCCAAAGGTGGAAACAACTCAAATGTTCATCAACACATGAATGAATAAATAAAATGTGATATATAAATACAGTGGAATATCATTCATCCTTGAAAAATAAGGAAATTCTGTTACATGCTGCAACATAGATGAAATTTGAAGACATTATGCTAAGTGAAATAAGCCAGTCACAAAAGGAAAAATACTATATGATTATATGAGGTACACAGAGTAGTCAAATTCATAGAGACAGAAAGTAGAATGGTGAAGGGGGTGGCGGGAGAAGGGGGAGTTATTGGTTCATGGGTATAGAGCTTCAGTTTGGAAAGATGAAAAAAAATTGCAGACAGGGATGGTGGTGATGGTTGCACAACAATACAAATATACATAACATTTAACTTAATGCCATTGACCTTTACACTTAAAAATGATTAAAACGGTAAATTTTATGTTAGGTTTATTTTACCACAATTTTTAAAAAGGGAAAAATATTTTTAAAAATTAAGGAATTAAGAAATAATTTGCACATCCTTCGTATCATCCCCTCAAGGCTTTATTCTTGGCAATTGAATCTTCTTGGACTTGTTAGTGAATTTTCTTGGGCAACAAAATTATTCATATTGACAATTATACTCATAGGTAGTGCTGTCTCTGTGTGTATGTGTTTTTCAATGCATATTCTTTGGTTCTATTTAAAACCATGAACACATGAGGAGATTCTTCTAAGTTATACCACCAGGTATTAGCAGGTCACTCCCAAGTAACAACAGGATGGAAATGATAGCAGTTCACAGAGTGGAGGTAGGCCAGTCAGTGTCAAAGATCTGCAGTCAATGGGCAAGTTAGGAACAACTCTCCAGGGCACAGGTGGGGCGCAGGTGGGGTGCAGATGGGCAGCTACCAGAGGCAGAGGCATGAGTGTGTGGGACAGGCCAGGGTTCAGGCGAGCCATGTGCAGGCCTGCAGACAGAGTGGTGGCTAGACGGAAACCCTCTGTGGCACAGGTGAGGAAATGGACTGGTGGTGGAGGTAGGAGGGCTCCCAGGCAGGTTCCATGTCAAACAAGGTGCAAAGTTATTGCTGGATCAAGCCATGGCTGCAAGGTTGCTGAGGAAATGTGTGTCCTGGGTTGTGTGGCTGGGGCTGAGCTCTGCCCTGATCCACTGAGCAGCAACTAGAAAGAGCAAGAGACCCCTTCCTCTTGTAAGCAAGGCCCTTCCAATGCCCTCTACTGAAAATGTTTTGACATCGTGTTTGCCGTAAAGGAGAAATGCTTAAAGGAAATCTGTCCAGTATCAGAGAGCATATGTTAAAGGATTAATTTAAAACCTAGAGGCAATAAACTGATAATTGTCACAGGCATTTTACCTCTCAAGGTCTCTCATTCAGTCAGTCACATACTGATTCTCTCTACTCCAATCCCTTCAAATTTCTGCATTTGTATATGGCTACTATCCTTCCTATAAAATTACTTTCTCATGATGTCTGAGTTTATTGCTCTGCTAAAATAACAATGATTGCATGTGGCTTTATATTTGAAAATTAAATTGTCTAATCTGTAATTTGTATTTCATGTGAAATATAGCCCTGAGAGCAATAATGTCAAAAAAACTTTATTTATTGATATTAGTAATTAATTAGAGCTGTCAAAATATGAGCAGCTGTTTTCTTATTTACACAACTATCTCTACTTTCCAGAACACTGCTTATAATAAATGCGGTCACAACTTTTTCTGGCAAACTGCCTGTTGTCAGTGCTATCCGTCAGTCTATTACTCTCTACTGGTCATACATTTATGCCCAGAAATCCAAGAAACTCCCTCTCCATATGTCAAAGTCTTTGGTGCTGAAATTCCTGCTGGCAAAGAGTCTTCAATATAAACACACCATTCTCTTTCCTTTATATCTCAATTTGATGACTCCCGAAGGAGAGAGAGAATGGAGACATCAATTTAAAATCCCACACAAGCCCTATAGGGAATTAGAAGTTTTGAAATAACCTCACACTGGCTCCTTGTCACCATTTTAAGGTATTTCAGTTAATTTGATAATATCCAGTGCTGGCAATGAAAACGGGGAAATAGGAACTCTCAAGACTACCTGTGCATGATAAACTTGGCAATAACTTTCATTTAAAATAAACTTTCTCTCCCTCATTAATTCCATTCTAGCAAATTCTCCCGGGCATATACTTTCCCAGTTCAAAACTGGTGTTTGCATAAGGATGTGACTCAAATGTTATTTCTAACAGCAAAAAAAAAAAAAGAAAAAAAAAAAGGAAAAAAACCCTACATCATCAGGAAACCAGTTAATTATATTTTTATAAACTAATTATTCAGCAATATTTTAAACTTTTAATATGGAAAATCCCTAACATATAAAATAGAAGAAAAAATAGTATCATGAACCCACATTTATACATCATGCATCCTTCAAAATTATCATCATTTTGCTAATCTTGTCTCATATACTCTTCTTTTCTTTTTTTTCTTTTTTTGTAGGGGAAGGGGACTGGAATAATTTGAAGTAAATAGCAAATTCCATCATTACATTATTTTTCCTATAAACATTTCAGTGTGCATATCAAATAGAAAGGACCTTTAAAAACATATATAATCACATTGACATTATCACACCTAACAAAAATTACAATAATTTCTTAATATCAGTTTATTGTTTCTAGTTGCTTAAAAATGTGGTGTTTTTATTGAACTATATTTGGCATATAACATTGTGTAAGCTTAAGATGTACATGTTGATTGGATACATATATATTGCATTATTATTGCCATTGTAGATTTGGCTAGCACTTCTATCACTTCACATAATTATAATTTCTTTTTTGTGGTAGGAATAACTAAGATCTAATCTCTTAACAAGTCTGATGATTATAATACAATACTGTTATCAATAATCACTATACTGTGCATAAGAATTCCAAAACTAAAACAGTATGGAAGTTTCTCAAAAAACTAAGAATTGATCTACCATATGGTCCAGCAATCCCTCTATTGAGTATATACCCCAAAGACTTGAAAACTCATATCTGAAAAGATATTTGCACACCGATGTTCAAAGCAGCATTATTCACAGTGGCCAGGACATGGAAGCAGCTGAAGTGTCCTACAATAGATGATGCTAAAGAAGCTGGGGTACATATATACAATGGAATATTACTCAACCATAAGAAGAGATGAAACACTGCCATTTGAGACAACCTGGAATGACCTCAAGATAATCATGCTAAGTGAAATAAACCAGACTGAAAAAGTTGAAAATTACAGGATATCACATATATGTGGAATATAGACTTAAAAACAACAAATGAACAGGACAGAGACTCAGGGACATGGACAATGGGTAGCGGGGTGGAGGAGGAGGGAAGAGGTAGACCGGGTAAAGGGAGTCAAATATAGGGGGTTGGGGGAGGGTGAAGTAGGTAAAGGGGATCAAATATATGGTAGCCGAAGGAAACTGGTCTTGGTGGTAATCGCACGATAGAATATTTAAATGTCAAATTATAATGTACAACCGAAAATTATATAATTGTATTAACCAATGTTACCCAGTAAACATACATACATACATACATACATAAAAATTAAGAAAGAACCCCCAAACTTATCTATTTACTAGTTGCAAGTTTGTACCCTTAAACAGTATCTCTCTTATTTTTCCACCCTAACCTCTGGTCACCACCATTTAATTTCTGTTTTTAAAAGTTCAGGTGTTTTTTAGAGTCTACATATTAATGGCATCTTATAGTATTTGTGTTTCTGACATCTCAGCATAATGTCCTTAAGGTCCATCCATGTTTTTGCAAATGAAAGGATTTCCTTCTTTCTCATGGGTAATATTACGATGTGTGTGTGTGTGTGTGTGTGATATTTTCTTTATCCATTCATCCATTGAATGGTTGTTTCCATATCTAGGCTGTTGTAAACAATGCTACAACAAACATGGGAGTGCATATATCATTTTAACATCCTGTTTTCATTTACTTTAGGTATACACCCAGAAGTGGAATTGCTGAATTATATGGTAGTTATATTTTTAATTTTTGAGGAAACTCCATAAAGTTTTCCATAATGAGTTCACCAATTTACATTTCTATCATCAGTGCATAAGAGTCCTCTTTTCTCAATCTCCTCGCCAACACTTATTTTTGGTCTTTTTGATAATAGTCACTCTAACAGGTGAGAGGTGATATCTCATTGTAGTTTTACCTTGCATTTCTCTGATGATTAGTGACATTGAACATTTTTTCATATGTCTATTGGCCGTTTCTATGTGCTCTTTGGAGAACTGTTTATTCAGGTCCTCTGCCCATTTTTCTAATTGGATTTTTTTTTTTTTTGGTGTTAAGTTGTATAAGTTCTTTATAAATTTTGGATATTAACCCCTTAATGGTATATAATTGTCATCTATCTTCTCCCAATCAGTAGATTGCCTTTTTGTTTTGTTGAGTTTCCTTTGCTATGAAAAACGTTTCAGTTTGATGTTGTCTCATTTGTTTATTTTGTTGTTGTTTTTTTTCTTGTTTGAGGAGATATAGCAATAAAAATATTACTAAGGGTGATGTCAGAGAGTTTATTGCTTATGTTTTCTTCTAAGAATTTTATAGTTTTGGGTCTTACATTTAAGTATTTAATCTATTTTGAGTTTATTCTTGAATAGCTGTAAGAGGGTAGTGGTCTAGTTTCAGGTTTTTGATATATATATATATGCCTGGTTTCCTCAATGTCATTTATTAAATAGATTAATTTTACTACATTGTATATTCTTGCCTCCTTTGTCATAGATTAACCATATAAATGTGGGTTTATTTCTGTGCTCTCTATTCTGTTCCATTGACCAACATATCTATTTTTATGCCAGTATCATGCCACTTTAATTATTAAGCTTGTAGTATAGTTTGATATCAGGTGTTGTGATACTGCCAACTTTGTTCTTCTTTCTCAAGATTGCCGTGGCTATTCGAGGTCTTTTATAGTTCCACATAAATTTTAGGATAATTTGTTCCAGTTCTGTGAAAAATGCTATAGGCATTTTGATAAGGATTGCATTAAATTTATAGATTGCTTTGGGTAGTATAGACATTTTAATGATGTTAGTTCTTCCTATCCATGAGCATAGTGTATTTTTCCATTTATTTTTTATTTTCTTCAATGTTGTATAGTTTTCCAAGTAGAAGTCTTTTACCTCCTTGGTTAAATTTATTCCTAAGAACTCTATTATTTTTTATGCAATTGTGAATGGGATTGTTTTCTTGATTTCTCTTCCAGATCGTTTGTTATTGGTATATAAAAATGAAACCAATTTCTGAATATTAATTTTGTATACTGCTACTTTACTGAATTCATTTCAGTTCTGATAGTTTTTTGGTGGAATCTTTAGGGTTCTCTCTATATAGCATCATGTCATTTGCAAAATAATGACGGTTTTACTTCTTCCTTTCCAATTTAGATGTGTTTTATTTCTTTTTCTTGTCCACTTGCTGTGGTTCAGATTTCCAATACTATGTTGAATAACAGTGGTGAAAGCGAACATCTTTATTTTGTTCTTGATCTTAAGGAGAACACTTTTAGCTTTTCATCATTTTCAAGCTATAGGTTTGTCATGTATGGCCTTTTTTATGTTGAAGTATGTTCTCTCTATTCCCACTTTGTTGAGAGTTTTTATCATAAATGGATGCTGTATTTTTTCAAATGTGTTTTCTGAATCTATTGATATGATCATATAATTTTTATTCTTCATTTTGTTCATGTGGTGTGTCACATTAATTGATTTGTGAATTTTGAACCAAACTCGCATCCCAGGAATAAATCCCACTTGATCATAGTATATGACCTTTGTAATATGTTGCTGAATTTGGTCTACTGACATTTTGTTGAGGATTTTGCATCAATGTTTATCAAGGATATTAGCTCATTATTTTCTCTGTGTGTGTGTGTGTGTGTGTGTGTGTGTGTGTGTCTGTGTGTGTGTGTTTAGATTTGCAATCTGGATAATGCTGATCTCATAAAATGAAGTTGGGAAACTTCCCTCCTCTTGAATTTTTTGGAATAATTTGAGATATATAAGTTTTAATTCTTCTTGAAATGTTTGGTAAAATTCAACTGTGAAGCCATCTGATCTAGTTTTTGGGAGTTTTTTGATTACTAATTCAATTTCTTTAGTAGTTATCAGTCTGTTCATATTTTTTTGTTTCTTCTTGACTCAGTCTTGGAAGATTGTATGTTTCTAGGAATTTATCCATCTCTTCCAGATTGTCCAATTTGTTAGCATATAATTCTTCGTATTTCCTTATAATGCTTTATACTTCTGTGGTCAGTTGTCACTTCTATTTCTGATTTTATTTATGTGGGCCTTTTTTTTGATGAGTCTGGATAAAAGTTTATCAATTTTGTTTATCTTTTCAAAGAATCAAATCTTGCTTACATTGGTCTTTTTTGATCTTTACTATTTCCTTCCTTCTACTCCCTTTGGGTTTGTTTGTTGTTCTTTTTTCTAGTTCCTTTAGGTGTAAGATTAGATTGTCTTGTTTCTTGAGGTAGACTTGTATCGTTATAACTTTCCCTCTTCGTACAGCTTTCACCAGTGCTCCTATGTTGGGTGCATAAATGTTTACAAGGGTTATATACACTTGTATTAATCCCTATATCATTACATAGTGTCCTTCTTTGTCTCTTGTTATAGCCTTTGTTTTAAACTCTGTTTTGTCTAATATAAGTTTTACTACACCAGCTTTTTCCCATTTGCATTAAATATCTTTTTCCATTCCTTTACTTTCAGTCTGTGCATGTCTTTTAATTTGAAATGGGATCTTGTAGATAGCATATGTGTGGATCTTGTTTTCCTATCTATTCAGCTGCCCTATGTCTTTTGACTGGAGCATTTAATGCATTTTCATTTAAAGTGGTTATTGACAGGTATGTTGTTATTGTCATTTTATTATTCATTTTTTCTTTATTATTATTTTCTTCTTCTTGTAATTCTGATTTGGCGGTGATGAATTCCTTTAGCTTTTTCTTGTCTGGGCAGTTCTTTTCCTCTCCTTCAATTTTAAATGATACCTTTGCTGGGGAGAGTAATCTTGGTTGTAAATCCTGGCTTTTCACCACTTTGAATATTTTGTGCCAATCCTTCCTCGCCTAGAAAGTTTCTGTTGAGAAATAAGCTGACAGTCTTATGGGTGCTCTCTTGAATGTGACTGACTACTTTTCTTCTGGCTTCTTATTGAATATTGTTTTATTCACCCAGATGTGCCCCTCCCACTGTCACTCAGGTACACACCATCTATCTTAGTGCTTACTATAAAGTTGCAATCTAATTATATATCCCAAATTCCTGGCCTCAATGATTGGTCTATGCATAGATTCCTCATGTGAATTGGGTCCATTAAAGAACCTTACACATTAAATCACAAATGATTGGTCTGGGTTTAGTAACATGACCCAAATTATGCCACTCAGATCTCTTTTCTCGATTCTTGGGATTTAAGAGGGAGAAGCTCAATTCATCTCCAATGGAGCGTGTGAGACATAAATCTGGGAGTGGCCATGTTTTCAGGCATCATGTAAGAGAACAAGTTAGGAAAAGGAAGTCAGATTATATATAGTTGCAGAGACTGGAGAAGAAAGAAGTTCCTGGTGGTGGTATCTCCTGAGACAAGCTAAATCTTTGCTTTTCCTGCCATTTTCTTACATGAACCAATAAATTTCTCTTTTATTCTAAAAAAAAAAAAAAGGAAATTAGGTAATGAATTAAAGCATTGCATTATATAGAATTAGCCAAAAAAAAAAAAAAAAAAAAAGCTCATACATACCAGAGTTAAAATTTACCTCGATACCAACTCTATTGTTTTCTCTTAGACTTGCCAGTTTTTCAAACAAAAGAGTTCTTTGGATCTAGGACAGTATAAGTGCTCAATAAGTGCGTGTTGATTAAACAGATAAACGAGTAAACAATAGATTCATCATCATTACTTCTTTTCAGCAATGGTTTTCACAACAATCTAAACAAGTAGTTTATAATTCAACCTGAAATTAGAATGTTTCCTAAATCCAAAAGTTCTTGCATTCCAAATTGACTCTTACATAACTGGTAAAATATTATTTTTTCATCTGTCTACTAAATTACTATTTTCTTTTTACTAAATTCCTAAAGAAACACTCGATGTCTTGGATTGCCAAGTTTTAAAGAAAGGATAAAAATGTTCTCTTTGGTATTCTTGTGTGGCTATAGAACATTTAAAATCTATTCATTGCAAATCGAGAATTTTATCTGCCTGTTACTAAATAACAAAAGTAGATATTACGAATGTTTTTTTAAAAAAACACTATGCAAGTAGAGCAAACTTGTTCTATTTGTCAAGGAATGCTGGCTCTTATGTACTAAAAATCTGAATCCATGTTACGTAAAAGAGTCATTCTATTCACAGAGCCTTTTATTACAATTTGGCAAAGATATTAATCATTAAAATAAGTTACATATCTTGAGATCTATAATCTAAATTACAAATCTATTGTATTAGTTGAGGTTCAACCAAGAGACAGAAAATAAATAACTCCAATGGGAAAAAATTAATATAAAGAACTATTAACAAAAGCATCTTTCTAGCTGCTAGATGGGATGCTACTTGGTTCATGAATTATTTAATAAAGCTAATTAAATAGTTTGTTGCTTACGGTTCCCAACAGGAAAGGGCAGGCCATGCCATGAAGGGCCACATAGGTAAGCACCAGAGTTAGTCGGGAGGCAGAGGGAGTGAGGGACAAACATGGCAAGAGTCTTTATCATGGTTTCCATGGAAAGGAATGGAAGAGGCAGGGTAAGCAAGCTAAGCAGGTTTAGGATTGACTAGTTTGAATAATTTCAGTGGGTTCTAGGGTGTAGGGGCTACCCCCTAGCTGTCTAATACATAGCCCTGGGGTGATTAGTGCAAAAGAATAGGGGCCCAGAGTGTGACAGACTAGTAAAAGAGTGGTGAGGGATATGAGCTTTGCATTGGTTAGTGTGTATACAAAAGTCGTGCTTGCAAGCAAGCCCTTTACTGTCTCTAGTTGCTGGCTATCCCTGGGGGTTGAGGGGCAGCACCTCTAGAGTCATAAAGGCCCCAGAAGTCAAAAGATCAGAAACATATGGTTAATACAGTCCCCACCCTCCACACTGACAAAGCCTACCATTGTGCTTATTGCAAAGAAGAAATGCTCCATTATCAAAGAATAAGTAATAGCTTAAATAAATTCACTGACAGCCAGCACAACTACACAGAGATTGCTCATCCTGTTTGAAGATTTTCAACCAGTTGAGTTCAGCTCTGATTGCTTTATTTTTTTAATTTTATTTATTTTTGTCATTGGTAACATCTTCTTTGGAAAACTGGTCACTCTTTCCTTTGTACCCCTGTAATGATCATTTTGGCTTATTCCCCAATGTCCATTCTATCCAAATAATCAATTTAAACCAATCATGAATATTTAATTCTTTTGCCAGAGAGTGGTCCAGGGGAGGGCAAGTCTGAGCTCAATTGGGTAAACTAAACTAAAAGGAGAAATTTGTTAGGGTTTTGGGGGGGTGAAGAAGTTCCAGGTTTCTTCATCACACCTGCCTTACGAAATGCTGCTCTGTTGCATTTTGTGACCGTGCAGAAGCCAGCTTAGAGGCAATGCCCACACAGAGGAAGATAAGGCCAAGAGAATAGCTGAGGAAGGAAGTCCTGATTATACCACACTTAGAACATGGCCTGGCCCTTAATTTCTTTTTATGGTAGATAATAAATATTTTTATGTTACAAGACTGAGTCAAGGGTTTCTGTTACCTGAAACCAAAAGCATCATAAGTGATATAGGTTCTCACTATACCTTATTCATACCTCTGCTATATTATTGATTGCTCTTCATCACATTTATTCTGAGATTATCTTTGCAACTAGATTGTCAGGTCCTTGCCTTAGGCTTGTTTTAGTTATCTTAATCTTTCTAGTTTCTAAAATAATGCCTGACACAGAGAAGTTACTAAGTAAATATTTGTTGACTGTGTGAACAGTTCTGCCTATTACGTCCCCAGTAAAGAGATTAAGCAGTTTACATGAAACAGTTCGTATCTTTAAAAAGCTACAATGCACTGCAAATAGTTCGTACACTGAAAAAGAAATGCATTTGAGAGTAACCGAATGAAACATCCAAACCAGAATAAGACATATTCTGTGCTAATCGTTTATGGCTGTACTCATGCTTTCTTTATAGTCACGTGGACTCTAGAACATTTTTTTTTAACTTTTCATTTTGAATTAATTTTAGATATACAGGTGAATTGCAAAATGGTGTAGAGAGTTCTTGTTTACCTTTTACTTACCTTTCACTAATGTTAACATCTTACATAACTATGATATACTTATCAAAACTAAAAAATTAACATTGGTACAACTAACTAAAGTATAGACTTTATTCAGATTTTCTGTTTTTCCACTACTGTCTTTTTTCTGTTCCAGGAGCCAATTCAGGATACCACGTTGAGTTTAGTTGTCATGACTCCTTATCTCCCGTGAAGCTTTCTTGCTCTTTGTTTTGTATAACCTTTAACACTTTTGAAGAATATTGGTTGGATATTTTGTAGAATGTCCCTCAATTTTTTTTCTGATGTCTAAAGCTTTCTAGAAATTCTTTTGTTACAATAACAATGCCTTATCAATGTAGGGCATTTTGTGATTTAAAAACCAACATCGGTACCTTCCCTTGGTGATTCTCACCTCCATCTGGAGAAGTGACTTAGGAAGAATAAAACTCCCCATATATAGGAAGGAATCACGGAAAGATGCTATAAGAAGCAGGCTGAGAGCACCGCGGCACCTGCTGGAATGAAACCTGGACATCAGTCAGTGGACTGGACTGAGCCTGAAGGGAGCTGGGCTTAAACTTGTGAGCTACCCTCACAGGGTCAGAATCCTTACGTCCATGTGTCTAAGTTGTTTCTAAAACTTCTTCCAGTTCTAAAATCCTCGATTATCTGTATATTTTCATTTCCCCTCTTAATATTATATTCTATGATACTAATTATTAACAGCTAGTGATAAAACCTGAAAGTTGTCTCTCAGAGATAGCTTTTTACTATTCCGTCCTCTTTCTTAGGAGCATATAGTTAGACATATGGGCAAGGCCCTATTTACAGACTGTTAAGGTATACTGGCCCCTTCAGCCAAAGTAACTTCTTGGTGAAGCAACCTCTTGAAAGCTACATTCCTCATTTCAGGAAACCCAAGGTCCATTAGTGACAGCATAGAGTTAAATAAACCAGTAATGTACTATTATCAGTCCGAGGTACAGCTGCAGAACTTAGGTGAGCTGTGGGTGATGACAGCATGCCAGAAACAGTGGGGGAGAAGGAAAGGAAAAAATGAAAGGCTGAGGAGTAGGGAGGACAGGTAGAGGGAGAAGTACAAGAGGACGATTTAAGGACAAGCATAAAGAAGTTCATCCATTCATGAATACTTATTGGGTACTTTCTATGTCTCAGACTCTGATAGATTCTGGACATATGAAGAACAAGATAGATGTGGACCTTGTTTTCAGGGTGCTTATGGTCCACCTAAGGAATGGACAAGAAACAAATACAGGCATGCCTTATTTTATTGCACTACACTTTATTGTGCTTCACAGATAATGCCTTTTTTTTTTTTTTTTTTTTTTTTTTTTGTAAAACAAATTGAAGATTTGTGGCAACCCGGCATCAAGCAAGTCTATCGGAGCCATTTTTCCAACAGCATTTGCTCACTTGGTAATTCTCGTAATATTTTAAACAATAATAGTGAAAAAAGAATACAGCTCACTGAAGCCTCAGATGATGGTTCGAATTTTTTAGCAATAAAATATTCTAAATTTAGGTATGCACATTGTTTTTTAGACATAGTACTATTGCGCACTTAATAGACTACAGTATAGTGTAAACATAACTTTTATATACACTGGGAAACAAAAAACAATCATGTGATCCACTTTATTGCAATATTCTCTTTATTACGGTGGTCTAGAACCAAACTCACATCTCCAAGGTATTCCTGTAATAATTATTTAATTATAATAAGGAACATTCTACAAACACTTTTAAAAAAAAAAGTGTGCAGTGCATCAAATAACTAAAAGTTAGGCGGTCAGGGTATTCAAACTGGGTTGGAATAGTTGATGAATTAGTAACATATTTCCAGGTTCAACCAGGGAGTTTTGGGGAACTTCGAGCAGCTGTTGAGAGAACAATATGAAAACTGTAGTTTGAGTCAGTGGTTGGCAACTAAGCCAAGGAAATGCAGTCAAGCAAGGCTCATCTCTGGAATAATGTGAATGGAAATGGAGCTGGCTGGGTGTTAGGCTGATGAGTCTCTGTGTACTGGCCAGCCTAAAGCTGGATGTGCTCTGAGCTCTGCCCTACCTGTTTCAGCCAGTGGAAAGCACCAGTCTTGTGGAGCACTATGATTCCCCTGTTTCCATTCATCATCTACAGTGGCTGGTTAAAGCTCTCTTAGCATCACCATTTCTGGGCTATTCCATGCACTCACCAATTAAACAACATTCATGGAAGCCTATGATATGCCAGGCCTTGAAGATATTATACCACAAGGAGCTTACTATCTAATTCAGAAGTTCCCAAACTTTCTTGGTTCACAAGTAACTCAGTGGTTCATTCACAGTAGCTTTAGGACTAAACAAATTCCTATCAGTTCTATTTGTTTAGAAATTAGATCCAGACAACTTAATAAGTATTTATGTCTGGACAACTTAGTAGCTGTTTGAGACTATACTTATGAATTATAAGAAAAATTAGTCTTTTTATTTCATTCCAGGATATGTGTGCTTGTTGGGCACTACACAACTTCTCAAACCTTAGAATCAGATTGGGTCTCACCAACCTCGTATCTTATTCCAAAGTGATTTTTGTGTACTTCTTGCTTTTTATCACACTGTTGAAAACCCAGCTCTGCAAAGATATGACATCATTCACAAAAATGTACTGGAAGAAAAATGTAGTCTAATGTGAAATTGTAAACTATCTCTACTCACGTGCACAACGTCAGATGGATGATCTCTATTTCCCTCAGATATTCAAAATATCCTGCTGTGCCCCTGTAAGAGCATTGTGGCACCCCAACACCTATTGTGTCTTGATTTAGAAACAGATCCAAACTTTAAAATGTCTAAACCCACTGCGGGGCTTCTTGAATTGAGAGCACTTAAATGTGTCCAATAATGTATACATCTTCACACAACTGAAAGCCAGAGGATTCAGGATTAATCTCCCACACACATTGTTGCAGAGTGACACTGGCAACATATACCTCACCAGTACTCAGCCTTTGATATAGGTGACTCTAAAGGGCTTCAATTGGACAAATACCACACACAGAGGATCATATTTTCTGAATCGCAAAACCAGATATAAGGGTGGGTGGACTTAGGAAGACAAAGCCTGACTACTGTCTGGTCCTGCCAGGGAAATCTTGAACAATCACCATCCATGAGAAATCCCAGTGTAAGATCAGCCTCCAACTCTAGGACCAGTTGGGTCTCAGAGGCTGCAGAAAAACCTAAATTCCCCTATGCTGCCTGCCAGCAGCCTACCCTAAAAAAAATTAAGGTGAATCAGAAAGCATGTGTAAAAGACTACCTTTTATGTGTATGTGTCTACCATGTGACTTCTACAAAGCTGATGCCAAGCCATCTAACTTCAACATCCTCATCCCTCCCAGTTCAACATTTACACACACGCGCGCGCACACACACACACACACATATGCACACATATGCACATACGCGCACACATGGGTTATCCCAGTTGAGGAGTCTGATAAGTAGCTAAAAAAAGTGTGTGGGGGGGGGGAAGTGGACTCCTGAAACACCCTAGTACATTTCTAAAATAGGTTTGTCTTAGAACTGGGGGAACTTTCTTCACTGATAAAAATGTTCCATATTTTCATTAGATGTGGATAACAAAGGTGAATAATCAGGCAAAACTCACCTAACTATGGACATTTTTACACAGGTGATAAGAGCAGCATGAAATGTTAAAGGTAGAATCTAGGTGATGAATAAGAGTGTTCACTGTGAAATTCTTTCAATTTGGGGGACATGTTTTAAAACGTCCGTGATAAAATGTTGGAAATCTTTAATTTAAATATTAAAAAATTCAATTTAAAAATAAGATTTAACTTTACACTGAAGATCAGTACATTACTCTGTTAATTATGACCAAAAACGGACGGGAGGACAGAACTGAGAAAAGGATTTGAAAAGGAATATAAGGTAAAATAAATCTATTGGATGCTGGATATGGTTGTCTGGGGTAAAAAAAATTTCTTTATACATAGCTAACTAGTTCTGAATGGGTAAGAACAAACAGCCCAGGCAGCTACGGAGGGCAGGGCCTGCTTTCTTTCTAAATAACACTTCTCGCCTCGGACCCCTCCCTTCCTAATCAGAGTGGTTGTCAAGAGAGCTCAGTGCGATCTGCACCTCCCGGTAGCACCGCGACCTGCGGAGCCGCGTAGAAACCAAGACTCGCAGGCCCTCACCTCACTGCGGCTCAGCCTGTCCGCACCCCGAAGCTGCGCGGGGGCGGGCTGGGTCCCCGCAAAGCCCCGCCCCGGGGGCTCGCCGCCTTGAGCCCCGCCTCCCCCGCCCGAGTTGTTCGGGGTCGCTCGAGCCTGGCGGATTTCACCCACCGCGATCGGGACTGGTCTTGCACCTCTGTGCGCCCCGCCCGCACCCGGTCTGCGCGACCCCGGGCCCGCGGATGCGCAGCGCGATGGCCGCCCCTGCCCCGGCCCCGGTGACGCGGCAGGTCAGCGGCAGCACCGGCCCGGCCCCGGTCCCGAGCGGCTCCGAGCGCGGGCAACCGCTGGCCGCCGCCGTGGCCGCGCTTCCCGTGCTGGACGCGTCCGGAAGGCCGTTGCCGTTCGGCGAGCTGTTCCGCGAGCGCAGGGCCGTCGTGGTCTTCGTGCGGGTGAGCGCGGCCGGGGACCTTGCCTGTGCCACAGCCTCCGCTGCGGGGCACATGGGGCCCTGCGAGGGTGCGGGTCCAAGAGCGGAGTCCATCTGGCTCTTCCCCTCGTCGTCCACTGCAGGCGTCCTGGATGCGAAGCGGCCCTCGCTTCCTGGAACGCGAGTCGACAAATAGCCGGCCAAGCCAAGGCCATTTCCTCAGCGAGCGCGGAGGCCTAGCCCGGACTGGGTGCGGCCCCGTCGTAATGCGTGTTTGGCGCCCTTGACCTCTTTTTTCTACCCTACTTGAGTGTAGAGTTGTTTATTAGAGTGACGCGTAACCGAGTACTTGGTCTCTTCTGGGCCCTGAGGGTATTAATTGCTAACTTGTTTTTCTTTTTTTTTCTTTTTTCCTTTTCTTTTTTTGCCATGTTGGGATTTCAGCATTTCCTATGTTACATCTGCAAGGAATACGTAGAAGATCTAGCGAAAATCCCCAAGAGTTTCTTGCAAGTAAGTTCCCTGAGAATGAGCAGCACCGGGCCCTGCTTCAGAGCGACCTTGTGAAAGTCACTGGCCATTTATAAAGAAGTGCAGGGGGTTCAGGTGCGGAATGCGCCGCCTGTACAACGCAGACACTCACAAACTCGGATTATCATCTTCCCACTCCTCTTTCTGGCACCTCTAAAAAGCGGAGAGACACGTTAGAAATCTATTTCCATCATAATGTATTGGTTTCTGCCTGCTTATAAACATGCTAACCATAGCGGTAATTTTGATTCAACCTGGTAACCTTCGTATTTACAAATGTTTAATGACAGTGACCAAAAACACAAGTGCTAGAAATTATTAGTATTTATTTTCGTCACAAAAACACTCCAAATAGTTGTTCATTATAGGAAAATACTAATATATCTTAAATATGAAAAATTGTATTTGTAATAGGGTACACATTCCACATTCCTATGACAACCAAACATATGTTTTTCTTAAGGCACATAGAGGTTTGTCCCCAGGTAAGCTTTTGAGTGAAGTCATTGGGCACTGCCTTTGTAAAACTCAGAACTATTTTCAGCAGACCTTATTAGTTGAGATGTGAAAAGGTAAAACTTCAATTAAATAACTTTAATAGTTTTCATTCTTTATTAATGTACACCTTTGGGGGGAGCATAGAGAATTATTGATTATATTACTTTAAAGTTCTTAGCAAAAGATCATCTGAATTAAACATTTTAGCATACATACATTTCTTTGCTTTGACTCACATTTTGCTGTTTATTTCATTCTTCTAGAAGCCTATAGATGGTATTAGAATGGAACAAATGAGTTGGATAAGGGGAAGTTGTAGAAAACATAATTTCTAATAGTATGTACATGTCTTTTTTTCCTCAAGGAGGCAAATGTCACCCTTATAGTAATTGGACAGTCATCCTATCATCATATCGAGGTAAATATATAGCAAATTGAAAACAGATTAGATGTTTCAGACATAAAAATTACATTATTTAAACCACTATGTGTAGATTAAATTTACTAAAATTAAGTTAGATTATTATTACTTTCTCTCATTTTTTTAAATTACAAATATTCTTTTTTCGTAGCCTTTCTGCAAACTGACTGGGTATTCTCATGAAATCTATGTTGATCCTGAGAGAGAAATTTATAAAAGGTTGGGAATGAAAAGAGGTGAAGAAATTGCCTCCTCAGGTAACATATGACATGGCTCAAGGAGAAAATGCTGATGGTGTGCTTTAACATTTGCATGGAGGAACAAATGGTAAATTCATAAGTCAGACCGCTTTTTATGATTCTAGTAAGTGGACCAGATACGCCAGAGTCTAAAAGACTCATTTCCCGGGCGTAATGACATGGAAAGCTGTGAAGCATTAAATGAATTTAAAAAGTAGGTGCAGGACAGTGTTTTCAGTATGATTTCAGTTTTGTGAAATTAAAAACTATTTCATAAACAAAAATCTATAGTGTATATATGTGTGTGTGTGATAGGCAAGGTTTTAAAAGGTATTGCAGTGCTTACCCCAAGGAGTAGAAGTGAGAAAAATGACTTTTATATGTTTTACAATTCGTACTTTTTACTTTTGTCGTAAAAAGAAAAATAATTGCTTAAACCTATATATTTTCATACCTCAACATCATGACTTTGAATACTCTATGTTCTTTAACTGATGAAGCCTTAGTTTTCATTGAAGCCCAACTCAAAGGGGCTCTTAATAGCTCTTCAAGCAGAAGTAATTGCTTCCCTCATTGTACTTTAATAGCACCTTGTTCATCATTATATACTCTGTTATTGCATATAAAGTGGCTGGGTAGTATAGTTCGTTGAAGAGTTTCGTATTTTATTCATCTTTATGTGGTCTACATTCCCTGCCGTTAGCACAATTCTTTATAATGAATAGAGCTTAAGAAGCTTTAGGTAAACTGTTGGTGTGTGTTTTAGGTAGAAAGAACTTGACTTCTGAAATGCCAAATAAGAGGACTCAACTAGAACTCAAATCATTCATTCTCAACAAATATTATTGAGCTCTCGTTTGTGACCCCCAACTCTGTTGGATGCTCTTCAGAGGGTGGTGATAAAAGTCACAGCACCTACCATCCCAAAGCTCATAATCTATTCTGGGAGACAGAAGCAAACAGCTTAGCACCGTCCCAGTTTAAGGACTTGTACTAGAGACGAGCATGTTCTGGGAATACCTATGCGAGAGATGCTAGGGGAGAAAGGATCTAGAAAGGCTTCTCAGAAGAGGTTTTATCTAAGCTCACTCTTAAAGAAGTTAACTGGGTGAAGTGAGGCTGGAAAAGGGTGCTGCCGACAGAAAAGTAGTACATGTAAAAGCACACAGGCATGAAAAAACGTGACTCTTGGAGAGACGCAGGTCCCTGCATCTGGCTGGAGTCTAGGTGCCACTTGGGGAATTGGTGTGAACCAAGAGACAGGTTGTGGCCAGTTCATCCCGAATCTGGGCTGACAGGCCACAGAATTTGGATTTGTTCTGGAGGCAGTGGGGGAGTTATAAAGTATTTAAAGTAGAGCAATGATACACTTACATATCCAGTGTGGAGGAGAAATTGGAACCCTCCAGCCAGAGCCAGTGACAACACAGTTGTAGTAATAGGCTAGAAAGAAATGACAGGGCCTGAAGTGGCGATGGATGGCGAGGAGGGAATGGAAGTGGGAGAACTGACATGATCCCTTTACTGATGGTTTTAAAGAAAGCAACCTAAACTTTATTAAAACAAAGGATGATCTAGCATAAACACAGTTCGCTCTTTCTTTTCTCTCTTTAGTGTAGGAAATTGCGACAGTATGGATGTGGACCTTACTTTTTGGTAAACTGATTTCCTGTGATGTAACAGTCTCAGCATGTATAAGGGCTCTGTATCATTTAGCACTTTCTCTACAAACTGTGAGTTTCTTTTTTGTCACACCTCGCCATTCATTGCCACAATAAAGATATGGAATTGCAAAGAAAACAGATGAATTCTAAACAAAATATATGCATGTGATTATAAGAGAGGGTATATTCAAATCTTTTAAGCTCCTTTGATGTGTTAAAGTACTGTATTTCCAAACAAAATATTAGGTTCTCATAAAATAATTGTTTTAAAAGTTCCTACCTAAAATAGCATAAATCTCAGAATCAGTCTTAGAATAGTCCTACTTGAAAATTAACAGACTAAAAATATATTATCATTTTAAATTAATGGGGCATTTTTTAAAGAAAAAGAATAAGAAAATACGGCCATTAAATGCAAGGGAGCAATGGCTTTCCCCAGTAGTATTTCATTTTGCCTTATTTGATAATAAGCTAATTTACAATATTAAATCTATAGTGATGACTACAGGTAGAGATAAGTACAGTGCAAAAAAATGCCTCTTACAATATTTACTTAACCTAGTATTTACTTAACCAAAGGAAACAGGAAAAAAGTGAAAAACAGGAATTTTATACATAAGAACTAAATTCAAGCTGGCAAAATTAGAATGTGCTTCACAGCAAAGATTGTTAAATTCTAGGTTATGGAATCTCCTTCAGTTGGATTTTTAACCTCAAAAATATCAGATGACTCCTTCTTTGGACATTCAGGAGATTGTTCGGATTTCTGAACATTTATTTTAGCTATAGAATCCTATAAAACAGCAAAATTTAGTCTTTTCCCGTGTTTCTAAGCTGATGAACCTGTATTTGTTTCTTGGTAAGATGAATATCCATCCTAATGTAAACATGAAAGAACTAGAAGAGTTCAAGAAATGAAGGGAGATTATAGGTATCTGGAAATATTAAGAATTCAGGCAGGTCAAAGGCAGCGTAATCATCAAAATAAAAAGTTAAAAAGCAAGTCATAAAAAGCAGGGATAGGAGAAAGATAAGTTACAAGAAGGGTAGAGTGACTGAATTTCTTCACTCCAAGGGAATGGACATGAAATATTAGTCTCTGGGATAAAGGAAATAGAAAAACTAGTAGCCAACGAAAGATGGAGAGATAGCTATACTAGTTACAGCC
This sequence comes from Rousettus aegyptiacus, assembly GCF_014176215.1. Classification (NCBI taxonomy): domain Eukaryota; kingdom Metazoa; phylum Chordata; class Mammalia; order Chiroptera; family Pteropodidae; genus Rousettus; species Rousettus aegyptiacus. The sequence continues at coordinate 70,743,080 of NW_023416306.1, forward strand.
AAATCACAACATGGTCAAAGTTTCCTTTTTTTTCTTTTACATTTCAAGAAAGGTATAACTAACTGTTCAGGTGCCTCTCCCCTAAGTAGCAATTCAGGGACACAATATGGAAGGACTCAGGCCTCTTCCATCTTGTGGCTCTATAGAAGGAACATGGAGAATCACTTGTGAGAAGTTTTTAGGAAGTGACCTGAAAGTGGCACACATCATTTTACTCATTGGTTAGAACTTAGTCACTTACCATACCAAATTGCCAGGAAGACTGGGAAATGTAGGTTGGCTGTGGGCCCAGAAAGAAGAAACGGGTTCTGACCAACGTATAATAGTCTGCGTGCCACAATGTCTCTTGAAAAGGAGTTTAGCTACCTATTTGTAAGTTAGGAACTAAACAAATGGGGAATTAAACAACTGGGGAATTATAAATGGGGAATTAAAAAGGAAAGCGCTACCAGTTTGAGAACATTGTAACGGATATTTTTTTTTTGTGGCAGGAAATGATCTGGGTCTCTCATCACTTTTTCCTTTAAGGCAGCAGTTCTCAGCCGGAGACCGTTTTTTGTCCCCCTAGGGAACATTTGGCATTGTCTGGAGATATTTTTGGTCGTCACAACTTGGTGGGTGGTGGGTGCTATGGCATCAAGTGGGTACAGAGGACAAGGGTGCTGCTTAACGCCCTACATTGCACGGGACAGAATTACTCATCTAAAATGTCAATAGTGAAAGTCTGGGAAACCGTTCTTGGAAGAAAAAAAAAAGTTGAAAGTAAGATGACACACAAGAAAGAATATTTTATAGAAGTACTAACATTATCTTTTTAATACCTAATCGAATATAAAATGATAACATCTAAAGACAGTTTCTAATATTTCAGGACAGAGTCCTCATATAAAGTCAAATATACTCTCGGGAAGCATTTGGAGCCTGTGGCGGGCAGTGACTGGCCCTCCTTTTGATTTTCAAGGAGATCCAGTTCAGCAAGGCGGAACCCTCATTTTAGGTCCAGGTAAGCATGAAAGCCTAGACCCTGCAGGACATTTCTCATATCTTTTAGAAGCCCAGAGGCCGACTACCCACTTTCTTCATAAAATAGCCACCATATAAAAATGGGCAGCTTGATATTGTACAGTCAGGATGCTATGCTTTTGTAGGTGGCATCTTTTGTTTTCAAAGGCTTCTGTATATTTCGTTGTCTGTTTATTGGATGTAATATGCCCATTGTTTGATGCCCAAATGTTTTCAGGTATTTGTGATAGGGAAAGTAAGTGGTGGTTTGGTGAACTGTATATGGCTATAACGCTCTTGAAAAAGTTCAGTGGTGGTGAACATGTCTAAATAGAGAATCATCAAGTACTTTTTTTTGTGGGGTGGGGGGAAGGTTAATAGATGAATCAATCTAGTTATTTATATATAACAGAACTAGGGGACTTGCTCAATGTCAAAGCAAGTCAGCCCCAGGGACAGCTCATTCAATTACTATAAGCCACATCCTTTAAATAGCTTTATTGATCAGTTTGGACCACCTGAAATTCCTTTGGCTCCACTCTGCTAAATGGATGAGTGTTGAATCTCTAGAGCATGTTCAAGTGTTGCATTCAGGGACAAACACCCATATGTGACAGTGTCAAAAAGCCTAAATCACTATGTTGTAAACTATTTTTTCTTCCTCTTTAAAATTGTCAATGTTAGTGAGCCTCGCTTCTAAGAGTTCTAAAATTTACATTTACTTTAATAAATTCCAGATGTCTAAAAGGAAATCTTTAGAAGGAGAATTTGACCAACGTTATACCTTTTGGGCTTTTCGCATCTGGAACACTATAGCTAGTTAAAATCTGTCATTTTATTTAATCTCCCTTTTCCTCTGTCCCATGAATTTAGTAGTTAGATTAGACAAAAAAATAATAAAAATAAAGCCCCATTTTAGGAGAATGAGTCCTGTAAATTAGCCCAAAACGAAATTGAGCCATACCTCTGAATGACTTATCTCCATTCTCAGACCCAGAAGGCGTTGTTTTTTGAGTCCTTCATTTCCATATCTTGGCACCATTTGACCACACACATGCCAGTTTTTTAAGAGTGAAGAATACAGGGAAGTGTCATTTGTGCGCCAAGTTGACAACATACTTAATAAGGAAGAAAATTTTGATACCACCCACTGGAAAAAAATGTAGCTCCTCTAAGGAAAGAGCTAGGTGTACTTATTTATACAAATCTGTATCATGGTTAACCTCGTATTTCATTTTGCCTTACTTGCATAATTATTTGATAATTATGCTAATTTACGATATTAAATCTATAGTGGCTATAGATATCAGATGATTGTAGATAATTAAAATGCAGAAAATATACCTCTAATAATGTTTACTTAAAATGTTAAAATTTTAGTCTCCAAAGTATCATAGTAAACAGAACCTAGACTATAAATTATGAGTTTTTTTTATGTGAGCAATTAAAAGAATTGTAGACATCTAAGTACTTTCTGATTGTCTTAATGTCCTTATTTTTCAACCTCTTTTGCTCTACGGTTATAATGCAGATAACCTATTAAATCAGTATGTGAAAGTAAATTTTTTTAAGCGAGTGATTTCTTCCATTATTATGTTTAAGAAACAGATGTGATTTTCCATTTTGTATCTATGTTAGTTCCATATTCTGCCTGTCTGTTTGACAGGACATTTTATTTAATTACATTGCATAAAACCCAATAGAAGTTTATAATTTAAGAATCTTTCCCCTTGGATCTCATAAAACACTAAGTATAACTTTTATTTTACCATATCCTTGTCTCACTTTATTACCTTAATTAAAAATTATGGCATTATATAGAGAGTATAATGTACTCCGGATAATTAATTTTTCCCTTTGGACTAATTAAAAGTTGAAAAGCTTCCTTTCTAGTAAACGATAAATCTAATGGTTAATACTATATGCCAACCTCTGCCTTTTATTCTTACTGTCTTCCAGGTGACAACATCCATTTTATACACCGTGATAGGAACAGGTTGGATCACAAACCCATCAATTCTGTTTTACAGCTTGTGGGAGTTCAGCATGTGGACTTCACAAGCAGACCTTCAGTTATCCACGTGTGACAGCACATCTGTCACTTTCAGATGGACCCTTGAGATATGGCCTGAAATATTGGAATGTAGTATCCTGGTACAGTGTCTTGTTTGTTTGCTCTGCCCAGTCTTTGAGTTGTTACAAAAACAGAGAGACGTGTACCCATTGGAAAGCATGCTGAGAGGTATTGGATGTCAAAAACATTTGTGTTACAGCTTTTAAATTTTATACCAAGTAAAGCTTTATCTATACAAAATAAAACTTTAAAAGCTATAACATTGTAAACATATTTTATATTAGGATATATTCATCCCATAAAATGTTTTTTTGGCCATTAAAATGATAAATTTTTTATGAAGAACATATAAGGGGATGGGTAAACAACTCAAGACCATCTTATCCAGTGAAAAAGAGTAAAAAGAAAGGATATTAAATTCTGTAGAAAATATAGTCACATTGTATATGTATATGTTTATATTTTTGTATGCTTAGAAAAAAGACAAAAAATAAATACCAGAATATTACCTGTAGCTATCTCTATATGGTAAGATTACCGGTGTTTTATTTTCTTTTTCACACTTTTCTATATTCCCGAATATTCTACAATGAGCACGATTCATTTTTTGGCCAGGAAAAAGTCTTTAAACATTACATGCAGAATATATCCCTACATAATGAGCTTCCACAAAGGTGCAGTTATGTAGGCTGCAGTCCACATATTTCTATCCTAATTGCTTTCCTTTGAAGAAAAAAGGCAAACCGAATCTTTTATATAGTCTGTGTTCAAAGCACCTTGTCACCACACACCCACTATCTATTTCATCAGGATTTTTTTGGTGGTGAAGGAGGTGGTAAAAGAAAAAAAAATATGTCTAAGGTATTTAAGATATGTATTTAAAGTGTGTGCTCAGTATGCATTTTGAAAGGGAATTTTAAGAATCGTTTAAACTAAAAAAAAACATTATAACTTAAACATTACACTGTGGTTTGGTTGTACATTCCTAGACAGCTTTCATTTCTCACCCCCAAATTGCTTTTATTTAGTGCAGTATTGTCACCTTTTCTTTTTTGAGAATCTTAATATGAAGTGGCCCAGAAATTCTGATGGAAAGTACAGCAAAATCAAAATATTGGTAATTATCAGCGAGTATAATACTGTTTTAAACTTACAATTTTATGTCAAGAATATGAAGTACCACAAAATATATATTTAAAGTATCCAAATATTTTAAGACATTTTCATGTACGTGTTACATGGACAATTGTGTTTTTAACCAATAAAAATAAAATTTCTCTTAAAGTAAGCAATTTTGTGCTATTTTTTATAGTAAGGAAAGGCTGGTGACCCAGACCCCTTTGCCGATTTTAGACTTAAAACTGCTGAATCATAGCTTACACAGAATTTATATATTTATAAGTGTACATAACATTTTCCTAAGATACATAAATGTTATTTATGTGGCTTCAGGAAGGTACAGTTACATAGACAACAGCGCAGTGGTAAATTGCCTACCCAAACAATTTAATATAAAAGGTACTTATATTAGGTGCTGTGAAATACAAAAACATGCTCCACATCCAATAATGTACTGGACTCAAATTTTTGAAAAACTTTTCTGGAATGAATACATAGAAATACTATATTAAGACTAATATTTAATACTGTTATGACACTAATTATTTTCCAGGTACTATTCCAAATCCTTTACATATATTAGCTCTATGGAACTGATGTTATTATCATCCTCATCCTCATCCCCGTTTTACAGAGAACAGACAATATCTTAAGATGAATCTATAAGAAAGTGAGGAAACTTCAGGACCAGAAACAGAAGCAGAAACCAGGCCGATGACCATGCACTGAAGCCATGGGCTGCCCTGAGGGCTGTGCCCATCACAGGAATTAGAGAAGTCTCCCGCTTGGCTAACTCAAAGGCCTTACACAGTGGAGAACTAAAACGAAGGCTACTGCACAAAGTACAACCTATGCCTTAGAAGAGCTACAACAATATAGGAATGGGCTACCATCACATCTATCCACAAACCAAGGAGCCCAGTGAGGACGTGTTATAAGGCTTCTGCAGTGAACTATCGGGACAATAAGAATTATAATAAATGAAAGTGCATATTTAATTTTTAAAAATCAAATATTTTTGTTTCTCAAGAAGATTGATGATAGACTAGTAACCTGCATAAAATGTTTGTTTATGTTACCACCTACCATGGTCAGGGGTGGGGTGGGGGGCGGTGGGTAGGCCACAAAGTGAGAATGATGATCTCTTCCAGCAAAAACACGACTAAGACAAACTTTGTAAAGAAGCAAAATCATCTACTTCACAGTTACCAGTTATTTTAAGAAAAGTGTTCCAGATGATGATTAGGATATGCAGAAGGTACATTTACATTGTTCTGTGAAGAATCCGAGTTCTTTTAAATTACTTTCACTCATTTTCAATTCCAAATTTTCTTGTGCATATATAAAAAGTAGAGTGGTAGCTATTCATGTACTGACTCTATGGGAAAACTCTGAAAACAGTTACAGGATGCCAGTATTATATCAGATGCTTCAAATAGAAAGGTAAACTTATTCCTAGAAAGGAAGCTAAGATCCTCCTGCCTTTTTATTTTTCAGCCAATTTATAAAAATCAAAGCAAAGCCTTTGGAAGTTCATTCTCTCAAAGGCAAAACATCTGACATTATAATGAAAACTAAATTCAGTTGTAAGATTCAACTGAAAAAAAATGATTTGTAGTGACAATGTGAGTATAAATTTGAATGAATACATATTGTGATAAAAGTGTTCATCCTAAAAGCCCTATATAGCAAAAGTATACCTGCAATTGGTGGTGCACACATAATTCACAATTGTTTCCAAACAAGCCATCAGTTAAAATAGAGATCATAGTTGTTAAAATTTACCAATTTAAAATATGTTTATTGTGGTAAAATATGCATTAAATTTATCATTTTAACCACTTATTGTAAAATATACATAATTTACCATTTTGATCATTTTTAAGTGCGTAGTTCAGTGGCATTAAGTACATTCACACTGTTGTGCAACCATCACCACCATCCATTTCCAGAACTTTGTCATCATCTCATTCTGAAATTCTGTACCCATTAATCACTAACTCCCCACTCCCCCAGCCCCTTGGCACCACTGTTCTAGATTCTGTCTCTGTAAATTTGACTACTCTAAAAAACTCATGTAAGTGGAGTCATATAATACTTATCCTTCTATACCTGGCTTAGTTCAGTTAACCTAATATCCTCGAGTTTCATCTCTGTTGTAGCATGTATCAGAATTTCATTCCTTTGTAATATTCCTTTGTATATGTAGTCCACATTTGTTTATTTGTTCATCCTTCAATGGACATTTGGGTTATTTCTGCCTTTTGGCTGTTGTAAATAATGTTTCTATGAACATTGCTGTGTAAATACCTGTTTGAGTCCCTGCTTTTCGTTCTTTTGTGGACATACCCAGAAGTGGAATTGCTGGATCATATGAGCATTCTATGTTTAATGTTTTGAGGAACCACCAGACTGTTTTCCACAGCAGCTGCACCGTTTTACATTCCCACCAGCAATGCACAAGGGTACCAATTTCTCTACATCGTTACCAAGACTCGTTTTCTGCTTTTTTAAAAAATAATAATAATAATAATATTCATTTAATGAGTGTAAAGTGATTTTGAATTGTACTCTTGACAGAATTTGAAAATTTTATAAATATATGCACAGAGTAATCAAACAACAAAATATCTTTGAGAAGCTGATGTTGAATAATTTTTTTAAAAATGAGCATAGTAGTCCGCACTTTTTTGTTACCCATCATTAAGCAGACATTAGAAGCGTATAAAGTGTTGAAAAGCTGCTTTGTAAATCAACCTATGTGTCCTCATTAATAGCGAACTTTTTTTGTAAATGGATCCTGTATTTTTATATTTCTTTTGTTTAGTAAGTTGGAAATCTTCAGTGAATTCATTTAATGAATGGTGTGCCAAAAAAATGAAATTTTGAAGCTTTTAGTGAATTATATGACTGAAAACAAACCTCACAAATAGGTTTGTTTTTAAATTTGGCTCTTAAAAAAGAAGGAAAATAAAAATAAATAAATGAAAGCTGAAATATGATAAAAATATTTAATTTTGAAATTCTATAACTTTGCTTTACAGTTTCTTAACTTATGATGGAGCTCCTATTTTTAATTGGATAGATATGAATCCTCAGTCAGAAAGGAATGAAATGGGGAAAATAGGAAGGAATAAAATTACCTATGATTTTATAGCATCAGAATTTGGTGAAACATTCAAAAAAATTTTAAATGGAGAAGTTGATGAGTTTCATCTTGTAAAAATTAAGCATTGAAGAAAGGTACTCTGGAAACAAAAGACAGTATCTGAAAATGTTAGGGCTGAAATATTTGTTTTTAACATGAACAAAATGTATTTGAAATATCTTTCCTTTAGCAAAATTTGTCCGAGCTTACCTGATACCTCAGCACCTGTAGAGACAGAATATCCTCAATTTGAAATGTAGACTAAGAGTAGAATTAAATGAAGAAGTTTACAATTCCAAGTCATTTGACTGTAAAAAGCAACTTGGAAAGAAATTTTGTTTAAAAATAATAAAACCATATTGAAAAATAGTTTTCAGAAAAATACCAGTGATATGGCATTAGAGATAGAGTCAGCTTAGGAATGGACTAAAGTATAAAAACATGTGCTAAGTGTGATTTTCTGCTTATATTTTTTAAGCTTAGATAATATAAATGTTTTTACATTTTCAGAAAATTTTATTTTTTTAAACAGTTTTTGAATAGAATGATTTTATAGGTCCCTTTGAGACAATTGTCAGTCAATAGATATTTCAAGCAATTATATATTCTTATTTATTTTTGTGCCTTTTTCACTCTCAAATGTTCTGGTTTGGACCACAAATTATATTGTCACTTTATTGATCGTCTTCATTGATGGATAAAACAAATAAATAAAATAGTCATTAAAGATAAAGAATACTTGAACAACAAACATAAGCTTGATTTAATAAAAAATATGAAATGACATAAAAACACTTGTTCTTCTCAAGAACACATGAAAAAATTAACCATGTATTATCCCTTAAAGTAAATCTCAATAAACTTCAGATTGAAGTTCATGTAGACCATGGACTATGACTACAATGCAACTATATTAGGAAATCGATAATCAAAATAAAAACCTCTGATGGACATTTTTTTTAATTAAAAAAAACACTAAAAACTCATGGAACAGAGTAGAAATTTTGATGGATGTTAAGAATTAGAACTGAATGAGAATGGCAATACTAGTGACATTCTTCAAAAATAGTATTTTAATGTAAATTAAAAGGGGATTAAAATTAATGAACTAAATGTTCAAATTTAAGAAATGAAAAAAGCAGCAAACTAAAAAATAAAATGAAAAGAGATAAGAAAAACAAGAGTGGCAATAATTAAATAGAAGACAAAAAAATAATAGGGAGATTCAATAGGCCAAAATTTGGTAATCAGTAAAGTAAGAAAACCTGTGACAAAATTAAGGAAAAAGGAGAGAAAGCACAAATATTATGGAAAAAAGGGAACAAACCTACAGACATAGCAGGGATTAAAATATACAAACATTCTAAAGAACTATGCCAATAAACTTGAAAATTTAGATAAAATGAATATATTTTATTTAAAAAGTAACTTTTTGGGTGTCTCAAGAATAAATAAAATACTATATAGCTTTATAACCACTTAAACATTGAATTAGTAATTTCTTTCCACAAAGTAAACACCAGATCAAGAGTATTTTACAAGTGAATTCAACCAAATTTTTAAGGAATAGATACTTCCAGTCTTATACAAACTTTTTGAGGATAAAAAAAATGTGGCTAATTTTACCTTGTTACTTCAATCAGTCTATAATAACAGAAGAAAGGAAAATTACAGGTCGAACTCTCCCATGAACAAAGGCAAAATTCCTAAATTGAATATTGGCAAATGAAATCAAACAATATAAAAAATATTTAATTTATCAAAATGAAGTAGGATTTATTCCAGAAACACAAGTTTGGTTTTACAGTAAAAATTAATATAATTCACCACATTGACACATTTAAGGGGAAAAATTATGTATAGTAGTTATTTCAAAGAAGTAGAAAAAGCATATAATAATATTTAGCATCTGTTTATAGTTAGAAAAAAACTTAAGGAATCTAGGCATAAAAGGGAATGTCCTTAACCTAATAAAAGCTATCTGACAAAATCAACAACAAATATCACACTTAATTGGAAAATGTCATAACTATTCCCTTTTTAAAAGATATATGATGAGAACGCCCATTATTACTGCTAGCATTTAACATTATACGAGAGTTCTAGCCAGTGCAAAACCACAATAAAACAAATAAAAGATACAAGAATTAGAAAAGAACTAAAACTCTCATTTATCACATATGTCATAATTGTCTACATAGAAAACCAGAAAGAATCTAGAGACAAATTCTTAGAATTAATAAAATAGGTTGTTGGAATAATATCAGTATTTAAAAGTCAATTGCATTTTTACATACCTTTAATAAATAGAAAACAACTTAAAAATCATTTATAAGAGCAATAAAACTTTTAAGGTACCCAGGAATAAATCTAACATGTGTTAAACCTTTATAAGAAAATCATATAACTTAATTTCAAAAAAATTTTAAAGACCTGAATAAATGCAGGGATATACCAAATTCATAGAGAAGAATTTTTATTATTCTAAGAATGTTCATTGTTCCAAATTGATCTACAGATTCTTAAGAGAATTCTTACAGACTTTTCATGGAACTTGACATACTGGTTCTAAAATTTATACAGAAGAGTGACAGGTCAAGAAAAGCCAAGACATTCCTGAAGAAGAACAAGAAGTAAGAAGTGGCTTGTTCTTATGAGATACCAAAATGCAGAAGAAAGCCATAGCAATTAAGATGGTATGGAACTGGCAACATATCTATAAAATAATGAAATAGAATAGAAAGCCCAGAAACAGACATGCACATATACAGAAATTTAATCTATGACCAAGTCCATGCTGCAGATAACTGGAGGAAAGGACGGAGTATTAATAAATAAACAGTGCTGGAATATTTGATTATCCATAGGAAAGGATAAATACGTCAGTGCCAATATATCTAAGCCACTGTTTTTCAAATCAATATAATTTACATCTAAACCTCATTCTCTTTGATAGATTCCTAATTCACCCAAAACATACATTTCAAAAGAATTAAAGACCTAAATGTAAAAAACAAAACATTTAAACTTTTATTCCCTATAGGAGAATGACTTTATGAAACTGCAGTAGGAAAAAAAATTCTTAACTAAGATTTTAAAGAAAGCAAAATCTTAAAAGATTCAGACATTCAATCAAATCAAAACCTATTATTCATCAATGGACAGCAAAATAGGAGAGAATAAGCTGAGAAAAGACAGATATAATGCAGATAACAACAAAAACATTAATACTAAGAATGTATTAGAACTTGTATAATTCAATTTTTAAACAAAACAAGTTAATAAGATAAATGGACAAAAAAGATCGACCATTACAAACTTAACAGAGCACAATGCACAAGACTACCTTCGTTTCCAATATCAATTACCAGTTCGGGGACCAAAACCACACTCAGGTTTGATAATCTACTGAAAGGATTCACAGAACTCACTGAAAGCTGTTATAATCACAGTTAACAGTTTATCAGAGGGAAAGAGTTAAAATCAATAGGCCCTTAGGATCTTTAAAAGATTAAAATAAGCCAAGAAAAAAAGCATACAGGGCAATCCAACAAAGTACCAAATTTGGAGCTTCCAGTTGCCCTCTCCTGTTGTAGTCCACTTAAAACCAGAGGGCAACCAAGTCCAGGGCTCCTGCTGCCTGTGACACTCAGCCTACAGACCCACACAGGAGTTGGACTATTTAGAATAAGTGTTTATTGTCAGAGCACAAGTGATCTGAGAAGGCAGCAGGTTAACATCTGTAAAAAGTGCCTTCCTTTCTCAGTCCAGCTTATTTAAGGGAAAATCTGAGCATTATTCCAGAGGCCGCATGATGGTTCCCCGGGGTGGGGGTGAGGGGTCTTTTGTGCTTCATGGAGCCTTCCCTCTGGCAACGTGGTCCTCCAGTGGCGTCAACAATCCGGGAGCAAAGATGAGAGTAGTCTGGAAAGAATGCCAGACTATAAGATTGTGATCAGTAAGCATAAGAGCATTAATCATAAGTTTCAGGGAAACTATCTATGGCAGGTTATGTTCTAAGCTCAGGGTCAAGCTGCAGGGGATGATCTGCTATTAAGCAATAGAGCAAAGAAAGGTTAGGCCAGGGACACTGTGAGGCCTCTACTACTGAGCTGCCATCCAGGCCCTTCTTCAATACCCCACTGTCAAAAGGCAGAGTCCATATCTATGAGACTAGCTTAAGGTGAAATTATTTGCTGTGATGTCAAAAAAAGGGCTTGGGCTCCAGAAGTCTATCAGGACTTCCGCCACGAACGAATGGACCTACAGGTGAAGGCACATTGAATGCAGCAGAAAGACATAATCCCTACAATTATAAACAAAAGAAAAATGAGAAATATTTCTTTTAAACCACTAAAGCCAGGGAGCCAGGAAGTGAGTTGGAATAGATTAAGGCCAAAAGACTCTTCCTTTTCTTTGATATTGGATATAATATTATGAATTCGTTTGACCTTCCCCTCAATCAGTTGAGAGTTATCAGTGAGGTTAAAGCAGCAAAGTCCTTTAAATTCCTCACATCCATGGTCGCTCCTTAGCAACAAATAATCTATAGCGGCCCTATGCTCAAGGACGGCCTCTCTGACTTGTCCTAGTTCTTCTCCAATGGCATGGATGGCCTGAGAGGTGGCATTCAGAGCATTTATCATAGAGCAGGCCATTCTACTGATTTCTGCATTTAGGGCAGCAGTCATGGTCGGCATCACAAACAGGGACAAAGCCACATATTCGGCCGGACTAAACAAGTGCGGTTCGCTATTACAGTCAGAGCCTGAAATAAGTTCTCTGAAATGTTGCATCAGGTGAGGTCTCTGTGGCATAAAAACAGTTAGTCTTCCAAGAGAGCAAGGTCCTCCAGAGCTATTGGCTGGCACATAAGAATAGACAGTTTTCCCACATATGAGAAACCACCCTGCAGGTAACTTAACATGTCCAATGGCATAACTCATAGAGGTGGGAGAACTGCAGTTGAGGTCTTTGTCAGCTGTAACGACAAAACAGGAGTTAACACAACCGGTAAATGTCACACATTCTTCTGTGGGAGTTACTGCAGAGACCTTAAGGGAAAACATAGCTCTGTCCTTCTTGGTGACAGTAGGGCCCCAGCTATAAATGTCAGAGTATGAAATAGGCTTGTCAATAAATTGGAAAATAGTGTGATTTCTAATAGCCTCGAGTGGGGTACAAACTCCTATTAGACAGGAAGTGAAAGCCTGCTCCATGTATGTCCCTCCTGAAAGGCAAAAGTCAGAGACATTAAGTGCATGCTTGGCTAGATAAATCCAGACATTTTCATCTCTTCGGAACGGTATCAGTCCTTCTGAGAAGCATCCTAGAAGGATCGCCGTGAGAATGAGTATTTGAGGCCTTCTAATGACGTTGATTTCCATGTTGCAGTATCTTTTCTTCTATCTTCAAGTTCTGTCTTCTTTACTCTGGTGTGGTGAATCCACAGCCGGGTTCCTTCAAGTCTGACCGCTGAGTCAGTGGTCTGGGGTACCGTCTAGGGCCTGGTCTGCTGTTCATTCAGCTGGTCAGCGGGTCCTCAGTGTTTCCAAGTTTTAAGTAACACTTTGTCCGTGGTCTTGAAAGAATGGTGCAGTCCCACTGGTGGGGCTGGTTACCTGTTAAGGGCAAATTTACGTATGGTTTCTAGTACCTGGGTAGGTTCCCTGAGATAATTCCTAACATGTAAATCTTGGCTGAACTCAGACAGGGGTATGTCCCTCAGGGCCTGGAATGGTCTCCCATAAACAATTTCAAAGGGATTTAATTTAAGCCTGCTTGGGGAAGCCACTCAGATTCTCAACAGGGCAAGTGGTAGTGCTTGAATCCATGGCAGCTGAGTTTTCTGACAATTTTGCTACAGTCTTCTTTAGGGTGTGATTCATTTTTTTTCCCCCATTTTCCCCAAGGATTGGGGCCTATGTGGTGTGTGAAGTCTCCAGGTAATATTAAGATGAGTACTCATGTTCTGGGTGATGGCTGAGATAAACCATGATCCCTTGTTGCTTTGCAGCATTCGGGGAAGTCCATACCTGGGGATGATCTCGCAGAGCAGTGCCTTAACTACCTCAGCTGCCCTTTCTGTTCAAGTGGGAAATGCTTCTACCCACCCTGAGAAAGTATCTATCTATGCATGCAAACAGGTATGGTAATTTCCCCATGGCCTATGCATTTGAGTAAAGTCAATCTGCCAGTCATCAAAGAGTAGCTGGCCTTTGTACTGTTGACTCTGGCCTCTATAGAATTTGAATGCATCTTTCGATTATTTTTCTGGCAAATTGAGCGTTTACTGATGACATCCTGAGTCATTTGTGCCAAGTGAATTCCAGTGATCCAGGGAGTAAAGCATCTTGCCCAAAATGTATGCCCTGACATATCTCTTAGAGTATTAATGGAAGAAGCAAGGAAGCAATGAAGACTTCTCCTTTAGGGTTGATCTTCCATTTCCCTATTTAGCTGTCATGGATATAGGCCCTCCTGGGTGCTTCTTGTAGGTCTGTCTCTGAATAGGTAGGTGGATGCTTCTGAAGATCTATTATGGGAATCAGGGCCATAACCGTATCTAAGTAGGCTGCCTCTTTAGCCTCAAAGTTGGCCTTTCTGTTACCTGTCACCAATAGATTCCCACCTTTTTGAGGCCCTGGACAATACATTACGACCATTTGGGTGGGTTCCTGGACATCATCAAGTAGTTCTAAAATTTCTGAGGCATGCTTTCTTTCTTTCTTCCTTGCTGTAAGGAGGCCATGTTTTTACAAACAGCCTCATGTGCATGTAGTACTAGGAAAGCATACTTGGAGTCTGTAAATGTTGACTTGTTTTCCTATTGCTAGTTTCAGTACACAGGCTAGTGCGTATCTGCAGATAATGGCTGAGTACCATCTGGTCCAGAGTAACTATTGCATACCCTGCTTTTACTTTCCATTGTTGACGAAACTACTTCCATTTACAAAGAAGGTCCAGTCCAGGTCCTGGATAGGTTGATCTTATAGGCTGGGTCCACTGGAATAGACTGACTCTACAGTTTCTACACAGTCATGTATTAACGGTTCGTGGGGGAAGGGATAGCAGTGTTGCTGGGTTCAAGACAGAGACTGTCTGAAGCTGGAGGTTCAGATTATCTAGCAGGGTGGCTTGATATTTGGCCTTCTGTCCAGCTGTCAACCACAGTACGCCCTTTTGTTCTAATAATGTTAATACTTGATGTGGCACCAGTATAATCATATGTTGTCCAAGAGGGAACTTTTCCACCTCCTATGCCAGTTCACAGGTAGTGGCTATGGCCCGTAAGCAGCTGGGCCATTCCTGTACTATATTATGCTGGCTCTCAGAGAGGTAAACTGCAGGCTGTTGTATAGTTCCCATCATTTGGATTAGCATCCCTAGAGCAAAACCCTGCTTCTCATGAACATATAGTCGAAATGGCTTAGACACATTAGGCAGCCCTAGAGCAGGAGTGGAGCTTAAGAGCTCCTTTAATTTCTGAAAGGTCTGCTGACATTCGGAAGTCCAGTCAAGGGGCAATCTTTCCTGCCCCTTTAGGGGCTCATATAAGGGTTGGCAATGAGGCCAAAATTAGAAATTCAAATTCTTCAAAATCCAGCCATTCCTAAAAATCCCTGTAGCTGCCTCCTAGTTGTAGCAGTTTCAAGATCCGTTATTAGATTCTTTCGCTCTTTGAGGAGGCTTCTCTTTCTGGGCTTGAGGAGAAATCCTAAGAAGGTGACTCAGTCTTTACAGATCTGGACATTTTCCAAGGAGACCTTGTACCCACATTCTGCCAGGTGATTTAAGGCTTTTATTATATTATTTAAGGAATCTTGCTCTGAGTCACTGGTGATTAACAAATCATCTATATATTGCAATAGCACTCTATTTGTTGGCTGCAAATTTTGCAAGTCGTGAGCCAAGGCTTCCCCGAAAAGTGTAGGGGGATTCTTATGGCAACATAGTCCAGCGATACTGAGTTCTCACTAATGAGCCTAGATCTTGCCATTCAAAGGCAAACAATTCTTGTGATTGTGGGTCCAAAGGTACACAGAAAAAAGAATCCTTTAGATCTATACAGAATTCTTTAGATCTTCCCAGTATAGTACTGGGAGTCCTGAAAATGCTAGTTAACTAGGTATACAGATTGGGCATTATAGGGTAAATAGCCTCCGTTATTTCATTGATTGCCTGAAGGTCTTGGACAAACCAATATTCCTGAGATTTGGGTTTCCGAACTGGTAAGATAGGAGTTATATGGGGACCAGCAGAGTTGAATGAAGCCTAGGGCCTTGAATTTCTAAATCAGAGATTGAATGCCTTTCTAGGCTTCCTTCTTCAAAGGGTATTGTTTTTTCTGGTGAGTAAAAGTACCTTCTTTCAGCCTTATTTTTATTGGTTTAGTGTTCTTAGCCCTACCGGGGTTCCCATCTGTCCAGACGGAGGGATTAACCCATGCTGGAGAAGCAGAATCTCCTAACCTATTTTCCAGCATGAAGGTTGGGTCCTTCCTTACCAGGAGCATTTGGAGTCGGCATGTGCTCTCAACCAGGACCTGTAGGTGGAGCTGGTTCTTCTCAGGAATAAAGGTTATTTGGGAGTGTAGTTTTGAAAGTAAATCCTGGCCCAACAAAGGTATTGGACAATCAGGCATGTATAGAAACTTATGTTGTAAGTATGTTTTTCCTATTATACATTGTAATAGTTATAGAAAATGTTGATACTCTGATCTGACAATCACTCCAGTGACCTGGACAGTTTGTCACAGAAGTCCAGTGATTTTCTCATTCAAAATTAAGTAGTGCCAGAATCAAGACAAAAGTCTACTTTCCTGTACCTGAGGCTCTTTAGGGGTAAATGGTAAGGCCTGTTTGGGGAACAGAGGAGACCCCTGGGCCCCATCATTCTTCCTCAGAGTCAGCTGTTCTCCCAACCCTTAGGGCAGCTGGTATTTTTCTGCCCTTTGGTTCACCTCGATTAGGGCATTCCTTTTTCCAATGTCCTTTTCCTTTGCAAAAGGCTCAATGGAACCAATTGCCCCCTATTCTTATTTTGTGGCTCAGATCCCTTTACTTGCTTTAGAAATATAGTGGCAGCCTTAGCCTTCTGGTACTGCTATTAAACACCTTGTAGGCAATATCTACAAGCTGAGCATGTGGCATGCTTATTACTCCATCCAATTTTTGGAGTTTATCCCAGATATTCAGAGTGCTTTGACAAACAAAGCTTCTACTAATCATGAGAGAGTTTTCAGCCACTTGAGGATCAATATCAGTACATTTTCTTTAGGCCTAATAGATTCACTCCAAAAACTCTGAGGGATCCTTATTCGGTTTTTGCTGAACAGCCTGTACCATGGTTAGGCTCTTCTGTTTTGGCATCCCTTTGCATAACCCCTCTACAAGACATAGCCAGTAATGTTCTAATCTGGACCGATCACTCCTGTTATTGGGGTCCAGTCTGGTTCGACAAGAGGGATCGCTCTGTTGAGTGCTGGAGTATCTCGTTGGGGTTCTCCTGGTACAGCCTCTTGGCTTCTTCTTTAGCTCTGCCTATTACTAGTCTTCACTTGTCTGCGTTAGTAGCATCTTGAGCAAGGCCTGTACATCTGCCTAGGTGGGGCGGTGGATGGCAAACATCGAGGAGATTAGATCAGTCATCATTTGGGGGTTATCGCAATAAGAAGGGTTAAGATTTTTCCAAATCAGTAAATCTTAGGTGGAAAAAAGAGTATGTACCTAATAATATCTGGCAGGCTGTCCTCCAGGGCCAATTCTGACAGCCGGCGACTTCAAAGGATATTGCCCTTAGTGGCCCCCTGGCTACCTATCCCTGCTCAAAATTGGGTAACTTGTTGGGTACAGGACAGGGAGACCATTCCATTAGCCCTTTCTATGTCAGGCACCCCTGGTGGTGGAGGAGTAAGCAGGGGTTCTAGGTACTGACTTCCAACTGCTTGAACATTGAATTCCTCCTCATCCCTCAATTCTCCTGATTTAGAATCAGGTACTGGGACAGTTGCTGTTTCTGGTACTGAGGCAATTTGCCTCCAAACCACCGCTTGTTTCCCTTTTTGCTAGTTTCCAAATTATGCAAACTCATAAACATCTGTACATAAGATGTTTCATCCCATTCCAGGACCTTTGACAAAACAATTCTATCTGCAAAATAGTATAATAATTCAGTGAACCATTGAGCAGCCAGCGCTCCCCAGAATCTAATATTAACATTGGTGAAGTAGTATTGCAATAAAACAGTAATTTCTTTTCAGTCAGTGTCAAACCACAATGAGATACCATCAGAGAATCAGCCAGTGGGCTAAAACTATAAACCAGGTGTGGCCTTAAGACTTCCAGAAGCCCGAAGGCCTGAACCAGACAAGGCAGCTTTACAAGGCAGTAAAAGTTGCCAATAACAAACATGCTTTGCTTCCAGACCCGCCACCAAAGTCCTTTACTGGTGGGGGTGGGCCTTCTGGGTCACTGGGCCTTCTGGGACACTATAGTCTCAACTCTTGGTGCCAGTGGGTCAGAATAACCCCAGATAGTGAGTGCAAAATCCTCCAGCTGCACACACCAGAACCACCCCACCCTTCAAGACTAGATTTAAAGAGTCAGACTGAATTTTTAAAAAGGACCAGAGACAGGGAAACAGGGCAAACACTTATTCTATCCCAACTGGGCAAAAAGTGTCCGTGAAGGGCGGGCCTCAGCACATCCCCTACCCTGACAAGCAAAATCGCTTGGCACTGTTTCCAGAGGTTGGTCCTGTGCCAATGAACCCACCCAATCCCAAGCAGCCCCAAGACCTCCTGCAAGCAGATAGACTTACCAGAAGAACCCCAAAGTTTTTCCAGCAGAGTCACCAGACTGAAATGGAGGGCAAC
Organism: Rousettus aegyptiacus; assembly: GCF_014176215.1. Classification (NCBI taxonomy): domain Eukaryota; kingdom Metazoa; phylum Chordata; class Mammalia; order Chiroptera; family Pteropodidae; genus Rousettus; species Rousettus aegyptiacus. The sequence continues at coordinate 70,761,299 of NW_023416306.1, forward strand.
CGAGTCCGGGGCTCCTGCTGCCTGTGACACTCAGTCTATAGACCCACACAGGAGTTGGGCTATTTAGAATAAGTGTTTATTGTCAGAGCACAAGTGATCTGAGAAGGCAGCAGGTTAACACCTGTAAAAAGTGCCTTCCTTTCTCAGTCCAGCTTAGGGTATTTAAGGGAAAATCTGAGCATTATTCCAGAGGCCGCATGATGGTTCCCCGGGGTGGGGGTGAGGGGTCTTTTGTGCTTCATAGAGCCTTCCCTCTGGCAACGTGGTCTTCCAGTGGCATTAACAAACCAAGAACAAAGATGGGAGTACTTTGGAAAGAATGCTAGACCATAAGATTGTGATCAGTAAGCATAAGAGCTTTAATCATAAGTTTCATGGAAACTATCTATGGCAGGTGATGTTCCAAGCTCAGGATCAAGCCGCAGGGGATGATCTATTGTTAAGCTATAGAGCAGGGAAAGGTGAGGCCAGGGACACCGTGAGGCCCTCACTACAGAGGTCCTATCACGGCCCTTCTTCAAGAACAGTGTTACTTTACTGGCATCAATGAGTATGCATCGAGTATTGCCAACCAGGGAAGCTCATCCAAACCTTGGTGTTCAGAGTCTTTAATGGGTCTCCATGGTCAACTGCCCACAAGCTTGACCTCAGTCTTCAGCCGCTCCACCAGTCTAAGCTGATTCCGCATGACTCAAACCCCTACCATAAATGGCATTGTTAAGCACATCATTAGTCTAACCCTCTGAGCTAAGGCCCCTGGGGCAAACAAAGATGCTTCTATCAGGCAGAAATTCCAAGGGTTTAGAGATTATCTCTAAGAACCCAAGGGCAATGGCCAGATCTCTAATGGGGAAAGATCACTTTACTATATAACCACAAACTCATAGGGAAAAATGGCTTATAATAACTTAAAAAAATGTCCAACCTCAGTAGTAATTAAGGACTTGCAAATTAAAACCACAACAAGATATTATTTTATACTCAGGAATATAGAGTCATGGGTACTCTCATACACTGACAGTGAGAGCATAATGTTTTTTATTGAGATGTAGTTGACATACAACATTATATTAGTTTCAGGTATATAACAGTGATTTGACAAATGTATATATTATAAATATATATATATATATACATACACACGCACATAGTAAAATGGTCACCAAAATTAGTCTAGTTAAACATCCATTACCACATAGATATAGATTTTTTTTTCTTGTGATAAGAACTTTTAAGATTTACTCTCTTAGCAACTTTTGAATATGCAACACAGTATTATTAACTGCAGTCGCTGACGACATTCAGAATGAGCCACCCCAAAATGTGCCTCTGTAGTAGGCAGACTCTTTTGAGCTAAATGCAATTTCAACCACTGCTCAAGAGAAACTTCTGCCCCTCCTATAACTACCTAGAAGAACTTGAATTAGGGGCCTTGCCCACAATAGAAGATTATCAAAGATGACCTCTTTTGATCTGCCTATATGCCAGGGTAAACTTTTATTTACTAAACATCTGCTCTTCTTATCATCCTGGCCCAACACACTTTAACCTCATCCCTAGCTTAGAATGTCATATATTTTCTTTTTCTGTTTCTGAATCTCTCATGCATGTGAGGTTTCTGGCTTGCATGTATGTGGGGTTCTCATATATATGAATGTATCATATTTGGTAATTTTCTCATGCTAATCTGTCTCTCTATTAGATTAGCCAAAAGAAACTTAAGGATAGAGAAAAGTTTCTTCCTCCCCCACATGGGTATGATGTACATTACATTTTCATGACTTCTTTATTTTATAACTGGAAGCTTGCACCTTTTGACTACCTTCCCCCATTTTGCCCCACTCTCCAATCCCCACCTCTGGCAACCGCCAATGGGTTCTCTGTATATATGAGTTTCTTTTTTTTTTTTAGATTTCACGTGTAAGGAGGTCATACAGTATTTGTCTTTCTCTGACTTATTTCACTTAGCATAATGCCTTCAGGTTCCATCCATGTTGTCGCAAATGGCCCCATTTCCTTTATATGGCTAAATAATACTCACTGTTTATACAACATCTTCTTTATCCATTCATGTAGCAATGGACACGAAGGTTGTTTACATGTCTTGGTTATTATAAATAATGCCACAATGAACAGGGGGGTGCAGCTATTTTTTTCAAGTTAGTGTTTTCTTTGAATAAATATCTAGAAATAGAATTGTTAGATTGTATCGTAGTTTTATCTTCAATTTTTGAGGAATTTTCATACTGTTTTCCAATGTGGCTACACCAATTTATATTCCTACCAACAGTGCACAAGGGTTTCCTTTTCTTCATATCGTTGCCAACACTTGTTATTTCTTGTCTTTTTGACCATCACTATTCTAATAGGTGTGCGCTAATATTTCATTGTGATTTTGATTTGCATTTCCCTGATGATTAGTAATGTTGAGCACCTTTTCATATACCTGTTGGCGATCTGTATGTTCTCTTTGGAAAAATGTCTATTCAGATCTTCTGCCCATTTTTAATCAGACTTTTTCATTATGAAGTTGTACAAGTTCTTTATATATTTTGGATAGTAACTCCTTATCAGATAAATGATTTGCAAATACTTTCCCCCATTCCTTAGGTTGCCTTTTCATTTTGTTAATGATTTCCTTTGCTCTGCAAAAGTTTTTAGTCTGATGTAGAGTGAATAAATTAGAAAAACAATTTGGAGAACAATTTTGGCAATACCTAGTAAAACATGTACAGCTCTAGCATTAGTATTACATAAACCAGATGTAAATGTCTATAGCGTCATTGTCATATAAATTGGAGACATCTTAAATATCCATCACCAGGAGGATGCATAAATTAATATATACTTTTTAAAGTATATATTGCTTAAAGACACCTACATATGTGTTACTGTTTTAACACACATACAGCTTGTTGTGTTATATATTAATTGGTTAATGCCTTATGTTATTACCTAATAATTGCCTTTAGAGCCTAGCTGTTGAAAGAGAGGCCGGTCAACAATTTTACATGTATATATGGGATGTGCAAAAGTAATCTCTACAAATTTAGAACATGCAAGTTTACTAAGTTCTACTTTTAGTTCCCACCTAGAATGACAACACAGGCAGTCTAGAAGTTTGAGATCTGTACTACAGCAATGCCTTACAGGCGACCGTGGTCTATTAATCAAGGAAAAGATGTTTCTGAATGCCTCTGACGTGTTAGATTGAGAGAGGTTTAAAGCACAGATAAAGCAGAATTTCGGCCTTCAGTCATTCAGAATATTTTGGGAAGGGCAGGCAGAATATCAAGCTAATTAACAAAATAAGGTAATCAATGATCACCAGTCATCTACAGGCTGCAGTATACCTCACAGTGGTTTGAAGAAGGTCTTGAAGGGGAACACAAGAGACTAAAGTGCTTGAATAAGTTTTCAAAGCAGCTCATCCATCATGATGAGGTATTTGATCAAAGCTCTCATGAAGTAAAGCTTGTTTCTAGAAAATTATTTTAAATATTATGCCAATCTTCTTATAATGCCGTTTTTAAAAATAGGTCAGCACTCAGAATATTTTTAAGGTTTCTTTAGAAATCGTTCCAACCCTGTTATTTAACTTCACTCTGATGGCAGCCTGTAATCACAGACATTTCCAGATTTCTACTCCTGGGACTTAAAAAACACCGTATGTGAATGTATTTACTGACTTAATGGAAATAAAGAATAGCTTCATATTTCCAAGCAACATGCATACACCTCTCATAAACACAACATTCAGCTTTCTGCCTAAACCCAGGCACTTTCTTTTTTTCTAGGGGAAAAGCTCAGATTTTGATATTTTGTTGCCCATGTCTATGTTGAAAAGTATGAGGGCCTCTCGTGAATTAATTCTGTTTGCCACACAAGAGGAAAACGAAGCAAAAGCAGATGCTTTTGAAAATGTATTGGAAACTATGATCCATGTATATTGCATAATTAGGTAAATAAAATATAGTACCAGAGACATTCTGGTTGAAAGACCCATGACCAAAGATAAATAATTTAAGCATCTACCACTTTTTTAGGAAAGAAAATGTACCCACGTTTTTAGGAAAGAAAATGTACTCACTTTCCTAATGTTGAGAAATTATTCTAATATTGACTTAGAATCTATGGTCTGCCATGTAATCACATATATCTCTGTTAAAAATTATAAAAGTCATTCTGTTACTAAGTTTTTTGGGGGGATCATTTTTTTTTTTAAGATAGAAAAGTGAACCACACACAGGGTCTATAATAACATATATGCTTGATATGCATATATTATATCTGGATACATAAAAAAATTGAAAACATTTTTGTTTACCTATAGGAAGGCAACTGAATGATTTAGGGACACCAAGGGGTTAGAGATTCTTTACTATACATTGCTATGAAATTTTGAATTTTGAACCATGTGGATATATTATCTATTTAATAAATAAAAACAGTTATTTTTATAATTAATAATCATCCTAAATCGTCACTGCACTATAACCTTCTCTATATTTTTTGATAGTAATTGGTTATGGAAGATTTACATAAAAATGCAGTACAACAAAGAGTATCAACCTTATTGCTTTATAATCCCAGTTCTCATGTTATCTTGAACAGTATCATTTTCTATTTGCTGTAAACAAAGCAGATATGCTCAGTTACACTGGTGATTGGGCAAATGCAAATTAAAATAAGGAGATGCCATTTTTTCTAGCATGTGAGAGGAGTTAAGGAGGGAGTGCTGCCAGAAGCATAACTCGGTGTGGGCTTCTGAGGTGGCGGAGAACACCACACAGTGGTTACTATTAGAGTAGTTGTGGGAAAGAGTAAGAATTAGCCCCACAGAATAGTGGTAAGGGCACCCAGGAAGAGACAAGAGTATGGAGGAACATGGCACTTTGGGGACTCTAAAAGGGTATGTTGCTGAGCACATGAGGCAGTGAAGGAATTATAGGAGATGTCGTGGGTGAGGCCAGAACCAGGTTACAGAGACCTTGTACGCTTTTTAAATTCTCCACTAAAAGGAACTGGGACTTCCTGGAAAAATAGCTGATTCCAGGGCTGGGGAAGGGTAAGGACAAGTTAAACCCGGAACATTTTGTGCCAAAAAGTAAGAAAGCCTACAAAATTTATGGGAACATGTCAAAAGGACACAGAAGCCAGTATGAAGTGGCACCCACTAGTCAAATCTGGGATAATCTGAGCATGAAAATAAATAGTGACAGTAAAGGAGAACAAGAAGAGAATAATCTGTAATCCATCCATTCATCTACTCACCTACATGCATATATTCATACATATGTACACATATACATAAAATGGAGAAAAAAGAAAGCTTTTTTCCCCCATAGAATGCCAATTAATAAATGTAGAGAACAATTAGAAAATCATCATTCTACACCATTAGAGTAACAACTGATTTAGAATTAACAACATGTAGTAATTCATGGAAATGGAAGTTTGTGGTCTTAAAGTATCGTCCCATCAATTATTTATTAATTACAAAGGGAAAAATTATACCTTCATAGTGGGAACACCTAGCACATAACACCTTAATGAACCCAGTGATCAAAGTTCATGAATTACCCAGAAAGGAGCAAACTGTCATCCTGAGCATCAAGGATGCACCATCACAGCAACGAACACCTGCAAAAATGCACACCCTGATGCTAATCCTTAGAGAAACTATTGCTTCATGGGCCAGGAAAAAAAAAAGGGGTTTAAAGGATATGATTAGGGCAATGGGTAAATTTTGAAGATGGACTAAATATTCAATAACTGTATTGTAGGAACGTTAAGTGTCCTACATTTGACAATGACATTATGGCTATGTAACAGAACATCCCTCTTCTTAGGAGATACAGTTCATTATGTCTGTAACATACTCTCAGATAGTTTGGATATTGAATTTTTTCTCTTAAATGAGCTTTTCCATAGGGTTGAAATCATTCAAACTAATTTTTCAAAATAAAAAATAAAAAGATGACTCTCACAGAAATGTGTAGGATGACCTAGAAGATAAATTCAAGAAGAGTTTCCCTAAATGGACAGGGAGCTGTTAGAACATTTTAATTGATAAAATGATTTGATGAGATTTGTCATTTTGAAAGTTTACTAAGGAATAGGATGGAGCATTGTCCAGGAAACAAATACGTTGGCAAAGGACAGGTGTGATCCCCAAACATTTTACTTGGATTTTTGAAATACATGTTAATGTTATTTTGGCAGCTAGATTTAACCCAGAAACATGTTTTCTTTGTACATAATAGTGCACAAACTAAGATAATTAAGTTAATATATTAAATATGAAAACATAATTGCTTTTCTTTCAATATTGTTAAGTGATAATTCACTTTTACAGGTAATTTCTAGAAGCAAATTGCCTAAATTATGGGTCATTTCGGTCTTCTGCTTTTGTCTTTTGCACAGATCCTAACTTGGGATAAAATAATTCACTGCTCACTTGAAACTGCATTTAAAAATGGAAAGGAAATTTAAAAAGAATTGAATTTAATTTGCCCATTTTGTGCTCTGGTATGATTATATTTAGTGGGAAAAAATTCAGTGAAAACCTCCCACCATTCAAGAACTTAAAACCATAGATCTCTGCATTTTATTCTATCCTGCTCTCTGTACTCCTATGGAAAATGGTGAATGAGAGTAGAGAACCAAGACTGAGCTAAGATTTCCTCGTAGATGGAAAAACTCAAAACAAAAAGATAGAAAAATCACCCAATAGATGGCAATTGGTAGCTAGTTATCTTCCAAAGCTGGAAAAGTTTTTGCAAAGAATTTTCTTCCCAGCCACAACAGGAGATAAAGAATAAATTTCTTTTCCACTTCCGCGACCACAGAAATGACTTGATACTGATTTTTTTACTTTACTTCTAACAGTGTGCAACAATTGGGGAAAAAAAATGGGTGTTGAAGGCGAAAGAGGCTATTAGCTACTTCAGATGGCCCTATGATCTCTACTAATTATTACCTGCAGCCTGCTCTGTCCTACCACCACCAAGACCTTGAGGGAGGAAGTTGGTCTTGTTGGCCAACAGCTGGGTTTGGCCTGGCCAAAGGCAGAGAAAACTTGGGGCTGAGCCCAAAAAGAGAATGGTCATGTCCTGTCTGAAGAAGGTGACAGAGATGTCAGCCAGCAGAGACCATTGAACTCAGCCAGAGTGAAAGAGAGGGAGGGAAGTTTCAGAAGCCGAAGTATGGTGCCAAAGTGGCATCAGAGACAAAATGAGACAAGCAGGGGCAAGGGAAGGTCAGGGGAGGGATTTGAGTGGCAAAGGGGAAGGCCTGGACAAGGGCCTGGCACAGGGAACCATGCTCATGTTTGCATGGATAGTATTTTTAAAAGGCCCGTTGCTTCTATGTATTGTTTTGGGTAGTGGTTACACAGGTATGTATAATTTTAAAATTCATTGAATTAAGATCATAGCTTTTGTTGTATGTTAATTATACTTTGATTTTTAAAAAGCCCATTAGAAGTAGATACAACAGGAAATTGCTGTAGATGAAATTATAATCTTATCATACCCTCAGAGCTTATTTTGAACACAAGGTTAATCTTCATAAGGCCTCCTTCACCCTTGTATAAATGAGGTGATAAGAAACTGCAGTGCCAAAAATCCTGCCTTGTCATATGTAGAAGTGTCCCAAAGGTAGTGGATTCCGCTTTTTGGTAAGACTTACCATGTCTAATTTCTTTTGCACCAGTAGGCCTCTGGGCATTGTGAGAAGCCAGGAGAAGGAAGTGAAATTAGTCTAAACAGTAATTTAAAATATTACCTAATTGTGAACAAAAGAAGCTGAGAAGTCTATGAATGAAAACAAATAAATGAGCAAAAAACATGAATAAGAAATTCTTAGAAAATCTATGGCAAACATCTAATGAGCACTTTACAATATGCTCGACTTCACTAATGACCAGGAAAATTCAATGAAAATAGCAGTGAAATATCATTTTTGTTCTCAAACTTAAAAATGCTGATTATATCAAGGGTGTAGGGAAAATAGGTACCCTAAAATATTGTTGGTTTCTATCAAAATTTAAAAAATGGGTATTGTTTGATCCAGCAATTCCATCTCCTATGGATATATATTGCAACATTGTAATAGCACCCTTCCCCCCAACCTAAGTGTCCATCCAGAAGAAAACAAATAACGGGAAACATACAAGGGATGAAAAAGGACCTGATACAAGGATCCCCTGTCTGGAAGAACTGACATGAAGAATGTGACATAAAGGAGTCATGTTGGGGTAGAATATAGGGTTAATTTAAGCACAACCCCTCTACATACTCAAAAGACAAAAAGAGTGGTTTGGTCAGCAGCCTTAAGGAATACAATGAACAAAGGATTCTCTGGGAAATACCTGCTCCCAAGGACATTTACTGCTGTTCCCATGGGTGCTGTATGCTCCTTCGGCCGTTCCCATGGACATTATCTGCTCTGCTCGAGAAGGCGTCTGGTCCACCGTTCTCAAAAACACTATCTGCTCTTGTAAATAAGCAGTACATTTTGCTCTCACTCATTTGGGAAGGCAGTTACTCCCCTGATGAGCTAATTCTGCCAAGGAGCAAGGTCACACAGTATGACGCAGCAGCTGATTCTAGGACTGGACACCCAGTTCCTCTCGCCTCCCCTCCAGGTGGCCTGGGAAACAAGCCCTGGCTGAAAAAAACAAAATAGATGGCCTTTGCCACCCCCACTCCTTTAGTTTCCATGACTACTGATTTGTCTATATAATCGATGCTCCCAAGACATTCAGGGAGCCAGGCTTTTGGAGCAATAGCCCACCTGTGCTTCCAGGAGTTGCAACTCTCTAATAAACACTTATTCTGTTTAGCCCAACTCCTGTGTCAGTCTTTTGGCTTTGAATGGCATAGGTAGCATGAGCCCCACACTCAGTTTCAGTCATTAGAGTGAATGAAATGGGCCATAAGGGCTGATAAGGGAAAATGTCAAGACACAGTATTAAGTGGAAAAAAGAAAAAAACAACCATACACAGAACAATATGCACGGTATGAACCATTTTTTTAAAAAAATCGTTTTATCTAAATACTGTTGACGTAAGAAACATCCAAACATGTAGAGAATTTTAATTAGTTTATCTGAGCCAAACTGACGACAATTGCCGGGAAGCAAAATCTCAACGGAAAATGCTCGAGAATGGTAGTTTGCAGCTTATTTTATATATTATAATCAAAAGAGAAGAAGTAAGGAGGATTATATGACATCCATTGGTGGTAGGATAAGGGGGCAAGAGAAAGTAAAGTGGGGAAGTTTCTGGGATTGGATCAAAAGTAAAATGGTGGGGCACATACTTCTTTTACATTGATAGGTACAGGAGAGTTAATAATTAACCTTTACAGCACAGAGAGATGGTATGCAGGAGACAAGATAACCATGAGGAGTTTTGTGTGGTCTTGTGCTCTGTTGCAGTGGGTTGTGCCCTGAGGGGTCTGGAAAAAAGGGATTGCTCTGACTTTCCAAAGGTATGTTATCTTAGATGCAAAAAGACAATAGACAGGTCTACTTAGGGTAAAGATTGATCTTTGCCAAGAAAGCTACAGGCCCAGGATATGACTAACTGCCATGACATGCTTTTAGTTAGGAATTTTTCCTGAGTTTTTAGGATCTGCCGTACAACCTTCTCTGAGCTTTTCAGGTTTAGTATGTGACCCCTTTTTTCGTCCACAATACAGATTATTAAAGGTGGTTATCCATGAGGGTAGGATTGGGGTGTGAGGATGAAGAGTTTGTATCTATATATTTCTGCTTTTTATTGAAAGTAAAACATGTGATCACATGTTCAGGCATTATTTAGTCATTTGGGACAAAAGCAAAGAGAAAGAAAAATTCGTTACTCAAGAATCTTAAAAAAAGAAAAGAAAAGAAAAAAGAAATCTTGAGATAAAAAGCCACTATCACGAAATAAGACCACAATTTCAGAAGCTAATCAGGAGGATGAGCATGTGCATCTATTTGGTCTTGGTAGAAGCTTTTAGCCAAGGAGAGTATGGATGTGGATCTTCATGTATCTTTTCCCATTTCTCCGAGATTACTAAATTCTACTCCATTGATATAATGAATATCTGACAATATGTCAAATGCATGCCTGCATTTCTCAAAAGGTAAAATAGAGAAGGAGTTTGGTACTGATTAGTCCCTTAGGCCAGGTGTCCCAACCTCTGTGGCCTGTTAAGAATCAGGCCACACAGCACGAGGTGCGCTGCAGGTGAGTGAGTGAAGCTACATTTGATTTTGCAGCTTCACCTTCTATGATCACCTTAGCTCCACCTCAGATCATCAGGTATCAGATTCTCATAGGAGCAGCAATCCCCGGTGCCAGAAAGGTTGGGGACTGCTGCCTTAGGCACAGTCCTCTTTGGCTTTGGGGTGAAATGAAAGATCTCTTCAAACTTTGTTCTTAACCTGTGAAGAATGGTGCTGGCCTTGAGAAAGGGCCATGGGTTTCCAAACCAAATTCACTGCGTGACATGGGGTAAGTGCCTTGAACTGTCATATGAGAATTTGGCACCTATAAAATGAGAATAACATCAAAAAAGGCATTTGTGTGAAGCCCCCAACACTGTGTCCAGCATGTGGTGGGAGCTCAATAAATATTCATTTTATTCCCTTTTCAAAATTCTAAGAGATTTTCAGTCTCAGGGTCAAAAACATGGGGGATTTCAGATTAATGCTGAGGTTACTAGAATATCCAATGAAATAGAACCCACTTTTCTTAAATATGCTAGTAAAGATTATAGTGTGTGTATAATTTCCTATATGCCTGCCATGTAAACCCTCTTATTTTCATGGAAAGTTGACCTTAAACAAATTATTTTCACATAATTAAAGCTGTAATTCACTGATTCTAAAACTTATATTATCATTTGAAATTTTAACGTCACATATCTACTGACCAGTTTCTACAAATTTCAGGGTAAGATTTCAAATTTTCAGAATATGACTTATCTGAAATACACATTTAAGAAAATGCTCCAGCCACCGGGATGTCCAAGTGGTTAAGGCATTGGACTTAAGAAAATGCTCCAAAGCTCTTTTCCTTTCAGGGTGAATTTACCTAGGAGAAGGGACTATTTTGGACAACCCCTCCCTCTCCTTTTGTTGCTTTTCAATGTGCTGCGATAATGCGGAGGATCACAACAAGATGCATCTGTTCTCTAAGCTCAGCCAGCTCAGGGGAAGACAACTTGAAGTCCTTGGGTGTTTAGGTCCTCGCCCCAATCCTGCCACTTAAGTGGGTCCCCACATCCTAACTATGAAAGGACAGCCTTGGAACAAATGTTGTCAAGGCTCTTTCAAGCACTAAAATTCTATAATCAATGGTCAAACAATGAACAACAAACTGACCAACAACAAACTGAACAACAAACTGACCAAACTGACCAACCAACCAACCAAACTACATTCCTGTGGCCAAATTCTCAGAGCCTAGACGTCACCTTTTTTGAACAGTGGGAAGAATCTAATTATTCAAGAGAAGTGCCAAACATAAAACAAATAGCAATAAGAAATAGCACTTTTCTGCCACTATCTAAACGCGACCTAAAGGCAAAATATAAATAGGTTTAAAAACTATAATGTTTGTATTTGACACATGGACTTCCTTTTCCCAAGAGTGAAAGATATTTTTGCATAATTACAAAGTATAATCATATATACTTTCTCTCTTAATGATGTTACACTAACAAAATTGTAAAATTATATATTTGTAAAATGTGAAAATGTCATAGGGACTGCTGCCTTTAGGAACAGTCCTCTTTGGCTTTGGTGTGAAAGCATTCTTAGTCATACTCTGATTACAAGACAAAATGTAATGTTAGAATTTCTAGTCCAACACTATATTTAAAGGTGAGAGAAAACAAATTGATATGTGAATTTCTTAGCATTTTAGTTTTAATTTGACATTTAGGTAAGTCACTCTCAAATAAATAATCTGTCACGGGGTTCTTGAATTTCTTTAATTCTGCTGGCAAAGGGGCAACTCCCAAGTAATATTTATTTAAAATGAGACCTATGAGATGTTAACTAGGCTTACTGTGGTGAAATGATCATTTCGCAATTTATACAAATATAAAATCATTATGTTGTACTCCTGAAACTAATGTTATATAGGTCAGTTATACCATACCTCAGTAAAACAAAACAGGAGACCTACTCTTGTAAAATTCCAGATAGTCTGTGTATGGCCAGCCTGTCTACTGCTGAGCCCCTAGGCCAGAATGAAAGGCTTCCTCTTCCCGGTTAAAACAGAGGAGGGACGTGAGACAGGCAGGTTTCTGCTTGTCTCTTGCACAGCATTTCACAGCCTCTAAATCTCTGCTACTTTGCTGCCCCTACAGTCAAAGACGTCCACCATTTTTAATTTCAGGCCTTCATGGATTTCCTTATGGGAAATCGTGGAAGAATAAACATGATTACTAAGCTTCTGGTCTAAGTGTTCTCTAGTTTCAGACTGTTCCACAGAGACTAACACGCAGAACCCTTTTCCCCCAGCCCTTTTCCTTCTTAATTAGTAGTGCTTAAGGTAAAGGCCTTCAACAATGGAAGTCAAATAGCCCCTCCGGGAGGTACTCCAGCAAAATTTGCATTTCTGAGAGGCTTCCTGGTGGACTGACTCAAATTCACCTTTCTCTTCTAAGGAGGCTTGCAGTAATCGCAGAACCGCAGGATAAAACGTGAAAATACTGGTGAAAAATTAGGAATAGTTTTCAAGATGTAGAACTTGGGTCTACGAAATGTAAAGACTGCCCTCTAATCTTCTCACCCTTTTAGATGCTACAATGGAAATCTGTTTAGAGGCCCTGCAAAATGACAGTTTTGGTTAAGTTCCAGAAAGGTCGGGCATTATTTTAACCCAATAGAAAAACAAAGGGATATGACTCTACAGTTTGCAAGCTGAAAGTCCAAGAATCGAATTGGCCATTTGCTTCAATACTTCAATAACTGGACCTGTAGACACCTTAGGTAAGAAAAACATAACAACTGAGCTATAAAATTACGGAGTTAATGCGAGTACTGGATTCCAACATGCGGAGCTACGAGGTGCAAACCGTTACGGTATATCGTGTCTCCGCGGTAGTTTAATCGACTCTTTAGGAAGCCCTTGGTTGTTCTTTTTGAATGCTGCGCGTAGGTCGATAAAAAGAGAGTAGCTGATTTCAATAGTGTTTATTCTGAAACCAACTCTACCTTAAATGTTATGTAGCCGCGGACAATTTAATCAGTCCAAGCCAGCAACCGTGGCAAGTCTTCCAATTGGCGCGATTACAAGGAGAACCAAGAATCTTTTAAAAAATATACGTGCCAAAGAACTGGAGTTAAGTTCCTAGAGGTACGGCTATGTAAAGCTTTGGTGACTCACTAAAGCAAGTGGGGAACTGGGGGTCTTAGCACTCGAAGGACACAGAAGAAACAGAAAAGTTGAGGGGCTGGCGGAGTATCGCCCGCAGACTTTTATTTGATTGGCGGAACCACTTAGACTTTTCTTTATGGCGTCACCGGGTACCTGCCTGTAGAAAGGCCCGGTCCCCGTGACGTCACGACTCATTGACCAATGATAGGCCTCAGTCTGCGGGCCCCGAGGAGGGTTGTGGGCCCTTTTTTGTGAATGAAGCTCCACGGAACAGCCCTCCTGGGGTCCCCGGGCGCCGCGGCCCGCTGTTCTCGGGCGCCTCCCCAGCAGCGTCCGCGGCCGCGGTGGGCGTGCGCGGTTACCGGGGGCAGCCCCAGCCGCCCGCGGCAGCACGGTCGTCTTGGCCGCACCAGCGGGCTGCGGGCACCTGGGAGCGGGCTGGGGGGCGCTGGCAGCGGCAGGAGGCGCTGTAGCCAGGGTTGCGGCTCGGGTCCCGCTGCGGCCGCAGGAGGGAGCAGGGCAGGCGCGGTGGGCCCGGCCCCTCCTTCGGCTCCTGCTCGGCCGCCTGCTGCTGGGCTCCGCCGGCGCCCGCCGTCCCCGCAGGGCCGCTCCGCGCTCGCTGCCCTGAGCGCCCGCGCGCGGGGCTGGCGGGGGCTTCGGCCGGCTAGCGGGCGCGCGGGGCCATGGTTGTGGCCCCCTGACGGGCCGCGGCTGCCTCCATGAAGCGAAAGAACGAGCGGCGGCCGAACTGGGCCGCCGCGCCCCCCTGCTCGCGGCGCTGCTCGTCGTCCTCGTTGGGAGTGAAGAAGAGCCGCAGCTCCACGTCGCAGGAACTGCATCGCCTGGACCAGCCGGAGGACCTGTACCTGGACATCACCGGTGAGCCGGCAGGCGAGCGCGTGGCAGGGCGCCCTGGACACGCGGCGCCCCGAGTGTGATGGTCCCAGCGCGTCTACCTCCCCCGGCATTAGAGTCGCCTGCACCCCCACCCCCATAAGAGCCGGCCACACCCCCTTCAAAAACGGCTCCAGGGGAGCGCCCCCCTACCCCGAGTTGCCATTTGCGTTTGTGGGGAGTTGTAACTTTATCCATTTGGCTCCCTCCTACCCCAGGAAGGTGGGCCGAGGGTCACCTTTCTAAATGGCTGGCGTCAACTCGGCGCCTCGGGCTTTTTCTAAGTTCGGGTTGATACTGCCTCCTGGGCTTGCCAGCTCCGTTGGCCCTCAGGGCAGTCTGAACCTCCGAGTCACCCCAGAGGATTCCCCGAGCGCTTGGAACATGCCCGCAGGGGAGCTGCCTTGTTTGTGTGGCGTTTGCCAGACCTCCCCTGCTCTGTAGGAAATGGAGTCCCGCCTGGGGCGGCGTGCCCCGGCGGGGCCCAACAGCCGCCTGCTAGCCCTGGTCCTCAGTGCACCGCCCTCTCCCCAGCGCGCGCACGCGGTCATTCCCCTCCCCGGCTTCAAGAAGCTACATGTCACGTGGATGACATTTGAACTGGTCGGCGTGCTGAATGTCCAGAGTTGTCACTTTTGAGAAATTGTAGCCAGCCACCGCAGGTAGAAAAGCGGCCCGTTGATAACCTGTTTTATTATTAGTGCTGATTCTACAATTCTCAAAGGCTAATAAATACAACTTGGCAGCTGTTAGGTTTGCCAGGATTGACACTGAAGCATGTAAAGGCATTAAGTGCGACGATGTATGTGGAAACGCTTTGTAAACAGCATAGCCGTCTACAGTTCTGAGAGAATTTGCAGTCCGTTTTCTGTGGCGCCTAATGTGTAAATCTTGTGTAAACCTCGGCGTGTCTGGGGTTTTTATAATCTGTTTTCTGCCCTTAGCCTTTGATGCACCAGGTGAGCTGGAGCGGTCAGAACATTAATTTAGAAACTGTTCAGACAAACACAGAAATGTGGTATAAATTACTTTCCAGGTTGATGGACAGTTGGAAACTAAGGTCCATTTTTTAAAAAACTGAGAGTAGAGCGGAAGGTCTCTCAGAGTTGGTGTGTGGCCTTTGGTGCAGAGGAGGGAGGAGGAAGTGATTGTCTTAAATCTCTGTCCCCAGCTAGCACCTACCGGGTCCACGATAGCGTGTACTGTTGTAGAAGGTGAGGCTAGCTTGCTGATGAGACTAGGTCCCCCACCACCGGGTGCACTCCTTTGTGATGGCCTTGCAGAGGAGGACTGGGGATGGAGGACCCACACATTCCTTATGCTTTTGTTATTTATACCCCTTCGAAGGAACTTCTTTAATAGCGTTTAATTTTAGAGCAAGTAATGCACAGAACTTAATTCTAAAGGTACACAGGAGAATATAGTGAAAAGTTGGTCTCAGCCACCAGGTGAACTTCCTCAGAGGCGATGCGTGTTCCTAGTTTCTTATGAAACTTCCCACAAATAGACTATGAGTGCATACATGTAGATATTCTCCACGGTAGCATACAGCATCTTGTTTTGCACATTATTTTTTTCTTCACACTATTCCTTAGCAGACTGATTGTATTAGTACAGGCAAAACTGCCTAATTGGCTGTTAATTACTACTTAGGCCAAAGTAGATATGGTGAAACAGTATATGTGGATTTAAATATGTATATGTTTTATAATTTGTTTAGACAGCTCCCTACAAAGAAACATTTAGGTGGCTCTAATCAAAAAGGAAATTTTTGACAACAAAGTCATTGGAATAAATCTTCCTCTTCCTTCATGGAGATAAAATGCAATGTGGCTGGCTTTCCTGAGACAGCGGCCAATGGATTAACTTCAGAAAATATCACAAGGAGAATATTGAGGAAAGAGTTGGTGCATTGTATAAAATCAGAATGCTATTATTTAGATTACAAGCTCATACAGTGGAAGGGTCCAGCCTCAGTGTAAGTTAAGTTCATTCCTGGGAAGTAAGGGAGTCAATTTCTCCAGGTAGTCCCTTAGTGACAGACAGTCTTAGCTTTCTGGGAAAACAATAGTAAATTGGTCTGTTTCAGTGTGATATACAAGACAAATTGAAGTGACTTTGGATGCAGGGTGTGAGTTTTTATTGGCCTTGTAGGGAAGACTTGAGGCCTCATCCTTGGCAAATGACAAACTGGTCCCATTCCTGCTTAACTTGTTTTTCCTTCAGTCATCGTTTTCTTAACTTAAAAAGCAATGCATGCACATTTTTAGAGTTACATGGTACCAAAGGAGATACATAGATATAGTCTCCCTTCCCAGTAGTATTTTCTTGTTTTTCAGTTTTTTAAAAATGTATCTTCAAGTTTCTGCAAATTGTGCCATACCAGCAAGAGCAGTCCTCTTTTTAATGGTTGCATGTATTGTACTGTATGGCTGAAGTGTAATTTATTTAATGGTGATAGGTACTTGCAGGTTTTTCAGTCCCTACTGCAAATGGCTGTAGTAGCATCAGTGTGCATGTCAACCTACATGTGTGTCTGTATCTGTAAACTAGAAGTGAAGAGGCTGGGCCAAAGTATATATAGGTTTCTTTATCCATCAGTGAACTTTTTTTTGGCAATTATGAATAATGCTGCTATGAACATTTCATGTACAAGTTTTTGTATGAACATGTTTTCAGTTCCTTTGGGTATATATCTAGGAGTAGAATTGCTGAGTTGGTCGCATGATAACTCCGTGTGTAGTCTTTCGAGCCAGACTTTTTTCCAGAGTGGGCTGCATTACCAGCATTCCCATCAGTAATGTACCAGTTATTCTACATCCTCGCCAGCGCTCGTTGTAGTATTGTGAAGATTCTTTCCTATTGTGGTTGATTTGTAAGAATTAATGCACGTTATCACTTCTGCCCACTCTGCCTTTAAATTCATTAAAAAAATTTTCTTCTTTAGTCCTTCAACATTTTTTATTGCAGCTATTTTATCATTACTTTGAATTCCCATAGATCCCAGGTTATTTAATGTGTGTGCATTTAATATAGAATGCTTAATGCCTATTTTTGTTCCTATAGTCCTCTGTTATGTGGTTACTATTTAGTTTCTAGCCAGACATCCCACTACAGTGGGCATTTACTCTTTACTAGGAGCATACAGATGTGGGTTTTATTCCCACTCTGACCCCATCAAGCTGTCATTGACATTTCACTCAGTTTTTGTCATGTGCAGTGACATGGATTTTTACCTGAGCTGTACTCCTGGTGCAGTTGTAATGTATCGTGCAAAAAAGAAAGGTCATAAATACAGTTTAAACTGTATACTGAGTAAAGATAAGAATGAGTTATCAGTCAAGGAAGTTGGATGAAGAAGGGAAGTCGGATTTGGAACTAGATAATTCTCAAGATGGGAGAATTACTGAAGGAAATAATGTTGGGCACAGTGAAATTTTTTATTTTCCTGTTGAACCTCTTTGTGGCCAGAAGTCAGAATCTTTTTGATCTCCATATTCTTATCCCTTAAATAGGGCCCTCCATAAATGACAGTGTGCATTCTCCTTTCCTCCTTATTAGCACAGGAAAAACATTTTAAAGGACACTACTGCATAATCTGTTTGATAATTTATAAGATTGATAAACTTAAACTTATTTTTTAAGTTTCTAATTAGTAAATTGGTACTAACTACTGGCTAAAAAGGATTCTCGGTGGTTTGTCTGAAAAACGTTTCTTTTTCAGTGTCTGTCATGATAGTCTATTTTTTATAGAGTGTCTATATTATAACAGTAAAACATTTTATTGAAGAAGCTTTAGTTGAGGTCGGAATTGTTATCTGAAAGCACTGGTAAATGATCTATTGGATACCCATCAAATAAAATGAAGCAGATACAGCCACCCTTTCCCCCCTTCTTTTTAGAATTAAAAAAAATCACACTAGACATCGTTAGATGAGGAAAATTTATTCATTAATTCAAGAGGTATTTATTGAATGCTTACTATGTAAAATAGTCATGCATATTCATTTTTTGCAGTGATTGAAGTATATTTTTCTTGATAGAAAAGGAATGCTGTTACCTGGGGCACTGATTCAAGGAGAAAATAAATTCATTTTTCTTCAAGAGTTTCGTGTAGTAGATTATTGAGGTTCAGTAATTGAAGCTCATCAAAGTTATGTAGTATTTGTTTTTCTTATGATTTCTCTACTTTTAAATTTGTGTATAATGTGTATTGGTTTTCTTGATTTATGTGCTTGCTTAATTCTTCAAAATCTTTTACTGCTGGTGGTGTCATGTTATCTGCTTTAAGTCTCATTTCTTAGGCATTCCAGCACCACACACAGACAAAAACATAATACAGTTTTAACATTAGTGCTTCAATAGGTATGTGGTCACTACTCTTTAGCATCTGGCCACGCACCCCACTATAGAGTGAATGGCTGGGTATAGAGATGAGGAGAAAATGGAATAACTGGGTTACAGAGGTGGTACTAATGCCAGGAGTTGCCAGTCAGTGCATATGAACTTCTCTGTGCCTTTAAATGGGAGTAAATTTCCCCAGTTCCTGTTGTGACTCCGAATTTTGGGGATGGGAATGACATTTCTCAGAAGTTTCTCAGCTAGTCTCTGGGGATCTTCGAATTGATAGGACAGGTGTTTTGTTTATGGAAAGATTTTTCAAGTGATCATCTAGAAATATAACAACCATCCACTTTCCCTTCTGAGGAAGCCATGGCCCCAGAGTTAAGTAATTTTGGCCAAAATGATGGTTTCTTTTTGGGAAAGCTGTGACTACCTAACTTCTGTTCTTTCTGACAGATAAAGCTGCTTCACAGAGTTGTGCATAAATGGTTTATTGAACATCTGCTAGTTAGTCCTGTGCTACTTAGGCTGGTAGGAAGATGTCATAATAGGTGCTCCACAAGTATATCTGTAAAGTTGAATTTAGAGAGATGAATAATTACTTAGTGAATTTGGAAAAATGAGCAAACTAAGTATGCAATTCAGGTCTTTTAGAGCTCATGGTGTTCTCCAATTTGGCTGTCATCACAGCCCAGATTTTCCAGATATTTCATTCATTCAACAAATGTGTACTGTGCCAGGCTATTTTTTTTTTTTCCTCAAGTGCTAAAAATAGGTCACTGCTGGAGATAGTCCCTGATCTCATGGAGTTTGTTTTCTGGGTTAAGTGAGAAAATAAAACTTGTAGGGTCTGAGGGGGAACCAGTATATAGAAGAACCATCTTGTGGTTGAAATCTTTGGGGAAGAAAAATTTTGTTGGATAGAGTTTTTGCAGAGCTAATTTTGCTGGTTAGGCATGAGGACACCAGGGAAAGCTAGCATGTCTGCCCACACGGGGATTGAACACAGCCGGATTATTAACCTTTGGAATCATGATTTCCCCATCTGTTTAAAAATAAAGAGTCTGAAGACTTATTGGGAGGATGAAATGAAGGGGCAGGATAAGAAATGCCTGGCTTGGTGCCTTGCTGACAGCAAGGGCTCCATCGATGATCCCTAATATTACAGGTGGGGCAGCAGTGGGCCATGCTGGTGAAGCAAGGACAGACTGAGACAGTCATCAGAAGCAGACATTTCCCAATACATGTACTTGCACAAAAGGTTCAGTGAATCAGCACAGTGAAAATGCAGTGTGTTCCTCTCTCTGATTCTAAGCGTAATCTTCAGGGCACAAACACTCCAGATGAGGCTGGTTTAGTGTTTGTCAGAGCAGCAGAGAAGGCTTGGCACCTTGTTAATTTTCTGCCTTGAGAAAAAAATGTGAAGGTTTCTCTTTAAAGATTCTTTGTAAGAGGAAGAATAAACCCAAATGCTTTCTTTGTTTTTGAGACTATTATGTATTTTTATTATGCTGAAGAGTTTTTATATTGCTTAATATTAAATTGCAGCTAAGCTTATTGAAGGGTCTTCACAAAGATGAGAAGGCTTCATGGGAGAGCCTTGGGTAGAAGGTTATAGAAAATAAATACATTAAGTTATTAAATTATTTACTGAAAGAATATAAATTTTTCAGCGTGGTTAATTTAAAGCATGACTGTGCTCTAGTACATCTGTTTTAAGAGAGTATTACACAGATCCAAAAGATTTGAAACTAGTGGTGCAGATTACTGGTAGACTAGGCATTTTTTTGGTGGGGAGGGGATTAAAACAAATTGCCTTTCAAAAGACCTTTCCGTGCTTAATATGTAGCACAAAGACCCAATTTATTTGAAAGGTGTGGACGTTGACATAAATAAGACATAAATTAAATCTTTAAATCTATTTTTTATTCTACTGGGAAAAAATAATTTTAATAGCTGGTCTTTAGTTTTCCTTCTCAGCTTCGCTATGGAATATTTTTAATTTTAGTTAATCCTTTAAGATCCTTCACATTAAAATTACTTTTATAATTATCTGTAAGTTGAAAAGCATGACCAGAGTGGTTTATTTGAATATTTCAAAGCAGTTCCTCACTTAGGACAGGCGTCTTTATGAGTGAGGTAAGTAGGTGCAGGGTTGTTGTGGGCAAAAAGTGGAGAGATTGTATGGGAGATTGTATTGGTTTAGGCAGGAGCTAACCAATCTTCAAATATTATTTCTTTACATTATTTGGTCTTTAGCTTCTGAGGTTAGTCACTTAATTTCTAGAAGTGCTGACTACATATGAGGCAGAATTACCTTTGAAAACATTTCCCAAGATAAAATTTATTTTAACTTCCTAAATACAAGAATATTTAACTGGAATGTGTACGTCTCATCTGCATTCTGGAGTTTATGTGAAAGTTTTACGCCCTTCTCTCTCTCTTTTTTTTTTTCTATAGCTTTTCATGGATACTGCTCCAACAAAGGTATTCAGATCATTGACTCTACTTTGCAGTTCTTTCTGATGATTTTTAAACTGTAGATTTAATCTGTTAGTTGTGATTCTTGGTTCCGTCTCTTCCTGTTTGCTTGTCTTAAATTTAGTTTTAGGTAGCAGATTCAGTTTTCTATAACTGTAGAGTATCTTTTGTATGTTTACGACTTAAGTTGAAATATGTCTTTACATGAAAAGTTGTGTTGGTTTCTGTGTCTAGGTAATGCTGAAAGTAGTTTTTGTGATATCTTATTGGGTTAAATTTGAATGCTATGTTTTGGATGGTGGATATTTTTGGTAATACTAAACTTTTTCTGTTTTAATTGAATTTTACTTTTATAGGCTCTTGCTGAAAGGATACTTAGAATGAATTGTTATAACAGCTATTCTTGATTTTTTCCCCACCCCTAGATTATTTCTAAGCATTTCTTTGCTTAATGGAGAGGCTTATGTCTTATTTACTATGTTTGACAGGAGGGAAATGTCATGAAATGCCAACCTCAACTTTTGGGAACAGGGAAACTTTACAGTTTATTTTTTAAAAGAATTTTTAAAAGTATTCTGATTCCCTTTGGTTTTCAAGTTTCTCAAGTAAGGCCAGTTATCAAAAGAACAAATCCGAATGGCCCCATATGTACTTTCCTAATTTATGAAAAGATTTCAGACCGTCCTCTTGGTCTTTTATTCAGCTCTTTTAATTCTTAGTGTTATTATTCTAGAAGAGCAGTTCTCTTAGAATGATTTTTCACCTGTTATTTCAAAAATTGGGTCTCCTTGTCTTTGAGTCTGAAAAGCTAAGGAAGCTAGGCTGGGTAAATTCATTCTAACTGTGTAATATCTCATATTGAATTTATTTCTCAGGTAGTTCACTTTTATACCATTAAAATTTGGTTGGCAGTATACTGTTCACAAAAGGAAAACATCGTGTACCTCATGTCGATGATGTTTGTTGTTCTTTTGAATTCTAATTGGAAAGTAAGATTACTTCCTTGGCACTGCTATGTAATTCATGATTGATCTTTTTATACCCAGTCCTTAATGCTATAATATCATTACAGATTCTGAATTCTGCAAGGCCCTCTATTTTAGGGCCATCACAGCTGAATCATTCTCTGCATTTTGCTCATTTATACTCTTGTATTTGTATGAATTGTGCTATGGAATTAATTAGTGTATCCATTCAACAAATATTTATTGAGCAACTACTTTGAGCAAGGGATTGGGCCAAGTATTATTGAGGAAGGAAGAAGGGGATGTGAAGATTTATAACGACCTGCTCTTTATCCCTGAGAGATTAAGTCATCATCTCAATGAAGACAGGTAATGAAGGAATCAGTCATTATGTAGTTTTGCTCTCTTCTTCATTGAGACTGTGTCGGTTTGAAAGAATTTTGTGATAGAATTGTCACTCGATAATTCCTACAAGAAGAGAATTATTTTTTCTAATATGTGGTGAGAATAGTTTGTCTTACGGTGTCGTGTGTGTGTGCGCGTGCGTGCATGTGTGTGTGTGTTGTGTGTTAACTGTTAAAAGAAACCAGGGTAAAAAGCTTCATTTTGGTATATAACTAACTAATCATATATACTGAATGCATATAGTTAATAATATACTATACTCTAATATACTAAAAACCCTATCTCTGCTAAAACAGCCAAACTGAAAGGTCTGCATTCCAATTAATTCTTCATCTCTAATTTGAATCTCAAAGTATCCCAGAGGATATAATTTAAAATGAGATATCTTGTTTATTCTTAAGAATACATTACTTATTGGTAAGAAGTAACAGAGCGCCTAATAAGCCTAATATTGCTTCCTAAATTGAAGGCACTAAAGATGAAGATTGCTAAATATTTTAAGAACTGGATTTGGTGTGTGTGACTTGATCTGAAAAGCATTCTGATTTTCACATTCTTTTGTAGGTGCTGAGGAAGAATTGCTTTGACATAAATGTATAACAGTTAATATTATGGTTTTACATTTTTGGGAGCTGTTCAGTCTGTTCTTGGAATTTTTTTATTGTAATACTATCATTAGATAGCTTGTTAGAAGCACCTAATACCTGAACTAAAGCATCTGAAGATGTATTTCTTTCCTTTTTTGACAGTAAACTGTCAAAGAAGCTTAGAATTTAGCTAGCAAACACAACTGAGATCGGAATTTTTAACTTCACTATTAATACTACATTCTAATTTTAAACTATTGTGACTGAAAGGGCTTAAAGCACAAATTCACTCAGGATATGTTTGAATGCATTTATGGTCTCATCCTTGCAATGGTTGTTTGTTCCAAGAGCTACAATAGAGATTGCAGATTTGACCCATGATCTCTGGGAAATGACATCAGTACACAAAACTGGGCGATCATGTCCATATTCATATCCATATCTATATTGCACAGAGGAGCTTATCTAATATCTAAATGTCATGGACACTCAGTGATGGATGCCTCTGATGAATGGGATCTTTGGAAAGGAGGCTTAGGCTATTGTTTTAAAAGGCTCATATTTTCCTCTAGAACAAGCAATAACTTATTCTTGATCGCAGTAATATACAAGTCTCTGCTTTCTCTCAAGTGTCTTCTGACAGCACCGTTGCCCCTACTGTGGTGGCAGTGTGTGTGTGTGTGTGTGTGTGTGTGTGTGTGTGCGCGCGCAGGGAGGTGACTGCTGGGATTGGGGATAGACTCTGCCTCGGCTTGGGGAAAATATCCTCTTCATAACCCCCAGACCTGTCTTACATTCTGCCAGTAACAAGCAGTAAGACATGGTATCTAATCCAAATTAAATAACAACTTTGCTCCAAAATGAAAAAATACTTTAATGAAATCTCTCTTAATTTGGAGGGCAGGAAACAGAATATAAACCTTCAGCATCCCTTATCTGTTAGGACCTATTCAGATTATTTTGATCAAATAAATTTTTAGAGGTTAAATTTGTGGATTCAGAGGACAGCTATTTCCAGGTACAGTGTTAAAGGAATGTTTTTTCTTAATGTGACACTTTGGGAAATTTCCAAAATAAAAATGTGGGATATTTTGAAGGCTAAGCAATAAACTTGGACTTTTTTTTTTTTTTTAATCAAAGCTTTGGAGTAAGCACTCTTTTAAAATGGTTTCAGAAAACAAATCTTATACTAACAGATTTGTGAATTAGATTATTAAGTTTTATTGTTTTATGCCACAAAGCAATTTCTAATGCCAGTTTCTTATATATCTGTTACACACCCCATTTAACTTAATCGTGTGCAGTGCTGCTTTATTGTAATTATTATCTTCAAAATATCTTACTAAGAATAAGTAGGCTTATATAAAACTGTTGTCAATGTCTTGTTTTGAGTTCTCCCAGAACAGACTGAGTCAAAGACTCCAACACAAGTACAGTTGACCCTTGACCAACACTAACATTTGCAGCGCCCGCCCAAGCACAGTCAAAAATCTGCATATAACTTTTGATTCCCCCCAAACTTAGTTGTTCCTTGGTATCTGTGGGGGATAGATCTAGGACCCTCTAGGTTACAAAATGCCACGGATGCTCAAGTTCCCTATGTAAAATGCTGTAGATCAGTGTATACAGTGTGCCCTGCATTCACAGATTCCTCCTAACCACAGATTGAAAACAGTACAGGTAGTTATTGAAAAAAGTACAGGTAGTTATTGAAAAAAATCTCTTGTAAATGGGCCCATGCAGTTCAAACCCTTGTTATTTACCCATTTCCCATTTGCCCTGAGAATACTTGCCAGCGGCACTTGTGGCTATAACGTTTACCTCAAGATAACTCGCAGAAATTACAGTCCTAACCTTACTCTCAAAGTTTGCCACGAAATATCTTACGTTTATTATTATTTTCGCATCACTCTAGTACATCGATAGTCTGGAAACAAATGACATCATTCTATTTATAGCATTCTGTTTTTAGTAGTGTTATTTCCATTTACAGAATTTAGTAATTCTCCATCACTGGAATGTCACATCCTAGAAAACAGCATTCTTGCGTGTAATGTTAACATCGTTCTCAAACAGTTGTTAGCTGAAGATTCATTTGAGGAATCTGATTTATGTATACATTTCTGTTATACTAGGATTAGACAAGTTCTTTTTAGAAACAACTCTAATAACAGTTTTTATATTTTATTTTCACATTGAAAACTAGATTTGCATCAGCCTCAAAGAACGTGTTTATGTAAAATTAATCATGGCAGTGAGCTGTACTTTTTTTAAAACAGAAAATGGGTTAAGGGTCAATTGTACTTTCTTTGGGAGATGATCGCAGGAAGCTCTCCAAGGGGAGTTGGGAAGTGAGAGGGTTGGGAAGGTCAGCCATAGATGGCTCATTATTAAGCAAGTTAATACTGTGGTAGCTAGATTTCAATCCCATAGGGGAAATCTGAGAGCCAGTATGGGACAGATGAGGGTCGAGAGGCCTGGGATACTCCTACATTATTAACTTGAGGATGAGCAATAATTTTGAAGTACTGCGAGGGTAGCCACAATGGGCTCTGTAGGCCAGAGAAAGCCCTGAAAGAAATGTTGGTGCAATTGGAAAGTGTGCTGAAACGGGGAGAATTATGGGTAGAGCTCTTACATAGTGCCTCCTGTAGTGTTACGGTATTGTTAATTTTTTTCTGTGTGCTTTTAGTGCTATTATTATAAGTTTTTAGCTAGTTAGCATTCCACCATTATCCCGAGTTGAGTGGGTCAGTGTCACTGTGTTGTGTCCTGGTGGAGCACTTTCGATAGCAAATGTCGAGAAAAGGAAAGCAGGGTGGGATTGTTAAAACCAGTGCAAGAGTACTAAGCTGGTTAAAACAGGTTTAATGAGGCCTTTGCAAGGAATGTTTAAGGAAACTAAGATCAGTATGCAGTTAAGGATGGTTTGAAGTTCTTTGATTTTTATGAAAGGCTTTATGAACATCACTGTAGCTTGGGGGTTTGACTAAGCAATTGTGTGGTTAGCATCTAGAGGAATTATGGGCAGAGATGCTCCTGACTTCAGTGATGGTGAAGTAATTGGAAGAGCTGAGCCATTGCCAATGTAGAGTGCCAGGCCTGGATCTCCATGGAGACTTTGCTGATTCTGTACAGGAACTTCTCATCCCAGCTAAATAGAGTTTGTGTGTGTGTGCGAAGTCAGCTACCTTATGTCATTTGTTTCTACTAAAAGCAGATAACAAGTTTTATTTACTCTTGGGAATGTTGCAAGATAAATAAGTCTACTGACTTAATAGCTCAAGAGTTTATAATCTGTGTATCATATGTGTGTGCAAAGTGTTACACAGATACAAAGTAGGGAAATCACAGTTTACAATATGTGGTGTAAGTGCTATTTTCCTACCTTTTTGGATGCTTTCCCCATATTATTAAAGCCTTGTACAGTCCCTTTTCATTTTTCTTTGGAAATAATAATTTAGTCTACTGTTCTTAGTGGAGGGGGAAATGTCATACTGCTAATCTTGTGAGAGGCGGAATTTAACACTGCTGAAGCTTTCACATGGAATTGAGATTCAATAATAAAAGCCTTGAGTTTGAAAGCATTAGAAGTAATTTTTCTTCATTTTCTTGAATATCAGTGGGCAGCTTTTAGAACTTGCTTGAAAAAGTAGTGCTGGTGATCTTTCCCACCCTTTAATCAATCATATTCCATGTTTTAGAAGTGTATTCATGATTCTGGGTTCATGACATTCATCATTGGTCCTTGTAAGGCCCCTGTAGTAGGTTTTCTGTATTATAGAAATGGGGCCCACTAAATAATACTCAGTTTACTCTTTCACCTAGAGCTGTCTTTTTTCATTTTATTTATACTTTATAGATAATACATGCACATGGTTCAAAATTTGAAAGATACGAAAGAGTAAACAGCACAGAGTAAGATTTCCACTTTCCCCATCATCTATTTTCCCTCTTCAGAATCAGACATAACTAACCTCTCCTGTGTCTGCCTTACCAGAGATTTTTCTATATATTTATTTTACAAATACATATGTGTGTACAGATGTATTATGTATGTTTGTATCCTCATGCAAATTACAGCACATTATTCCCCCTGTTTCTGGGCCTTGGTTTTTTCCACTGCTCTTTCATTACTCAGCACAGAATTGGAACAAAGGGAGCTGGAGGATCCTAATGGAGGATGCTTTCAAGCTGCT
Organism: Rousettus aegyptiacus; assembly: GCF_014176215.1. Classification (NCBI taxonomy): domain Eukaryota; kingdom Metazoa; phylum Chordata; class Mammalia; order Chiroptera; family Pteropodidae; genus Rousettus; species Rousettus aegyptiacus. The sequence goes on from NW_023416306.1 coordinate 70,788,559, forward strand.
TGAGATGTGATGATAATTGGCTCTGGGTTATCAATATCTGCTCGATGCTAAGGCCCATGCTAAGACCTGTATCTCACCTTCACTCCTAAATAAAGTTTCTAAGATACAGGTGCTCATTATTAATATTTAAACACACACACACACACACACACACACACACACACACACACACACACACAGAAAGAAAAGAAAAGAAAAAGTCGGTGATCCTACAAGCAAGGATGTTTTCTCAGTCAATTTAGACTTGTTTTTCTATTAATAACAAGCCCTCCTTACTGCCCCCAGCCTCAATATCAGCAGCTTAAAATAAAGATTTAATTCTTGTTTCAGTTTCTCATCCACTGTGGGGAAGCAGGGGCTTCGGCTTACTGTAATTGCTTGGGATCTAGGCTAATGAGCAGCCCTGGTCTCTAACATTGGTGATCCCTGTGCTGGAGAAAAAAGGGTGCTGTGAAAGGTCTTGAATCAGTAATTAAGTGCTCGTTTCCACTCAACTCATTGGCCAGAATTCATCACATGGTTCTCCCCAATCACGGAGGGACAGGAATGTGACTGTTAGGCCTGGAGCCAGAAATATTTGTTGAACAACTTTACCGACTACCACATTTAGCCTTTCAGGTTGCTCAGTGCATATTTATATACATCATATCTCTGTGATGTTTTTATATCAACAAGATAAATATTATTTATCATTGCTTTTTACAGTCAAATCTTTTATTGTCAATAATGTGTCTAAATATATGGCTCAGTGGATGCATATTATTCCATTGTATGGATAGATAATAATATATTTATGTCCTTGGGGCTCATGCATTGAGGAAGATGTATATGACTTCATTTCCATAAAATAGGGTTTAGGGGTTATAGACTTTCCCAGGCAGGACATGGAGTCCTGTCGTGGTCTCTAGGTTGTAAACAAAAACTCTTATTTAAAATAACTCCTCTTAATCCCTTTTGTCCCTTTATAAAGTACCTTTCTGTAATTTTTTAAACTTGATGTTTTAGATAGGTAAATACATTCACGAGGTTCTGAGACAAGTGTGAACAGTCTCTGCTCTTACCTGTCTAGTTCTTCCCACCCTACTATCCCCCAGGGGTTTTAGTTCTTGTGTTTATTCAAGTTTTTAAAAACGCATTTATATAAAATATTCTTTTAAAACTGTTGTTTTGGCAAACTTTATTTTGGAATAATTTCATATTTACAGAAAAGTTGCAAAGATGATATAGAGAGCTTCTGTATATCCCTCACCCATTTCCCCTAACGTTATTATGTATTATCAGAGTACACTTGTCAAAACTAAGAAGCTAACATTGATGTGAACTATTAACTAAACTCCAGACTTAATTTGGATTTCCCCATAAATATCTTTTTTTCTGTTCCAGGATACTACATTACATTTAATAGATGCTTGCCGAACTACTGATACCATATTTCATTGATTCTAAAATAAGATAAGAATGTATTATTTTAAGTACTTCAAAGAAAGAAAACATGCTGCCAGTTATAACTGTAAGTCACAGATTTTAAGATACAGCATAATTTCAGAGATGTTCAAATATGAAAAAAATAATACATCTCAGAATTGATGTAATATGATATGTCTTGGAGCTCTTTCAATTTTATAGAGAATTCCTCATTTTTTTTTTGTCTGCATAGACTTTCACTTTATAATGCACATGAGCTTTCATCAAACCCTTATTGATACTTATTGAAGTATTTTCATTCTTTAGCTATAAAAAATAATGCTCTATTGAATAACCTGTTACATATGTTGTTTCATATGTACAAAATGTATTGGGGATGAGTTTTCAAAGTAAATTGCTGAGTTAGAGGTATATTTGTAATTTCGATAGAAGTTATACCCATATACCCATTTACAATCCCAGCATTGTATGAGAAGATTTATTTATAACTTCACTAACAGAGTGGGTTACCAAATTTGGATTTTTACCAGTTTGACAGGTGGAAAATTATAGTCTCAATGTAGTTTTCATTTGTATTTCTCTTAAAAGCAAGAGTTGAGTGTATGAAACTGGCTATAAATATCTTTTGCCCATTTTTCTATTGGGCTATTGGCTCTTCCCAATTTATATACATTAGGGAAATTATTATCTGTAATGACTTATAAATATGTTTTCTATTTGTCATTGCCTTTTGATTCTCTTATAGTCATGGTCGTGATGTGTGTTTGCCCTGCAAAGTTAATAGGTGAATCTGCTATCTTTTCTCTCATGGCTTCTGGATTTTAAGTGAGAGTTGGACTCAACAAAGTAATTAAGAAATTCTCATTCATGCGTTTTCTTCCATTTCTCTTTGTCCTGGCTTTTATGCTATTGCTTTCATGCATTTTACTTATACATACGTTATAAACCCCCTCAGTACATTTTTATTACTTTCTTTAAAACAATTATCTTTTAAAGAGATTTAAATGAGAAAAATCTTACATATTTAACTCATATAGCTACCATTTCTAGTGCCCTTTATTCCTTTGTGTAGATCCAGATTTCCAACTGGTATCATTTTCCTTCTGCCTGAAGGATTTTTTTTTTTTTAATTTTTCATATAGTGCAGGTCAGCTGGTGATGAACTCTTTCATCCTTTGAATATCTAAAAAATGTCTTCATTATGTCTTTGTTTTGGAAAGATTTTTGCTTAGTGTAGAAATCAAGGTTGGCGTTTTTCTTTTTTCTTTCAAGATGTTGCTTTCAAGATGTCTTATCACTTGCTTTGGCTCCAGTCAGAAATCTGATACCTTTATATCTGCTTTTCTGTAAGTAGTATGGGCTTTTCCCTCTGGCTGTTTTCAAGATTTTTTCTTTATCATCGGTTTTGAGCAATTTCATTACAGTGATGTTTCCTTCATGTTTCTTGTGCTAGAGTTCATCCATTTAGAAAGTTTCAGCCATTATTCCTTTAAATATTTTTCTGCCTTCTTTAATACACAATTACCTGTATTTTAGGCCATTTTAAGCTGTCCCACAGTTCACTGTTGCTCTTTTCATTTTTTTGTTTAGTTTTTTTCTCTCTCTCTGTTTTATTTGGATAGGTTCACTGCCTTAAAATTCACTGATATTTTTTTCTTCTATTTTATTATCTGCCATTAATCCTATCTAGTGTGTTTTTTATCTCATAGCTTATAATTTTGACCTTCGGATAAGCTGGATTTGGGCCTTTTTTATATCATCTGTATCTCAACTTTTTTTTTAAACTGTATTTTTAAAATAATGACTCTACTGAGATATAATTCACAAAGCATAAGACCCACCATTTTAAAGTGTATATTTCAGTGGTTTTGGGGGGTAATAGTGTATTTTATGTGGTATTTAAATATTAAATTAAATCTTAAGTCTTTAAAGTATTTTTAAAATAGTATTTTGGGAGGTAAATAGATTATTTATGGGATTGCGCAGCTATCACCATAATATAATTTTAGAATGTTTTCATTTTCCCCAAAAGAAACCTTGTACCTAGTAGCAATTACTTTCCATTCCTTTCACCTCCTCCATCCGAGCCTTAGGCAACTACTAACCAACCTACTTTCTGTTACTATATATTTCCTATTTTGGATTCTTCATAAAAATGGGATTATACTATTAGTAATCTTTTCTGACTGGTTTATTTTGCTTAGCATGTTTGCAGCATGTATTAGTACTTAATGTTTGATTAGATGACTATCACATATTGTTTGTCTCTTCATTAGTTGGTGGACATTTGGGTTTTTTCACTTTTAGGTTGTTATAAATAATGCTGCTATGAACATATATATAATATATATACACACAAATTTTTAATGGACATGTTCATCTTAACTTGATGAAATACGAATACCATTATAATAACTTTTATCATCTTTCTCTAATTCTAACTTGTACGTTGGTTCTAGGTCTATTGTTATTGACTGATTATTCTCTTTATTATGATCTTGCTTTTCTGCTTTCTTGCATGCCTGGCAATCTGATTGGATGATGAATTTTACTTTAATGGGTGCTAGGGATGTTTGTCTTTTTATAAATCTTCTTGAGCTTCGTTCAGGGATGCAGATAACTTATTTGGGAACAGTTTCATACTTTCTGGTCTTGCTTTTGTGGTTTGTTAGGTGGGCCTGTATCCGTGCTTAGTACAGGGCTAATTATTCATTACTGAGGAAAGACCTTCCAGAGGTAAGAGTAATCTAGTACCCTCTGTGACTTAGGAGTTTTTACACAATAGCTGCTGAGAACAAGTACTTTCCCCAGCCTTGTGTGAGTGCCAGACACTATTAGCTCTAAACCTTTTGGGTGCTTCTTTCCTGAGCCTGTAGTAGTTTTCTCACATGCATGTTCTATGACTTTTTGCAAATCTCTGGGGTTCTCTCTCTGTGCAGCTTCCTCCTCTTTGAGACTCTGCCCTGCAAACTCTTGCTGCCTTGGTTTTCCTGGACTTAGCTGCATCTCTTCAACTCAAGGGGTCCATGGGGTTCTGCCTCAGTTTACCCTCCCTGTGCAGTGGCAGTGAGCTGGGACAACCTTAGGATTCTCCTTTTTTGTTTCTTATGTCTCAGGGATCACTGTTCTCCATTGCCTGATATCTGAGTCTTAAAAACCATTGTGCCAGGAACAGTCTGTATTCGTATTGGAGGCCTTTCAATATATTTTAATATCTGGTAGTGCTGGCTCCATTTTAGACTTTTTTTTTTTTTTTTTTAAATAGAGAAGTTTATTACTCATGGGTCCTGGAAGAGGTAGATATACACACCTGAAGGGGCCACACCAGAAGGTCAAGTCAAGGTGCCAGCAGAGAGAGCCTTTTAGACCTTTTTTAGAAAAGTCTTCTCCTAGCTATTCTTGCGTGTTAATTTTTGCATATTTTTCATATGAACTTTGGGATTAACTTGGTGATTCCATAAACAAAGAATCCTGCTAGTCATTTACATGAATATTAACTTGGAGTAAAAATGACTTTAGGATGATAACTAAGCTAGAGGCCTCACATTTCTGATTTCAAAACATAATAACAGCTATTATAATCAAAACTGTGATATTGGCATAAAGACAGACACAGACTAATGGAACAGAATAGAGCCCAGAAATAAACTCTCATATATATAGTCAGATGATAGGAAAAGGATAGTCTCTTCAAGTAATGGTGTTGCATAAACTGGATTTTCTCATGTGGAAGAATGAAGTTGGACTCCTGCCTTATATCACATACAAAAATTAACTCAAGATGGTACAAAGACTTAAATGTGAGACCAGAAACTATAAAGTTACTAGAAAAAAAGAAAGGGGAAAAGCTACCATGACGTTGGATTTGGCACTTAAAGCACAGGCAACAAAAGCAAAAATAGACAAATGGGACTACATCAAACTCAAAAACTTCTGTGCATCAAAGGACACAATAAGTAGAATGAAAAAGCTACTATGGAATGGGAAAAATATTTGCAAACCATTTGTCTGTTACACGAATTAATTTAAGGGGTTAAATATCCGGAATATATAAAGAACTCTTGTAAAAAAACTACAACTCAACAAAAATAAAAATAAAAAATCCAATTGAAACATAGGCAAAGCACATTTCTCCAAAAAAGATATACAAATGGCCAACAAGCTGTACTGGAGAAAGACCTCTTAGTTTTCCCGCCTGTGTATCTCCTTTACTCTCACACAGAGCACCTCGCTTCTGACACTTGTTGTTTTCCCTATACCAACCATTCTCTAATACATGTTGGATGTCCTTATTGGAAAAATTCCCTGGGGCCAAGAGACCAAAGAAAGAAGCTGACAACTCCAGCATTACATCAAGAGTTTATTAAGGGAACTTATATACCAGGTGGATCTTGAGCAGGGGCAAGACAATATGGATATCTTCTGTGCCACATGGCAGGTGGTAAGGGGTTATACAGGACAGGGAAGGGTGGATTGGAGTACCGACTTAGGCATAATTTACCCCAGATAAGGGGAAACAATTTACATACTTGACCAGTGCAGGGTGAGGGGCCTGTTACAGGAATCAGCATGCCTGCGGCACAGGGGAGAGATAGGACAATTCCTGAGCAGGTTTACAAGAAGCAATCTCTGTCCTGTTCTGGCCTGGATCTAGCTGGATCTAGCATGAGTATCTGGCAGCTGTGAGGCAGGGTGAGGCAGAGGTCAATCCATGAAACAGTTTCTCTTCCACAGTCCTACATTTATATCAATTTTAACACTACATGGAGATATCATCAGATCCCACTGGTTAAAGGCTCAGTCCCACAAGACCACCATCCCTCCTCAGATACTAATCTCAAATCCAGGTTGTTACCTGTACTTTTGACCAACTAACTATAAATCAGAGGTTCCTACATCCCCCTGGTGCTCACAATTTAGGAAAACTGTTTACTTACTGCTTACCAGTTTATTATATGATAAAGGAGATAGATGAATATCCAGATGGAAGAAATCTGTGGGGCAGGGTATGTGGGATGAGACATGGAGGTTTCACGCCCTGAGTCTAACACTTCCCATCACCTCCGTGTATTCACCAACCTGGAAACTCCCCAAACCCCATACCGTACACCTTACATAGGCATGAACAATTATCAGCTCCATTTCTAGCCCCTCTCTCCTTTAGAGAATACGGGTGGGGCTGAAAATTCCTTTCTGGTGATCAGCTCCCATCCAGGTCCCATCCAGGACCCCACACAGAGTTGCCTCATTAGAACAAGATACGCCTAGACCCACAAAATTCCAAGGGATTTAGTATATTTTGTCAGGAACTGGCGTCAAAGACTAAATATTCAAACAAGATATTCCTAGTGTTCTTATCACTTAGGAGATCACAAGGGTTTTAGGTGCTCTGAGCCAGGAACTTCGGGCAGGGACCAATATATATGTTTTCTATTATTTCACATAAGCACCTGAAAAAAATGTTTAACATCACTAATTATTAGGGAGATGCAGATAAAAACCACAATAAGGTAACACCTCCTACCTGTTTGGATGACTACTATCAAAAAAAAAAAAAAGTCAAAATAACAAGCATTGGCGAGGATGTGGAGAAATGGGAATCCTTGTGCACTGTTGCTAGGAATGTAAAATAGTGCAGCTGCAATGGAAAACAGTATAGAGGTTTCTTAAAAAATTAAAAATGGAACTACCAGATGATCCAGCAGTCCCATTTTTAGGTATATACATCCAAAAGAATTGAAAATAGGATCACAAAGAAATGGTCACACACCCCTGTTCACTACAGCATTTTTCACAATAGCCAAGGGGTGGAAGCAACTTAAATGCCCATGAATAGATGAATTAATAAGGAAAATATGATATGTGCATAATACACTGGAAGGTTGTTCACCCTTAAAGATAAAATGTAATCCCTGTCATATGCTATAACATGGATAAACCTTGAAGACATTATACTAAGTGAAATAAGCCAGTCACAAAAAGACAATTACTGTATGATTCCACTTATGAGGCATCTGAAGTAGTAAAACTTGTAGAAACAGAAGGAAAATGGTGGCTGCCACTCTAGGGGGAGGAGGGAAAGGAGAGTTGCTCTTCAATGTGTATGGCATTTCATAGTTTTTCAAGATGAAAAAGTTTGAGAGATCTGTTGCAAAACAAATGTGTATATTGTTGACACTAATGTACTGTACACATAAAATGGTTATGATGGTAAATTTTATGCTATGATGGTAAATTTTATGCTATGCTTGTTTTGATCACAAAAAAAAACTTTATGGTCTTAAAAAACTCAGGTTCACATCTATTTCTATTTGCATGCTAATCTTAATATTGTTTGAGTAGGTATTCCTTCCTGGAATATATTAGGATCCTGGAGATTAAGAATCTAGATTTCAGAGAATATTTAGCTGTCTCTTAAGCAAATAAGTACATCTGAAAATATAAGGGTTTCATTTAGGAATGCAACAGAACATTTGAAATTATAATTATTTTGCTTATACATATTAATTCAATTTAAACAAAACAAAATATACTTACAAGTTATAAATTTTATCAGAATTTTGATTGTTTTGTGATTTTTTTTTAAATGGGAAGATTACATTTCTGTTTTCAGGCAAAGTTTTTCAATTGTAACTATCTAGATAATGTAAAATATAAAGCTGCTCCATAGTTATAAACTAAATGTCACTTTGTTGTAAAATAGATAATACATAAATTCAGCATTGACAATAAAGTTCCTAGAAGTTTAATGATTTTTCCTAAAACCTTTCATTAAAAAAAAAATCAAAACTTCAACTTTAAAAGCATAAAGGCTACCCCCAAATTATTAGAGTTTTTTTTCTTATATAGTATCAAAGTACTATATATGCAAATTTCTCTTAAAATTCTTGGGCTTAACTGCTTTGTGTAGGGCTAAATGTACCTGCTGTGAAAATCTGTCGTGTCAAAAAAATTGAGTGAAGGTAGTATGTCCCTTTGCTGAATAACACTGTGTGGCTGGACTAGTAGAGGGCTCTCAGTGAACATCCCACTTTTCTCTCAGATTGCCACAAAGTTGTGCTGCTTCCAGCTCTCCTGGATCCCCCCAGTATTTCTTCTGTGGTGTCACTGCTTTCCCAAGGAAGCAAAGCTTTGAAGGGAATTGAGCCTGGAAAACCTCAAATAAACCTCAAATAAAACATCTCTGTTTTTTTCCTGCCATCCTTCCTTTTGAAAAATAATTAAAATATTAAATCTTGAAAGCCATATTATGTAAAATACACAGTTTTGAAAGTTACTTATCTGAGCCCTTTAATTATTTTTCCATAGGATTTCCTTGAAGCTACACTGATATAATAATTAGAAATTGGGGCCTTTTTAAAAAGAATACTGTAGGTCAATTACTTAATTACTTGTATATATGCTCCTATATGTGAATTGATTCAAGATACATTGATTATATTTGTTCAAAGTTTTGTTTTACCTCATCACAAGCCGAGTGACCCTGTGCAAGTTTATTCTTGGCACCGTCTCTCCCATCTGTAAAATGAGGGCAATAAAACCTATATCATAAGAATAAGTGAAAAATAACTGTGATAATATGTGTAAAGTGCCCAGACTAGGATGTACTCAGTAAATGAGAATTTTCTTTTCCTCTAGCCTTGTCTGTACTTCCTCCATTTATTTATTCATTTGTTTATTAAGCAGACATTTTACTAAGCGCCTGTTGAGTCTTAGGCACTGTGATGGGTACGCTGTGTTTCTGACCACAGGTGCTCTCATTCTCTTTAAGCAGCTGAGAAAATCAGAGTTGGATATTAGGATCAAAACTCTTGGAAATAAAGGCCTTAAAAGCAGAAGGAAAGGCACAGCTTCCTTGCTTTTATCTTTCTGGTAGTTGGAGGCCTTTGTCTCTTATCAGAGGCTATAGATTAGAAACTGATGGACCTATTTCCTCTAAGTCCATGCTGTCTGTTCTAGTAACCACTAACCACATGTCAGCAGATAGTGAACATTTCCCTCATAACACAAAGTTGTACTGGGCAGCTTTGTTCTAGGTTGTGTGAGTAGGATCATTAGCAGATCAATAGTTTTGAGATAAAGGTAGAAGAGAAATAAGAAGAACTCCTTCAGATTATTCTGCTGTATTTGTGTGACCTGAAGCAAGTCTTAGTTGGAGCCATATGACAAGGTATCAACAGAGTCGCTGTTTTCTCCTTATTCTCAATCCAGAGATCTTTTAAAATAATGTGGTTGGTAGAGTAGAAGGAATGGCAGATAATCTTTACATTAAAAGGTAAACCCTATTTCTGTGAATTTTCCTTTGTGAAGATTTTAGGATCCGAGAGAACTTTTTATTATTCTTTAAGTCTTTTACAGACTGAGGAAGTATAATAATATTTATTATTTCATGAATCTTTGAAAGACTATTTAGCTACACTATCTTTTCTGGTAGGTCTTTTTCATTTTTTTTAAAGTTGCAATGTAATTTGGTATTCATGATCTCTACACTTAATTAGGTCAAGATAATTCTTAATTCTATACAAAATACTTGATTAATTCTGTAGTCTTTTCATGTATCTGTACCAGTCAAAATTCTTTTTGGCCACCTCATTCCACCCCACCCTTTAAAAAGTAAAATATAACTTGTATATAGTAAAACAGAGTTATTTTTTACAGTTTGAATTTTAACAAGTAAACTACTCTTCCCTATGGGCCCTTTTCCCGTGTACCCCAAGCAACCACTGTTGATTTCTATCAGTATGGAGTAATTTTACTTGTTCTTGAATTTTATGTATCAAGAATCATGCAGCATGTTCTCTTTTGTGTCCGTCTTATTTTGCTCAGCATAGTGTGTTAGAGATGCATCCATTTTATTTTGTATATCAACACTTCATTCTTTTTTTTTTTTTTTTTTGATTAGTAGTGTTCCATGGTATGAATATACTACAATCTGTTTATCCATTCTCCTGTTGGTGGAAATTTGTGTTTCTAGTTTCTTGCTATTCTAAAGCTGCTGAAAATATTCATGTACAAGTCTTATTGTAGACATGAGTTTTATTTTCTCTTGGATATATATACGTACATCCTTAGGAGTTGGATGGCTGGCTCATAGGAAAAATGCCAGTTTGTAAGAAACTGCTGAACTTTTCCAGTGTCTTAATGCCATTTTACATTCTCCTTAGCAACATTTGAGAGTTCTAATTGCTGTACATCGCCAGCACTTGGTGTTGTCATTCTGATTTTAGTCATTCTATTCTGTTGGCCAAGAAGTGGTATTTCATTGAGGTTTTAATTTGCATTTCCTTGACTTGAATGCCTTTTTCATGACCTTATAAGCCATTCCTATAACTCGCTTCATAAAATGTCTTCAAATCTTTTGCCCTGGTTCCCATTTTAAAAATTTAATATGTACCCCTAATCTTTCTTACACCATTTTCTTAAAGACCACAAGTCAAATTGGTAAGATAATTTTTAAAAATCTCCATGACAGGTTTCGCTATAGAAAAAAATTACTTATCTATATGACTAGTGGCCTAGAATTGTGATATGTCCTAAATATTTTTAGGAGGGCCTTTAAATACCATTGGAGATAAAGAATGAGTATTGTAAATAAGAATTTACTTCCGATAAGGCAATTATATATTAAAAAGACTCATTAAATTGAGTCTTTTTTTTCATTCACTGCCAAGAAATTTGAAATGAGACAGACCATTTACTTATCTCTGCCCCTCCCATGAAATGCATATTTAGAGTTGATAAATTAGAATTTATCAAAGTCCTTGGCTTAGGGTCCTAGAAAAATGGCTGCTGAAGTTGACTGTTTTACTTCCCTGTGACTTCTCTTTTTGGCACATGTGCCTGATTTGAATGACTGATTCAAATGATTTAGGCCATGTTAATGCCAGATCTCATCTCTTTGTATCACACTGATGGACACTGCCCTGAGCCAATTTGGTCTTGCACAGCTCTTAGGACTCTGATAGATAACAGTAATTTCAGGAAAACTCCAGGTAGATGGGGTTAAGCTACTCCTTCACATCTTTGCTACCAGGTTATGATGAAAGCTAATCTTAGATAAAAAAAAAATTTATTACAGTAATTATTAAATCTTCTTAGCAAGCATGCACAAAACATGATATACTCTGTCGTGTAGGCTTAGCTCTTGCAATTTTAGGTACCCCAGATTTCTTTGGATGCACATGCAGGGGCGCCATAAGAATATGAGACCTAAGGAGGCATTGGGCAGTTGAGGTTTATATGCCTTTCTAGACAAAGAAGAGGGAAGTAGGGGTCTGGGATTTCAAAGTGGGGGAGAGAGTAGGCAATTTTCAGGTAGGTGGAAAGAAGAGCAAACATGTGATAAGTGAATTCTTACTGGAGCACTCAGAAACAATGGGACACAAAGGGGAGTCCAACAAACAGTCTTTGCTAGATTTCTTGCTGTCATGTTTAGTTGCTACCTTTAAGTGGGTTTTTCTATCTGAATTCCTTTAAGCAGGTAAGGGGGGAGGTTCAAAGGTTCTGAGTCTTTTGTTTCTTACCAACCAACTTAAAAGCACTCTTCCAAAGGGCATATTTTAGGGTGGCAAAGTGTCTGTTGCCTTGAATTACCATGAATGGAGGTTGTCCCAGTTTATATTCCTACCCACAGGCAGAGTGCCTGTTTCCCCACAACCTGACTAACAGTGCCTTTCAAACTCTGATTTTTGCCAATCTGAAGGAAAACTAGGACCTTGTAGTTTAAATTTGCGTTTTTGTTATTTTGCAGTCACATAAAATTGAAGTGGAGCATCTTTGTTAGATGAATTTAAAATATTTTCCAATTTACCTCTTGACTTTGTGTTGCCATGAAGACTCTTAAAAAATGGGTATCAATTCAGCAGTAGAGTCTCTTAGGGCGTTTAGATTTTGTTTCATTTAAAAAGGCCTCCAGTTGGACAACATTAAAAAGAATTTATGGGGTTTTTTTACATTGGAAGTCTGATTTGTCTGGAATTTTAGAATTTATCAGGCATGCTGTTTACTTTTGTGGCAAAATTGTATATGATATATAATGTGTACAGTATATTGGGATTATACAGTATAATTCTTGGGAAAGAGTTGTTACTGTATTGCTTGTCCGTTTAAGGGAGAGTCTTTGCAAATTTTTCACATATTATTAAAATAACACTTTTCTATAGGAAACCTGGAAAACTAAAGGAGGGAATGAAAATCACCCCTGATCCCTGTACCATATTGTATATAACAAAATCGGGACCAAATTCATACTGTATCTTAATTCTTTTTCATATGAGTCGAACATAGTTTTAGAAAATCTTTTAAATGGTTGCTTAGTATGGTGTCAGAAATTTTGTCTTTTAACCGTTCTAATACTTATCTGAGAAATCGAAGGACTTTAAAGGAATTAATGACTACAGTTTTAAGCTGAATTTACCTTTAAATCCTCAACCATTTTGAAAACGTCTGTTGTATATTAGACGCCAACACTCGCACTCTCCGACACTCGCCAGCCCGCCGGGGTCTCCGGGTCGGGTGCCTGGCAGGCGCCGGGCTGCCCCTGCAGTACTGCGCCTCGCCGCGCGGCGCGGCTACAGCCTGGCGGCAGCACCCCCTGGTGGAGACGGGCAGGGCAGCTGGGGGAGGCGCCCCGAGTCTGTGTCGCCGGGTCATATTCACCACGTACCCCTTCCCTTCCGAGAAGTCCTTTCACTGGCTCTCAGAGCCACTTTCTCGAACCAGACCCGCGGTCGCCTCTGTGGCGCTCTGCTGCAGGTCCTGACTGTGAGTGCAGACTTTCGGCGCTGGAGGGCCTGGCGCCACAGACGACCGCCCGGCGTCCCCCGCGTCCCCAAGGCGGGGCGAAGCCGAGCCTGGGTGGCAGGGGGTAGCTTCCGCGCCCCATGCCCTCGCCACCCCGTTTGGGGCCAGTTGAGAAGTTTTGGACTTCCGCGTTTGACTCGCCCGGGTTTACCGAGCGTTGTCACCGTGCCTACTGTTTGGGCAATGGCCCTTTAAACTTTGTTTTTTAAACTTTGGGGGTGTGGTCGTGGTGCCTCCTCCCAGCAGCTGGTTGTTCCCTGACTGTCCAGTCGTTCCCTCCGCTCAGCCTTTCAGATGCTTTGGAGTCATGAGTCGGGAGGGCGCAGGGACCTGCCTGATGGCCGAGGTAATCAAAGGTGAGTGCGAAGGGTACAGGGCTGGCTTGTCTCGGGCGCCGCGAGGGACACACCGTATTTAATGGGCATCATATGGTGCCTGGGCTTCGAGGAGGCCCCGATTGCTGGCCAGGAGGTGCCTTTAAACTTTGGAGCCAGGGCCGATGCTGTCTCATGGGCGTTGGTGGCCTCCCGTGTCTCCTAGTCCCCAGGCGTGGTCTTGCTTTGGGGCGAACATGAATAAGACCTATGCAGTGGGGAGCCCCTAGCTGGTAGGTGAGTTGCGCTTCTCCACCCAAGGGAGCAAAATCGTGGTCACTGTGCAAAGGGACCAAGGGTCATTAGTGGTTGGAAAAGAATAAGCTCGTCACCCTTTTGAGTGTTTGTGGTTGCGTTTATGAGGAATTAAATACAGCAATTGTGTGAGCTGAATTGCTGACAGTTGCTTAAATTTCCATTTGGGGAAAGGATGCCAGTTAGCGTCCTTTATTTCTTAAGGCTGAACTTGGTTTTGCCAAGAGCGGAGTGTTTCACTAGCAGGACTAGTATTGCTGCTACTAGGGATTGTGGATGGCTTCGCTTCACAAGGATTTTTAGGCAACTTCTTTTGGAGGCGGGATGGGGGAGGAAGGGTGGAACCCCTCTGAGCATTATTAATACCGATTACCATTCTTGCTAAATATCACAGCAGCCTAACTGCATTTATGCAACACAAGTTCATTTCACATTCATCATGGAGAAACCTCTTATTGCTTCTGTTGCAGTGGTAATTTGTTTAATTGTAAAAGTCACTATAAAAGTGATAGTGATCCCTAAGAATAGTTGGATAAACCCGTTTTGTTGTTTGTGTTCTATAGCTGTAAACGTTAATTTTGAAGCAATTGTGAAAGTGTTCTTTTTCTACTTAAAATACAGTTTCTTATTGAAATGACTCTTTAGGATGCCTTGAAAAGCAGTGATACATAGCCAAAGTCATCTAGGTTGAAGGCTAGCTATCAAGTGCATGCTGCCATTTACTCAGATTTCTTAGTCCAGAGAAACTAAAGCTTTGTGATGAGAGGTTCCTCCAGAAATCTAGCCATATTGCTACGTAAAAGGTCACTTATCTTTATTGAAACTTATGATTAAAGGCAATTTCTCTTTTTAAAAAAATTGCTTATTTATTATCAAAATAGCCAGAACATTTTCAAAGTCTCTGTTGGCACTCTTACCATCAGAAACATGCATAGAAAAAAATAAAAATCTGACTTCATCTGAAAAGAGTTGCATCATGATATATGAAATGTTTTTTGATAATCTGAAGGAAGGAACATTGCAATTTTTCCATTTCAGATCGCCTTTGTTTTGCCATTCTCTACAGCAGACCAAAGAGTTCATCAAATGTACATTATTTCAGCATAGATAATGAACTTGAATATGAGAAGTAAGTATTGCTTTTTAAAGATTGTTAATAACTTTTTTTAAAAGAATCTAAAGGTATGTTTATAAATAGGATAGCCTTGGAAAAGTATAGATCTGTTGATTGATCATTGCAAGATTTTTTTCTTTAACCCGTAGTAATAAAATAGATCCTTAGAGAAAAAATAAAAATGAAAACAACTTTCTAAATTTAACAATTTACATTTGAAATTTTAATAGTTTACAGTACAATGAGATATAAACTAATGTATAAAGACATATTTTTACCGGTGGAAAAAATGTGTGGAAAAACAGCTTTTTTATTCAGAAGGTGTTTCCATATGTTATTCGAGGTTGTATTCAGGTGTTGAACCACTTGTTTTGTTATATTGTTTAATAGGCGTTGCTTACCGGGATATCTCTTCCACTAATTAAGGCAGTACCTTTAAGTTCTGTGACTGATAACAAAATGGTGTATGCTTTCTTGTCTTAATTTGATGTCGTAGCTCCAAAAAGGCATTTATATTCAGAGTATCTAGAATATTATATACACGTTTTTGTTTTTCATTTTTCAAGCTTCTACGCAGATTTTGGACCCCTCAATCTGGCAATGGTTTACAGATATTGTTGCAAGATAAATAAGAAATTAAAGGTAAAGTCACTTTTACTTAAGAATTGACTTAATTATCGTTAGTCTGATCTTGGGGTTGGGGGAGTAAGGAAAGCATATCTCTATTTTTAAAAAGAAAATGTCATGTTTTTCATTGCGGTGGTGTTTGGGACATACCCATGGTTGCTTTAAGAAGGCATAGTGTATAAGTTATTTTTCCAGAGTTTTTATGCAGCGGTTTAAGTTTGGGTCATTTGGTTCTGGTTTGAATTGGTGATATTCAAATACTCGAAAAGCCGTAATAGAAATTGGTTAGTAAAGCGAACCTATTATTGCTGACCTAACGCAACTAAATTTAACAAGAGAAACTTCCCATGCTGTAGTCTTTGTTCTTTCTGCCTTCACTTTGATAGAGAGGGTATGCTAGCGAACTAATGAAGAAAAGTTAGTTAATCTTACTTTCTCTCATTCAATTTTGAATCTCCCATGATGTTGTACTACTAGTGACTCCACCTTGACAGTTAACACATATGATTAAGGAGTAGGGTAAGCAAGGGCAAACAATGTATGGTTAAGGCTGTGTCATTGAGAATTACAAAAGTGTGTATTCATTAGTTTGAACTTAGACACCCCCTCATCCAAACTTTAATTATTGGTCATGCACAATAAAGAAATGTTTATGCGTTGCTGGCAATTCCAAATAAGTCACTATAGATTCTCACATGGAAAGTACTATATTTGAAGATAGGTCCTTTTTAAAAACTTTATTCAATCAATTACTTACCAGGCTACTACACAGAATAAATAAAATGTATTTTTATTTAAAAATTAAATTATATTAAAAAGTTATGGGTAAGGCAGATTTTTTTCCCTGAGAATAAAACGTAAAATTTCACATCATAAACATTAGAAGCACCTGTCAGATGAGCTAATGGAAGTTGTAGCATTGCTTTTTATTTCCGTATTACATGTGTATTCACTACAGATTTATATAGAGATGGAGACTCTTCTTTCTGGACTTTTTTTCTCTCTTGAATAGGAATATAAGCATTTATAGTCTTATCTATTTATGCCGCCCCTCCCTTTTTCCAGTTGTCAGTGGCAGGTCTTTTGTTTTACATAGGGCCAGGACGCTGAAAATAATTTTCTCTCCCCCTACTTGTTTCTCCTGTGCTTTAATTTTGAAAGAATGTTTTTCTGTACTCAGCCAGCTATGGACTTTGGGTTAACTAAGAATATATTGGTCCTTTTTTTTTTTTTTTTTTTTGAACAGTTTGTCATAATTTACTAGCACAACTTGTAGAGTGTTGATCACTCAACATGATAACCATTACTGCCTATTCAATTAGTAGTGATAAAAGTGTGTGGAGAGTTTGAATTAAAGTATCTTGTGCTCGCGTTGCTCTACAGCTGATTTGGTTTATTTTAGTTTTTAAAAATCAACTTGGATCTCTTATTCCATGTAAATAACTAAAGGAAGATATGTACATATTCTCCCTGACTCATAGAAACCAAGGAATGAGAGCTTATTGAACTGAATAAGCTCTGTTCTGAACCCAAAGCCGAACCCATCTCTCTACTCACACTATTGAAGTATGGGAGAGGAAGTGCTAACTAAGCATGTGTTCCTCTGATATTTAAATCTGTTATTCTTTTCATTTTGACTTCTTATTGAAGTATAATATATGCACAGGAACATGTACAGATCATGAGTATACAGGTGAATGAGTTTTCACAAACAGCGTACATGGGTCATGATCTTTATTTTCAGATCGAAAACACATTAGCAGCGCCACAGGAGAGCCTGCTTTGCTTACACTATCTCTGCGCCACCCTCACCGCCCCACCCCCCCCCCGCCCTGATTTCTGACAGAAAGAATTATTTTTGCATGTATCTGTAGACTCTTTTAGTTTAAAGGTCTTGAGAATTGATTTTTTTCTTTTAAATCAAGCAGTAGGAACATGAAAGAAAAGTGCCCCCCTCTCTAACTTCTTATGTGTATTTTTCAGAAGTAATCTGTACTTTAAGAATATATCTCTTCATATCTTCTTTCTACTTCTTTCATTGTTCATTCCTTCTAATCTAAGAATGTCTTACGGGAAGAGACATGGTACTTTGGGGTATCAAAGTTAATATTTTTAAAGGTCTTGCTAATATGAATACATTGTGAGATTTGGAATTTATCTTCATCACAAAATAAAGTTTTAGGAAACTTGAAATTTAAAAGAAAATACTAACAGCTGTGTGTCTTCATGCAGTCCATTTCAATGATAAGGAAGAAAATTGTTCATTATACTGGCTCTGATCAGAGAAAACAAGCAAATGCTGCTTTCCTTGTTGGATGTTATATGGTAAGTATTTAAGTGGTTTCCTAATGTATTAGTGACGATGCATTCAACAGTGATACTTTAAATTTGCTGTTGGAAATTTGAAATTACCTTTTCTAAATAATGTCTTGATTTCTTTCGAAAGAGAATGTGTTTTGCTTTTTAAAAACTGACCAACTGGGGAAAGCTGTGTATATGTGGCAGGGAGGGATGTATATGGAAGATCTTTGTACCTTCTACTCATTTTGCTGTGAGCATAAAACTGCTCTAAAAATGTCCGGAAAAAAAAATTTCACTAGTGTGAAATTCTTTGTGTGTTATATCATTTAAGATTAGTAAATAATGCCCCCAAAGCTGTGTTGTTAGTAACTCGTGATCCACTTAGTGAAGTTGTGAGAGTGGAGTCTGGACCAATAATTGATTTAAAAAAAAAAATCAAAAGTGTACCACCTGAAGTAAGAGTGTTTTATAATTTGAATACAAACAATTTTTTCCTAACTGAGGTGTGATTCTAAGATCGTTTTCATTCTCACCAAGACATCTAGCAGGAAGACGTGGTGTGTCATTATTTTAGGAAAACGAGTAACATGCTGTGTAGATTCCATATGACATTGAGTGATTGGTCTGTTTGGATCACTGGAAGTATGCTTTGGAATAGCTGGTGTTTGTACAAGAGTTACGAATCTCATTTAGTTGTAACTATCATGGAAGATATTTGGGTTTTTTTTTTTAGAGTCAGATAATATCTAGTGCCTAGTGCATTCATCTGCAGGAGTTACCTAAGGAACAGTTTTTTCCCAAGTAAGCTCCTCCAGAGAGCACTGTCCCTCATCTTTTTGGTCATATGGAAGCTAGAGCTCCATTCAGTGGAGAAGAATAGAGAGTGGATTGTTTCTTCCATTCCTATCCACTATAGTCGAAATAGTTACTCTCCTAGATTTAAAAAAAAAAAAAAAAAAAAGATTGTTCTTGTTCCTGAGATAAATTCTTTCTTCCCTCAGCTTGCTACTTGCTTCTGTCATGCTTTCTCCCTTAAGATCTTTTCTGATATATAGCTTGATAATCTGGAATTTGCAATGATTAGACCAAAAGTTGGTGTTACTAGTTACAATTTCACCTCAACATTTAATATATATTTTTTCCATTTCTAAGGCATATAGCAATTGTTAAAGCTTTTTTGGTTTTGTTTTCCTATTTGTGCTCACAAAAGTAGTTGAGAAGTGTTTCTGAGATAACTTTTATTCATACTGAATGTATGAAACATAGGTTGTAGGTTATATCTATTAAAATTTGATTTCTTAAGCATACCTAGTTGTGGTGTTTTTGTTTTTTCCATCCTTCCTGCTGTTTATTGTGCTTAGCAGCAGAACCCTTACAGGGGAAAAAGAGCCTAAGCAAAGGCTCAAGAAAGAGAGTATGAAGAGGTGGCTATTTTAACTAGGACATTTGGTCGCACTACTTGGCCTATCTTTGGGGAGAGGAACCCCATGATTACAGAAAATCATGAAAGCTTTACAGAAAAAACGGACTCAGCCAGAGTTCTTGGGGTTTATAACATATTAAAGGGAACCCTGGAGAAATAGTCCTTAGTATGACAGATAGTAAAAATCTTTATGCAGCCCAGGAGAGAATCTGGCTGGCTGCAGCAGTTCCATGTAGGAGAATGTGCTCCTGAGCGGAACATGCAAAGTTCTGCCCAGGCTGTTTGTTTTGTTTTTTTGTTTTGTGTTTTTTTTTTTTTTAAATGCCTGTAGCACCAGGTCTTCCTAAGTGGTGGTCTCCTATCCAAGTACTAACCAGGCTCAACCCTGCTTAGCTTCCGAGATCAGATGAGATAGGGCATGTTCACGGTGGCACAGCCGTAGACCAAGCTGCTTTTTGGCCAGTACTTAGTCTCTGGTCATATGAGATGTCCCCAAGATGGTGGGTCTTGAGGAATCAGACCTGGTCACCACAGTGTGAAGGACCCCTCAGAGGGCGGCTGTGGGCATGGTGGGAACCAAGGATTGTCTTAAAAGCAAAAATAAAACACTTGATAATTTTATAACTAAGAAATCTCTCTTTTTAAATCTTGTTGCTATTGTTTACTCCTGGTTAAAAAACAGTGGTGCTTTGGCATATTTATTGAAAATTTGTTGGCATATTCTCAGTTTGGTTTCGGCCTTTTCACTTTGTTTATGGTTGTATTTTGGCATTATTGAAGAATAAAAATTCAGCTGATTAAATTTAAAGATCTAATTAGATTTACTCAACAATTCATGAATCATCTTTATACCCAGATGATATTCATATTTGGGGAAATATGAATAGTAATAGTAAATAGAAAGGTGCTCCCATGAGCAGTACAAAATGGAAGGTTTTTATGGGTAGCAAGATGGTGGGACAAGGAAGTTAGAAGAGTGGATTATTTCAGGCACTGTCACCCTCCCTTAGAGGAAGGCAGTGAGTTTTGTGAGGCAGATTATCTTACTAGTGTTGAGCAAGAAATTCCAGACTGATTGGCTTAAAATTCCATTCCTGGGATGGCTGCAACTACAGTTAGGTTAAGTATTAAATCTTGATGGGGCTTAGCAAAGGTGACTCCATTTGGGACCTGTTGTTCCTGTTTAACAACAGGCACAAGTTAATTTTTTTTATTTAATATATTTTAAGTTTAGAAATTCTTTCAAGATTTTACAGTTCTCAGGTTAGCACTGATTCGATTGGTTAGGAAAGTGCCAGGTAAACAATTTGGATATCCACTTGAGTTCATTCCTCTGTTTAGCTAGAAGCCAGCTAGACAGGTAGGTGACAGCTCTTGGCTGTAGCAAAAGTCTATGCAGCTGTGACTGGATGGCTAAAGTAAGAGCATGGAGCTGTCATGATGCTAGGTAGGGAAACAGGAGAAAAACTTCTAAGAAAAGGAAATTTATTAGTAGTAGCAAAAGAGTATCAAAATGTAGTATGGATACCACAAAAGATGAAACATCAGAGTAAGTGAGGGCTTGATCTGGTTGAAGTCTATTGAATACTCTGATTAAAGACTTGTAAAGATGAGTGAGAAGGCCGTAAAAAGTGATCTTCAGCCTTGATAACCTTTTCTGGAATTGTTCAGGAATTTTGGAGTTAATAAGGCTTTTTAGCTACTTAATTGGGGGCTGGTGTGGTAATGTTAAAACAAAGACAAAAAATCTGGAGGAAGAATTGTTGGGAAGGAAGTATTCCAAATGAATTGACTCTTTATTTCTGTCCTTTTAAACTCTGGGTCTCTGAAAGGAACCATGCTCCCTTCATCTATGTGTACTCAGAAGGACCCAATATGATGAGCTATGGAGAAGGTGTGAGAATAAAGCGCTAGTACTTCTTTTTTTTTTTTTTTTAAATGGAAGAGGTTAGGCTTTACAAACAGATGGTCAGACACCATATGGGTATGAGAAGAGCAGTGTGACTGTTAGGTTGTCTTCATTGTATTTCCAAGTATTGTACTTTATGTGGCCTGGTAAATGGATTTGTCAGCTATTCCAAATGATACAATCTTTGATAAAAAAAATTAGCATGAAACTAAAAATCTTTTGTACCAATCACTGTAAAAGAGTTGAAGAACATAAGATAACCAAATTTTTCTTTCACAAAAAGTTGAGTGAACCGTATCATTTTGAGAAATTGTAAGCTTGCCGCCCTGCTGCAATAAGTCAGTGGCTGTTAACCTAGCTAGATTTTGAGGTGGTAGTACTTAGCCTATCATTTCAAATATGAAATTTTGACTGGAAAAGTAAGTTATTTTCAAAACAAATTTATGATTAAGAGAATATTTCAGAAATAAAAGTTTGAAACTTTGTTTTGTTATTTTGTTGTAAAAAAAATGATATACAAAACCCATATGTGTGTACTCAGAAATTTAGGAAAGTTTCCTTAAAAAATGCTTTCAAGTTTATAGAAGGAGGACATGTGCTAACGTATGTGTAATATTGTATGTTTATGTTCACTAGCACACCTTTATCACCTGCTTTTTTCAGTCTGTGGTTTGTTCTTTCATTTAATACATATTTTATCATCTTTATACTTAGATGATATTCATATTTCCCCAACATGTTCAAACCAACATCTAAACCAGGATCATACATTGCATGTGGTGGTTGTGCCCTTAATTTTTCTCACAAATAGTCCTTTTGTGCTAACACTAGTTTATTAAAGAGACCAGACCTGTTATCTTGTAGAATGTTCGGCCTTTTGAATTTCCCTGCTTTCTTACATAGAATTGACATGTCCACGTGCTATTTTAAAACTTGGTTCTCCATTCTCTGGATTTCTTGTGAACTAGAAGTTATATCTATAGGCTTGTGCATTAGGTAGTATATGTTGCATCATATCAGAAAATGTATAAAACCTAAGTTACCATTAGTGATGCTTAAAATGACAACTGGATTAGGTACTAACCATCAACCCCTTCAGTGTATGGTTTTCTCCTTACGACTTAAAAGTATTTTGTGGTGTTATTTTGAAACCACATGTATTCATAAGTTTAGTTCTCCATCAGTCATGCATCTAGTGTTTTAAACGACAGTTGATAATACTTACCTGAATCAGTAATTTTATCAGCGTTTCGGTATAATGTTTTTAAATTATTTCATTCATCCTTCATTTATCTGCTGGCTTTCTTTTATGGGAATCGAGCTTTCCCATATCCAGGTGGGGCTCTTTGGTTACCTTGAAACCAGATTTCTATTGAAAAGACAAAATGAATGGTCATTTCCCTTTAATTACCAGTTTTCAAAGTAAAGTGTTATATTATTAACCACAAAACAAAATTTCATAACCTGCTTTAGAATGATCCAAATAAAGTATCAGTGGGTTTTGAACTCATTTGCTCAACATTTTAAAAATGTGTAGCACTTACCCATTGGTTTTTAACAACATCTGATAAGCAGTTGGGAAATTGGAAATTTACTAGCCAAATAGGCATCATTGCTAGATGAAATTTTTTAAAATGAGTGTAATTATTCCTGCATTTGCATTTACATAGCATGGTAAAGTATCTTTTTTAGCTATAGCATACATTAAAATCAAGAAATGAAATAGCTAAACTTACAACTAGGTTTTTAAATAAAAATTTTTTAAAAATGAAGCATATCAATCACATTAACTTACATTAATATTTAATGAACAGAAGGGTATTTTAGCATGATTATTACAATAAATAATAATTCATTATATACATAATTGTCACTTTACTTTTTTCTTTTAAGTTTTTTTTTAATATTTCTACTTTAAATGGAGGTAGTGTGCTGTTTTACTAGGTGGTGCAAACATTAATTTCTAGTTGCAAAACAATTCTTTGGAAGAGGCCATTATATAGTGGATGAAGTTTAGGGATTTAGGTTCACACTGAGCTGGCTTTTAAGTTCAATTTAAGTAGAATATCTGGCATAAATTGAGCATTCACTAAGTATCATTCTCTTTTTCTTTTTTCTGGTTCTACCTACCATTATTACACCTTACATCTGATTTTTATTTTAAAAAGCAAGAAAATTACCACTCTGTCTTACTGGTTATCAACAGTGATTCCATCTTATTGCCCCATCATTTGTATTTTCCTGTGGATAATAATAACAGTATTCAACTCTTTTGTAGGTTAAATCTACTTTTGAGGACTAGCCTGGGAAGTTAACGGTCGTTTCTAACATCTTTCTGTGGTTAAAGCATTCTCAGGAAAAAGTAAATGATACAAGCAAACTATTGTTAGCAAATTTGCTTTCCATTGTTTAGTAGATTACTTTGGTAGAGCTAATTATGGTAACATGTAGATTCTCTGTTCAAAGTGTTTATTATTTATTTTTATGCAATTTTTATAGCCTTTAAAATGGCTTGCCTTGTAAACATTTATATTGGAAATTATGATGCTAATTAAATTGTAGGAATATGTTAATTTAGTAGTCTGTCAGTAGAATTCTAAATTGCACTGAGTTTGAGATTGCTTCGATAGTTATAATTAGGACCCAGGAACTTAATTTGATATTTAATAACGAACTTTCGAACTTATGGTCCACTTTTTCTTAACGATTTAATTGTTTTGGACCCAGAGTAGTCTAATGCTGGGTTAAGGTCACGCTGGTGGATAAAAGGATCACTTGAGAAGTTAAGACAAAGGGAGCAGAGGGAAGCAGTGAGTAAAAATCCAGTTCAGCCAACAGCTGTCTAGATGAGGCTTCAGAGACTGGAGGACAGAACCAGGTGAGATTGCCAGTCTTTCTAAACACCCATTTGTGGGTAGACCCCTTCCTGAGTGGCAGGGCAAACAGCAACCCAGCAACTGTAAATAGGACCAGGCACCAGGTAGCATGAGATACACTGGAGTTGCAGAGAGGGGACGGCTCAGGCCCTGCCATATAAAAGACCCTGTGGTGGAGGCAGCTGGCTATAGAAATCATAGTTCATCACAACTTTATTTCTCTCTAGTGAGCCTGACTGGTATTTCAGCCACCAGTGATACCTGCTAGTTGGTATTAACTTTGGGAAAGAGTAAAGAGAAATGGCCTTCTGACTATTTATGGTATTTGATTGCAGATCTCTTAAGCTCTCTGGAATTTTGGATCCCATCCCTGTTCCAGTACTTGTTTTAGGTAGTATGGTTTCTTGTCTATAGAGAAGGCCTGAGGAGTAGGCCCTATTGTATCAATAACAAGCAGTGTAATAGTTTGTTTTTTGTCAATGTTTAAGAATTAGGAGGGTTCATTAGAAAAATCAAGATTTTAGCTTTGACTTAAATGCCCCTACCATTAACATAATATATCCATGTGCACTTTTACTCAGGGCAGTTCCCTCACAACTGTTAGCTGTTTGGCCTTGGTGGATATGTGTTTGCTGCTCCGGACATCCAGTTTCTCTTTATCCAAATTGGGGATCATTATACCAATCTACCACGCACACACACACACACAAAAGCAAATTGAAAAATTAAAACTCTAAGTAGAAGGTCATGTGATTTTTTTTTTTAAAAAAAAAAACAATCTAGGATTATTTTTTCTTACTAGTATTTGTACAAAAACTGTGAAAGTGATTTCTTCTATTTTATATAAAATCGTTTATTACATATATTCTTTCCTTGCTTACCTGTTTTATTCAGCAGTTGGATCTTTATGCTTATTTCCAACCTGCATTGATTTCGTGAGCATTCCATGTTAATCTGATGAGAGATTTAAAAAAGAAAAAAAAAGATCAATTGAATTCTTGGCATTGGAAAGACTATATCATCTGGCTGATGTAAAAACAGTTAAATACTGGAAACATTTTGACATTTCTCCAAGAAGAATATTTGAAAATAGTTTAATGGTTTATCAGGCGGCCACATTTGTTGTGGTATTTAAATACCCTTTGTTCTTGATTCAGATATGATAACTTGTGTAATGTTTTTGGTTTTTTAAACTTTACCAAAGTCTCTATAGGGAGATAAGCTTCACAATGTCTTTTACGATCTAGCCTCAGAAGTCATACTTTACTGTTTACTGTTTTGTCCTGTCGCTTACACAGGGGCACCCTATTCATCGCGGGAGGGGACACATGAGAGAAATACCAGGAGATGAGCATCACTAGGGCTGTCTTGGAAGCTGGCTACCACAGCTGTTTGATATTTTTCTTGTTCATTGTTTGTTGCTTCCTATTTTTGGACAGCAATGTGGAATTAGAGTGGCCAATCTATATACATAACTTCTCATGAAAATATACCAAAAGAATTTGAGAAGCTTCCTAGCTTCCAAATTGCCAGGAACACAGTGATGAATCATGAAATTACATTGATTTAGAGTTTATTGATTTGAGGATTTGCGTTAATAGAGGAGTCTTTTATAGGACTTCTTAAGTAACATTTAGAGTAATTTCATTTGGAGGGAGGCCTTTTGACTAGGAAGGAAGATGAATGAGTATAAAATTAAAAATTATAGGTCGTTAGCAAATATTTCTTTGATAGTTGTGTCCTAGTCCTTTGGGGCTGCTAAAACAGAATACCAGAGACTGGGAGACTTATAAATAACAAATTTATTTCTCACAGTTCTGGAGGCCGGGAGTCTGAAGTCAGAGTGACAGCATGATCCACTGAGGGCTTTAACCTGGTAGAAGAGCTGAGGGATCTCTCTGGAGCCTCTTTCATGAGGCACTAATCCCATTTATAAGGGTTCCACCCTATGACCAACCACCTCCCAAAGGCTTCATTTGCTAATAGCATCACCTTTTGGAACTTAAGATTTTAACATATGAATGAGAGAGACACAATCCTTGGGACCATAGCATTATGTAACTGGACATTTCAAATTTATAAATTTCCTTCAACTTATTTCATGACACTTAATATTATTTAATATACAGGCATTCCCAAACTGAATTTTGTATTGTTTTTGGCTATTCCTTTTTCTTCTTCTTTTTCATATAAATTTTTTTTTCTTCAGTTATATTTGTCTCAACTGGATTTAAAAAATACATTTTTTTAAAGTTCATCGCTAGAAATTTAGGTTTTGTTTCCCCATAAGAAAAAACCTTACATCGTTCTTGTGTTGTTTGCATTGAACTTAGGTTCCAAGGCTAACCCATAGTTATTTAATATATTAGAGACTTTTTGTTTTGAAAGTTAGAAGGAAATAATACCGTTGCAATTTTAGTAGTTAACAAAACCAAAGAAGTACAATCTTGAGCAGGAGGAATTATCATTAATCTGGTGTTTAAGGAAAAATTTATGTAATTTGAGAGTAGGTCTTATTTGAAATTTAGGGAAAATCTGAAAGAGGTCTCTGGATTTCATTTAACTAATTTACTTAAATTATGTATATATGCATATACATATACAAATGAATCAAACCCTAGTCTCTCCCTTATTGACCTCAAGGTATTCTTTTATTTGGTTTGTCTTCGGTTTTAGAGGTGTTTTTTGGAGGAAGTCTGCTAAGAAGTCCTAAAATTGAATGGAGAAAAACTCATGTTATCTAGTAATTCTTAGAAGAGAAAGGAAGCATGTTGGAGACCAGAAGAAGATGAGAAAATTTGGGGTGGGGGCAGGCAGAAGGGCTGGATTTAAATTTTAAAAAATTTTTTTAATAAAAAAGTTGTTACATTGTTTTTACAAATAAGTAGTAATAAAATAGAAAGTCAGTTGATAGGTTGATACTTAAAAGATGTGTAAGTGTGGAGTAAGTAATATATATGTATATAGTTAGATTATAGATGACTTTATGGTTAATTTATGATAAATTACAATCTTACATGAGTCAGTAATAGTATACTTGAAAATTTGTTTGATACTAGGTAACATAGCATTCCTTTATTTGAATTAATTGTTCTTATACCTTTTGTGGGTTCATATGCTGCGACAGATAAATAAATGTTAGAAGATTGTATATAGTTATAGTTTTGTATTCTTTTTAGAGCAAATCGGATGAAATATTAAGAAACAGACTAGATATTGGAGAAAATTTCCATTTATGAGTATTAAAACAGAAATTTGGTAAAATGTTCTCTGGAAACTAAATTAACTATTTTAGGATATACCTTTAAGTGTCAGTGATCCTTGCTGGATCCTGAATTTTTGTAATTTTTCTTAATTCAATGATATGTTTATATCAAACTTTTATCAATTATTTAAAATTTTTATATGATAAGTAGATTAAGGTTCAGTGAATTAAACAGTAGATCAGAGTCTATAATGTACAAATCATGGGTTACAATGAAACATAAGCTGTGGAGCCTCACTTCAGAGTGCTTACCATTTGCTTGAAGGAAATTGCTCATGTGAAATAATAGGGATAAAACTTTTGTAACTTTTTAGTAACTTCTTTTTACTACTCAAAATTTAGAGTATATTATCCCAAAGTAAGCTTTAGAATTTAATCTAATGTTTGTGGCCTTCCCCCACAGCTCCATATATGAATTGAAAATGCCCTACCCTGGCCAGAGGCAAGGCTTTCTCCCAGATAGAAGTGGCTTCTGTATCCATTGTTATTCTTTTGAGTTCCACCTCTGCCCACCAACCCCCATGTGCAGATGCAGGCACTACCATAGCTAAAACATCATCAAACTAGATAACAGGGGTCTCTCCATCCAGAGGATTCCCTGAAACTGACTCATGGCCCCACCCAAGCCACATCCAGTTGCATCTTCTGAGAGTCTGGTGCTTCTTGATGAGCCAACTCCAAGATTCACACTGGAGGCAACTGGCCTCAGTTTCTGGTGTGGGCTCTTGTGACAACTATAAGTACATCATCATCTGTAGATTGCTTGCTAAATCTTAACAGGTGGCCCCAGAGGGACATAGGCTGGGTCTAAAATGGGCCTGCTACTGAACCCCTATCAGGACTGTGCCTCTGGATACCTACTACACAAAGCCACTCTAACAAGACAGGGAGACTTAGGAGCTTTGCTTAGTACATTGAAACAGCCAAAATAAGAAGACAAAGAAGCAGATGCCATATGAGAGAACAGAACAGAGCTTTAGGAATAATGGAGTTAAGCAGTCTAACAGATGCAGAGTTCAAAACTCTGATTGTAAAGATGCTCAATGAACTTAGGGGAAGTGTAGATGAATTCAGTGAGAACTTTAACAAAGAGATAAAGAACATAAAAATGGAAATTATAAAAGGAACCAGTCAGAAATGAAGAACACATTATCTGAGATGAGTATGTTAGAGGGAATCAACAGAGTGGGTAAAGAAGAGGACTGAATCACTGATATAGAGGATAGGGAAGCCAAGGGCACTTAATCAGAATGTCAAGAAAAAAGAAACCAAGACTATAATAATAATTTAAGGAGCCTATAGGACAAAATTGTGTTTTAGGGGTATCTGAAGGAGAACAAGAAGCCGAAGAGCTATTTGAAGAAATAATGATGGAAAACTTCCCTAACCTGGTGAAGGAAATAGACATACAACTCCAGGAAGCTCAGAGTGTCCTCCAAAAAATGAACCCAAACAAGCCCACATCAAGACACATCATAATTAAAATTCCAAAGATTAAATACAAAAAGAGAATCTTAAAAATAGCAAGAGAAAAGCAGTTAGTTACCTACAAAGGAGCACCCATAAGACTGGCAGCTGATTTCTCAAAAAAACTATTCAATCAATATTCAATACGATGAATATCCAGGATCTACAACCAAGAGTACTTTATCCAGCAAAGCCATCATTTAGAGTTGAAGGACAGATATAGAGCTTCCCAGACAAAAATAAGCTAAAAGAATTTATCACTACCAAGCTAATATTACAGAAAATGTTGGAGGGACTTCTTTAAGAAGAAAAAAACATATCAAAAACAGGAATAAAGAACGGTAGTAACCACATTCCTATCACTAAGGACCTCAAATGGAAAATAATTAAGTGCTTCAACCAAAAGACAGAGTGGCTGAATGGATAAGAAAATAAGACCCCTACATATGCTGCCTCCAAGAGAGTCACTTCAGATTAAAAGATACACACGGACTAAAAGGAAGGTGATGGAAAAAGTTATTGCCTTGATGGACCTAGAGGGTATTATGCTGAATGAAGTAAGTCAGATAGAGAAAGACAAATAGCACATGATTTCATGTACATGTGAGATCTAAAGAACAAAATAACAAAAATGGAAACAAACTACAGAGAATATTTTGAAGGCTACTAGATGGGAGAGGGGTTGGGAGGGGTGGTGAAAAGGGCAAAGGGATTAGGTACAAATGGATAGTTACAAAACAGACATGGAGATATAAAGTGTAGCATAAGGAAAATAGTTAATAGTGTTAATAGTGTTGTAATAAATATGTAATAAATATGTAGTGTGATCACTTGGTGAATTATATAAATCTCTAATCACTATGCTGTACAACTGAAACTAATATGTTCTTGTATGCCAACTATAATTGAAAAAAATTCATTTAATTGTACAATATAAATATGAGCAACTAATTGTCTATTATATTTCAATAAAGCCCCCCCCAAAAAAAAAGAAAGAAAGAAAAAGAAAATGAAATTGTCATACCCGGCAGGAAGATTGTGAGTTGGAGAAAGACTTGTGAATGATTAAGGTCAGAAAGTCCCAGGCCAACTTAATGGGGGGATAAAATGACTTATTTAGAGGAACGCCAGTAAAATGCTCAAATTCCCAAGTTTTTAGAACAGGTTTTTTAGAAAAAAAGGAGGAGAGCATGAGACTGGTAAATATTTCTGCAACACTAGAAAGGAGAAGACAATGGAACAATCTCTAAACTATTGAGAGAAAAGGACTGCAGATAAAAGTTGTACTTAGTCAAAACTGTCAAGGCAGAAGACAACAAATTTTTAGAAATGCAAGGAATATCGAATGTGAACCTCAAATGTTAAAAGAATCAACTTGAAGTATTCTTCTAGATGAAAATTGAAGCATAATGTACTTCTGAAAATAAAGGAAATAAGAATAAGAAACAAATGCAGTTTTATAGGAAATCTGTACAATATTATAATTACAATATTATAAGTAGTTAAATCTAAATGTATGGATTAGTCAACCTTCGTTCTACTTTTGTATCCTTTTCCATCTCATTCGAGTCCCAACTCATACTCCAGTCTCCTGTTCCCCTGCATTTTTTTTTTCTAACTATTGTTTCAGTGGATTTTTAGAAGGAGATGAGGTAAAAGTATGTGCTCAGTCTAAACTCTTGATTTAGAAAATCTGTTCTAAAATTGCTATACTTTTTACCACAAAAGGTTGTTGTAAAAAGTTGTTGGTCACAACTCTTATTGTAAGCAACCAATCAGTTATGGCAAATTTAAACAAACAAACAAAAAGACTTCACTGACAGGATACTGGGTGACTGACTCATCGGAGCTTTGGGATGGCTCAGTTGACTGGCTAGAAATTGTACAAAAATTCATAGTGATGGTACTGTATCTTTATTTAGAATTAAATTGCCTTTTTCTTCTCTTTTCAAATATAGGTTATATATTTGGGGAGAACTCCAGAAGAAGCATATAGAATTTTAATATTTGGAGATACATCCTATATTCCTTTCAGGTAAATATAAGAATGATGTGGTAGATAGATTCATTTAATCAGGCCCTTGCCAGAAATATCTTGGTTTTTCTTGTTTCTCAAAAAAAAAGACCTACCTGGTAAACAGTCATTTTAGAATGGGTGCAAGTAACACCATAGATCTAGCAACAATAACACTATTTATATTTTGTTGTGGGGGTGCTACCCTATGTAATGCCGGGTGTCGGTAGTATGCCTGGATTCTGCCCACTAGATGCCAGTAACACTTCCATCCCCGTAACAATTGTCAGAACCAAAAATGTCTCCAGACATTACCAGATGTCCTTGTTGGTGGAATTGCTCATATTTGAGAACTGCTTCCCTTAATGGAATGATCAGATGAGAATCCTCGACTTATAATACTCAAAACTATCACTGAGGAGTCCAGTTGCTGAGGAGTTAAGAAAGAAATTTTCCCAGTAGTCAGGAGTTAATTTCTGGGGCAAAAAACTAACCTTTTTTTTCCTAGGGACATAGCCAGCAGAGATAGTGGATGAGGTTGCTAATGTAACACCCCTACCAGAAAAACCAAACTGTTGTGTTATAGAGGTGGTAGATAAGTAATGTCTTTATATAAAGGGATGATATCCTCATCTTCTTCTCAAATTTAATATGTGATCATTTTGAAATATTTTGAAATAACTTGGTGTTTCTTCTTTAAATCATATTAAGTTTTAAAAGGATTCTTGACCTGTTTACAAAAATACTTGACTTAGCTATATAATCTAAATACTTGCATGATGCTGAATGTATAATAAGTGTGTGAAATAATTCTACTTGTTGCATACTGTATGGGTAATTTCAAATATTGCATCATTCTTCTACTCACAAATTAGTAGTTTTAGGATTATCACCTATACCTTGAATGCCTGATTTTGGAAGGGTATGGTCTTTCTTTTAAAATGTAAGGTTATAAATTTGACTTTTTGTATACAAGATTTGGGATAGGTCTCCCTAAACCTTAGGCAGAATCTCCTTCTTAATAACTTCGTGGAACTGCCCGTGGACTTACTCCATGAAATAGAGATTTTTCAGGACAGTCTGCAGAACTCAATTATATTGCACTTAAGTATATTATTAGTGGTGATTAAGCAAATAAGAAGAATTGCTTTGAACCCCATATCATGCCCTTTCTTTTTAGTGCATGGATCATCTAAAGTATTCTGTTATTTGAGGTGGGTAGGAAGAGATGAAGATTATTTTCCATACTGGAGAGTAGAGTACTCCATTTTTCTTCTTGGCCTAAAATGTAATGGCAACCATGTGATTCCTTCAGAAGAACAAACTTGTATTTGTGGTCCCCGAATGACAAACTCATTAGTATACAGGGATAATTCTCTTCTATAGAACTCTCCTTTATATTGGTAATCCTTTATAATATAGTACCATTCTTAAAGTTTATAACACAAGGTCCTGAAATATGTATAAGTTCATATTATTTTACCTAATTCAAGTAAGGATCTTTGAAATACCAATGATTTAAAAGAAAGTTTATGTTAATGTAAATACAGGGGCCAAAAAATAGAATAAATGTTGCTTACTGCTATGCCTGTGTTTAAAAAATTATTGAAGTTTGACCCTAAGGAATAAAGTTAGTTACTTCTGGTCCTGGGAGCAGAAGTCAGTAATTCTCAAATAAACAGTACTTAGCTAGGGCTCTAAAATTTGAATCTCTCAGTCACAGATACTTGATTTATCAAAAGCATTTTTTACTGAAGTGGGGCCTGTGAAATAGGCTAGACTAGGAACTTGTTTACCAGCCTGTGATGAGGTAAGTATAGGAATTGAGAGTAAGATTTTAGAGACTTTTATAGTAATTTAATAGAGTATGCTTATGTCTGTGAAATCAAATAACAGAAGAATTTGGGCTTGTATTTTGTTTTTTCCTTCCATTTTTCTAGTAATTCATTTTTGTTTATAAAAAATAAAATAATTGCAGTATTGTGGATATGTAACAGTACCTGATATTATTGTATTTTATAAAAGTTTCAATTTATGGCATTTAAAAATCTGATGTTTTACCACATTATACTGTTCTAATAGAACTTAGTGATTAGAAAGTAGGCCAATAAGAATTAATAAAGACTGATAATACTTTGAAAAAAATGCATTATAGCCTTTTATCCTTGCCACTTCAAGTGCATGGACTAAATGTAACTTAAAGCATTGTTAACAAGGGATCATGCAGGAATAGCATTCATTTATGGTTAATAACAATTAATGCTTCATAGCAACATTTAATTAATTTACTTCAATTTATGTATTCTTCTGAGTTTACATATGTATATACACATATATGTAGGGTTCCTTAATGAATTATTAGCTATTTCTCTGCCTGTCTCAATGAAAAAATTGTATGAAATATAGTTCGACATTTTCTTGATACCTTTGGATTATTATTATAAAGAGTGTATATTTTATTCTTTATTACCTATAATATTCCTTTGCTTATTTGTTTGTTTGTTTGCTTGTTTGTTTTGCGGGGAGGTCTCTGCTTTATTTTTTTGAGAAGGTGGTATTGCATGATTGTTAATAGCTTAGCTACTGACATTAGACAGATGGAAGGAAGTTTGACACTTGGGTCTGCCACTAATATCTCTGTTTTTTTACAAGTGTGAGCTTTGGTTTCCTAGTCTGTCAGTGGGAATGACAGTTTTATCTCCCTAATGGGGCTGTGAGGATTAAGTAACATCCTACAGATAAAACACTTGATTTAGTGCCTGGTTCTTAGCTAACATTATTTGAACATTTATACTATTTTTTTTTAGATGTGTAACGTACATATAATTTTAAAAGTTTTACTTATCTTATGTTTATAACACAGTAAATTTTTACATATGTGTATGCAGTTACTATCTAGTTCAAGATACAGAACATTGCCCCCACCCCTGAAGATTCTTTGCAATCCCTTTCCAGTAGGTAACTCCTTCTCTCTTCCAAGTAACCACTACTATGACTTCTACCACCATCAGTTAATTTTTCTTGCCTTCGAACTTCATATAAATGGAATCATACAGTATGCATTTCGAAGAGCTGAGATCAAGCTTTTTAAAACACTGTCTATGAGATTTCTCCATATTGTGGCAGGTATCAGTAGTTCATTCATTTTTTTTTTTTTTTGGTAGCATTCCATTCTGTGAATGTGTCACAATTATTTGCCCATTGTCCTTTTGATAGGTACTTTGCAGTTTTTGATTATGAGTATAATCTTCTCTGAAAACTATTATTTCTAGAAACTACTACTTGACATTGTTTTGCAGTTTCAAAGTAACACTCCTTCATTAATTCTCATCCAGTTTTCTAAGTTTGTTAAATGACCATAGTGCCAGGGGCTTACATCCAGATTTATAGCTGCTACTCTGCTGTTTTGAAGAAGCCTGATTGCTTGGGTAGGAGGAAGGAGGTGTTAATGAAATAAACATGAGTGAATGAAGTAAGATTCTTGTTGTCTATTCAGATAGTGTGACTATAAGGTAGAGGTGTAGCCAAGACCAGTTCAAAGCTTGTTAAATCATCACTGATTAGAGCAGGGCTTGGCCTACAGTAGCTTCTCAAAAAATATGTATGGAATAAATGTATTAAGTTTTCACAGAGACAGGATCAACATGCCTTAACTTGATTGGAAAAGAATTATCAATAGGTGAAGAAGAGAATAATCCTAGCTAACTGAGGAACGAATTTTTAAAAACATTGGGAAGGAACGTGAGAGATCACCCTAATGTTACTGATAATTTTGGTTTTGATTTAGACTAAACTACTTCAATTTCTTTTAACTTAGCTTTTCTTTCTGAAAAACTTAGCTTTTATTTCGTGAAAAATAAATTATTTCTACAAAACTAGTGTTTGTGTTGATTCTGTAGGTCAGTGATTCTTAAATTGAAATATGTCATGATCACCTAGAGGACCTGGTAGAACAAAAATTCCCTTGCCCCACCCCTAGAACTTCTGACCCAGCTGGGCTTGGGTGGAGCCTGAGAACTGGCCTTTCTAACTAGCTGGGTGATGCCGATGCTGCTGACCCAGGGACCCCATTCTGAGAAGCACTGCTGCAGGTCATTTTCTTTTCCCCTTCCTGAATATTGTCAATAAGCTATTGGTAAAATTGTGACCTTTCCAGCTTTTAGGAGAGAAAATTTTAAATTCAGAAGCTCGCAAAAGAAAAATGACATGTTTTAAGACCTCATTTGCAGTCCTCATCAAGACTGACATACGACATACTTTAGTAGATGTAACCAATTCAGATAGTAACGTTAAAACTGTTTTAGCTGAAATGGATGCCTGGCTTTCCCTCATTGTTAGTTTAGTGTTGCCCTAATTATCTACGTTCTTAAGGTTTATGCAAGATTTAAAAATTTGAAATGTCCAGTTTAATTTTTCAGGTAAATATTATTACAACGTGAAAACCCAACCAAGGCAGGCAGTTGATTGCTCTAGTAGCTACGTTGTTCCACCTAGGGATCGAGTAGGCACCATTCAGATAAGCACAGTGGTTTGGCATATCTAAAATGATCATAATTAATTTTATCTTGCTTAATTCCAAAAACTTTAAGTTTGTAATGGCTCAAGATAGTCAAAAAGGAGAAGCAGGTGGGAGTTGGAGATGTGGCTTATTTTTCTGGGCGAAATCTTAACTGATATTAAGAGACATGTAGTGAGATTACTAAGTGTTGTGCAGTGTTGGGGGGGTGGTTGCCTGCAGACTAACATAAGTACCTTCCCAAGTGTAGAGTGTTTCTGCTAAAGGTAGTTGACACCTTAGTTCTTGTGGTCTTATTGGTCTTTAAGAATCAGAAAGAAGTTATCCAGTTAAATTGTTAAAAATTATAAAAGCATAATGAGGGAGCAAAATGATTTTTAGCTTGCACCCAGTATTGCAGTATTTCAAATAACATATATTTTTTTCTACCTGGATGGAGATATGCGCACACACACACACACACACAATATATGTATATATAGAATCAAAAAGCAGTCTTTCCTTGTAACAGTTTGATATGGTATTTTCCATTATGAAGAAAAAATTCAAAAGCCTTGCCCTTTTGGGGGTAGGGGGTCCATAGTATTGATTAGTTGAACTGGAGAAGCAACTCTAGAAGCTCAGCCATCAAAGCCAAAAATAATCCAGGAAGATAATTTAAAATTTAGGAAGTAGTCTTCATTGATCCACGTAAATAGTATCTATAAAACAGTATCTACTGGAGTAGGTAGAAACTGCAGTAAAATTTGTAACAGTGACTTATCTTTTATCTAAAAACCAAACAACAGGAATTCTTTTTTCCTTTTTTGATACTTGTTCTGAATATGTGTTTGATTTTAAATTCTAGCCAGCTTCGTCTTGAGGTAAGTGTACTGTGAAAAATTAAATTAACTGAGCTAAGTATTTCAATAATTTCAGAGATGCTGCCTATGGGAGTTGCAGTTTCTACATTACACTTCTTGACTGTTTTCATGCAGTGAAGAAGGTAAGTGACTTGCAGGATATGCCCACCGATGTGTTGGAGTACTAAAGTACTGTTCAAGGAAGACTACACTTTTTTTCCCCTGAGATCTTCCAAGATGTGCATGATGTCAGAGGTATCCCATCTCCCCACTAATGTTAGAATGATACCATTCCCAAAAACAGTTTATTCAGGATCTGAGTACTTCTCTGCGGGAGTTGGGGGAAAAGCCACTTGAACAACAGCGGACAATCAGAGACCATCAGAACCTATGTAATTAGGTTCTAAATCTAGAATTGGTTTTGAAGTGTGTTATGATTTCATAGAAAAACAGAAAGGAAACTGATTACTGATTTCCAAGTTCTCTTTGATTTATATACTTTTTGGATCTGGTTCCCACCAATTCTATTTATAACAGACATTTTTATAACACAGTAACTGGCAAACACTTCGTTTTTGTATCCTCAAGCAGTCAATTTCTAATTCAGCAAAATTCGAATAGCGTGTTAATTTGTTTATTAGGTTTTATGTAATACTAAGTAGGTCACTACTGCTTCGTCTAAGCTATTTTAAAATAATGCTTGTGTTTTATAACCAGGGCTGTTCACTGTCTTTGACTCCAAGGGACACCCTTCACATCACATTCCAAATAAACAGGGTTTGTCCCCTGGAGTTATATGACATAGCAGATGCTGGTTATAACACCCATTCCCTTGGGTATATTTCTTGGATGTCAGAGCGACACAGGAAACTAGAATCGAAAATCAGTAGCCCATGGATCAATAAGACATTACTAGCATCTCAAGTTTTTTTGTGATGTGTTTTCAGAGGCAGAAGGAACCTAGGTTTATTTTCTTATATAATGAAACATGGTGGCTTTCTGAGAAATTTTATGGATTAAAATGAGAAGACCGATTAGTGTACAAAGGCAGAGATTAATTAATATACCCTTTTTCCTGTATTCAGCGTCGAGGCATAGGATTTAATTCTTTTGAGTTTGAGTCCACGTGATTCTGATGTGTGGTACAAACTGAGGTAGTCACTGCAGGCTGTGAGGTAACTGCATCAGGCCTCAGTTTGGGCAGGTAATAGGCAGAGGAGGCCATCAGGAGACAAGCGACCGCAAGTATTAATTATCCTTTCTGGTTGCAGTTATCATCCCTTTCCAATGGACCCCAGGAACTGCTGATGTAGGCAAACATACTATACTGACCCTGGGGCTCCCTTCTCTCCACCCTCATCACCTTTAAAAAAAAAAGCAGAAAAACTTTGAGGGCCTGGGAAATGGTCTACTATAACATCGTATAACTTTCTATTGTTATTTCAGTTTTTGTGTATTTTTTTCTTAATCAGATAAATATAAAGTCTAATTTGCTGTAACTACAGGTCAAAGATTGTTCTTTATACACTATATTTAATTTTATTCAAAAGTCAACAGCTTCTGATTTTCAATTTAAACATTTATTTGTGACTGATTTAGAATATCGTTTACCAGAAACATTTGTAAATGTAATTGTCTTAGTTTTAGTGCTGCCTCTAATAGGATCTCCATATGAAATTCAAAGGAGAATAGAAATTTTCTATAAACTGCATTTTATTCTGTAATTCTTTTTAAAACATCTCTAGTCCAAATATCATGACATGTATTGAGTATTTTGAATTCAAGGAAATAAAATTCATGGATTTGGTCTTGGAATTAGAACTTAAATATCTATATTTTTTAAAATGAGGACTTTGGTATTGTAGCATTCATATTTTTCATTCATATTTCAGTGCTTTAAAATTTGAAAACTGGGTCTACAAAGTCACCCCTTTTTAATCAAGATTACCATGTTGATCAAGAATTTTTTCTTATATTCTGTCAGGCTCACAGCACACTTCTCAGAGTCCCCAAGCTCGTCCTTGTCTCAGAAAACAGATCCTCTGCTTATTTCATTTAGCATGCTCTGCCCACTACAACTCAGAGTGAGATTGCAGAAGAGAACAGAAAATTTGTGTATTTTTTGCTTATCAAGAGAAGAAAGTTTTTTCCTCAAAATTTTGAATGTTAAGTGTTGGTCCCTGGGCTGTCTTTAGTAGAGAGAACATTAATCTCTCAATCCAAGACTGTTTAGACAAATTTGAAAGTAAAGATACTTGTGAAATGTGTGGGATAAACTGACTTTTCTATTTATTATTTATTTAGAGACCATTGGGTTGTGCATTAAATTTGAAGCCTAGGTGGTATTAATCTAATAAATTAGCAGGATAACTTTGAAGAATTATTTAGCTCTGCACAAATAGGATGATTGTGAAGGAAAATAAAGCATCGTATTTTGTTAAAATAAATATTGTTCTAACAGATTTTCCGGATAATGGAAGCCTTTAAAAGACATGTCCCACCCACCTCCTTTGAAAACGATTCACGGGAACGTTGTCTAAATATAATACTGCTTTTGAGGGCTACCTCCTGATATTTATTGTTCGGAAATTGTTTCCTTATTTGTGTCTTTGTTCTGAACAGTTTTCCTTTGGATTTTAGGCAATGCATTATGGCTTCTTTAATTTCAACTCATTTAACCTTGACGAATATGAACATTATGAAGTAAGTTTTTAAGGATATTGTTTTTAACTTTTATTCATTCATGTTTTGCTTACAGTAATAATAGTCTTGTTTTTAAAAATTGTGAACGATGTAGATGTGTGTAGAAGTAAGTCTTTATCATCTTATTGCAGTCCCAGTTCTTAGTGGGGATTCCTGCATTGATGCATCCTTCCAGAGTGAATGAGTGTGCTCCTGGGCTTTTTTCTTTAATTTTAATTGAATACTTTTTTAGTATTGATGACTTTCATATAATGCTTAAATGAGATAATGTTTGTAAAAACCTTAGGATAGGATCAGATGATATGAATAAATAGTCATGATACATCTAATTATTTCTGGAAAGTATGTTTTTATAATAACTTTATATGAAGTCTAAACACTTCTCGTTGCAAATTACAGAAAGTAAACACATATGGCTTAAATAAAAAAGGGATAATTTATTGTTTTACATGAGTAAAAAGGCCAGGAGCAAGTGTGCCTTCATGCACCATCAGATTCAGGTGCTCAGGTACTTCAGAAATTGGGCTGAGCTGGCTTTGTCCCAGGCCAGCCCTCAGCAGTGACAAAAATGGCCACCAGCAGCTTTGGTTGGCCTTTTTGGCATACTCAACAGAAAAGAGCATTCATAGCTCCAGAAGAAGACCCATAAAGTCTTCTCCTTGTCCTGGCTTAGGTCACATCCCTAGCCTTCAACCAGGCTATATTCCTGGTTGAGTTTGGGGGATACATGGGTGTGGAATACTCTGGCCATCCCAGGAACTGGAGTGCTAGGGTCGGCTCTATCAAGTCACACAGAAAAAAAAAAGATATTTTAAACTCCTTGGCATAAGAGTTTAAAATATTTTATTGGTGAGTAGAGTTTATAGTTATGTTTAGTCATTACTGTGATTACCAAAAATGTAAAATAATTGTTTCATTAAGGCCCACCCTATATTTAGAAATATATTGCTATTTACTACTCCTCTGTAATAGCAATGTCTTTCTAAAGTATAATATGTATTTAATTACCATCTCACACTGCTGACTGTAACTTAATTATTATCATTTTGAGGGTGCTTGTTCTTATAAAATATACTTAATGTAAGCAAAACTATTAAAAACACCATTTGGTGTTTTTTGAATGTTAGTGTACTTAGGCCTCTGTGTTACTAAAGAGTAATAATATCAGTACTAATTAGCTTTTCTTACTAATGCAGAAATTTCAGTATTTGCTGGGAGTGGCAGGGTCACTCATAACTGTTGTTTACTGTCAGTAAAATTGCATTGAGATACAGGGAACTGTTTAGGTAGCTACAGACCATGAGTAGCTCACAGACTGGTTTCGTTTAGTGTCCACAGTATATTTAGAAATTTTGGATTAGTGTATCATTGATTCCATGATGCCCACTTTTTCCTGTTTTAACTTCTCCAAATTCAGATCTTATTTTATAATCTATGATGCCTGTGAGCGACTGGAGTCTAACCGCAGGTTTCTTGTTAAGAACTCCAGAATTCTGGTTTCACCTAAAAATCGGAACATCTGGCAACACTTGCCATCATTCCTCTATAGACCTTTTAGAAGGGGACATGGGCTCACCAGTTCTCCTCTTTGATAATTAAGTCAAGTAAATTGGTTTTGGGTTACTTGCCTGGCCTCTAGATGTTCAAGCAACTCTTGGTTTATTTCTTTCTTTTGTTCTTAGGTACACGTATACATACCCTAATTGCAAAGTAAATTGATCTTATTTTTATCATTAGTTCTCTTCTCCACTATAAGTATCTACTACTTAGTGTAACCATTTCTATTATTGTTAAGTTTGAACTACATTTATCTTATCATAATTGTTGTGGTAACTCAACACAAAGGATTTAATAATAGGAAGTAAAGTGTTTTAAATTTCAGTTCATATTGACTTTTTTTTTGAGAAACATGGTGTCATCTGAGCATACTTGTAATTTCAAATTTCCTGGTGGTTTAGTTAAAATTTTTCATTGACCATCTTATTAAATAAATAGCTAGCAAAATGATGGGAAGGTAACTCTACAAATAAAAAGTAAATAGCAAGAACCCAGAAGCCTAAATAGATACTTTTTTCTCCTTCGTTTAATGAATCAAGATTGCTCATCTTGGAAGCCAGTTAGTCATTCAGGAAAAAAAGGAAGTTTCAAGATACCTCATGATGGAAACAGTTTGCTTTCTTATTAATTAGTAGTAACTATATGAAAATTTACTTGGATAAAATAACCAGAATACTTAGGTATATTTTGGACAGCAGCAGTTAGGTCTGTTTTCCAAAGGCTCACTACTCCAGCAAAGAAATACCGTTAAAGAGACGTGATTGAGACCAGGAACAGTTAACTATTTTCTGGGAATATTCATAGCAGGCTAAATCTCAGTATCCTGTTTCATGGTCATTTATAAACAGCTTCTGTACTGAAGCAAGTGGATTTGAAGTTCTGCGTACACTTAGTATTGAGAAGGAGTGTGGAGAGAGGAGAGCGAGTCTGAAAATGAATTGTGCTGGTCTTCCCTTTGCAGAAAGCAGAAAATGGAGATTTAAATTGGATAATACCAGGCCGATTTATTGCCTTCTGTGGACCTCATTCAAGAACCAGACTTGAAAGTGGTATGCGAAAATTTGAGACCAGTATAATTTTGTTATTGGAAGTATCTATCCTGTATTTTCTTTCGAAATGAGCCTAAGAGTTAAACTAAGCTTGATCATCTTAATTATTTAAGTATATGCAATCATTTCAATATATCATTCTGCCTGGATTTAAACTTTTTAAATTTCTTTTCTTACAGTTATAATCAAATTGGTATTCAATTTCCAGTCTAGACACTGTTTCCATACAAAGACAGGTGAAATTGTTATCCATTGTTTTCTTTCTGCATTTTACAAAATATGGTAATTTCTTTATGTAGGTTACCACCAACATTCTCCTGAAGCTTATATTCCTTATTTTAAGAATCACAACGTTACTACCATTATTCGTCTGAATAAAAGGATGTATAATGCCAAACACTTTACGAATGCTGGTTTCGATCACTATGATCTTTTCTTTGCGGATGGCAGCACCCCTACGGATGGCATCGTCAAAGAATTTTTGGATATTTGTGAAAATGCCGAGGGTGCCATTGCAGTACATTGTAAAGGTATGTTTTTAGGGTTGGTTAAAAAAATGGTTGACTTACATGTAGATATGTGTGGGCATGTATGTATATATGTGTAGAAGTGCCATACTCATTTAGATTATATGTGAAGATACATGAAGCTGCCTTTGTTTTTAAAGAATACTTTTTTTTAATAAGTTGCTTTTTTCTTAAAACTACTTTGTTGAGGTGTGATTGACATATAAAGAATGCTTTTAAAACTCTAATTTCACATGAAAAACATAGTAAGTTAAATTGTATTCATAGGTAACCCTACAAAGGCTTAACTCATTTATTTATCAAATTCAGTGCCTATTGTTTGGTAGATTCTAGGATATGCCAATGAGCAGAGCAGACTCCAGGAGCTTGTCTTTGTGGAGTTTGTATTCTAACAGAGTGCTGTGTTTTTAGCCACTAGAACAATGCCTGGCACTTAATGAATGTTGAATGAATGAATGAATGAATGAATGAAAGAAATAATACATTGTATGAATGTGGTAGGATTTATTTAATTTTTCTCCTCTTGTTAGATAGTTGATTCAGAAGAATTATCCAGCCATAAGTGTCAATAATACTGAGGTTGAGAAACCCTGAAGTTGACTGATGACCAGTTAAAAACCTGAAAAGGGTTTGGTATGATTAGATCTTTGTTTTGGGAAGAAAAACGATGACAGTGTGAAAATTGTATTATCCAGTGAAATGTGAGATTCATTAGGGAATGTATTAATTTGCTTGGAGTACCAGAACAGAATACCACAGACTATGTGGCTTAAATAGCAAATTTATTTCTCCTAGTTTTAGAGGCTAGAAATCCCAGATCAAGATGCTGGCAGGATTGGTTTCTGGTGAGGCCTCTTCTTGGTTTGCAGAC
Organism: Rousettus aegyptiacus; assembly: GCF_014176215.1. NCBI lineage: Eukaryota > Metazoa > Chordata > Mammalia > Chiroptera > Pteropodidae > Rousettus > Rousettus aegyptiacus. Next base: position 70,831,476 of record NW_023416306.1, read on the forward strand.
AATGTCCTTCTCTTTGTCTTGTGTATATACTCATTCCTAGAGTATCTTCCTCTTCTTATAAGAACACTAATCCTATAGGATTAAGTGCCTCCCCCGCCATGATCTTATTTAACCATAATTACCTCCATAAAGTCCTTTTTCCAGAGACTGTCATTTTGGGAGATAGGACTTCAACATATGGATTGGGTTGGGCGGGGGTAGGGAGGACATAAGTCAGTTTATAACATTCTACTCTCTGGTCAACCAGTATTCATGTCCTCACAAGTAAAATACATTTACCCCACCCAACAACCCCCAAAGTCTTAACACTTTCTAGCATCAGTTCCAAATCCAACATCTCATCTAAATATCCTCTGAATCAACTATGGCCTTGCCAGCCTGAACATGCCTGATCTTGTCTAATCTCAGAAGTTAAGCTGGGTCGGGCCTGGTTAGTACTTGAACGGGAGACCACCTAGGAAGACTAGGTACTGTAGGCTTTAAAAAAAAAAAAAGTCATCTAAATCACACGTGGGTAACATTTCTGGTAAAATTCATCCTAAAGCAAAATTCCTCCCCTCTGTGAACCTGTGAAAGCAGACAGGTTTTGTGATTCCAAAATACAGTAGTAGGACAAACATAAGATAGACATACCATTTCAAATGGGGGAAATTGGAAAGAAGAAATGAGTGACAAGTCCCAAGCAGGTCCAGAGCCCAGCAAGGTAAATGCCATGAGATATTCAGGCTTGAGAATAATGCTCTGGCTCCATTCTCTGTCCTGCAGGCCCTCTGGGGAGACAGTCCCATCTCCTTGGTCCCAGGTGGCAGCTGAGCTTCTGAAGTCATGGACTATGGTCGCCTGGTCCACTGAAACCACAGAGGCAGCCCCACCCTATGAAACTTAGTGGGAGATAGCCCTGTCCTGTGGACTGGTGGTGGTGGTGGTAGCAGTCCTATTGATCTCTGCATTACCCTCAGGGTCATGCTTCCCTTTTCTTGAAGGATGAGACATGTTTGCAGCCAAGTAGCTTCATTGTCCGGTACTGTAGCTCAGAAATCTGAAAGCTGTCCTTTATTTCATCCTGTGTCTGTCTCCTTATTTTAAACTGTCTGCTGGTATAATCCCATCAGTATTTCTGGCTTCTGCTGATTATATCCATGTGTAATATCTTTATGAAATTGCTTGTCCAACCACACCTTTGATGTTGTCTTTAGAACACACTTTCTCATTTTTTGCAATATAATAAACCTAGAATTTTCACAGTGTTCAGTTTCTGGTTCCTTTTGGTAAAAAAAAAAAAAAAAAAAATTGCCATTATCTCTCTCCCCTCATATTTTACTGTAATCAGTAAGGAGAAACCAGGCTGCACCTTCAATACTTTGCTTACAGATCTCCTTTGCCAAATATCCAAGGTCATCACCCACAAGTTTTGCTTTCTACAAAACTTGAGAACATAATTGAGCCAGGTTTTTTGCCACTTTCTAACAAGGATTGCCTTTCCTCTAGTTTCCAATAACATGTTCCTCATTTCCGTCCTTGCCAAAGTCAGTATTAACATCCATATTCCTGCCAGCAGTCCTTTCAGGGCAATCCATGTTCTTTCTAAATGAGCCTTAAAACACTTGCAGCCTTTACAATTCCAGTTACAAAGCCACTAACACATTTTTATCTGTTACAGTAGCACACCACTTCAGGGTACCAAAATCTGTATTAGGGTTTCTAGAGAACCAGAACCAATAGGATGTGTAGTGTAGTATACATGGAAGGAGATTTATTATAAGGAATTGGCTCACACGAATATGGAGGCTGATGAGTACAAAATCTGCAGTGTGGGCTGGCAGGCAGGAGACCCAGAAGAGTCAATGATGCCATTGAAATCTGGAAGTAATCTTCTAGAGAATTTCCTCTAGCTCGGAGAGGCCGGTCTTTTTGTTCTGTTCAGATCGTCACCTAATTGAACAAGGCCCACCCACATTATGAAGGATAATCTGTTTATTCAAAAATTCACCAGTCTCACCTAAATACACCTGTCAGGTTGATGCATAAAATTAACAATCACAGGAAATAGTGATAGTTGTCTAGATGAGAGTAAAGGAGGATAACAGGAATAGAGTAAAAAAAAAAAATCCCCACGAAAATGGGTATAAGAGTAGGAAAAACTGTTGGATGAGGGAGAATGATTTGGAAGATTTTAAGCCTGTGGTTTTGGAAACACGACTGTACCAGTAACAACACATAGAGTAGAAAACACTGCATTTTCTGCGAATCATTGCTAAGAAAGTGATTTTCCATTTTGGCTATACATAGAATTATCTGGGGGATTTTAGAAATCTCTGTGTCCAGGCTACATCGCATACTAATTAAATCGGAGTTTGGGAGGTTGGAGCCAGTATTTTTTAAAACTCTCCAGATGATTGCAGTGTGCATCCAAACTTGATAACCACTTTTGAGGGAAGCAAAATCATGCCAAGCCTTTTTGAAAAACTTGTACCTGTCCAACAAAATTCTGGAGTACATGAGACCAGGTCTAATTGGTTGGTTTCGTTTTCTAGCGGGCCTTGGACGAACAGGCACTCTGATAGCCTGCTACATCATGAAGCATTACAGGATGGCGGCAGCTGAGACCATTGCTTGGATCAGAATTTGTAGACCTGGCTCAGTGATTGGGCCTCAGCAACAATTTTTGGTGATGTAAGTAGATGGTGATGTAGGTAATTCCTCAGAGAATACCTGATTCTGGAAAATGGTTAGAAGTAGAATTTTTCTTAGTCTCCAGTAACAGTAGATAGTCTAGTAAGAGAAGGTTGTTCATATGTATTTTTCTGGCAAAGTCTATTTTGATGTTATTTAAATGTTCTAACAGGAAACAAGCAAGTCTCTGGTTGGAAGGTGATTATTTTCGTCAAAAGTTAAGGGGTCCGGAGAATGTAAGACACAGAACAGCTGTCTCAAAACTCCTTTTGGCTGTTGATGACATTTCAATCAATGGGGTCGAGAATCAAGACAAGCAAGAACCTGAACTGGTAATCGAACCATCCCCATCATGCTGTTATTGCTTTACATGCTGCTGAGAACTGATTAGGGCATGGAGAAAATTGTAGTAGATACAAATAATAAAGCACATTTTGAGGGATTATCGTCACACTTTTTTTTATACTTGTAGCCCTCTCTAGAAACCTTTTACTTGAAGTAATTAAAACAAGGTTATGTGCCCATAAAACTAAAGTATTTTTTTACTCACTAGGCACTGGTGGAAGAAAGAGGTATGTGGAGTAAGCTCTTTAGTGACACCTCCCCTACCCCCACCGTCACACACACACACACACACACACACACACACGTCTTTCCATTTCATGACAGCTGATGTAGGTAACCAGTCATTCTCAAATGAAGAACTTTATAAAACCCAGAGTTTAGGGGGTAGCTGTACTATATTCAGTGGTGGTAAGTAGATGGTGAAATTTTAAAAAGAATGTTTTCAATATTGAAAACTCATTGTGCCTCCTCACTGTCAATATGTTTTATAACCAGAGTGTCATTGGTTTTTGTGTTTGTGAAAGTCATTGTTTGGTTGTCTTGAAATGTGACTTGTAGCTTTATTTTGAAAGCAGCAAAGTATTTTAACGTTCAGCAGAAAGTTGAAGTCTATATTTGTGTGTGTCTCTATGGATAAATGTAGCTGCTATGCTTTATTGCGTTAATAAGTGCAATTTAAATCATTAGCTCAGTGTTTTTTTACTTGTACAGTTCAGTGATGACGACGAAATCAGTGGAGTGACACAAGGTGATAGACTTCGGACCCTGAAAAGCAGAAGACGATCAAAAACAAATGCTGTTCCCCTCACGTGAGTCTGGTTTCCTTTGTGTGGTTGATGTTATTTAATATGTGTATGAGGTCTTTCATGAGCATATTTTCCTGTACATTTTTCTCCATAGTTGCATGTCCATTGTGCCACTTTGAAATGATTATTTACATTATTTTAAATCTAGGGGTGTTGTCTGAGAATCTCTTGGCTAGCCTTTGGTTATTTCCATTTTCTTTTGTGACCTCGCTAGCTTGAAAAGATAGGAAAGGAATATTAGGAGTGCTTTTTCTCCATGGATAATCACCATGTGAGATTTTCATGAGAATGATAGCAGATGTAAACCACAGAATAACAGATTTGCCCATAGTTAGTAAAAATTGTGAATTTCTTTAAACTCACTACTTTATTACAGGTAATTTGTTTTAATATGGTAGACTTTAATCAGTGGTGACATGGTGGCTTGATATCGTTATATTATTTTAGGGCAGCAGTGCATTAGATTAAACTATATTTTTGTATTAAATTTTTGTTCAAAGAATTATTTTCAAGTTCCAGAAGATTTAATATGGGAATAGAAAGTTTTATAGTTACTCAATGTGTGTATGTCTACTTCTACTTGCTTTAAGTAAGTGGTAGTTTGGATTCAATCTCATGGAACATCCAGGATTGTTTAAAAAATAGATAGATAAATAGATAGATAGATAGATAGATAGATAGATAGATAGATAGATAGAGAGATAGAATCAAAAACTTGGCCATTGTACTTTTTTTATAGGGTATCGTTTAGTAGATGCTTCCACTTAGGCCTTTAAATGCCTTTCTTCTAATAACTTCCCTTTTCATTATGGGGTACCACATTTTCAGCATGCGTGTGTGTGTGAGTGTATGTGTGTGATGGAGATAAATCATTTTATTTGATAAGTGTCTTGTGATATAGTAAGGAACTAATGACCTAATAAGTATTGGTAGCAGAGAACAGACTTCCTTTTTAATTAAAAGTGGTTCTTCACTGGTATCTCCTCATAATCTTAAGTTCTAAAGTAGAACTACACATAAGACACAGGCTGCTGCCTTAGGAGGTTCCAAAAGAAAAAGATCCAAAGAAAAGAATTGAGCTTCCCAATATAAAGTACCATGTGAATAAAAGGCATTATTATTGATTATAGGCATTAATTAAGCATTATCTTTGCAATGGTGCTTCAGTCAACTAGAATGCTTTAAGGCTGGTGCATTTTATATAACTTGTTTAACTCTACAAGTGTCATTTTGTTTTCAATTATATTGAAAGTCTTTATTTAAAGCCTTGATGGTTATTTTTATTTAGAAACATTATAGCCTTTCCAGATAATTATTCTGAAGCCATTTTAGATATGATGAAGGAAAAGGGCAGTGCCCTACGTAGATTAGTGCTTCTTAAACTTCACTGTGCGTTTGAGTCTCCTGGGTAAGATGGTTAAAATGCAGGGTATGGTCAGTGGATCTGGGGTCCAGTCTACTATTATGCATTTCTAGCAAGCTTCCAAATGTTAGAGAGGCTACTGGTCCAGGGACCATACTTTGTATTGTAAGCCCTAGAAAATGGATGATTTTGTGTGTTGCTTTTCATTGCGCTCAGCTTTTTTCTATTTTTAAGAATCTGCATCATTAGTTTATGTCTCAATAGCTGATTGCCTTCTATTCAGAAGTCGAGTTGGGAGTTGGGATGGGAATTCTGCCTAGTCAAAAGTTTTTGTTAAATAAGACATAGGAAATTTCCTTGAGTGTGCCACCTTGTGAATGTGTTTTCTAGAGTTCAAATCACTTGATGCTCTTTTCTAGGAAAGTTGGGGTTATAATTGTCTCTCTCACAGCTGATTGGTTCACGGTAATATAAAAGTAAACAATAAATGAAGGCTTAAATTCTAACTATTATGGGAAACCAGAAGGTGACACTAGATGCCATTACATTCATCTTGATATGTGAGGTTCTTGGGTGAAAGTTGAATGTGATCAATGATGGCCAAATGAAATTAACTAGCAAAGACTGGGGGAGAAAAGAGCGGCTTCGGTGCCGTCATTTGTTCAATTATTTGATTACACTCCACCATCCCACTAAAAGCAATGAAGGACATTGGCCTTTCTCTCGGAAGCACTCTTGGCATAAATTAAAACCAAGTAAAATGGTGAAAGTTAAAAAAAAAGAAGGGTTACAAAAAAACACTCCACTAGTTTAGGATCCCCTTTAATCGTAATCATAATCCTAAAAATAATGGAATAACCTCTAAACTGTTCTCCTTCCATATACAAAATTAACAAACTTTTAGGCCACACTTTTAAAAGGAAAAGGCAAAATGCTTAAATTCTTCTAAACTCTTAATTATGCGTAAAGACCCGGGAAGATTAGGTTAGTCCCAGCAGATTCCCCCTCCTCTTTTTTCAAAATCTGGTGTTACAGTCATCTTTGCTCTTACTTGTAGCTTTATTGACCCTAGAGAAAGGAGGTCAGTTGGAGATTTTCTTTTCCTCCCAGGTCTTTGTTGTTATTTTAGAAATAAAAGTCCCCTGAGAGTTTTCAAGATTAGTTTGGATGGAGAAATGCAAATTCAATCTCTGCCTATTACCACGGGCAAGTTATTTTTCTTCGCCATTGGTACTGAGAGCCAAATGAAAATACTTGCGATAAGGAAAGTTAGTCAAAAATATGTAAGTACTGGTGATTCTTAAGAGAAAGTTCTGGTACATAAAATATCATTCCAATTATTGCTTTCTAGTTCACAGTCACTATTTGGGGAGAGTTAAAGTTGTTAGAAATTGTAAAATAGTGATTTTTCTCAGAAAGCCTGTGTGTTCCTGACTTCCATGAAGGCAGCAAATCATGTAGCACCATGACCTCAAGTGTGATCATCAGGAATGATGGCAAGTATATTGTCTGTGCTCAGGAAGATTTGGTAGATTTTATAACTTCATCCATGCTGCCTATCTTTCTCCATACTGATCATTTCTGCTAGGTTTGTTATAGTTAAATGAACTGCTTCATGAAGAATGGAAGTATGTCCTTCATAGGAATAAGTAAAAATATAATTGGCCTTGAAAATCCTTTCAGTCCCCCTTAACAGTATAGTATAGATGGGTGTGTTTTTCATCCTCGGAAAATAATTCTGTGCCATGAGCTTTTCTAGAGGAACAAATTAAAATCTGTAATGTGGACATCTGGATATTCAGGCCATTCTGCCTTTAAGATCAGTTAAAGAAATAACTGCAAATGAAAATTCGGTTGTGTAGAGAGTTCTGTAGTGTTCCTAGGTCATTTATTACTTTCTATGTAAATAGTAAGTAAGCCCCTGTAATCTTAACGTATAATAGTAGGGTTTTTTGTTTTTTTTGTGTGAGAGGAGTAAATGAGATGGTGCAGGTTAGATTTGATATCAGGCCCACCCTTTAGTGTAATCTCCTCTCACCATATAGGATCCCTGTGCCTGTCACATAGCGTTCAATGATTAAGGTGACAAAGACAGTGATAAAGATGGCATCGTAAGCCAGGTCAACAAGCATTTCCGATTTGATCAGCCCCATACTTTGCACAAAACAAATGCTCATTGGAGCCTTTGTGTTTGGTCACACACGTTTCTGGGCAACCATTTGGAAGTGTAGTAGTTGGAAGGAGTTACCGCCCTTCCAGCTACAAAGAGGGTTCCATTCTCACAGTTGGAAGCTAGATGAGTTTGGGTGCATGAGGAAAATAACTGAGAAAATATACATAGTCCAGCAGGTCTTCACATAAGGTCATTTCCTTATAAAGTTAATGAGATGCCATAGGAAGTTAACTCTTGTTAACATCAATTAGCCTATGTTCAGATTGGTTTTGTTCTACAGTGTAGTGCTTAAAGTCCCAGGACCATCAAAGATGTTAAGTGAGAACTTAATTGTATTAATACATAGGGAAATTTCCCTCATTTGGTGTTGCCTGGGGTTGGCTATACTTCTATAATCCTTATTTTCAAAATATGCAGTTTGCCTAAACTGGATGAATACAGTTTACGGCTCCATTGAAACGAGATTAATTCTGCTGTGCTGTGTCCATTTATAATTGTGCCTCCCAGGGGTTGGTTATTAATGATCAGTCCAGGGGTTTTGTTTTTGGTTGGTTGGTTGGCTTTGCCTCCTTTTTCTCCCTGGTTTGGTTTATAGTTTTATGTGTGTGCTATCTTGTGTTTTTTGAAGAATTTTAATCTGATAACAACTCTAATTTTAGTATTTTACAATTAAATTAACATGGGGGCAGTTATCCAACTGGAGATTAAGGTCTAATTTTTTGTTACCAAATATCAAGTCAGTTAAATACTGAAGACAACATTTTTCTCCCAACCTAAAATGACAAAACTCTCTCCTTGTTTCCCATCCCTTTGCATCACAGGGTGTTTAAAATTCACACGTGGCTTTATTTATTTATTATATTATTTTGGCTTCACAAATTTGAACATCTGTTCTTTCCCCTTCACCCCTTTCCAGATGTCCCCTAGCTGTGCTGACCTCTGCACTGTGTAGTGTTGTCATCTGGTGGATTGTTTGTGACTACATTCTTCCCATCCTGCTATTCTGTCTCGATGGTTTAAGAACACAGTAGCCATCAGGACCCTTTGACAAATAGCTGCTGTGTAAGTGCCCCATTCCATTTCTCTACTAGAGCTCACCTCTGGTGTCCGTCCCGTGTTTTTCTCATGATGCATGTTTTTCTCACTATCAGCTTCCTAGCTTTGTTGGTTTGCCTTGGTTTGCCTTTTTCAAGTTATTTTCCTGAAACTTCTCAGTTAATGGGGTGGTGGCAGGGATGGAGGTCTTCACTATTCTTTTCATACAAGGGATATTAAAAACAACACACTTTGCTTTAAAGTTGTGCTTACGCTTAACAGATTTTTTGAAATAGCAGTTTAAAAAGGCAGTGCACTAGCTGCTTTTCCCTATCAAAGATACTTAGTTTGGGGTAGTTTTCTTTCAGTCAGTTGACTGTATAACTTTCCTCTGGTTTTCTGTAGTAAATATCTTTAGTATGCCCTTTCCAATCTAGCAAAAGTAATTTTCTCACTGATTTTCTGTTATTCGTAAAGATTTGACTTTGTAGCCAGGAAGTCTAGGAACACCGAATCCTGTTTCGTCTCCGATTCTGCCATTGCCCACAGTGTGCTCCCAGCAGGCAGCTGCTTCCCTAATAAATCTTCTGTTTTGAGTTTGCAGAGTTTTCTCCTCTACTTGTTTCCCTTCTCCCTTACAGTTAAGTACAATTTTCAAAACTTGACGTTAAACAAAAATAGGGAAGCAGAGACGACTGGAGGCCTTTGCTCACATCTGTGTTTCTGCATCACGCCGTCACTCCGAACTCCTTCCCACTTTCCCTCTTTCCCAAAAGTAACCAAACGCCTTTATTAGGTTAATATAGACAGAATTTGTGTTCTCTTGATATCTTTCATCCTTAAATAATACCTTGAGAATTCTTTTCAGCAGAAGCATATGGCAAGAAGCTTAACCAGGGACCATCCAGAGTTAAGACCAAGAGCACAGAAAGGAGGGTGTACCCTGTGAGGCTGCAGTTGACCACTACCCTCTCATGTCCAGCCTGCATTCTCTTTTCTCGGAAATTTTTTCTTTAGTTCATGTTTCAAGAATTTCTTTCGTTCCAACTTGGACTTAGGATTTATAGAGAAATACAAAAGTTCCTTCTAGGATCTCCTCCAAAGTAAAATTCCATGGCAACCAACTTTAATGCTTTGTGGATTCATTGAGTGTCTTCAGATGGCTAGAAAAGATTGTGAAATCTAGCAGACGCCATCTTTTCAGAATTAAGGAAAAGCTGCCTAACATGTTTGTATTTATGACATTTCCTTAAATATTAAATACAAACTTCTTATCGCATAGGCGGAGATACTGCATTTCTGATGTAGATTATCCTTTTAGGTGTTTTTTTTCCTTCTCTTGGTAAACAGGTTTTTACATATTCTGACTGAAGGGCATCACATACTACATAACTTTATACTTCTCAAACTATTCCCAGTGGCAAAGTTATCTTAAATAGGTCGAATTCTAAATGGGTAGAGTTGTTGCTAATCATACTTAGGTGCTTCGTGATTGAATTATTTTTCCCAGGGCAAATTTTAAATGGACTCCATCAGGCTCTTCTTTTTACTATTCTATGTGAGATATAACCTTTTTTTGTTGTTGTTATTACTGACATGTACCATTGACTGATTGATTTGGAATTTATGGACACAAAACCTTTTAACAGTAACGACGATGTAAAGGGGTTTAATCGTTGTAGTTGTTTTTTGAGGCGATTACTCATGGGCACTGTCGTTGGTATTCATCTCTGTTGGCTGATGATGTAGCATCATCTAATATAGGTTGTTATGTGGCTTGCCTGGAGAACTCAACTATAACGACACCTCAGATTGTGTGTCAAACTCATAGTGGGAAAGGCAAGTCTGGAGGTTGCAAGGGCCCCAGGCCCATCATTTTGAAAGCTTGTTTTGTATCACTGGTTGACAACCAGTGTGGTCACACTGATGGATTCTTTTTCTGAAATCGAACATTTGTGTTCAAAGCATTTTGTGGCTTGGTAAGTGAGAGACCTGGCTTTTCAGTTTTTGCTTTGCCGTATGTCTCAAGTTGCAGATGTGTCCAATATTTGAAAATACTGGGGTTTAGGAGATGCTGCAGAGAAGAAGGTAAATTGCAGTATGGGCAAGAGATAGAAAGTAGGACTGAGGATTCTGCCCAGGAAAGATGGAAAGGAGAAAATACATATGCCCAGTATTGCTCTGCAAAGCCATATGATTGGCCTGGTTTGCAAGGCGGGACGTAGTGCTTTCCCACTTGCCCAATGGCAGAGTGAATGCTTCACATGTTGCCAGCTTATCCCACCTTATCAGGTGTTGCTTGTCACAGGTACTGTCTAAGTTTCTGGGTTTTTGCCACTTTATTGGTGCATAACCTACAGATGTAATAACTGCTCTATTGTTAATGCAAATAACTGATGACCTGAGTCTTTATTGGTGTGATTAATGCATTCCCAATGTCTATGATGCTCTTATTTTCAAAGTTCCACGTAAATTATTAGCTATTAATACTATATTGCTTCACATTTTTATTTACACTAATTTTATAGATACTTAAGCATACTTTAAAAAAGATGTTTCCCGTCAATCTAAACTTTTATTTAGTAGTAATTTCTTATCTGGAATAGAATTTAAACATATCGGTAATAGTTAATTTAAGAAATAAGGACTTAAATTTCCTAGGCAGAAAATGTATTGGCTCTTGTTTTTCCTCATATGAGTGATTTGACAAGTGTGGCTGTTATCTGTACTTTTGGCCATAAATGGCTTCATTTGAAATAGGTGCGATAGTTCAAAAAAAAATGAGACTCCAACAGGAGTCTCATTTTCTCTTTTTTTCAACCCCGAGATGAAAACCCTGAGCCTTGCCCTTCCGGGAAAAGGCTTCAAGTCATAGTGGCAGCCCCGCGGTGGGCCTGGGCTTCTGAAATGGCAGTGAAAGCTTCTAGGGCGATTTTTTGTTATCATTTTACTTTAAGAAAAATTCTGGATTTGGATCTTTAGTAGGGACTAACTAAATATCCCACTCTCACTTTATATAATCAGAATTTGAAAGTAAATATTTTATTTCAGGGGCAGAATTCATACGCCAGGGCTGTTGGTGTCTTCTTTGATCATACAGCTGTGTCTGAATATACTTTTTTTATTTTGTTAGAACAGTCAACATTTAGGATGATAAAACTTTACGAGAAATGCCGAGTCACGCACTGGCTCATTTGACTAGGATCAGTTTCCCTCAGTGGGATGGAAGGCCTGTTTTCATGAGGCTCTCAGAAATACTACGTACTTGGATAAAGTGAAGCAGGTGGGAGAACTGCAGCCCCCTCTGCCCTCCCACGCTGTCCCCAAACAGCTTGAAAACCACTGGCCTCCCGACATCTCTGGTGTAATACAACCCACTGGTTTTTTAGTGATGAGAAGCTAACATTATACTAAATGTCGAATATGCTGTGGTTTTGGTAATACTGAGATTTAGGAATTTACTAATCTGTACCTCATTGTAAGGACCTGGCTTTGGTTATTAACTATAACACTGTGGTAATTGCAAGCACAGTAGGTAGGGTTCCTAGTTTATTGCAATGGTTTCTTTTTACTCTTATGAGTTGGGTTCGAGTGAGTTATTATTGGTTATCTCACTTTTATGTTTGGGTATGAGAGGAGGAAGCTTTTTAAAGTCTGTTTTCTCTCTCAGATAAAATTGAGAATGTATAAATGCGTGTGCATACAATACAGTTCAGTGTTCTGGCCATTATCTCTTGAAAAAAGGAATTGTACATAAAATCTTTTGAGGGTTTTTGCTATTTTCCCTATGACAATTGAATGAGGAGTTTAAAAACACCCTCTACTTAAGAACTAGGTATTCTTTGAGGGCTTAAGCTCAGGGTATTTTTTCTGGTTCATGAATATACCTCCTGGGCAGTTAACTCCCATCGGCATTAGTTCTTTGAGATTTTCAGAGTTTAATTAAATCTAATTTCACAGAATTTAAGCAGTTTCACTTTCTTGTTAATGGTAATTGGTGATTTAGTAAGTAGTTACAATTGACAAAACTCAAATTTTGTTTGAACATATTTTCAAATTTTGAAATGTTATATAAAATTGTTATTGATTCAGGTTTTATTGCCTATACCCGCAGCTCTGAGGAATGAGTATCGTACAGATATTTATATTCACATTCTTCACAATTTGGGGGTTTTAAATGACTTCTTGTTTTCGTGATGGAATTCTGAGAATCTACTTTTACTTTGGAACACAAACATTTGTTTTGCTGATTGATTTCTTTGGTGTGGGGCATTGCTAAAAATGCCAGGTTTTCCAAAAGCAAAGTACTCCGGATTATCTTTGTGTGTAACCTTTATAGGGAAATGAGATGCTTCATTTCAAAAGACTGTGGTGTAAAAACGTGTTTGTTTTTTGGCAAATGTGTTTATGGAAAATCCTATCAATTCACAGTAAAATAATTTGCACTAAAGTGCAAAAATGCTTTCTTCTGTCAAGTATTTGAAAATTGTTTCAGTGAATATAATCTTATTTTTTTCCAACTGTTTCCAGAGTAATTCTTCAGTCAAGTGTTCAGAGCTGTAAAACATCTGAACCTAACATTTCTGGCAGTGCAGGCATTACTAAAAGAACCACCAGATCTGCTTCAAGAAAAAGCAGTGTTAAAAGGTGAGAAAAGAATCCTACTGTTCTGAAAAGTTCTAAATGTTGGTTTTCCAGTTTAATCTTCTGGAGCTAGAAATGAAGATAGGAAAAAGCAGAGTTCCTGTAATGGGAAATAAATCAAATGTGTTTGTTTTGTTCATCATCTAAGAAAATTTATACCATTTTAACATAGGCTTTTTTTTTTTTTTTAGAGACAATTTCGTGGTCTCTGAGTTATAATATGAGAAAGTTGAGAATGTATATTTATATGTAAAGTTCTTAATTAAGAATTTCCCAAACTCTCTGTCAGTACTTGGAGGAGATACGTATCACATATCGCATACAGCATAATTATTGGAGATTTTGCTGCAAATAATTGTGACGGTGGAGATATGCAAACTTGAGTGAGGTTGTGATCCTTCTTTACCAAGGGATTGTCTTCTTGGCCACAGTCTACACATCCAACGGGGCTCATTCTTTCACTTTGAGCCCAGCATCTTTCACTTCCTTCATTAATATAGGCTTTGACAAGAAAATGGACATGTTTATGACCAAATCTGTTACTCATTGTTGTCTTCAGATTTTGTCACGAACTGAAGGCAGACATTTTATTTTTAACATATTCTGAAAACGTTCCTTTTGAGGGAAGAGCAGATAACCCACATACTATCATCTCAGGAGTGGAAGGCAGATACCTTTTTGTGTTTGTGTATCTTTGCCTGGAGGTGGCAACCCGTGCAGTCCTGTAGAAGGTACCACATTCACGGCACAGCGTATTTTTATAATAGACCACAAGAGGCCTGAAGGTAACCTGAACCAGACTTTAAAACATCCCTTCACAAATTTCCTTCTTTTTATTTTTCCTACCCTTGTATCATTGAGGTTTGGGCCTGAGCTGCCTATCTTCAGTGCTGAGTGAGTCTCTGATGCAGTCCCACAGCAGCCTATGTCCTGAAGAACTCTGTGACAAACCCGAGAGGTCCACCTATCTTGCCTTTTTAAGGAATTTTTCAGTTCTGCCATTTTTCCTTTTTGCTGATTCTTTCATACAATTTCACTACATATTTTTACATGTATGGGACTCTGATTGTGCCCTACTACAAGTACTTACTCATGATCTTAAAATTAAAAAAATTTTATTAGGAAGGTATCAAGTATTCATACTGATTCCATTTGAGAAGAATGTTAGAGAAAACCAAAAAGTCAAAGATTCAGGTATATTATAATGGAAAACCGAATGTTATTTATATAACAGAGAGAGGAAATAGTCTAAAGATTGATAAATTATGCCAAATGAATCCAGAGTCATGTTCTTAAAGAAAATTTTGTAATCTGGATAAATGCTTATGAAGCAATAAATGAAAAAAAGCTACACATAAAAATTATCACAGTTCTGATTGGTAGGGCATTTGGGGATTTTTCTTTTATCATTTTCTTCTCCCCCCACCCTCAACATTTCTATAATAATAAGGCAAAATGGGTGTATTTTAACTTTGACACTTTTAGGTGAATTAAACTACTAAGAATTCAAATAAAATGCGTGCTTGTTGGTGATAGGTAGACATGTTTTGAATGAACATATTCCTTTTAGGTACAGTTGGTGAGGCTTTTCATTACAGTTGAGTGTGTCTTGCACATTTAATCTGCTTTCTGCTTTTTTGGATTGTGCTCTTCAGGTTTCAGGGATTCGAATAGATTACAGGAGCCGGCCCGGGTGTGCCCAGTCATAACTTGTTCCTCTGAGGGGTGTGGCTGTGCAACAGTTTTTCCATCTGGGCCTTGTCTAGTCATCTAAACTTGTGCTTCTCAGCAGAGGTGGTTCCTGATTGCAGTGAGCATCTGCCTGAGGTCCCTGGACCGGATGCTCTGAGGGGTTAAAGTCCAGTTCAAACGAATATGCTTAACTAAATATTGAATTGGCCCAAAGCAGTTTCCAGGTGTTGGGGATAGTGCGGAAAAACAAAAAAGCCTTCGTTTAAATTTCCGGAATAGACTTTAAGAGATTGGGAGGGGCAAAGAAGTAAACCAGTGAGAGTCAACTGGGTTTCATAGTGCGTTTAACCATCCCTCTCCATATGGGGTCTCCTCCGCCTTTTTTAGGGCTTTGGCCTGTGTTCACATCAACTTGTGGGCCGTCTACAGCTCACAAAAGACAAATAGATCATGTACAGGTCCAACTTCCTGCTTCTATGAAATAATGGGAGTCAAGGCAGCCCAGCTGTAATCTGAAGCTTGTATCTTATTAAACAGTATTTTTGGAGGGGAAGGAAGGAATTAACACATTTATGCATAATCTGATTCAGGAAAAAATAATATGAGCTAAGATCATTGGATAATTTAAAAGTGTTGAATAGAACTCTTTTCTTTAGACAACAGTACAAAAAAGTGCACTTTTTCAGTGTACATTCACAAATGCTTTCAAGGCACCAGGGTTGCCAGTGGGTTGTTACTCTCGTTTGCAAGGCCTTTTCTTTTGCAGGTTTATATTGTTCACACATCATCACCGTTATCTCTATTGTGCCATAGGAACTTGACCTTTCATTTCCACATTCTGTTCTGTTCTTAGAGGCTTCCAGGATGAAGACCTCACCTAAATTCACTTTCTACTGAT
This sequence comes from Rousettus aegyptiacus, assembly GCF_014176215.1. Taxonomy (NCBI): domain Eukaryota; kingdom Metazoa; phylum Chordata; class Mammalia; order Chiroptera; family Pteropodidae; genus Rousettus; species Rousettus aegyptiacus. The sequence goes on from NW_023416306.1 coordinate 70,847,105, forward strand.
ACGGCTCTTTTGACAGTTTACTGAGAAGCTCTACAACTTTGAAGAATTTTTTCACAAACATGTTAAAAGAGCAAATATTTGGGGACTGAAAATATATGAATGTTGTAATAAGCCATTTGTTGGGAAGAATCGCCATCATGTTTTTCTCATGTATCCATTGAATGGAAGCCACATCTAAACCTCAGTCTTGTGTGACAGGCTCTGCTCTAGCAGCCACAGCAGTTCAGGCTGCCTGCGGTGTATCTCATAGGTAGGATGCAGCTGACCTTCAGTGCCAAGGAAGTTCTGTGTGTTACCGTCCTCATCCCCTTTCCCGAGTTGGAAGAAGCAAACTAATGGCCCTTTATACTTCCCACTTCCTGTTAGAGCTAGATACCCATTTTTCTCTTTTAAGAATTAGTAAGTCCAGTGAAGAGTCGGCCTGTTTTTCAGTGTTCTCACATTACCTCTCTGAAGAACTCTTTTAGAATGAGTCTTGAAAATGCCATCATCGTGCTTCCCATTGAGAAGCTGTAGCCACCTACCTCATTTGATCTCATTCAGTTCCTGTCTATACATAGCTCACTCCTAAGTGCATATTTGTCAGCTTGTACTCTTTCTTTGCAGCAGTATTTCATTTCTTTCTTTCTCTTTTCTTTTTTTTTAAATTATAACTTCATTCATTTTCTAAGAAAACTGACATGTACAAGAGACTTTTTTATTTCAAGTTGCATCGTTGGGAACCATCACTTTCTGTTTCACCTCTTAGACCTACCTAATGTTCATTGTTTCGGGGCATCTCGTGCCTGATTATTCATATTGCAAGGGCTCTTTGCTCAGCCTCTGAAACCATGCCGCTCTTCACGAGCCCTTCAGTTGGGCATAGCTGCATTTAGGCCTTTTTTTTTTTTTTTTTGACTTTTTTATGTCTTCTCATTTGTGATTCTCGCTGTCATCATATTCGTCACTGCTTCTTTTTCCTTAGAGTCTCAGTCTCAGATATCAATGTCTGTTCCATCACCTCCGGACTTTAATTTTTTGTTACTACCATTGTCACCAAAAGTACATCGGTGTAGAAGTCTCAGAATATATCTAAATTTTTTTAATGCTCATTACCTCTGACCTTTTGAAATACTAATCTTCCTTTGAAATTCCAGATATTTTCCCACTTGTCAACTGACCTGGACCTTTATACTCAATACTCTCTTGAGGTCTGCGAAAACTACAGGATGGATTTAGATGAGCTGCTCTGGTAGAGCACCATCGTCATCCAAGTGAGGGTCACCTCCCGATGGAAAGTGGTTTTTCTCACTCTTTTCTTTCGCTTTAGTTTTTCTCTGAAAGTTGCTATTTAGTCGAAAGCATATGGAATAAATTGGGGAAGGAAACAAGGGAGGTAGGGTGAAGATCAGTCCAGGGCAGTTATTTACAAACAGACAAGGGTCCTTCGGGCGTCCTCGCTAGGCGCATCCTGCTTCTGTCCCCTGTGAGGAGTTGGCAGCAGGCGGTCCCCTTGCAGCTGCACAGCGCGTGTGGGGACGCCGGGGAGCAAGGCATGGGTGCCTTTTGTGCTCTGCTAAACTGGAAACTGCTTGAGGTGCCAGAGCTTTTCTGTGACCAAATTCTGGCTTCGGAAATAATCAAGTAACACTTCTTTATCTTTTCATTCTTTCCACTTTTCCCACAGCCTGGTTCCTCAGAGGGAAAGAAGGAAAAGGAATGCTTTGCAGCAAATGCCCTTAATGGCATTATGGTACTCTTACTGCTCCGCTGCTTCTGCTCTCCCTTCTTTTTTTTTGTTTTTGGTTTTTTTATTTTTTGCAGAACTGAACCTTTTTCTGCTTTGCTTTTCTCTCCTGTTTGTCTTTATGGTTGATATTGTACTGTCCTTTCCAAACTATCTGTCATTAAAGAATTATACAAATTGTATACTTTTTAGCATGTCAGTATTTTTTATTATGTTGCCTTCCTTGTCTTTGCTAACTACATATGGGACACTTGAAGACCTTCATGGTAAAATCCTTTTTTTTTTCCCCTGTAGTCCGTCCATTTCAAGGACTAAAACAGTCTTGCGTTAAGTAAAAACCTGTGACCAGAACTGAAGGAAGACTCTAGGAACAGAAAACTACAACAGGATTTAGCACAATTTATTGGGAAACAAAACAAAATTGCAAAAGCCTTAGCTGCTTTCCACCTAAGAAGTTCATTCAATGAAGAAACTGTCCACTGGAGTTTAAGTAACTACATGAGTTTGGGTAAAAGTGATGACTTGAAGATGATCCAACTCTCCTTTTGTAGAAATGTCTCGAATTGAACCACAAAAAAGCTGTTGTAAATTTTGTCTCAGGTGTAAATATCAAAGCCCTCTGTTACCAGGAGAGCTGACTACTCTGTGTGGTGCATGTGTGTCCTTGTGATGGCAATCATTTTAGCTGCTGGCCTTCAGAGGAATGGAGGATCTGATGGAGGTTTTTTACCTATTTATTTTCTGTTCACCCTGTGTCAAAATTTGTAAAGAAAAAACAGGCATTACTGAAATGGTACTTCCTGTAATTTGATACTATTTGGTGTAATCATCTTCACTTTAATATTTGTAATACTGTTGTAATGTTAACTCTGTTCAGTACCCAAGCTGCTTGTCTTCCACCAAAGAGTGCTTTATTAACAATAATCTGTGAAAACCATGTTTGAAGACTGTTGCATGTCGTGATACAAAGTGTTAGTTATGCTGGTAACCTTAAAACTCATGAATGAATAGTAAGAGTAGCTTTAGAAGACTCAGGAGGAGAAATTGGCTTCAGAGTTGGAAGATTGTTTTTAAGTCATTCCATTTTATGTCATTTAGGAACTGAAGAATTTCAAGGCTGCCTACTTTTTGGTTATCCAGTCATGTAAATTAAAATACTATTTCCTTCCATGCATGAAAAAAAACTCCACACTTTTGGTGTTTCCCCTTGGAAACAGTGACCCCCAAATAATGGTGGCTTTAAAAAAAAAAAAAAAAACTTAACTGCTTTATTAGGGTCTTTCTCTGTAGCATTGTGAACATTTTTGTTATGTGCTCACCCTAAGGCCATTCACACATCCTTTGATTTCAGTGACAGTTATTCACATCTGGATTTCAGTTGTTTATAAATAAGACACTCACTGTTGCCTTTGGTTAGGGAATTAGCTCTGCAGAGTGCCTTCTCCCCTCCCCCTGCAGAAACACAGCAGAGTCTGTCTGTGATATAAAGCAATCACAAAAACAGAGTTTATTTGCTGCTAAAAAAAAATGGGGCCCAAAATAAAAGAATGTTTTGAAATCACCTTGGTTACTTCTATAATAAGAAGTGAATGGTTTTAGTCATTTTTAACCAAGGTTGACCTATTCTAGTTTGGAGAATGAGGGGATCTGATATTAAAAGGCAAAATGTCTTCACATTTCAAGATGAACGAATTAGGTCAGTAGGCAATTCCATTTTTAAAAAGCTGCCTTTTAAACAGAACTACTAGGAATTAGAAGTGGTTGAGAAAAACAGACCGAAGTCTGTTAATGCAAAAATAATTGGAAGACCTTGGCGCCACTTTAGTATTTACTCTCTCAGAGTAATTGTGAGGTTGACTAGCTTTGAGGCTCAGGAGATGGACAACGCCATTGTTGTGGCCAAATGAGCAGCTCTTCCCCCTCAGGCGTGTGGGGATGGACTGCCAGCTTTCACACGCTGGGAAGGTCTCAGAAAAATACCGGTTTTCTACCCCTGGAAGTGCTTCATAGGCACAAAGACTGACTTGCCTTTGGGAAGACTGCTTTTCAATAAGCTTTGGGTGGGAAGAGAAACATTCCATTTGCTGTGTTGTGCTGGGAGACAATATTAAATATTCAAACTGCCCAGGCATAAAACATTGAATTCTCAGGGCTACTCTTTTTCCCTTTATCCTTTTAAAGGCTGTCTCCTCCATAGATAACACAGGTGGTTGTGAAAATCAAATTTTCATCTGAACTGTTCTTGATTTGGCTTTTTATTACGTCAGAACAAGTAAATGTGCTATCCCCTCCCAGAGATAAGCCATTTGGTGTCTTGGCCAAGAGCAACAAATTTGGGCTTCAGTGTTAACCACAGTACTTTTTTATTTTACAAATTGCCTTTTTGTGTTGGCAATATTGTGTGCTCATGTTTCCAGCTAGAATTGCGATCACTGGAGCTCTTTCTAAAAATCCCTGTGTTTAACAGGTTTGTTACTGAAATAAGTCATAGGAAACTGTGATTTGATAAAGAGTCATTTCTTAGAACACACAAAGGACATAGCACAGTATTAAACCTATGAGGGACCTATCTAGAATCAGGAAGTCTCTGAGTCAGACTGAGTGAGACTTCTTTCCTGCTTTGAATAAGAGTGGACTCTTTTTTCCCCCAACTGAACCTTCAACACACTCAGAATCTTCTGCGATTCTAATTTTGAGTCCTTGTTATAGAAGACCTTGTTGCTGTGGAATATGAAACAGGGCATGTCAGATGGAGAGATTCCTTTAACTTAAATAGATTTGAAAGTACACCATGATAGTTTTCATTGGATTTAAAACTAGAATTGAGTATTTTTAGATGCCCTTGAAGCTTTCTGGGGACTCAAATCATCAAGAGTCAAGGACAGTCCAAAGGAAGGGTGTCTGCAAGACAGGGTACCTAGATGTGTAGACAGACTTCTGTTTCATATTGCTAAAGAAAACCTAGGAATCTCTACAACCTGTCTGTCAGTGAAGAGGGCGGGTCCCGAGCACTGCCTCACTAAAACAAGTAGCCTTTCTTGTCAAGTGTAGCTGCTTCCTAGTGGCACACTGCTCTTCCAGTCTCCAGAATTACTCTGTTCCAAACTTGATCCCGTTAGCCTCTTACCCACTTTCTCCCCTGCCCTCCTCCCCTTATCAGGGGTGATTTCTACCTCTTTTCTTGGGCCCAGACCAGTTTTAGAGGAGTGCCCCAGTGTCCTCGCAAGGCAAAGATGTTTCCTTTGAGGGCCTGACCCCGCTCGGTGGGCTGTGTGGACCCTCGGGCATCTGGCTGGTGGTGTGCCAAGAGCTCCGGGAGCCTTTCTTTTGCTTGAATCACTGTTCATGACACATGAGCAATGTACTCCTTCGATGTTCTAAAAGTAGCTTAACTGCTTCTCTTCATTTTAAATAGTAATTTTTGCACTTTGGAAAGCAGTGCTCATCAAAAACCATAAAAACCTACTTTAATTCTTTGATAGTTATCTCCCACTGACACTGTCCTGGTGAGGCTAGCTGCTGCTCCTCCATTTCTCCTAAATCTGAGTATTCTCCATGTTGCCAAGTGGGAATACTACAGATGTGTTTCAAAGACTGGACAATTCACCTATACTGTGTAGAAAATTACCTCCTTAATTGCCCAGTAGAATTAAATGTCAGCAGATATGTTCATTTGATTATAGTACTGCAGTTTTATATTAGTAATTTGCAGACTTTTATCTAACCTGCACTCATGTACAGATTATTAAAAGTTTTTAAATGTAACTGATTAATCACTATTTGATCAACCATTGTCTTGATTTTTTAAATTAAAATGTATATTTCTAATCATATTTTATAAAGCTGAGAGAACTGGTTGAATGAATGTTTATTTTCCTGAAGGTATTTTTAAGATAAAGCTTCATAATGGCCTGTAAACTTTGCATATCTATGTAGTTTGATATGTATTGTTGCATTTGGAAATCGTGTTATTGTTAACTGGTTTTATACAAAATATTGAAAAGTGGAAATTGTGTGATTATAATCATGTAATTAAAAGTATTAACCAAATAACCTTTTGGTTTCTTGTATTCCTTGCCATTCTGAATTGTGGGAGGCAGTAGTTAAAATATATAAAGCAGATGGTAACCTTCAGTGTTCGTTTACCAGGGCTGCGGTAGCACAATACAATGGACTGGGAGTCTTAAACAACAGAAATTAGTTAATTTTCTCACAGTCCGGGAGGCTAGAAGTCTCAGATGACATTGTTGGCAGGATTGGTTTCTTCTGATGCCTCTCTCATTGGCCTTTTCTCTGAGCACTCCTGTCCCTGATGTCCTTATCTGTCCTTATCTCCTATGTCACCAGTCAGATTGGATGAGGGCCCACCTAATGGTCTCATTTAACTTAATCACCTCTTTAAAGGCCATGTCCCTGAATGGCTTACCAGGTTTTAGATGGAATCACCAGGTGTCTTTTTCTCCCAGGAGCCGCTGTGCCTTCCAGGGCTGGGTGGGCGACGAGCCCCTGAGCTGCCTTCTGAGGTGTCTTGGGTTAAGGCTTCATTTTAAGAATCTGAGAGGTTACAGTTCAGCCCATAATACCTTCCGCAGGATAAGATGGTGAGCGATTAAGGGGGCCTGTTATGAAGTCATTCTATACACACCCACCCACCAGCTCCAATGACACAAAGGTTTGACTTTCTGAAAACACACATCAATCAGGACTTGGGAGTCTCAGATCAGAGACAGCAGTCCCTTCGTTTTACTTGCCAAGGTTGGCATCAAATGCTGGGTGACGGGCAGGACCAGTGCTTGAGTCCCCCACATCCTGATGTATCTGGCCCAGGGCACCATCAGCAGTGCTGTTAACCTGCTCTCCTTGGTGGTCTCTTGTAGGGCAAGACCCTAAATCCCTGATGCCCAGGCCATCACACAGAGTTGTGTCTAAGACATGGGAGCTTGTTCTTGAGTAGTGCTGTCCAGTTTCCTGAGGAGCTTAGCTTTGATTCACGCTGGGGTATGAGTTTTCAAAGCATGAACCAAAGGGACCTGTCTTTTTACCCTTATTCAAACTGCTACCACAAGAGTAGGAATTGCAGCCTCTGCCCTCTTTTTGAAAATGCAGCAACTGCCTGCCCCTCCATGGTTTACCATGAGACTAGTACTTGGTCATGTACCCCCTGGTGACCGACTAGAGCTCGGTTGGTCAGCATGGGCCAAGCAGCTCAAAGTACATGAGTGCTGTGAAGAGGTCAGGCTTGGTGACAAGGCCCCGAGGCTGGCTTACCAGGTTTCAGATGGAATCACCAGGTGTCTTTTTCTCCCAGGAGCCGCTGTGCCTTCCAGGGCTGTGTGGGCGACGAGCCCCTGAGCCGCCTCCTGTAGATATCTGCTTTCCTATGTTGCCGACCACACTGTCCAGAGCCCATCTACCACATGGGCACTTTGCTAAACCCCTCTCTATTTAAGTAAAATGGGAATAAAAAGAATTCCTACCTTCACAGTAAGTATGAGGATTACATGAGGTAATACATGCAAAGTGCTTAAAACAGTATCGCACACAGCTTTCAATAAATTTTTCATACAGTTAAAGATAATTTTCTCTTGATAATTAGGTAAAGACTGATTTTTTTGGTAGCCGATTATGGTCCCTCAGTATCTGATATTTTTGGTGTCCGCAGCGTAATTTCATGTGTTTTTAAAGAGGTTATATTTTGACTTGAAAGAATTTCTTGCACTCAGGGAAGGCTCTGGATATTGGTTTGTTCAGAGGCAGGGCTGGGGCATGCTTAAGGAGCAAAGGCCCCTTCCCGAGACCCCTGAGTTTATTGAGATAGTGAGTTGATAAAGAAAGAGCAATCAGTGATGTGCATTCTGAAACAAACTGCCACTTGTTCCGTGACCATGGGGATCCTTTTTCTGCCTCCTGGCCTTCACTTTGTTCATCTGTAAAATTAGGATAGTAAGTGCGTAGTGTTTGAATCAGATCAAAGTGTTTGAATCAGATCAAAGTACATGAGTGTGCCTTAGCATGGGTCCCAGTGACAGCCTGGAGCATAACTCCCAGTGACTGCTTTTCCTTCTCTTGTGAGTCTTAAGTGCAGTTGTGGGTGCATCAGAAGATAGCATGGTAGGAGAAATTCACAAACATATTTTGCCTGCTTTGGGCAAAAGCTGGGGTTTTCCAGCTTTTTACTGTTAAAACACTGCATGAACATTCTCATCTGTAAATTCTCCCTGGGTGATGCTGGTTATTTCCTTAGGAGAAATTTTTACAGAAGGCATTTCTAGGTCAAAGATATGCAAAATGTTAAAAGTTTTTGATGTCTACCACATCAAAAAGCAGCTTGGGAGAATTGTTCAGAGCATGGATTCTGGACCCAGACTGGCAGCAAATCTTTGTGTGGCTTTGTAATAGCTACGTTTTTTGGGCCAGGATGACAATATGTAATAGGGTTATATGAGGATTAAATGAGTTAATATTTGTTAATTACTTAGAACAAGTCCCTGGGACAATACTAAGACCATATATGTTACTTAAAAAGTAAAAATATTGCCTTGATCCTATCCAAAAGGAATATGACAACGTACAGTCCTCCCCTGTACTCACCTCCCCTATCAGCAGCTGTTGTGACATTGCCGAGCAGGTTAATTAATAGCAGGGCACTGGCCCCAGTGTTACTCCCTGCTATGTATAGTCTTATCTTTTAGCTGCCCCATTATTCAGACATGGGGCATTTTGTCTTTTAAGTAGCTGGCACAGTAGGTCCCTATGTTACAGTCTCACCATTTCCCCCTGCTCCCTCACTGAGGATGCTGGCCCAGCCCTTGTGGGAATGAGACTCCTCCACGCCACCCCTCTAGCACGTCTGGCTGCCTTCCCTTGTTTCTAACTGTGTCTCATCTCTTTGCTAGCAAGTCTGCATGGTTTTGATATGCTTCTGGAGGACGGGTACTCCATCCACACAGAAATGTCCAGGTAAGGGGGCCTCCTGTCGGGCCAGACCCACATGGGCTGGCTACCACCAGGGCACTGGGCCTTGGCCCCTTGCATTCTTAGAATGGCCAAATACATCTTTAAGTGGGGAGAGGCTTTGTGGGGGAAAGAGTGGAGGGGGTGGTGTGGTTTGTGCTTTGTTTTACTTGGAGAAAGAATGGTTTCTTCTCAGCATGGATGTGCTTCTCTGTGTAAAACTTTTCAGGCAGGACAATTCTTCCTTGCGTAGGACTTCTCCGAGAATGCAGCCAGTCGGGCACCGCCTTCCTTCCCGCCCCCTCCCGCCCATCCCACCCCAACTACTAAATGCCAGTCACCATTCCCAGCCATTGGATAATCTAGACACCCCCACACATTTTCAGCCACCTTCAGGTTGGAAACTGCTGATGAGTTCCTGGTACAGTTTACTGGGCCTTGTCACGAAAACAGCAACAGATGTTCGCTGGACCCTGCTGAAGTGAATATTGTTCTCCTGCCTTGTTCTGCTCTGAGCCAAACTCCAGTGGGTAGAGGAAGGGGCCAGAGGAAAAGGTTTCGCTTAATAGAGGGGGCAGCAGTGGAGCTCAACCCTGGGACTGGGGCTCATGAATATTCATGAGACTGGGGGCCCTGAGACTTCAGGTTGGGCCTTGGGTGGGTGAGTGAACTGCCTGCCTGCCTGCCTGTCTGGCTTATCCCCTACCATGTAGCAGCCCCAGCGAGGTTGCCAGGCCTGTCCTCTCCGTGGCCCTGAGAGAGACAGCTGGGCCATACACTAACAAGAGCACCATAGACATGCCAGTGATTGCACATCCTTAAGAAAGAGTTAAGTATCCACTAGGCATTGTTGGGCAGGCAAGGACAGAGGGGAGATGGCTGGTGGCCACCATGGACCACTCATTCACAGTAATTCTGCTGCGGCTGACCCAAAATTTGCCTTATGGTTAACCAAGTGTAGTGTAAGCACCTCGAAGTCTTCAGACAGCATGTTAAACTAGTCCTTGGCCACCTCCAGAGACTCCTTGAAACAGATCTTGGTGCTATAAACACAACTCTGTCCACCTCCTCCCTTTTCCAGTGATGGTTGGCTGTTATGGGCTGTAACCCTTCTAGACCGGCTTTTAATCTGGCTCGGGCTCCGCAGAGACTAGACCTCCAGAGGTTTTCCTGGACAGCACAGCGTTCACCGACGGAAATTCTCTCAAGGTGCAATTTAAGCCTGTTTCCTCAAGCCTATGCCCATGCCTCAGCATATCAGCAAGAGTTTTTTCCTCGTTCTTCCATTCGGTGTTGAGATTTCAGGCCAGGACCAGAGTGGGGCTTTCCTGTAGGTCACCGGAGGCGGGTGACTGGGTTTGGGAAGGGACCAGACAGGCACCTCTTTGGTAGCAGTTTAATCCCAAACCCCTGTAGACAGTGTTTCTTGAACTTTCTTGTGTTAGGGCCCCCTGTGGCTATCCGATGGAAGCGGAAGTCCTTCTGAAAGTCCCCAGGAAAGTTCATGGAGAATTTTTGAAGGATTTATAAACAGGCCAACTCCACGGGTGCTGTTTGTACAGAAAGGCACACCCTGGAGGTGGATCCTAAAGGAGCCTATTCAACAGTCATCCCAAGGTTTTCCAGGCCTTTCTAGAGATCCTTGGTGAAAATCCCTGAGTAGTGGCTTTCCACCCTGGCCACAGTTCCCTAGGTCTGGATGGAGCCAGGGTAAAAGGTTACCACTGCCCTCACTGGGTGCCCCAGCCTCTCCATTTCTCTTGCTTCCTTTCTACGGTGTCTTTCTTTACCTCTTACTGAAGACCTCTCCAGCATCCCTGATTATTCCTACTCGCTTTCCTTCACCACCAGAACATTCAAGTTCGATCATTTTGCACTGCTGAGAATTTAGAGTTTTCCTCCCTATTGCTCTGATGCTGCCAATATGGGGGCAGGGGGTGAGTGGGGGAGCACAGACCAGGGCCACTGGCACAGCTGTGCAGGTTCATTGATGTGTGTGAGGTTCCCAGGCGCTGGATAGTGCACATCTCTGGTAAAGATGTCCTCAGTGCCTCTGGCAGGGTGGCTGTTTGCCAGAAAATAATTTTCCCTACCTCATTGGCTTGAGAACTTTTGAGAACTGAGCCCTCTGACGGATTTACATGCAAGTCGATGCCACTCTATTTTCACATGCCAGGTACTTTCCAACTTATACATGATTTTGTGCTCCTAAGTCAGCTCGCAGAAACTGGGCCACAATTTTGCAAAGAAACAATGCTTAGAAGGCAGCTGGTTCTCTGCTCCACTGGCTCAACCTATTCTCCCCACACATGGGGCCTGCTTTGCCCATAGCAGAGCTGTGGTTGGGTTCAAGAGCCACTGTGGTTTGATCAGGGCAAGTCCTATGCCTGGAGTCATGGGAAACCTTGTGGCCAAGGAAAAGGGTCTAGGGGAGGTGACAGGAACTGTTAGGCCATAGGCTCCAGGAGGCTCCAGGAGATCCAAGCTTCTATTCCTGTCTCCACCAGTACCTTGCTGGCAACGTTGAACATAATGTCCACGGCTGCTCAAACTTGCCACCTCCTCCTGTGCAGGAGCCCTAATAAAGCTTTCTAAGAAAACTGCTAATCCCATCATGCTTTGGGGTAGATTCACTCAAGCTACCACTGCAAGCAGTCACGGGGTTGCAGGATTGCCGTGACTTGCTACCTTACCCCATGGAGTGGCTGAGCACAGTAGCACACAGCACACACTCAGTGCGACTCCTTTGGTTCTTGTGGTACTTGTCCTCTGGCCTTGCCCTGTCCCTCTCCTAGCAGCTTTGCCCAAGGGACTGGGTCATTTAACTAGAAGTTTTGGGAGTGTGTACAAAGAACACTGGTCTGGGGAATGAATCTTCTTTCTGCCTCGTCTCCTCCCCTCCCTGCCTAAATCCCAACTAGGAAGCAAGGAGAATGGATATCCCTGACTATAAAGTGGTGAGACAAAACAGCACAAGGCAGCCCCTCAAGGAATGCTTGTTTCCTTAGGTTACCCAGGTTCTGCAATAAGGGCAGAGAAGGAACTCAGACTGAAAAGACATCCAGATAAAGGGCAAAGCTCTGATGTTAGAGGCGAACCCTGGGGCAGTACTTCCTATCAGATGGGACAGTGGCTTCTTTCAGAGGAAAGGGAGGCTATGGTGGGCACAGTCACAATGGACAGGCTTCTAGGGAAATCAGTTTCTTGACTTAAGTGATGGTTACAAGGAAGTTCTGCACTTTTATCCATGTTGTATTTTACAATAGAGTTGTTTTAAGTACCCGCTCTTTCCCTTCCTCCTTCTCTTTACCACATAAATACAGGCCCCTCTGGGACAGAGATCCAGGGAAAGCCTCACACACTTGGCACATCTGGGTAGTAGTGCTGGCTGCCCAAGGGGCCTGCCTTCTGGCCAACAATGGAGAAAAACTAGAGAAAGGGCCAGCCCCTGGGGGCTGTCCCAGCACAGCGTGATACTCCCGAAGCTGAAGAAAAACAGCAACAAAAGGAAAATGGGATCTATTCTCAAAGTGAAACTCTACTTATCCAGCTGGATGATGCTATGTGGAGAGGGAGGGCAGACCAGCTCACTGCTGGCAGTGTAGCTCTTTCTGAAACAGCTTAGAAGGGAACAGTTTCTGTTTTTAGTGCAAGGGCTGACCTTTCCTAGCTCTGAGCCTCAGACCCCGGGCCAGCTGCTCCATTAGGACTTGCCAACACCACATGGTGTGGTTTCAAAGGGAAAACAATGCCTCCAACCTCTGAAATACCTAATGAACAAAGAAAAAGGAACTGAATCAGTGACCAACACTAGTAAAGGGGGGTGCCTATTATGGCTTCTCTGGCTCTGAGGAGCCTGTCTTGCGATGAGAGTGTTACATGCTTATTAGGCTAAAGATGTCCTGGCCAGATGTTAAAACCAACCAGTGCATGCTTTTAGCCTTCTCAAGTCTGTCCCAGCCAGCAGCAGCTTCTGGAGCAAGCCTGCCTCTTCTCAGACCTTGTCAGATATGCAGTGGTAACAGTTGTCAGGGGTCACATCTCCCCATTCATGGGGATCTCCCAACTGCAGGCTCTGGGACATCCCAAGCCCAATCTGTCTTCAGCTGCTGCCCTGGCAGCCTATGATCAAGCAGTGAGCTCCTTGGTTGAGAAGGGATCCAAGTCAGGTTTGGGGCTGACGCACCTACCCTTGGAATTCAAACATACTTGACCTCCACTTTCCAAGATAGCCTTTGAGGCTCCCAAATTTGCTTAGTATTAAGTTACCAGTCAGAAACTGTGCCCTGCCTTATGATAGCACATCTACACACAAGCCACTCAAAGGAGTCTGGCAAGAGAACTTTGATTTGGAAGTCTTTGCCTTGCGTATAGGTTCACATACAAAATCCTCCTGCCTCCTCTCCTGATTTTCCCTATAGCACATTAGGGATTTTCCCCGCCTTTTGCTTCTGCTTTGTCTTCCTGGGGTACTGGACTGCAACAAACCATGTGATAACAACCTGACATCCACTGCCTCGCCACATAGGGGAGAGGTAGCCCTGGTAAACACGGGAAGCCCTCTACAGGCTCAGAAACTGTACCACAGCCCCCCAAACCATTTTTAATCCCAAGACTCGAGACTGCTCCAGGGTACAAGAATCTTCAGTGTGTTTTGGGAAGGCTGCAATGTTTGCAAACAACATTAAATCTAGCACTATGGGCTTTTCAAGTGTTAATCTTGAAAGGGATCTATTTTGCCAACCCTCAAAGCCAAGGCAAGGCAAAATGACTTAACATGACAGCTTCATGCCTGCTGATAACCACACAGCCTCATGTTGCACCAGCTGCTTATTATGGCTGAATCTGACACTCACCCTCACAAGACTTCTTAACTTAGATCAGGGAACTCCATTTACTATGTCTTTTCCAGAGAGAGGGAATAAAACAATCAGTTAATATACCTCAATACTTTGAAATTAATAACAAGAAACCAAAAGTAGGCTGTCATCTACAGGAAAGGTCCTTAACTGGCTGTCACATGACTAGGAGTTCAGCTCTGAGTTTTTAAAATATGTGATTCACTAGGGCCCTTTCCCACATTCTGTTTTAACCTGGGTGTGACCAAAACGATTCAGCTTTCTATACACAAAGTTAGGAGGGAATACCAACCTTTATTTACACTCGGGTTCAAATTCAGAACCATTATTATAGCAAAGCGGGAAAAAGCACAGATCCTCGGGCCAAGGTTCAAATTCTAACACAAGCATATTAACTGTGTCACAACAGGCAAATGTTACCCATGGTTTCTTCAAGTCAAGTGGGGAGAACATCACCCCAGCTTTCAGCAGCTGTTACAGCTACCTCTGCCCCAGCCCCCATGCTGGGCACTAACCCTCACAGGCAGCCCGGCTGAGAGTGTGGGCTCTGCAGGTCTCAGCTCTGCTGGTTAGGGTGGGACTGGGGGATTTAATGAACCTCTGCTGTAGCCCCAAACCCCAAACATTCACCAAAGGCAAGAACTAGGAACTCGAACTGGTGCAAGGAATGAGTGAGGAAAACTGCATGTAGGTGTTCAATACACATTAGCTATTTACAAGTCTTGCCCAGGACAAAAAGAGAGGGTTTTTGTACATGGGTGCTGAATTCTGACACTTAGTTTCGAGGGAGAAAAGGATATGGTGTTACGTTGCAACACTCTGTCGCCTGGACCTTTTCATTAGATTGGTGGGTTAAATAACATGATGCTAAAAATCATAGATTTAATACTCATCCTGAAAACCACCCGAAGACTAAATATCACATTTATACTAAGCATGTGTGTACATACACACAGAAACCACGAGGTAGTTTAAATCACTATTAAAAAAAAAATCAAAACTTTCCCTAATTCTGTCACAGAGTGTTAACCAATGGCTGCACAATAGCTGTTTAAAATCATCAGTTAAATGAAAACCAAAACTCAGAGAGTCTCAGGAGAGTATAACATTTACAAGTAAACAGTAAATACAATTGTATTTTAACATCTTGGTCTCTGAAAACTAGGCTGTGACTGCTTTAAATTAATGGTCCAAGTTATATGTATTTCCTCTAATAGTAAAGGATATAGACTTCCACTATCTTTACAACTTACTAAGTAGACTCAATAGATTCTATTTTATAATCTCTATGTATACATTTTAAACATTATTTCTGGACTTCATTTGGAAATTCTTAAATAAAAAAATAATCCCCATTCTCCACCTTATCGGGAAAGTGCCAGACTAACCCCTGGCTGGAACTGCAGCTCTAGACTGGAGAAATCGCTATCGCACCTCCCCAAGCCCCTCTCTCCCCAGGTCAAAAAAGTACAATGAATTCACACTACATGGGGGAAAAGCAACATCTATTGTTCTTAGAGTCTGACTCTCTTCCCCATAGCAAGAAAAGTCTCTTCATAGGTATGCCAACGCGGTTCTAAGTTGCCAGGGAAACAGGGCTCTCTCAAGCCAAAGCAGGAAAGTCTTCGGGGTCATCCGGGTTTGGAGCAACATCTTGTGTCTAAAAAAGAAAAGTTTTAAAACCAACTGTTATTCACCCATTCCTACTTGGGCAGAGCACTGTGTGCCCACTCTCACCTGGGGGGGGGGGCGGGTGACCCAAACACTGAGGGAGAAACAAGTTCCTTGTGGAAGAGTTGCAGGGTCAGAGGTGAGGTGCTGCCTCTGAGTTGCAACGCGGAAGGGTGCCTGTTCTTTCTCAGACTCACTCCTGTGTCCTCTGCAAAATGGCTGGCAGCAACCCCCCCCCCACCCCCAGCTTTTCTTCCCACAAATCCTTACCGAGTGACCTTTTTTGTATCTGGCACTTCTTTTACCCAATATACCCAATGTTTACTATATGAAGATATAAAGATGATTATAATTCCCACCCTTGAGGAGCTCAGAGGGTGAGGGGGAGAAATACTAAGAAAGTTACAGTAAAGTAGTAACTTCAGTAACAGATGCTCTGGAAATGGGGCCCATCTGTCCAAAGCAAATTGGTGGCAAAGTACACATCGTGATCAGGGAAGCTTTTCTGGAAGAGCGGGTTCTCCCAGGAGTTAAGCCTCAGAGAATGAGCAAAGAGAACATGGATTCTGAAACCGCAATTTAACAGGGAAGGGGAGTTTAGGGATGGGGGTGGGGCCTGAGGGCAGCTCTGAGCTGGAAGAGCACAGGTGGGCTTTTGTTCCTGAATTAGTATGACAAACTGTAGGCACTCCTCCCAGGGGCTGTTCCTGGGAGCAAGAGAATTAGGCAACAAAAAGGACATTTCCAAGACCAGCCACAGAGAAGGCACTGCTCCTGCTCCAACAACAGAAGGACTCTGTGGTGGCCCACGCTGGCCACAGGGCCTTGTGCCCAACTCCCACTAAATAGGTATTCATATATTTGTTCATAAAACATTTATGAAGCACCTATTACACACACTGTACTAGGCCCTGGGGAAACCAACAATAAGCAAAAGCAGATGTGGCTGCTATTGTCCACTGCAGAGATAGCAGCTCAATTAATAATCACACTAATGAGAACACAATTACAAATGGCAGTAAAGCTTCAAAGAGAAGAAATGAAATTCCTTGCTCAAGGACTCTGACTTGGTCTGGAAGGAAATGTGATCAAAGAACCCTTCTCTGAGGAGTCCCAGATTAGAGATGCTGTTCTAGGTGGGCAGGCAAGGGCCCCTGGGGTAAGGAGCAGCTTGTCTACAAAGCTAGACAGAGGTAGGGTGGAGGTGGCTGAGTAGTCAGGAATAATGGTCTGAGGTGAGAAGGTGATCCATAAAGAATTCTGTCTGTCCTGAAAGTGACAAGTACACAAGGCATATAATCAGACCATTGTGTGTAAGCGACTTCAGGTGATCTGGTTTGATCTTAAGCTTGGGGATCTTGTCTGATGCAGATGAGTGAGTTTTTCTCCAGTTCTGAGTAAACCTTCAGGGCAGACAGTGGACCTCCCTGGAGATCCTGAAGGTCAGGGCTACAGAATAGTCTGTATCCAACTAATGCCCATGATGCTGACATCACCATTCCAAACACCCCAACATCAGACCCACACTAGATAATGGAGGAACCCATGACAGAACCTGATGGCCCTCCAAAATTAGACTGTAGACCTAGGGCATCCTCATCCCATCGCATCCTTCACAAAACCAAGATTTAAAATCCAGGCACTTACCACCACTTCTGCTCTGGGTCCATAGTTCTCTGTCCTTCTGATCCTTCCGCGGCCTCCCCGTGTACCACCTCTGGCTCCACGCCCAGGACGAGGGAGGTTACCAAAATTAATCTCCAGCTGGGATGTGATGTCATTGGCTGCTTTCCGAAAAACGTGGGCATCATCCTCATAGTCATCCTTTACCATCTGAAACACAGTTACAGCATTACACACACACACACCCATCTCCATGGACACTCATTCAACTCAGTGTCCTAGCGATACGCTGCATGGGAGCTAAGATGGCGTCACGGCCGGAATGTGACCCCCTCTGATGTGTTGCTGGCACTGAGCTGCGGGGCTAAGCAGAAGAAGAGACGGTGCTACTTTAGTTCCAGCATGAGATGCTGCTGCACATTTCAGAGCCACATGTTCTCCTACTCAGTCTTAATTCAAACATCTTTGACCTTATCATTACTTCAAGTGAGGCCAAATTTCTATCAGTTTAGCAGGTTAAGATCTAAGATTTGACATAACTAACAGAAACTGAGATAAATGTTTTACATGTGACTGTATTTCACTTGTTAAAAAGTTTTTAATGTCTGCCTTTTGTTTTATTTGTTCACAAATGTTACTTTGATAAATAAGGAAATATACCCTCCCTAGAATAGAACTTGATGGAGAAATTCCTTTCAATATGGGTACTGACCGCACAAATTCCATATGTTAAAAACTGGATGATCTGCAATAAACAATTCTGGCTCAAAATATATAAAAATGGTAAAACAGCGGAGTATGGTTACCTGAGGGTTGCTACCAATGCTACACAAAAAACTCTACTGCTTTAGTTAAAATTTTTTGAGAAAGTACATTTTATTGTAAGAGGTCCAAAAAGTTCTGTCTCTAGACAAATTAAATAAATCTCCAAATTTGATTTGGCTTCAATTCTTAATAATGGATAAAAAAAAAACAACTCACTTTTAAGTACAACCCTACAGAAAAAATGCCAATGATCTTGGATGAGAACCTCCAAAGTGCTAGCAGGTTAAATGTCCCTAAAACTTGTCCAGGAAATGAAATCAAACTACCCAAGCATATCAACGCCTTTGGCCATATGTTCCTTATAGGTTTCATGTTTAACATTCATGTCTCCTTCAAAGTTTCAGATTAAAATAAAGCAGAGGACTTAGTTGGATGGATTCTTAAAGTTAAGAGAGTGAAGGAAAAAACGATTCAGGGCACTGGGCACTCTGATAAAAAGATACACATGAAAATATAGTAAGAGGCAAAATAATAAACCACTGCCTCCTGGTTGAGAAAACTGGCTATCAGCACCACAGCAGGGTGCTGATAGTAAGAAAGAAGGGACAATGGGCAATGGATTCTGAGTGAGCTAACAGTCAGAGGCCAAAGTGCTTTAAGGGCCCAACTCTATTCACAGGCTACTGTTAGGTCTGAAGTTTGCAAACAACGGAACTCCAAGCAAATGAGAAGTTATTATTCTACTGCTCTTGTCTCTTAGGGTTTCTAGAACAAAGTAAACTAGTGACCCCAAGGTTTGGCTAATGCTGCTTTAAGAACATTTCCTGGCTAAAATCTTCAATGCTTTAAGATTAACAAGGACCAAAGATGTGTGCTTTACTGAGACAAAGCTTGATGACTCAGCTAACCCAGTTGCTTCAAATATTCTAGGAGACCTCTCTCTGGAGCCAGGAAGGATGAATCTGGTGTGGATTAAGGAAGAGGAGCTTCTATTTTTACATTTTGCATCCTGACAGCACATTTGTTTTAGGCAAGGCTTTATTTACAATTCCCCGGAACAAAAAAGAACAAAGAAAGTGGATAGGAAAAGAACCAACCCAGTTAACTGATAGACTAGTAAAAAATATCTCTCAGAGAATTCCAAGTGAATAAGGCTCTGGCCTCCCCTGTGTGCAAAAAACCATTTCTAGTGGGACAGCTCAAAAGTTACTAGTAAGGCTTCTAAGTTCTTGAATTGACCAAAACAGGAGGGTAGGAGGGGATCCTGTACCATAAATGACCCTCTAATGAAAGTATTGATTCAAAGAATACAACTAACCAAAGTGCAACTGAAAATATAGATAGATTTACATAGTACAAAATTCCTGTTTCAAACAGAAATCAATGAATAATATCCAGCAGAAAGGGTTTGCTCATCACCATCATTGACACAGAAAATGGTATCAAGATAAACAGTTATGATTGAATGATGCAAATTATGTATTTTAAAATTAGAATGCTTCAGTAACTTAAACAGAAACTAAATAAATGACTTGCTGACCATCCTTATCAATATATGCTGAGGCCTCCAATAGAGTTGAACATAAACTATAAATAGTAAGGCCCTTGTAAAAGTGAGACGCTGCGAGCAATCCTGACAGGCCAGCAGGCTGCTATAGCAGCGCCTGCCCATGCTGCCAGGGCTCCTGAGTTTCAGCAGTAGTTATGCGGAGGGAGAAAAGATGCTACAGTAGCACAAGAAACATGTCCCAGAGCACAGCACCTGACCGGTTTAAAATGATCAGCCCCTCCTAATTAAATGCTCTTACTAAGAATTAGAGCTGAAGGTAATTTAATCATGGAAATGCGGAGTAGTCATCCTTTGAAATGGCACCAGTCATGAAACATTCTGTACTTCTCTTTTGAAACAAAAATGAAGTGCAATTAATACACAGTATTTGCATAGTCTGAGCACAGTTCTGGGGTAAGCAGAAAATTCACTGTCGCTATTCCTGCTTTGTATTAAATGTAAATTAGTCAAGATCCAATTATTTCACAGTAAAGATAGTAAAATTTGGCACACATCATCTCAATTACTCTTAGGTGGAAACTAAAATGCCAAATATTAATGTTCCATTCATTTTCAAAACAGAAGTAGAAAGGCCCATTTCATTTCCCATAAGGTGGTAAAGATTACTCCAGATACACGACATCATGCTTACATCATCTCTGTATTTGGACTCATGTATCACCACTGCTTTGGAAGGGACAGTGGACTCGGGTTTCCGGATGTTAAATTCAGGCTTTGGTCTGGTCTGTTCTTGAAGATTTTTCCACTCATCTAGGGTCATCTCTTGAACTTGAGTTTCTTCTTCTACCTCCAACTCAGGAACTCTATGAAATGTAATCATAAAGAATAATTTTTGATGGGTCCGAAATATCTATTTTCTCAAAAAGTAATAAGCATTAGCTTAACATACATTCATGGTACTGCATCCGTAATCTAAATAAGATAAAAACTTTTTGAGCCATAAGCTTCCTTATTTTATTTTCATCATTTTATGCCATCACTGTCAACTGAAGATACTTCCCGTCTGTGTCCAAGCACTCTCTGAAAAGCAGGAACATCACTATCCCAATGATATTCACATTGCACTTTACCACTAGGCTCTCCCTTCCCAGACGGTATTACACATAAATGAGATAATTGCAAAAGAAAATGGGAGAAGCTATTGAGACCAAAACAAATACAGGGAACCATAAACAGAGGTTATAAAGCAATGGGCCACAAATGCATACTTTTGTAAATATCCCCTTTAAATTCATAAATTTTAAAAAGCAAACAAGATAGAGATATGTAGATCAATGGAAAAGTCCAGAAATAAACCCTCACATTTATGATCGATTGAATTTTTTGGACTATGTTCCAAAGACAGGAGAAAGAACAGTCTCTTCAAGAAATGGTGCTGGGAATGCTATGTATCCACATGCAAAAGAATATAAGAGCTAGAAGTACAAAACCCTAGAAAACCCAAGTAAGTATAAAACTTCGTGACTTTGGATTAGGCAATGGTGTCTTACATATGACACCAAAAGTACAAGCAACAAAGGAAAAAGCAAATAAAATGGATATCACCAAAACTGAAAACTTTGTGCTCCTAAGGATACCATCAGGAAAGTAAAAAGACAGCACACAGAATGGTAGAAAATATATGCAAATCGTATATCTGATAAGGGACTTACATCTAGAATACATAAAGGAACCTTACAACTCAATAAAAAGAAATTACCCAATTAAAAATAGGCGAAGCTCTGAACAGACATTTTTCAAAAAAAAAAAAAAGTCTATAAATAGCCAATAAGAAGCTTAACATCATTAGCCGTATGGGAAATGCAAATCAGAACCACAGTGACTTACACCACTCCACACTCACTGGGATAGTTAGAATCAAAAAGAACATTTTTAAAAGTTTTGGTGAGGATGCGGAGAAATTAGAACCTCATACACTGCTGGTAGGAACATAAAAGAATGTGGCCATTATGGAAAAGTCTGACAGTTCCTCAAAATTTAAACAGAGAGCTACCATCTGACCTAGCAATGCCACCCCTAGGTATATACCCATGAGAAATGAAAACATATGTCCAGGTAAAAACAAACTAGATTCATATAAGTATTCGATAATGCTATTTATAGCAACATTACTTATAATAGCCAAAAAGTAGAAACAGCCTAAATGTCCATCAGCTGATACATGGTAAACAAAAAACTGGTATATGTATATTATAGAACATTATTTGGTTATAAGAAGAAATGAAGTACTGATACATATTACAACATGAATAAACTTTGAAAACATTATGTTACATGAAATAAGTGAGGTACAAAAAGCTTATGTGTGAGGCCATTTATAAGAAATATCCAGAAAAGGCAAATTCAGACAGAAAACAAATTAGTGGTAGCCATGGACTGGGAGAGGGAGGATAGGAAGTGACCGCTAAATGGGTATGGGGTAACAAAAATGTTCTAGAATTAGATAATGATAATGGTGGTATAATATTGTGAATGTACTATCTGTCAATTGCACACTTTCAATTATGTTATACGTATTTTACCATTAAAAATAAAGAATATACAAAAAAGAAATGAAGTACTAATACATCCTACAACACGGATGAACCTGAAAACATACTAAGTGAAATAAGCCAAACACAATATGACAAGTATTATATTCCACTTATGTGAGGTACCTAAAATAGGCAAATTCGTAGAGACAAAGTAGAATAAGGTTTACCAGGGACTGAGGGGAGAAGGGAACGGGAAGCTATTATTTCATGGGTACAGAGTTTCCATTTGCAACCATGAAAAACTTCCAGAGATAGATGGTAGTGACAGTTGCACACAATGTGAATGTAATAAATGTCATTAAACTGTACAATTGAAAATGGTTAAAATAGCAAGTTTTATGTTATGCATATTTTATCACCATTTTTAAAAATCAATAATGTAATATATCAAAAACCACTGAATTGTATAATTTTAAACAGCTGAATTGTATAATATAGAAATTATATCTCAATAAGGTTTAAAAGAAAAAAAATCATTAAGTTGGAATTGAGAAGGGAATCAAATCTACTATACCTTCACTGAAGAGCTTATAATATATGCATTTGTCAAAACAATGACTGTATACTTATTTTTGTACACTTCGCAATATATAAATTTTATATCAGTTTAGCTGGTGGGTATAGGTGTTTACTGTAAAATTCTTTAAACTTTGCTGTTTTTGAAATTTTTCATAATAAAATGCTGGAAAAGCCTAATAGTCAAACATATCCCAAACTAATACTGGTAAAAATATGAAAAACATTAAAACTTGTAACAGCAAAATGCTGAAAACAATCCAAACTCATCTCAGAGAAATATGTTGGAAAAATCAGATATTAAACATGAATATTAAGCAATTTTAAAAAGAATGAGGAATCTCTCTATACATTGCTATGTAGAACCTTCCTGGATATATAGATGAAAAAAGCAAAGTGGAATGTATGTTACTATTCACCTAAGAAATAGACAGACATCTAAATATATACATAGTTTTTTTTGTAATTGTAATGTAAACTAGGGAAAAAACTGGGATAGAACCTGGTTGGGAAATATGTTTTATAAGACTGTACTTTGGAAATAAATATTTTATATAATTATAAAATGAGTCTAAATTAAATCTTAATCTCTAATATTTGAAAGCAAAATTAGGCAAATTAATTATCAAGTTGGTGATATAACCAATAGAAGAAACTATTTAAAGTACCTTGAAAACATGAATTTACTCATTTCTCTATATATAACTTTTTAGTAATCAAATTATTGAATACTGTGGGTGTCACAAATGAGTAATAGTATGATGTTACTGACAACTGGGATTTTCAGCACAAAAGAAAAAGAAACCAATGTAAGAAAATTTAGCTTAAAATCTTCTAGTCATAAATTTCAAATGGAAAAATTGAATGAACTCATAATATATTTTACCTTAAAAACATGTGTGTGTGTCTACTTCCCAGCAATGCCCGTTAAATGTCCTAGAAACAGTTAAGAACCTAATAGCAGTGAATACCCCTAGTGCCCTGTCTATGATACCTAACTACTATATTATATTTAAGCACTATGGCTCCTTGAAAAATCACTCAGTATGAGGTATGACGTATGGGATAGGAAGTATAAGTAATGAGTCTGGAACAACACGTCTTATCGGAAACAAGGAAGCTATCAAAGACCATTGAATATCAAAAGGATCAAGAATCAACTTGAGGAGGCTCCCTCTAGTCAAAAATGAGTCAGCTTAAGCACCCGTAAGAATAAAAATTCAGTGTATTGAAACACATCAAATATGTTTAGATCTCTAAGTTCATAATGACATACTAGGGAACCAACTCATTATTCTGAAAATAGATACATAAAAGGTACCTGCAATCTTTTATGTAACAAGTACCTTTCATTTATCCTTAACAAACTTATACCTCAGTGTAATCAACTATTTCTAGCTAAGTTTTCCTTTACGGATCATTCCAGCTAATAAATGAAGAAAGAATGACAGAATCAGACTATAACCAATTTGTAACCCTAATGAATTAATGAATAAAGGCAATGATAATCAGTGACCTTCCATAACCTAAGGAATAACCTTGCCAAAAAATTGAACCTGAACTTGATTAAATCTCTGCCTCTCACTTTTAATTTTTAGGAAATACACAAAATCTAGGGGGCAGAGAAAGATATTCAATTACTATATAAGCAATGCTGTGCTAGAACTGGTTTGCATCAAGTCATAGAGCCAATTGTTAAATTTCAGGAATTTTATGAGCCAGTTGTTAATACAGTAGGTTAAAAATTAAATTATATAAACTTATAATTATACTTTTTAAAACAGTAATAAATATTCACAAGTCACTGTTCTCTAATTATTTCACTACATTTTACCTTTACCTGTGCTTTTGGGATTATTTATACCCACTGTATGTGTATGGTGGAAATACTACATAATGGTGTACTATTGCACATCTCTTCCCAACTCTGCATTCAGTGATGTCATTTTGGTAGTTTTAGACCAGCCATGGTGAGAACATTCACACCACAGAAACCAGCAAATGCAATAGATGTGGGCTTTGTCATCCCAGAGAACCATATGTTAAATATTAGCCAGCATACTATAGCCCACAGGGATGCAATCAGTAAATTTCTGACTCTGGGAAAACTCTTGACATATGTCCTATTTTCTTCAACAAATTGCCAGGGAAAGAGAAAACACATAGGTTAAGAAGTGACTTAAGGGTAATCGAGATGGCTTGATATTAATACAGACAGACCAACGAACAAAATAGAGAGTACAGAAATAGGCCCACATATCCATGGGCAACCGATTTTCCACAAGGATGTTGAAATGTTCCGGAATAACTGGATATGCATATGAAAAAAAAGAGGGGACTTCTAACCACACCTCACACCATATATAAAAATCAACTCAAAATTGATAAAATAAATACATATTACTTTTTTTAAAAAAGGGTTACAGACTTAAGTATAAAATCCAAAATTATAAAGCTTATACATTAAATTCATCCATCAAGAAGTTCTAAACCAAGAAGGGCTCTGAATATACATTTTGGCTGAATGAGCATCACCATTCTCAAATGTATTTCTCAAATAAAAGCTTAATTTTGAAATTAACAAAAAATTCTAACTATTAAAATTTTTAGCAACAATTTTAACACTTGAGAAGGTAGTGCAGAAACAAAAATTTCTCAGCACAATCTGCCATTCGACTGCCCGTGCAGCTGCTCTACGTGTAGCTCCTGCTATTCTAACTAGATGCTCATGGTCAGCAGAAAAGAAAGACACAGATTTGCTGGCCGGCTCTGCTAGAGTATTGCAGACAATGAGATTGCCACCAATCATTAAGCATTGTTTTGTCTTTCAGAGTAATTGATTAATTGTCACTTAGCCCCTACTACTATCAGTGCCAGAGTACCTTGATCGACTCCACAGATTAGAGTAATGCTATAATTTATTCTCTATCGTTCTGCCTTAAGTTACTTGAATTTGTACAAATGGTTTATTGGCTCAAAACATATGTAATTTTTCCTAAAAGTTAACTCATTTTCTCAACATTCATATACACTGTTAACCTATTTAGTTAACTCATTATCATATTAACTGTTAATCTATTTCTTTAATTCAATGTATTTTTTTAGTTGTTTTGAATGAATGGTAAAATAACAGCTTTAACAATCATTGTAGCATTTTACTCTTGCAACAAATAACAATGATAGCAGATATTTATATAGCACTTAATACATGCCAAGCCCCACTCTACCACATGAACACATCCCTTGTCCCTCCTAATAACAACCCTCTGACTATTCTTATTACTATTCCCATTTTACAGATGAAGAAAATTGAGGCACAGAGATATTAAATAACTTGCCCAAACTAGTAAGTGACAGAGCTGGGATCTGAACGCAGTATACTGGCTTGGAGTCCATGCTCTTACCACCATACACCCTGCCTCTTGGCAGCTGAAAGATAAATGAAAGTTAAATAGGTGAAAGATGGGAGGGGATTGGAGGAGAGGTACAAAAAAAAAGGAAATGGTACTTGCAGAAGTTTAGTGGCAGGTGTAGGGGAAGGGCAGGAGAAAGGTATTTGGAAACATAAAATAAGGGCCAACTTGTGCCAACCCAGAGAAGGCACAGGAGCTCCGCAGGGGCCAAACGATGCAGGACCTGCAGGACCATGCAGGCCAGGACAAGGAACAGAAAAAGGACAGGAAGGCAGCAAGGGTCTAATCCAAGGCATGAAGCATGAAGATCAGAATTGCCAATGTGAAAGTTACTCTGGTATGGCAACAGTCAGTGGAAGGTTAGAATGCAGGGAGCCCTTTCAGGAGCTAAGGTGACTGATCAAATACCACCTGTGATGACGGTGGTAAGTTGAGGTGGTGGATATTAGAAGATACAAATAACCCAGGCAGGGTGACTGATTGGACTTGGGGAAAGGAGGTCAAGAAGAAGGAAGTCTCAAGGATGATTTCTACCTTTCTAGTTTGTGTAAATGGATGGATGGCAATGTTGTTCCACAACGTGGAAACACCTAATGAGGACTGGAGGTGTGTGGACCTCAGTCCTGGACATGCTGTGCAGGAAGGGCATTTGGGATGTTGAAAGGGAGGTGTCCAGCAGGCAGGTGGGTACACAGGCCTAAAGTCCATGCTGAAGTTTGGAGTCAGAGGCATATATTCTGGAGTTAGCATATAAATGGCAATTCAAGCTTCATGGTGCATGTGATTTTATAAAGTGGGTGTCTTCACACCCCGGGCTGAGAACTGATACCAGTCTGTGGCCTGTTAGGAACTGGGCCACACAGCAGGAGGTGAGTGGTGGGTGAACCAGTGAAGCTTCATCTGCATTTGTAGCCGCTCCCCAGCGCTAGCATCACTACCTTGGCTCCACCTCAGATCATCAGGCATTAGATTCTCAAAGGAGCACCAGTCTCTAGAGCCAAAAAAGTTGGGACCGCTGCTATAAAGAGATGCTGGAGAAAGAAAAGAAAGCCTGAGGCAAAGCCCTGAATAACTCAATATTTTAAAAGACAAGAAAGACAAAGATGAGTGTGCAAAAATGGAGCTGAGAAGCAGAAGGAAAGTCAGAAGAGGGCAGGAAACACAGAAACCAAAGGTAGGGTAAGCTTAAGAAGAAATCGATAAAGTCAGATGCTCTGAGAGATCAAGAACAACACAGAATGAAACACCCATTAAGCCTGAGACAATGTGGTGACTTTTTCAGAAGGGCAACAAGGACAGAGCCAGACGTGAAGTGAGGATTAAGAGAGAGGGGAGGCATAAAGAAAGAGTACACAACTCTGAAAAAGGTAGTTAATTAAGAAAGAGGGGTAAAAGAAGATTTAAAATAGGAGAAATTGAGCATATTTAGAATGTTGATCGAAAGACCAGAGTTGGAAAGGAGGTGAGTATACCTAAAAAGGAAGGGGCTAAGTGACAATGTGAAGTTTCTGTGAAGTCAACAGGAAACGAGATCCAAGATCCAAATCCTGAAGAAGTGGGAGGAGAGATGGTACCTTCACTTTACCACAAGGGATGGAGGCTAGGAAGCATGCAGGTCTACACCTGCAGGTTTGCACTTTTGGAAATGGGAAGGTGATGAAGTTTCCCATCTGATGGCTCCTAATTTCGCTGTGATATAGTGGGTAAAGTTATATTTAGGAAATGAAAGAGGTAGTGTGGGTAAGTGGGAGGCAGTGTCAGGGCTTTGAGAAGACAAGAAGGATTAAATCAGTCATGTAGTGGGGTAGAGAAAGAGTGAACTCAAGAAATGGGGAGTGCTGGATGGTGTTGAGGACTCATCTCACAATGCTGGTGATAAAGCATTTACAGGAGTTCTCACCCGCCCCGCTGTGACTTGTAGTGATCAGCCTGGGGATGCAGACAGAGAGATGGCAGATAATAGCTAATCGTGATCTAGGAGGCAGAGTCTGCTAGCAAGATACAACAAAAATTTAAGGGGCACGAGAGTTTAAAGACTTGGCAGGAGTGCTAGAGATGGACCAGAAACCTTGGCTCCACGAAGAAAAGAGGGAGAGACTTGGAGAGAATAAAGGGATGAGAGAAGGGGGTCCTGACAGTGCAGAGCAGGTTGCTGATGGAAAAGAGGTGGTGGGCATAGGACAGAAGACTTGAATTCAACCCATTAATTATCATTAATAATGATTCATTAGATTATTTGAGTTACTAATTATTTGATTACTCATTAACACATTAAGTAGATCAACTCTGTGATATGACAAAAGGCTGGGCTTCCTGATCTGTGAAAAGCTCTTAAAAATCGGTAAGAAAAAGGCCAACAACCCAATGTGGAAAATGAATGAAACACCTACTTGGCTGGAGACCCCTCCTCCAGGGAGCCTGGCGGCTCCTCTAGCACCGCAGTCTCCTCCATCGGCACCATCAGCTCCACGTCACTGAAAAGCAGTGAGACCCACTCTAGTCACATAGACTTGTTCATATCAATGCTCTTAGATAGTCAAGATACAAAAGAACATTTCGATGTGCTTTTCTTTTAATATCCTTCAAAGGAATTTTATACACATACAGGTAATCCACATCAAAATGAAAACGAAAAAATGCTCTTGCTAATCCATATCATATCAATTATTTCCACAAATATGAAAAATACTTTGAGAAACAAAAGTTTCTATAAATGGCCTAAAATTAAACACAGATTGTAAAGAACCAGAAGAATTATTCAAAACTCTTACTATATTAGAAAATTCCCAATATTAACAGGGGCCATAAAAATCCTCAACCTGTTAGAGAATGTTGTGGATTCTCTAGGGTGTTAAATGACTTAGATAAGAATATGCCATATCGAACTTTTAGAAAATGGTAAGAAAGTAAAAACGTTCCACAAAAATAAGTGTATAAGATTACAAATAAGCTGGTGATAACTATAGCAGAAAAATAAGGCTCTGAAACACCAATTTATATACCAGCACATCTAAATACACCAGCTACAGATTAGAAAATTACAACACAATGAAAAACAATTTGAATTTTAATGTATATGATCTTAATTCTTCCTTTTTATATTAACATTAATCATATCTGAACATTACTTTTTTAAAAAGTCCCAATAAAATAAATTTCATTTTCAGAAAAATACTCAAATTAATCAATATAATTGAGTATATAATAGATATATAATGTCGATATAGTGGATATTATTATATATCCATTAGAAATATCTTACATTTTACAAATAGAACACAGCTTTTTTTAAAAAAAGTAAACATAAACTGAACTATAATAACAGAATAAACTTAAAAATTTTTTTATTATCAACTCAAAGCTATTGTAATCAACTTTAAAAAACAACCCAGTTTTTCAACACAAAATTTGAATAGTTTTTACTTTTAAAAAAGGTCCTAAATCAAATGCACTCATGCTTGAAAAGACATCTCCGTTGCTCTGTTCAGCAACAGCCCCTTCACAAAGACCGCCTCTGGCCACGTTGGCCTGACTCAGCAAGGTCTTAGGAGATTTTAGCATCCAGGAGCCCCAAAGTCCAGCAGCAGCTGCAGCACTGAATTACACCAACTTTCTCTTTATTTCCTTGGCCACATAACAACCAACAGGATAAAAAACATAAGTGTGCTAACTGTTCATAGCTTTCAACAATTAAAATTCATAAAAGGGTTACAAAGATAGGGAAAGGAAAAAAAAGCGGAATACAAAACAAAGAGACTATGTGAAAACAAGAATTTCTTAAACTTGAGCAACTGATTTTCTTTTCTTTTTTTAAATTAATTAATTAATTTCTATTATGGTGACATTGGTTAATGAAATCCAGTAAGTTTCAGGTGTAAAATTCAAAAGGAAGACATACATTGCATTGTGTGTTCACTGCCTATAATTTCTTTCTGTCACCACGTATTTGACCCCTTTTACCTTATCTACATCTCCCCTCCCCAATACCCTCTGGTAACCACTAGTCTATTGAGCTACTGATTTTAAAGGAAAATCACAGATCTCCATTCTGTATTGACCTAAATTATTTTATGAACGAACATAAGGCCAACACTGACTCATTAGGGGTAAGTAATGACTTGGAGCCAAAATAATTTTAAGTTCAAATGCAAGCTGAAATGGAGTAGCAGTATTAGATAAATACTAAATCAGGTGGTTCAGAAGGTGCGTGTATTACTTCTTAAAAATATATCATCACAGCAAAATAAAACACAATGAAAAGATTTGTAGATCCTACGGAATTACAGACTGAGAACATTCAACAAGTTTCTCTTCCTTTCAAGGACAACACATGGTAGTAAATCTAATATCACATTTGATATTACTGTACACATTTATCTTTAAGGATAATGATTTAAGATAAGTTTCTGCAAAAAGCTTATAGTCTTCAAAAGAAGAAAAGTGGAAGTCTGGATCTCCTCAAGCATTCAAATCTGTGGAAAGCCGGGCCTGAAGCATGTCCCAAGGTGACCCATTCCTCACCCTGCATTGCCCTAAAGTGTTGTGTACCTATTCTTTTGCAGACACCAGAAAGGCACTGTCCCTATAGATGGGAAATGACAGAAACAGCAGAACCAATTACCTTCTCTAAGGAGCAAACTGCCACAGGTCTGAGATACCATGATGCCTCAGAGAAATGCCAAATTTGAACCTTAGATGAAACCTGTTCACTGAGCTTTGATCTGCAAATGATTTCAAGAAATCAAGATGCAATGTACATAAGAACTTTGGAATGTAACAACAAAAAAAAATAAAGTATGGAATACCTAGGAATTTAAAAAGCGTTCTGAGGCATATGCAAACATATAATGTCATGTGCTTGAGGCATCAGCAAATACAGAAATTTGTTTAGCTAAAATAAGATAAAATGAAAGAATTTTAAAAGTAGTTTTCAAATCTAATCACGATCTCTACTTAAGGGCACACCAGTATAAAGACAATGCAAGCACAACACAGAGGACAAAATTTTGACCAAAGGCAAATAAAGATTCAGGGATTTCCACTTAATTCTAGGTTCGCAGAAGGCAGATATTGGCACCATACCTGGTATCTTTACCTGATCCCCAGGTGCGAACTCCATATCCACCCACATTGTCTTCAGTTCTGATTGCTCTAAAGAAAGAAAAAATATTCCCTTAGACTGGAAGCTAGTCTCCAGTCAATCTCCAACTCAGACAAGTTGATCATGAAAGCTGTCCTAGGATCAGCTCCCTCAGGAATAACAGCATACTACATAAAGTCAACTACATATTAACAAATAACAGATTCATATTAGGTATGACTAAGATCTTAAAGTAAAAATAGTATTTACAAAAAACTTACATTTTATCACTCCCACCGTATCTCTCAAATTCCCGTTTCCCTCTCTGGTCAAAACCATCAAAAGCTCTGTTCCCAGGACCACCTCTGCCTCTGCTCCGCAGGCCCCACCTTGGGCCTCCACGTCCTCTCAGTGGTCTTTCTCGATCAAACCTATCGACTGGTCTAGGAAAAGATGGGCATAATAAAAAGCAGTGAATTAGAGTAAAGAGATAAGGCTTTTTTGAGAAAAAATTCTAGAAGGACATTATTATGGCTATAATGCATTAGAAAGAATGGTGGCTTGAATAATGAATAGTTAACTTTTACTGGTTTGTTCTGAGCACTTCACATAGTCATTTAGTTCTCACAAACAAATGTGTAATACATAACTACTGCCCAAGATGAGGAAACTGAGGCACAGGGGAGGTAAGTAACTTTCCCCAGGTCATATGGCTGCTAAGTGGGAGGGCCATCAAAAAGAAGCAGGTCCTGAGCAGGTCTTATACCAATCTGTAGAGGGCCAGTCCTTTTTCTCTCTAGATATTGTTTCCTCATTTATAAAATGAGGAGATTAGATAAAGAGACTCTAGGGTTTATTCCAGTTCTAATACTAAATATTTAAGTTAAATTTGGAATGTTTTATACAACATAAAAAATGGTTAAACTTCATATTATGCCCCCTCCCAAATTTCCCTCTCCCAAAAAAAACCAGTCAATGACATTTAGGACTGAAAAGATGAACCTACAACAAACTGACTTCTATTGCCCCATGTAAACTTGCAAGGACAACAGAAAATCCTCCGTTCTCAAATCCAATAGCAACTCTTGTTTTTATGTCATCTGATCCCCTATTCACCAAATGACGCTGCTGACTACTAATTTTCCTTTGGCCTTTCTTGCTTCTTTTTCCTAGCCTGTCCTTAAAAATTATTTTTGCAAAAGGTAACACTCATACATGGTACAAAATTCACATGGTACACCCTTGCTCCTTAGCCATGTATTTCTACTTCTCAGAGGCAGGTACTTCCAGAGTCACATAAAGGAAAAAGTTCTGTACCTTGCCTTTTTCACCTCCGTCTTGGTGCTCTGCCCACGGCTGCCTCCTTCGTTCTCCTGGACACCCATTTGCCCTTAAGGGCGCTGGCATTCCCGACTTCCAGTTCCCTGCATACACTGTCCTTGTCTTACACTGCTCTCATTCATGCCACCCTGTCTCTCTCACTTGGGGGTCTCTCTGATTTCAGGCCACAAAGCCAGTTACTTCCTGGACATCCCTCAGCCCGGCAGACACATGAGCAACACTGACCCTTTGCTTCTCCTACAGTTCCTAACTCACAACACAAGAGTGCCCAAGTCAAGAACCAGGCCTTTTCTCCACTCCTCCCTTTTCCCTCTGCAATATCCACTAAACCCAGGGCCTAACTGCCCACCTACTTCTCACACCTGTCTCTGCCTCATCTCTGGTCTCACTACTTTTCATGAGGACTTTCCTCTCTTCCACAAGACTCAAAGCTCCTGTGGGAAGGATCACATCGTTTTATCATTAACCCCTAGTTTAATAAGATAAATTATTTATTTTTAATTTGTCGAGGTTTATAAAAACATTTAAAGGCACAACAAATTACTTACTGAAATCTAATGGGGCATTGGTGGCTCAAATATCAGAACTAGAGGTATATTCCAATCTACTTTTATGGCTGAAAATGTTACATTAAAAAGTTACTATACAATCATGGGTAAAAGATATAAAACCCCTAATTTTCCTTACTCAAAAAGATAATGAAATAGAGAAGCACTGATCATTAACTTTATGCCAGTATCTTATAAGAAACATCATCCTAAATAAATTTTCCAAGTTGCCTTTTCTGTTTCCTACCTCTCCTGAACAAAACTAAATGTTTAGAGATTATTGTTGTAAAATCTGATTCTATATTACACCTAAAGTGGTGTTAACACAATGACAAAAGGAAAGCAACAGTAAGTTCTTAACCGAGAGTTAGAAAGGACCATAAAAGGAAAAAAGTCTACCTAAAAATTGAGAGAAAATGAAGCACAAAAACATAATGGCAAATAATGCCAACAGTCAAAATCTGGTCTAAATTTAGAGGAAATTAAATCAGATACAGACAAAATAACAAATTCATTTAAACTATAATAGTGATGAAACTGACCCTAAAAAATAGCTATGTGTTCTGGTATATTTGAATCCCTTAAACCATTATTTTTTTACTCCACAGGCTTACTTCCACCTTGCTCCCAATTAAATATATTCTCGATTGCTTCTTTATTATCCCCTTATCATAAAATATATCTTCTTTTTAATAGGTTGGTGAAATTGAGGAATCCCATACTCCACTTAGGAAGCTTTGTGATGTATTCACAAGCAAAAGGAAAATAACATTTGAGCCAAGCATTCAGCTTTACATGCCTGTCACCCACTCTCTTACAATAATCCTAATAAGGAGACACTGAGTACCTGTTTTACATGTAAAGGGAATGAAGCTCATTGGGCATGGAAATGGGGAGTTGGTGTTTATAGCTGGGGAAGAGGAAAAGGTTCTGGGACAGGATGGTGGTGACAGTTGCACAACAATGTGAATAGACTGAACACCACTGAACCATACATTTAAAAGTGATTAAAATGGTAAATATTATGTATATTTTACCACAATTTTTAAAATACTTCCCTATGAGGAGGGGAAAAAATTTAAACATCTAAGTGGTTCTTTCAGAATGGAACTGACTTTAAAATAACCAGCGGTAAACTGCAAAAACAGCCAAAGAAACAAACCAAAATGTATCCAGACAGAGGCAAACTAATCTCCTAAAAGTCTAAGAGAGTTCACTTAAGTTCATCATTTGGAGCCTAAAAATTCCTACTGCATTAAAAACAGCAGTTGCACTCCCGGACCACATGCAACAAGTGACATACATATGTGGCTGATCTCTACATGCGAGCCACCCTGACAGTTACTCTGAGCACCAATTACGACACTACTTCTACATGAAAACATGAGTTCCAGTTTAGATGAATAAAAAATCATGTCAGCGGGCTGTGACCAGAGTCTACATCACCAAGATTCTAGGTCTTTGTTTCCTTATCAATAAATCAAGAGGACTGAATTAAGATAGTCTATTAAGATTATCGAGATTTTATAACTCTTTCCAATGAACACGTATAGGTATCATACCTGCAAAGTGATACCATTTTTCACTATCAAATAAGCAAAGATCAAACAGTTCATTATATCCAAGTCCTGAGAAAGTACTATAAGCTTTTATAGGTTATTAATAATAAATTGATAGGTTACTAGGGTAGTGATTAATCACTATGTATCAATGCCCCCTCACTCGAATTTTTATTTGTTTTCACACTATATGTACCCATTCAACCTTGTGCAGAAGGACAACTGAGTCTCAGATTTGTGTCCACGACACCTAGGTGAGAACCACTGATTTATGACTCTAACTGGGATTCCCACTTCTAAAACTCCATATAGGAAAGTCTCTACATATACAAAAAGCTACTCATTGGGTATTATTTATAAAGCAAAAACTGGAAGATGAACAACAGTCCAACACCAAGGGAATGATTACATTATAACGCATCCAAACAACAGATCATAATAGGACCATTAAAAATGCTTACCAAACATTGTTAATGACATGGAAAAGACTTCTGCCATGTTCGGGGAAAAGAAAGAATACACTCAGTGTACATGCATTATCATCTTAACATCTAAGTATATCTATGTATAAAAAAAGAAGGAAAATACATCAAGTGTTAAGAGTAATCATCTCAGATGTTAAGATAGGTGGTTTAAACTTTTTTTATATATATATAATTTTACACCATTTTCCAAGTTGTCTAAAATGACTATTAATTATTTTTATCAAAGATCTTATGGACCTTAATTAATAGAACAGTGCTTTTTAAGAAACTAAGAAAAATGTCTTCTGATAGCACGACTTATCCAAAAATTCAAATTTCGTTGAAAGTAAAAATTCCTACCTGTTCCTAATGTGATACACTGAGAAAGACACAAGCCCTTGCCTGTGTGGTAGTCCTGCCAAAGTTCGCGAGCTTGTTTTATGAGAAAACACCAGATGAGCTGAAATTCTGGGCTGTCCCACAGAACGACTAGCCCAAACTCTTCAAAAATGTCAAATTTTATAAAAGATAAAGGAAGACTAAGGAGCTGTTCCAAATGAAAGAAGACTATATGAAATGCACATTCTTGGAATGGATCTGGAACCAGATTTTTTTTTTTTTTTTTTTTTTTTTGCTAAGAGGACACTACTTGGACATTTGGTGAAATTTTAGTAGGTTACAAAATTTAGAGAATTCAATAGAATTGTATCAATGTTAATAATTTTGATAATTGTACCGTATTTTCAGGAAATATATTTTTAAAAGTATTTAGGGATATAGGGACATTCCTTCATCTTACTCTCAAATGACAAAGAAAAAAGGTGTGTGTGTGTATGAGAGAAATATAGCTAAGACACACAGAGAAAGAATGCGTAGGGGAAGAAAAAGAGGAAGAAACGTAAGGAGGGGTATGATAAAGCAAATGTAGTAAAATGTTAAAATTTGGGGAATCTGGAAGAGGGTATATGTATAATTCTTGCAACTTTCTGTAAATCTGAAATTATTTTTGAGGAAAAAGAAAATATCCCTTCATAATCCCATATCCCACCCTTCTCCTACCCTTATATACATGTATAATTAATAGGCATCTTTTTGTGTTAACATGTAAAGACCTATCTAAAGACTCATAGTTTTGCTACTAAAAAAGCTAGAAACATGGGTTTGTGCTTTTGAGCTATAATTACCTTATTTCCACATATTTCTAATGTGATACACTGAGAAAGACACAAGAATAAATTCCTGAAATGAGAAAAAAAATACACAAATGCTTCCTAAAATAAGCAGCTCTGATCCAGAAGGCATTTTATAAGCATGTAAACTGTGACCTTTACAAAACAGATTTGAAGTAATCACCAAAGAAGGCATAATTAGGCTATTTTCTAATCTTTACCCTCCAATATGGTGGCAGGCACACCATCTCTATGTTCTGAATGTGTACCTGCTAGAGAAGAGATCTGCAGGAGTTACCACCTGCTCAACCCTCTCAGACTGAGCTATTCTTCTTTTCGTTCTTTCTTTCCTTTTTTTTTTTTTTTTGGCTTATTTTAATGGGCTCTAGAATATAGTTTTACCAAGCCATGCTCTTCAGCAAAAACTTGTAGCCAGGATCCTAAATGGAATTACTAGTCAAGAAGTTGAAAGATTTTGGGAATAATGACTCCCTTGACATCGAACTGTACACTACTCTAATCATCCTTAGTTTTACCTTTTATTTTCCCTTGAATTTGATTTACAAGTTGTTTTGGTTTAATCTAAACTCAGTGCTGTATAGGTTTAATAATTAAACAGAATCTTTAGGGAGCAAGCACCTGTCCTTGGGAGCAAGGACTGCTACCTGTGTACAGGTGGGCATGATGGCCTGCATGCTGCCACATCACTCAGTAGTGGTGTCAGACTGCACCAGCCCGAGACCATCTTCCATGTCAGAGAACCTTCTAGAGGAGGCTGGAAGCCAGAAATTGGTGTTATGTGTTATATCCATTTTTCTTCGAATTTCATCATGATAGCATATTGACCT
This sequence comes from Rousettus aegyptiacus, assembly GCF_014176215.1. NCBI lineage: Eukaryota > Metazoa > Chordata > Mammalia > Chiroptera > Pteropodidae > Rousettus > Rousettus aegyptiacus. The sequence goes on from NW_023416306.1 coordinate 70,883,745, forward strand.
GACCACGGGGGCAGGGAATTTGTTTAAATTCATTAGTAGTCTAAATTTGTAATGGTAAATCAAAAACATAATTATATCCCTAGCCTAAACTTCAAAAGAAAATTTAACCAGTCTAACATACTCTAGTGCAGTTTTTCATGAGAGTGCTTTTCATAGTAACCAATAACAATTCTTTTTTCATCATAAAATCATTTCCTAAACCAAGACTTAATGGTCATCTGGGAGACAAATGGAAGATCCTTCATCTGTCACCTAAGGTCATATGATTTGCTACATGAATTGGCAAAATATTCTCAGGACTGGTACTATGAAAAGATTGCAAAGGCTAGTAGTTCTCTGATAACCCTTCTGGTTTCCCAACCCTCCTGGACGAGGTCTGTCTGCAATACATACTTTTCATCTGTCAACTTCTCAGGTGTAAACTCCGCCTGCCTCTCGGTCTCATAGGGTTGGTAGTCCCTGTAAGATCTCCGCTCTGCTCTATCCAGCGTCACCTCTGTCCCCCGGCTATCATTCCATCCTTGCTGCTCCCCTCTTCTAGGAGGTCGTTTCTGGCCTGCCAGTGAAAAATCAAAGGGGAGAGCTGGAACACAAGGTCTGCGACAGCACGTTATTAACAAGTGTATTTAAATTTCACTTTTCTAGAAATCAAAGTTGTAGGAAAATTGAGGAAGTTTGAGTTCCTGATACTCCTCCTCCTCCTCCTCAGCATCGGCTACTTTTTAATAAAACTTTTAAGTTATTATTGAATCACGTTTTTTCTTATGCTCTAGAAAATGTGAGTAAGGTAAACAAACTTACCAATTAACCTATAATTATAGGCACCTCACGGTGACTCTGTAACAGCTATGGATATATGTAATTGTTAAATCAACTACATTTCACAAAAGCAGCTTTATCAAAACATGGGCAGCTAAGCTACATCCAGAAAATTTAAGGATAAATACCCTGTACTTTAGATTGTACTTTTAGAACCTCAACAATAATTTATTATCAGCTACAGTTTTAAGTACAACTTGTACCTCTATTATTTTTCATTTAGAGAAGGATTTTCCTGCTCTTTGATGGGATTTATGCATTTATGACCATACTTGTCAAACACGAGGCCAAACTGGTATTGCCAAATCACCCAAGGGCTAGTCAGCCCTTGAAGGGGTATCTCACATCTATGGAGCCAGCACCATCTGGGCCAGGGCAGGGCCACTCCAGTCTTCCTCTCTCCTCTCACCTTACTTTACTCCCCTCCAGATTTAATGCTTTAAAAATGTTAAGCAGAGTCTATGTTTGAAGGCAGCTAATACTTGGTAAATATGTTGTGAAGAACTTTGTTCACTTCTTAGATCATCTTCCAAAAATGTTTAGCTTTTCTTTGTATACACTTAAAAGGTCTCCATCTCAAACATTATGTACAATTTTTATTACAGCATTTTTCTTGACATAAATTATCCTCCACATTAGTTGTATGGCTATAAAAATACTAAATGTATTTGAATTAATAGTTATTTTTTTAATTGTTGGTTTCCATTTCTACTTCTGGACAAATAAACACGATTCTTAAGGAATATGTTTATACATATTTTTCTCTTTTCTCACTTAACATTTTCTCTCTAAACTTTATAAACTGGGCACGTGTAAATATTAACATAGTTCCAATACCTTACTGATCTCTTTAAAGCGAAAAATTGTGCTTTAAATTAACAAAATTGTGCAATGTATTACTTATGAGTTAATATAAAGTATTTTCTCCAAATGTAAAAAGTTGCACAACAGATCTAAGTTCAACCTTCAGTTAATGTCCCATAACCTAGACATGCTTAAATCTGATTTACATCCTGTACTGAAGTCATAATCTGAGTTTGTGACATGTTTAGGATATGGGGGAAATGTTATCATAATCAGAGCATTATGCTTTTACTACAGAAACAAAACAGAGACTGACACTCATGCCCAGTTGCCCAGGGGTATGCAATGCCAGATATGAGGGCACATATATTCTAACAGAGATTAGACTTAGAAGAGACATTTGAAATGTAAAGTAGAAAATGTTATTATGAAACTTAATTACCTAACAAGTTGAAAACTATAGTAGATCATGACAGTCATGAGCAAATATGTCAACAGTAAATAATACTTTTCAATACTTTCCCCTCAATGTAAAGTTATCTTAATAGATTCAAATTTCCTATTTATAACCTGTAATTTAAAAAAAATCATAATATCTTCACTTAACTACAAAATACTTATATTATCCCACCTTCTCTTCCTCAAGTTTATTTTTAAATTGTATCAATTAAATTTGTAATTCATTCAAAACAATGACATTTATAGCTTCTTCCAAAGTTTCTGTGTATAGATTAAAAAGCATTCAATATAACTGACTGCTTATTAGAATAATTATCAATACCCTGCAAACATTACATTCTCCCTCCAAAACCCAAAAAACAAAGATATTAGGGGTAAAATTGTTTTCCCACAATTCAGTATTAAGAGATCAAGTTTTCAACTGAACCTGTACTGTTTTTCTGTGCTGAAGCAGCAGTTACAAGTAGATAACACAAACACTGAATTTCACTAGCCCTTTCCAACAAAAAGCTGGCACACAAAGTCTGTTTACTGCACCCCTATGAAGGAACAGAATAAAGTTTACAGTGAGGTTTCCTAGGAAAAGTAAAGAGGAAGCAGCCTCTGAAGACTTCATGAATGAATTCATTAACAAGGTCCTATGTATACCTGAGCCTCAAGTCAAGTCAATTGAAAACTCCATGTATAAAGTGGCTTGTGAAGTTCAAACACACGTTATTTAAGGGTCAAATATATATTGCTAAATAGTGAAAGACATTAAAAACCTCTGTTTCCAAGTGAAAATCTTATCATTGACATACAGTTATGAGAATGTTTCATTATATGTCAAACAGGCTTTGACTTTGAGTCTTGTCTACATTAAGCACTCATCCACAATATTCTAAGTAAATTAAAAATGTTGAGTGTTAGAAAAGTAGAATCCACATCAATTAAGGCTACACAACCTTGAGAGAGTAGCTAACACCCATTACAGATAAGTTCAGTCCAGTAACCACATAAATGGAAATTAATACTGTTTGCTCCTGAAATAACACATACTTGAAAAGGAACTAGAATGACAAAATATCCATTCTAACAACAAAATTAACTAAGAGTCTTTAATATAGATCTCAAAAGCCAGATCATCTAGATCATGAACAATTGACAGAAAGTTATAAACTTACTAGATTACAATGCTAAGTGAAAGAAGCTGATTGCAACCCAGTTTTTATCATTTAAATTTTAAAAAAGTTATGTGCATTTATGTTAACAGTATGAAAAATAAAGGATTCTCATTTTACTTCATACATTTCTAAGTTGTTTAAAATCTTTATAACAATGTATGACTTTTTTAATTGTAAAAAGGTTAAAAAGCAATATATTAACAGCACTAAATTCAGTTTCACACAAAAGGATAAAAATACATATTTTCATTTGTTAAAAAATAAAAGAAACGTTTAGCCTTCCTCAATTCTTTTATATTTATCTAAATAAATTTAAAAGAAAAACCAGAACATAAGACCAAATGTACATCATATCTCACTCACTGTTTAAATAGGTTCATAAACTTTATTGCCCTACCAAGGGGTCTTGAGATAGCATTTTAAATAATCTCCAACATCTGTGTTATAGTAATTTGATTTTCTTATTCTCAAGTGATATTGCTAGGCTGAACTTATCACAGATAAAGGTAAACATTACCTAGTTGCAGGAGTCAAAGCCCAACACTTAAATCAGTTGTTCTCTCAGGGTTGGGATGCACAACCTTTTAAAATAATTTAATTTTTTTCAATTACATTGACATTTAATATCATATTAGTTTCAGGTATATAGCAATTAGACATTTATATAACTTATGAAGTAATCCCACCCCCTATAAGCTTAGTACTCCCTTGACACCATAGTAATTACCGTATTATTGACTATATTCCCTATGTTGTACTTATACTCTATTTTATAACTTGCCAATTTTTATCAAGGAAATAGCCAGTAAAGCTAAGATGAATACACTGCCAAACACTAGCTGCAGTGGTGGAACTACACAACACATCTTATTCCTAACACTCTTCTTAGGCAAACTTTAGGACTAAAGTCTTATTTTAGGAAACACAGGTATAGTCTTGCTGATTCTACCACTGACGCAGTTCAGGTGAGAAATGAACTATTATTAAGCGCTGTCCCTCCATAAATACAGATATAGTAGCACACTAAGTTATGCGTTGGCCGGTTTGGCTAAACAGGAAGTGGGAAACTGAAAATCCTTGTTGGAAAGATTAAAAAAAGCAGCCTGAGTTAATGACAAGCTATACATCCCATCAATAATGCTGTACTGAAACATGATGCTGGCTTACTGCTGGAAGCTAGCTACAGTAAGAGAATGGGGTTGAAGGCACAGAGCTTGGAAGGCGCCTGGGACCCCGCGTCCACCCCGCTGCATTCCGCACGCGGCCGACGTCACAGCCTGCCCCTGTGGTCACCCAGGCCTTCCCTCCATCACAGAGGCCTGAGCCCCTCACCCAGGCGATTCTTCTCACACCCCAGGCTCTTGCCCATCACCCCAAGGTCCAGGTGCGCCCTACCTCTCCTACCCTCCCTAAGAAGGGTTCCCCTAGCATCACGCCTCTCTTTTTGTCTCCAACCTGAATCTTGCAGAGGTTGGGCTGGAGAACAGAGACAGTCCCAGTTAGCTCTAGACTAGAGAGACCCGGAGGAGCAACCCCAGTTTTTGCCCCATACACCACCTCAACAATATCCCTCAACTTTGCCCAACTTGTAACGGCTCAGTTCCAGGGTTTTGAGACCCTTACTCCAAGTCTGCACACCTACTCCCCCAGAAGGGACTGGGAAAGACTAGAAGGGCGTGAACACTCCTCCCACCACTCTCATCCTCTTTCCTACTTCCTTCTCCCACAAGGATGCTCAACTTAACCCAACTCTTCCCACGGCCCCCTCCCCTTTCTGGAACTGGTTCCAAAGACTCCAGTCTCACAGTGGGGGTCGTGGGGGTGGCTGAGGAAGAGTGACCCCAGTGACCCCATCCTTCTCCCGCCCACCACGCTACCCGGGGGCACCCAGGTGCCCGGCCGGGCGCGCGTACCGGATGGTTGCGGGCCGCCCCCAGGACTGTCCGGCTGCTGTGCGCCAGGGGCCGGGAGACCCTTTCGTTCCTTCTGGGACTCCCTCCGGCCGCCGCCAGCGCCGGGTCTGTGGCCCGAGGCCCCGGCTGGGCTCCTGCCGCCACGGTTGCCGACCCCGGCCGCCGCCGCCGCCGCCGCCGCCTCATCGCGCCTCTTGCGCTGCAGCTGCTGCTGGCGCCGGCGCTCGGCCTCGCGCAGGATGTCGAAAGGGTCCGACTCGTCGTCCAGCAGTTGGTGGAAGCGGTTGGCCACGACGCAGCCAAAACTCTCCTGCATCGCGGCGCCTGCGGCGGCCGCGGCCACGGGACTTCCCAGAGCGCCCTTCATGCCGCCGCGGCCACTGGTGGCCCGCCGCGGGCAGCCCACGCGAGCGACTCTCAGCGAAGCCGGCGGCGAGGACCCATTCCGCCCGCCGTTGCTGCCCTCCCTGCCTTGCCCGGTCCCCTCCCTCCCGGCGCCGGCCCCCGCAACGCCACCGCCCAGCCGCCGCCCGACAGCCAATCAGAACATGTTAACACGCCCCTTTTCCTAGCAGCGCGGCTGAAAGCCCAATCAGCGGCCGGCTGCTGTCGCGTCAGGCGACCTCTATGTCCCGCCCCCGACTCACAGGGAGGGGCGGAGCCCGAAGGGCGGAGCTACTGGAAGAAGCGTTAAGTCTTGTGGTCCAGGCCGGTCGGCTTGTGCTGGTGGTCACGGCCGTTACTTGTGTTCTTTCTGGGACTGGATCCACATTTATTATTGGCCACTCTTCCTTGACGTTTACAAATTCAGTTAGGTACATACATTGGTATGTACCAGGCATTATGTTTTAAGAGATACTAGCTCTGTACTTTCCTGGATCTTACAGTATACGGACAGAAAGGTGTCCTGAAGAAAGGCACGGACTTCTCTTTGAGATAGCAAAGAAACCTGCCCTAATTAGGAAGCTTGCCCTAGGAAGTCATGGTTGAGCTAAGATCTGACACGGAGCAGGATCAATGGCAAATGCTGAAGTCTTGAGGTGGGATGGAGCGCAGCCCACTTACAAGTTCAAGGCAAACCAGTGAACTGGATTGCAAAGAGTTGGGGGAGGGCCTGATTCGGTCTTCATTCTAGTAGCGGTGTAAGCAAATTTTAGGCCTAAGCATGTATTCGAAAATGTTACTCCAGCTGCAATGTGAAGGACTTGAAAGGAGGTCAAAATTGATGCAGTGAGACCAAGCAAAAGCTTGTTTGCAGAGCTCCAAGGAATAGTTAATGATAGCGACTTGGACTAAAATGGAGTAATGGAGGTGAAGAGAGCAGTAGATTCAAGAGGTATTTTGCAAATTTTATGAACAGGACTTGGTGATGCATTAGATATGGATGAGTAGGGTATGATGACTCCAATTTTTCTGGCTGGTACAGACGGAATAGTAGTGCTATTTACAAAGAGCACTGGAAGAGACCACTTTAATGAGAATCATGATTTCGGTCTTAGATATGTTGAGGTTGGGGACTTTGTTTTTGTTTCGAGATATTCAATTGAGGCCTAGAGCTCAGAATCTGTTTCCACAGAACCTGTATTTTGTTGCATCTGGTGACCGTATGCCCCAGAGGAAGCTGAGCACCTTTTCATCCTCAAAGCTGATTAATCCTAAACCATGTATTGTAATTCCATTCCCTTGCCAACGATTGGTGTAGGAATAGGCTTCTGGTGCAAATATGGCATAATAGACCCGAAGAGAAGTATTCTGAAAATTTTCTCCTAACATTTTTCTTGTACCTAAAAAGGAATTGGGAAGGGATCTACCATCTTCTCACTTCTGTTCTTTTTTCTTTATTATGTGAGGAAAACGTGATGCCTAGAGTTGCCATTCCTTATTGTGACAATGAGGATGGCAGAGCAGAAGTTCCTGAGCTACTGATTTACCCCACTTGAGAACCTCCTACCTCAGACTCTTTATTACATAAAATGATAAATGCCATTATTGTTTAAGTGACTCTTAGTTGTACCTGTTCTTGCATCCAAAAGCATCCTGATAGAGCATCTTGCTCACGTATGTCATTGCCAGCTTTTACTTTAATAGCAAATAGAAAAGGAATCCTAATCCTAACTGCTACCAGCTCTTTGTTTTGTTTTACTCACTTATTCATTTTTCTGTAATTTCTGAAGATGACAGGGATGATGTTTGTCCTGTTCTTTGGAATTTATATTCCTAGTGCTTAGCATTCTAGGTGGCTGTACAGTACGTTCTCAAATATTTGTTGAATGTCTGAATATTTAAAGATATATAATCATCTCCTTGGAGTCAACAGAAATGAAAATTAAAATAAAATAAAAAGCCTTTATTTTTTACTCAAAAGAATTGAGAGCAGGTGTTCAAACAATTACTTGTACCAGTACTACTCACAAGAGCCAAATGTACATCAGCTGATGAATGCATAAATAAAATGTAGCACAATGGATTGATATTTGGGTCCAAAAAGGAATGAAGTACTTACTGATACCTGCTACGACATGGATGAACCTTGAAAACATTATGCTAAGTGTAAGAAGCCAGACACAAATATTGTACAATGCCATTTACATGAAATGTCCGGAATAGGCAAATCCATAGAGACATGAAACAGATTTGTGGTTGCCAGGGGTCCAGGAAAAATGGGATGGGGAGTGACTGCTTAATTGGCATGGGGTTGCCTTTTAGGTTGATGAAAATTTTTTGGAAGTATATAGTGGTGTTGGTTGCACAAAATGTGAATGTACAAATTACCACTGAATTGTACACATTAAAATAATTTAAAAAGTACATTTTGTGTATCTTAACATGATATTTTTAAGGAAACATCTATTTTGGAGTTAGACCATGATTTGAATCCTGGCTCAGCCACTAATCAACTTTGTAACCTTGGGCACATTCCTTATTATTTTGTCTCAGTTTTCTCTTCTGTAAAATGAAGGAAATAATGGTACCTACTTCAGAGAGTTATTGTGAGGACTGGGTCAGATAATGCATCCGAAGTGTTCAGCACCATGCCTGGCACCAAGTGAATCCTCAATATAAGTCATTATCAACATTACTAATATCATCACCATTTTGAATCAGGCCTTAGACTAGGGAGAGTCATAATAAGACTACAGTATTATTAAGTGAATGAAATTTTCAAAGACTCTTCATGCACCTGAATCACCATAGGCACAAGAGACCATACATTGAGAAGCACTGCTTCAAGCCAACTTTGTCTCTGTCATCTTTAAGCCGCCATCACCAAGTCACAACACCAAGGAACCATTACCACTTAGGAGAAGTGCCTGTCATTTTCTTACTGGAGTTCTGGCAACATTCCTCTTCCCTGTTTTCCTCCTATCCTTTCTGACACAGCCAACCACAGCATGGTCTTAAGACATGCCCTGTGAGCACTCCATCCTAATTTCCAAATCATAACTGCCTAAAGCAGTTGTAAATCAACCAATCCTGGTTGCTTTAGGATTAAGAACACCTTTAGGACCACTGAAATAGAGATGAGTAGCCTCTACTGGTATTAGCTCTTAGGCGGCTGTTGATTAACATAGTACTTACTGATGGTAACTTATTAAGCAGCCCCACATTTTTTCCTGACAGTATTTCTGCTGAGAGATTGCATCCGTAAATGCATTCCTAAAATGCAACTTCACCACATTAGCATGAGTTACTTGCAACATTATGTTTAATGTGGTCAGTTTAACAGACTGATCTTTCCAATAATCCAAGGTATAAAAACTATCTTTAGTAATTATAATACCAAACAGGGAAAAAAAAAAAACAACGAAAGCCTTTCACACACATCCATAAAGGTTTCATAATAAGGTATACCAAAATAGCAGTGAGGCGTGAGTAATGAATAATACCAATGGCCCTTCCTTAGAGATTTATTTATTAGCTCCCATGGAAATGCAGTCAAGTTTACATATGAAATGTAAATTACCTTGAGTTATTTAATGTATGAATTCCATTAAGAATAATAAAATACACTAAAATCTTCCAGATTGACTGAAATACACATATCAGTTGAAAATTTAAAAAACATGTTGCTTTATTACTTTTAGTAACATATAGGGAACAACACTTGGATGAGGGCCAAAGAGGAGGGGACAGGCTGTAAAAGGTGTGAGTTTTTGTGAATCACCAAAGAGCTGCATTATATATACTCTGTTTTGCAACTGGATTACTGCCATTTCTTGCTTAACTTTTCTCCTCTATAAAATTAGGATGATTATAATTGGTTCTGTGCTCCTCATACGTTTTATCAGAAGATAAAACCAAAGAAATAAATTGAAAAAGATTTTTAAAAATAGTATATCTTAAAGTTGTTTTTACTTGCAAGTAGGTGGAGGACGTGAGTGTGCACCTAAGCCCTACGGGGGAGCTAAGAAGGAGTCCATAATTATATCACTAATAGAAATGATATGCAGGAATGCTTACTGAGGCGCTAGTGAGAGGAAATGATATACTTAGACCCTCATTCCCTCAAAATATCATTTTACAAGGTGAAAGCTATATTGTGTCCATACTAAGGTTGAATTGACTAAGATGTTCGAATAGGGCTACTCTTCTGCTTGGATTATATTTTAGAAATGTATTTTAAAAGAAGCTAATACCTTACTCTCTAAGAATGATCCAGGACTAGCAGCTGCACATCACCCAGCAGCTTGTTAGAAATGCACACTCTCAGGCCCGCCCCAGAGCTACTGAATCAGAATCTGCACTTTACAATATTTGTGTCTGCACTTCCCTAAGAGATATCCATGCAGTGAAATTTGAGCAGTGCTAAGCTAAAGTAAAAATACAAACCAGCAATTGGATCTGTCAGGGTCATCTGTTGGAAGACTGATTGTCTTTTGTCACTGACATGTTTAGTGTTATCTAGAAGCTGGTACGTTTGAGGTGCTCAGCCTGGGATCAAGGCACACAGTGAAGACTGTCTGAACCCCAAAGAAGGACAGAGATCCTGCACCAGCAGGGGCTCAGACCACTTCTTCCATTGTTCTTTGATGAACTTACACCGTAATACAAGGTTAAAAGGAATGAATTAGGAAAGCCTCCAGAAAGGAGAGAAGCTTTGATGAATGACTGACTGAGCCATTCCAGGGAGAAGTATGTGAGCACATAGATATGAAATTGGGAGCTTCAGATCAGAAATAATTTCTGTGTAGGGTGGCAAAATATAGGGCTACACCAGTAGGGATGAGTCAGCCCTCGAATTACTTTGTGTGGCGTGGTAAAGAGTTTAGAATTTTATCTTTTAAACCCAGAGTGTGTCCCAGTTTTTTTAACGTTGAGAGAAATTAACTTTATTGCTTTTACATACTCAAAGAAAGAAGTTAAAACCGTGAAAAGCACAAAGAAAGTAAAACTCATCTGAAATCTCACCACTCAGAAATAACCACTTGCCAACACACATTCTAAGCATCTTTCTAGTCTTCTTCATGCATGTAAACACACATATAAATTTACATATCTACTTTTTTCACTAAATGATGTCATAGACATAGTTCTGTGTCAATAACTACATCTATGTCACTATTTTAATGGCCACAAAATATTCCACTGTACACTAATGTTTTCTTTATCAGTTTGGGTACAATCAAAAGACAGAAGCACACAGTAAAACAGGGGAAGCTTAATTTAGAGAATTATTAAACTACGACAGGAGAGTAATTAGAAAGATAGAAAAAGAATCCTAAAGGTACCTTAGAACTGAGTGAAGGTACCCAAGGAACAACGAAGTTGGAAGGGATTTCAGACTTTCTTGAGGAAGGTGTGTTTACAGCCCCCCTGAATGGTGGAAAAGTTTGTTGGGTTGTCAGGGCAGAGATGGTCCAAAATCACTAGGAAAGCAGGAGTAGCTCTCCAGGGCTCAGGCAAATCAAGTCTGATTAGGGGGTTGGAAGAGTGCACAAAGGGAGTTCAGTGCTGCTGTTGACACTGCTGGAACCAGAATCTGGGGAGATCTTGCTCTGCGTGAATCCAGTATTCTTCTACGTATGGCTTGGACTGGGGAGACTCTAGAAAATACAAGGAACAAGTTCTTGTGGCTGGCCCACCAAATGCCTAGTCCCAAAGGGGCTAGGTGTGTGCACACAAGGCTCAGAGAAGAGGGTGCCAGGAACAGCCACCTGGCTGGGACACAGGCCCATGCATTCTGGGGCTCCTGGCTATCCTGCCACTCTCCGTGTTGACAGATGGAAACACCGGAAGCCTAGCAGGGAGTAGAAAAAAAAACACTTGGAATTAGCAAAGGAGAAAAACATATGTTCTGCAGTGGCCTGGCTACAATCCTATAATCTACCACAGAACTAGAAAGAGAAACACTTTCTGTTCCAGTGTCCTTCCAGCAGCCATTACTGTCAGAGCTTAACATCTACTAACAAACAAACAAACAAACAAAAAATTATTAAATGGCCCAGATCTATTTTTGCAGAGGTGGCAATAAAAGGTACATTTGGAGAAGTAAGACAGTAAATCAAGATATTACAGTATCTCTACACACCCTCTGAGGTCCTTTCTCCTCAAAAGTTCCAGGTAGGAGTTACTGGCAAAGGGGCAGCTTTTGCTTCTGGGAGGTTGGGCCCTGTCTCAGCCAGTTCAATGTCTTGTTGAGCTGGCTGACATGAAACAAAGAACACATTTGCAGATTCCCCCACCGTTATCTTTCATTATTCATCCCAGAGGAGTTGGTCATCCCTTACTTTTGTTTTCTCATATATACCATATTTTTTTCTGATTAAAAGTCTATACACATTAAAAATTAAAATGAAACCAAATATCACCAAAATATGTGATAGAAAAATCCTCGTAATTTGCTCTTCATCCTCCTCATTCCCCTAAATTATTATTAACAACTGGCATTTTTTTGGTATTTTAAAAATATTTAATAGACTTTATTTTTCAGAACAATTTTAGATTCATGACAAAACTGAGCAGAAGGTACAGAGGTTTCCCTTATACTCCCTTCCTCACCCCCCAGCACATCCTTCCTTACTGTTCAAATACCCCTCCAGTGTGGTACATTTGTTACGCTATGAATGGATGAGAAGATGACTCACAATGAACTTCACTTTCCAGTATTTGTGTAAATGTTCAGTCCCCTTCCTCATTGAATCTGGACTGACTGTGACTCTGTTAACTAATAGAATGAAGTGGAAATGAGGCTATGCAAATTCTGGGTCTCACCTTTAAGAGAAATGGAAGCTTCCATTTCCTTTTTCTTGGAAGCTATCTGCCATATTGTGAGAAAGCCCAAACAGCCATGTGAAAAAGGCCACATGGAGAGGAGACGCTCTAAGACTTGATGGGGAAGGAGAAAGACTCAGTCATTCCTGCACTACTGGCAAGCTTCAAGATGGCTTTAAACCCATCTACCATGTGACTGCAACTGCCTGAGACACACGGAGCAAGACCAGCAGAAGAACTGCCCAGTAAAGTTCAGTCAATCCACAGAATCATAAGATAGTAGCATGGTTGTTGTTTTAAATCATTGAATTTGGGGTTTGGAGTTTGGAGATCATTAGACTGTGAGGTGAGTAACACAGACACCAAATATCCTGGATATTTCCCTAGCGTAGAGAAAAACATAAGAGAATCGTAGATAAATATCCTGAGTAAGAAGTGTACTTTCTGTAACAACAAAGGCAGTTCAGCTCAACAAGTGATTAGGTTAAAAGATATCTCTTCTGGTCATTTTCCCTGGTCAACGAAATTTTTCTAGAGCCTCATGGTGTGTAGCTTGAGTATGTTCTTTAGGTAAAAATTCAATTTATTAAAAAAAACAGTGAGGCTATGAAGATGAAAATAGAGGAATGATAAAATGGTCAGTATTTTCTTTTTTAAAATATATGACATTGTCCAGGCAACAAAGGTATCGCAAGTTTTACTATTTATTAGAAACCTTTTTTTAAATAAAAGCAATCATGTAAATACAAGACACTGTTCACACTAATTCTCTAATCTTGAGAAAAATTTTGAGCTCTGACAGCCCTCTGTGGATGAGAACTTGCTTTCTCTTCTACACTGGTAAGAATGACTGAGAGAATTTTCTCTCCTGCTCCAGGACCTTTCTACCTATTGTTTCCTATGCTTGGAGCTAGGTTTCCCCAATATATCCCACTCCCTAAATTCTCTTACATCCTGCTCAGATGTCTCCTTATCAGGGAGACTTATCTGACCACCTAACTGAAGTTCCATTTCCCACTTTATCTTCCTCCATGCATTTTCCACTGTATATGTTCATTTGTTTGTCATCTGTCTCCTTCCACTAGAGTGTGAAGCACCTGAGAACAAAGACTTTATTTTTCCTATCCTCAATGCTGAGAAAAGTGATTGGCACATACCTGGCACTCAACAAATATTTGTTGAATGAATGAGAGTGGAATGTCTAAAAACTTGCTTTCTACTAAATAGAAATGCTAAGCAATACAGTACACTTGATTCTTTTGCTTAGTATCAAAAATCATTTTGCCATTATCGTAAATCTTTTAAAGTGGCTGGGTTTCCTAAGTTATTGCATAATTACCCTCTTAAGGCTGAGTGAGCATTTAAAAGCACAATCTCTAAATTGTTTTGCCTATATAACATCTCTTCTATTGACATTATCATTTAAAAACGTTGTGATGGGGCATACCATTAAAACACTGCCTAGAAGTCGGGCTGTGCTGAGCACTACGTAAAGGCATAAAGGGAAGAGGAGTGGAATTGGGGCCACTCCTAACCCCACCCTGTTTGAGCCAGATGGCCTGAACAAAGCCACTTAATATCTTTGAGATTTTTTTTCAGCTGTAAAAATGTCTACTTAATACAGATATTGTGATGGAGAAATAAAATATGTAGCACCGCTTTGCATCGTGATAATGTAGGGTGTTATAATTATGTCAAAGCGATAATCAGTCATCAACTTTTGAGCACGTGGGATAGGGGAGGGCAGCATGCAAATTAAAATGTACTCATTTAACTAATAATGCAATCATTTCCAAAATATGCCTCAGACAAATGTAATTTTCGAAAGAATTGGCTGACTCAGATTGTATCTTGACATGTTAATTTATATCAGGGAGTATGATTGAGCCATAAACCCCATATAGTAGACACCAGTGAGAGACCACTCCTCTGTGTGTGTGTATGTGTGTGTGTGCCTTTTTTGGGCCTTATTCTTTTGTCCATACTGCTTTTTAAAAATTTATGTAAGTTATATATGAATATTTCCACTAGAACAGAAATATACCCAAAAAAAGAAGAAATTCTCTTTTTATACCTTCACCCATTATATTACATTTCTCTTCAAACACACTATAAATGAATATCAATAGGGGGGGAAACAACCATTGATGCAAAAAAATTATAAACCATATGAGACTATTTGCAGACTTCTACGTAAATAAATTTTAAAACCTAGAGCAAATTGACAATTTCCTAGGGAAATTCAGATTAGCAATATCAAACCCATTAGAGTTAGAAAGGTTAAAGAGACTGATTTCCATAGAACAAACAGAAAATTATTAAGTACTCCAAGAGAAAGCACAAGGCCCATATGATTTCACAAGGCAATTCTACCAAACCATTAATTTCAAGTATTAAAAAGAAAGGAAACTTCCTAATTTCTTTTAAGAAGCAAGCGTAACACTGATTTCTAAACTTCATACAGTACAAAGAAAAAAAAACTATTGGCAAATATCATTCATGAATATTGATACAAAAATTCTAAACAAAATATTAGCAAAAAGAATTCAATACCACATTAAGAAAATAACATTCCATAACCAAGTGGGATTTATTCCAGAAATGCAAATATGGCTTAATATTTGGAAATAAATTAATGTCATATACTATATTAATAAATCTAAGAAAAATATTGTTATCACCATAGAAGCTGAGAAAACCTTTGAATAAATCAACACGTATTCATCACAAAAACACTCAAGAAGATAGGAATTAAATAATAGTTTTTTAACATGATATGTATCTATCAACATAATAGAATATAAATGTGTGTGTGTGTGTGTGTGTGTGTGTGTTTACTCCTGAAGCTAGTTTCTTAGTTAATGGAAAAACAATATAGGCAATTTTCCTATGATTGGAAATAAGACAAGGATGTGCACTGTCTACTACTATTCAACATTGTACTAGAGGTATTAACCTGTACAATTAAACAAGAGAAATCAATTAGAGACATCAGAATGGGTAAAGAAGTAAAACTATCTATATTTCAGATGATATGATAGTATACCTGGAAACCTCCAGAAAAAAATCAATGATGAAATTAATTTAAACAATAACAGAATTCAGTGAAGTAGCAGGGCATAACATTAACATACAAAAATCAACAGCCTTTATACATACAAACAATAAACAGAAGACATCATGTTAGACATAATCTCATTTCCTATGGCAACAAACAAGATTAAGTATTTAGGATTAAATTTAATAAAAAAATGTGTGAGTAATTGAAAAATAAAAAGTATTAATATAAAAATATGTGATGACTATATGAGGAAATGTTAAAACACTGCTGAAAGATATGAAAATAGACTTGAAAATAGCAGAAAGACATCCTCTGTTCTTGGATGGGATGATTGAACATTATAAAGATATAAATTCTCACTAAATTAATTTGTAAATTTAATGCAATCCCAATAAAAATACCAATGAGCCATTTTATAGAGTTGGAAAATTTGATACTAAAGTTCATATAAAAAAACATACATGCAGGAATAACCAAGAAAACACTGAAAAATAAAAACTGTGTGGGGATTGGCTTTTCTAAGTATTAATACATATAAGTCACTATAATTAAAACATAGAAGTCACTATAATTAAAACAGTGTGGTGCTGGTGAATGAATAGGCACATGGACTGGTAAAATAGAACATAAAGTTAAAATTAGACCCAAATACCTATGGAGATGGTATGTGACAAAGATGGCACCTCAAGTCACTAAGGTAAAGATGAAATTTCTAATAAATTTGTGTGACAAAAATTTCTTGAATCAAGTCAAAAAACAACTGACAAACTGGGAGAAAATATTCAGAGCATATATACCATAGACAAAAGGCCAATATTCTATAATATAATGAACTTTTAAAAAATGAAGGGCCTCATACCCATGAGGATGGCTGTAATAGAAAAAATAACAGCAAATGTTGGTGAGGATGTGAAGAAATCAGAACCTTCGTAGGCTGCTTGTGGGAGTGTAAATAGTGTGGTTGCTTTGGAAAACAATTTGGCACTTCTTCAAAAAGTTAAAAACTACAGTTGACATATGACCCAGGAGTTCTACTCCTAGGTATTGCTCAAGAGAAATAAAAACGTACACCCACATAAAAACTTGCACGTGAATGTTCGCATCATGGCTTTTCATAAGTCAAAAAGTGGAAACAATCCAAATGTCCATGAATTGATAAATGAATAAACGACATGTTGTATTTGTCCATGCAATGAAATTTTGATCAGCCATAAAAAGGAATAAAAACTGATTTCCATTTTAACATGGTTAAACTTTCAAAACATGCTAAGTGAAAAAAGCGAGTCATAAATCTAAGCTGAGGGATGTTCAACAATGTAATCGATAAATTCGCTTAAAAAGGGTCAGCATTATGAAAGACAAAGAAACACTGAAAAACTTTTACTGACTGGAAGGAAGTAAAGACAAATGATAACCTGTGATCTGTATGATTCTAAATAGAATTTTGGTGAAATTTAAGTAAGAACTGTAGCTTAGTTAACAGTATTACCCTAACGTTAATTCCCTGGTTTCGATCATTGGCTGTAGTGACAGTATTAGAGAAAGGTGACTGAAGGGCATATGGAAACTCTCTGTGCTATTTTCTGTAAGTCGAAAAAAGCAACAACTGTACTGACGCCATTCTCCAAAGTTAACCTATGACACAAAGAAGTGAAGAGGAATAGAACTTAAACTAAAAGTGAATTTGTGCTCACTTACCTTAATTAAATGACAATGATTAAGATGAAGTGCCACAGCAGAAGGTTTCAATAGATACACAATGTATTAATTTTGGCAGAAGCTTACAACTAGGGCACCCAACAAACCTACAAATTCTCAGTGTGACAAAAAAGCTAGCCAACCCAAGAGTCAGTTCAATAACCTCTTACATGATTGAAGTGCTTATTGAAAGCATTATTAACCAGCTGCCCTCATTAAGCTGCTTCATTTAAATCTGTTTTGGATTTTATTCTAACAAGCCAAATTAGTATTATTTAGTGTTTAGCCATATGTCATTTTAAACTTGATTCCAAATCCAGAGGTAATTCATCATGTGGGTCTGTAATAGAAGCTTATGTCTTTTGTGGAGTGTAAGAGAATCAATATTATTACCTCATAATCACTCAATCATGGTCAAGACTATGTAGAAGGGTAAAACTGCCCCATCTCCTAATGCTTGCTGACAGTGGGGTATGGAGGAGCGCTTAGGGGATAGGCTAGCCCCCCAAATCACCACCTGTTTCACCAAAAGCAATTGTAGTGGTAATGACAGTAAAATTTATTTGTGCAAATAATTGAAACTGCTTTAATCTTATGTAAATTTTGTGTTTGCTATTTCGTATTGGTATGTAACATATGCTCTAAGTAAAAATACCATGTTTGCTATGAACGACAGTGTCAAGGCAAGTCCCCTGGCACTGCTTTCCAACCAAAACTGGATCCCTCATGTTCTTATCTTACTATGAATATGGCAATCACAAGCTGAGGTTTATCAGGTTATTCCTACTGTTATTTGACTGTAATTTGTATCTAGTTTTTCAAGTCAGACAAAGAGAATTTTACCATACTCCCATGAAGGTAAGACTATCTTTTAATGTGGTGCACATGGGCCCAAAATGTACAAGTCCATTTTATTTGTATGAAATAGTAGTCCTCTTGTTACAAAATGTCTTTTGTGGGTTTATAGCCTGCACTGGAGAACATTTCTATCAGCATATTTCAAAATCTGGTACTGGGTACCACAGGAGGGCACTTACACACCCAGATAGTGATGACAATAGAGGCTGACTCTTCACCCTTGCCTGTATCCACACCCATGGACTCTTCACCCTCTGGGAAGTAGTTTGGCTACAGGAAACATAGGTTTATAAAGCTGGGGACCCAGGGCAGAGACTCAAGTGTCCAGGTTTAGGAATGGCACTAAGTCCAACAGAATAAAAATAGAATTCCAAAAAAAAAGACATAGGACACAATAAACAAAGAACAGACAGATATATCATGGAATAGAATAGATCCAATGCAAAACTGTAAAGTTACCTGCAAAAGAATGAAACTAGACTGTTGTCTGTCATCACATACCAAAATTAACTCAAAATGGATTAAGGATCTGAATATAAGACCTGAAACAATAAAATGCATAGAAGAAAACATAGGAATTAAACTCAAGGACCTTGGACTTAAAGAGGATTTTATGAATTTGACCTCAAAGGCAAGGGAAGTAAAAACCAAAATAAATGAATGGGACTACACCAAACTAAAAAGCTTCTGCTCAGCAAAAGAAACTGTCAACCAGGTAAAGAGACAACCATCTGAATAGGAAAATATATTTGCAAGCAACACCTCCAATAAGGGACTAATATCCAAAATATACAAAGAACTCATACGACTCAATAACGATAAAAAAAAAAAAATGACCCAATCAAAAAATGGGCAGAGGACCTGAATAGACACTTCTCCCTAGAGGACATACAAATGGCCAACAAATATATGAAAAGATGCTCAACATCGCTAGCTATTAGGGAAGTGCAAATCAAAACCACAATGAGATACCATCTCACACCTGTTAGAATAGCTGTTATCAACAGGCCAAGTAATAACAAATGTTAGAGAGGATGTGGAGAAAAAGGAACCCTCATATACTGCTGGTGGGACTGCAAATGGGTACAACCACTATGGAAAACAGTATGGAGGTTCCTCAAAAATCTAAGAATTGATCTACTATGTGATCTAGCGATCCCTCTACTGGGTATTTATCCCAAAGACTTGAAAACCCATATCTGAAAAGATATTTGCACACCGATGTTCATAGCAGCACCATTCACAGTGGCCAGGACATGGAAGCAACTGAAGTGTGCTATGATAGATGAGTGGCTAAAGAAGCTATGATATATATGTATATATACACACACAATGGAATATTACTCAGCCATAAGAAGAGATGAAATACTGCCATTTGCAACAACCTGGACGGACTTCGTGATAATCATGCTAAGTGAAATAAGCCAGATAGAAAAAGTTGAAAGTCACATGATAACACTTATATGTGGTATATACACCTAAAAGCAACAAATGAACTGGATAAACAGCGACTCAGGGACATGAACAATGGACTAGTGGTCACCAGAGGGTAGGGGTTAGGGGAGGAGGGAAGAGGAAGGCAGGGTAAAGGGGGGTCAAATATATGGGAGAGAGTTGGGGGAAGGTGAAGTGGGTAAAGAGGATCAAATATATGGTAGCTGAAGGAAACTGGACTTTGGGTGGTAAACACACAATAGAATATACATATGTTAAATGATAATGTACATCCGAAAATTATATAATTGTATTAACCAATGTTACCCCAATAAACTTCATAAAAATAAAAAGAAAAAAAAAAGAAAGTAACAAATCAGAAGAAAATATTTACATCATTTATAACTAACAACAGATAAATATGTAGTACATACAAATTATTGAGAAAACAACAACTCAGTGGGAAAATGTACCAGTGATATGAACAGGGAATTTTCTGATTTTTTCTGGAGAAAAAAAACAAATAGCTAGCAAATATATAAAAGGGTGTTCAAATGCAACATAATCAAGGCAATGCAAATTGAAATAATAAATGATTTTTGCCATCAGTTTTGCAATAGTAAAAGGTATTTATAATGTTCAGGATAAAAGTGAATGTGAGGAAATAGAACCTCTATTATACTAGTGGAAAGACTATAAATTGTCACCGCATTGTAGAAAGATAATTTGGCTATATCTCTCAGTTTAAATTTTCTATAGCTTTCAAGATAGTAATTTTTCATCCCAGCAACAGTTGTGTACATGCACCCAAGGAAGGATACCTACGAATGTTCATTGTATTATTGTTTAAACTATTAGAAAAAATTTAAACAATCTAAATGCTCGTTAGTAAAATAATAATATGGAATAATATTGTCAAATAAACTGTACAAACTGTGGAATACTAGGCAGTGAACATAAAGAATGAGGCAAAGCTCAATGTACAACATAGAGAGCTCTCTAGGATGTAATTTTCTAAGTGATAAATCAAGTCACAGAGTGAAAGCAACAGTTTAATCCCTATATATTTTAAGGAAAGCTACAAAATAGACCTTGCATTTATGCACATGTTATAAGTGCATTTAAAAGGTCTGGAAAGAGTAAACGGACAACAAAAGTTATGTCTGGGGATTGGCATGGGAATCAAATTTAAAGAAAGCCATTGAATTTTGCAATTGGAACATCATTGACTTTTGAATATCAAGTCTCATGAGAGTTGTGAGAGAAGAAACAAAACTGAAGAAGTGAATGAATTGAGGGAGGTGAGAAGGGGGAGTGAGCACAGAATGAACGAAGATGCAAAGTCTCAGAGAAAAAGGAAAAAAAATGTACTATGATCACAAGGCACAGGAAGGAAGGGGTTTGTGGTATGGATGAGCTCAGTCAGACAGCTGTGATGTCTGAAGATAAAAGGACTTCTGAACTCGATTACAGTCAGAATTCAGGGATGTATCTTCAAAGATCACATTGGTTTTAGCTGTTTTCCAAGGCATGAAAAATCATCATGATAATAACAGTTTACTCTAGAGGTGCTTTAACAACATATTTTACATACGTAGTTGAGGAAAATCTTCATTATTAGTAGATATTTCACAACGAGTTGCAAAAGTCGGTATGATTTATTTATTTATTTAAAAATAAATGTGTATTCTATTTTCAGTTAAGTCATCAATTTGGCACTTCAACTAGAATGCCCTAGAATTACTTTTTTCTTAATTTCTTCTCTGATTGAAGGTCAGGCAGCACTTAGAATGCATGTTTATATGGAAGTTTCTTTGATAAAATGAGGATTTTAAATAAGTATTTTTTAACTGAAAAGTGCAATTTGGGGTTTTGTTTAAAAGTTTTATTGAAGTATAGAATTCATATCACAAAATTATCCTGTTTTAAGTGCACAATTCAGTTTCACACATTTACAAAATCGTGTACCCACTGCTGCAATCCAATTATAGAGCTTTTCCTTCACCCCCAGAAGACCCCTCTACTCATAGCAGTCAATTCTTTTTTCCACCCTTAGCCCAGGGCAACCACTAATTTATTTTTTGTCTCTATAGATTTGTAAAAAGGGAAATTTCGAAATAAAATTTTTATAGACTTGTTGAACCCTCACAATGTCTTCATCTACTAATAACATCCAATTTTATGTGAGAGAAAATAACTTCTCTCTTAGCAGTTGAAGTCCTCAAGTATGAGTTATTCAGTCTAGATTAGAATAGCACATCACAGAAGGGAGCCTGGAGAACAAGAGTTGGTGGTTCTCCAAGTCCCATAGAACAGTTGGGGATGAGAGTGAGGGACCACTTCAGTGCTCCAAGTTTCAAGATGCAGTTTAGAGTGGATGTAGATCACTTAAAATCTGGTTTTCTTGATGTCTGTCCACCAGCAGGAGTTGAACATATCTTATTATCTGGAGTTTCCAGGCTAACTACCAAATAAAAGATACAAATACATAATCATTTTCATCATGCCATCTCCCAAGGAAAAATTTTAACTCTCAGAAGTAGTGCAGGAAACCCATGAGGAAGAAGAGAAGCGTTTTTCTGCTGACTCATAATTTATAAGTCACTTCTCAATCAATGGGATCTGTTCTGTACATTACTTACTAGACATTATAATACAATTAGTACTATCCCCCTACCCCTCTTTCAAATTATGACCTTACAGATCTTCTAGGAAAACAAAGCAATTCCATAAACTCTACCTTTTACTGGTTGCTCCCTTGACTTAGCTGAATCTGTAAAATCAGTACTTGTAAGTTGTTTATTAAATTCTGGCCAAGGTCATACTCTGTCTGTGGAGGATGGGAGGTCGCAATTTCATTCCCTTAATTGTTAGGATATAAATTATTATGTGCTCTCAATCTACTTGATTTCTACTAGCCCGATTTACTAAAAGCAACTCACAGAATAGTGGTGTTTTGTTAGCCCTGCCGAGTGATGGCTCCCAAATATCACCTGTTGCTAAGACAGGGCTGAGTTTATCACTTACACTGGGAAGAAAGAACCACACTTTCTTACAGCTTTGGCAGTGTCTCAAAGAGGGGAAGGTCAACTTATTGAGAATTTGAAGTTTGGTTTAAGGTAGGTCCTTTAATACAGATGCTTGATTAGAATTGGGTAAGGATCAGATAAAACAGTTCGAGATTAGTGGAATGAAAGACATCTGTAGAGAGGAGCTAGAAATCATGTATCCCCAAAGGGTATGATGACCAGTTCCAGGTTCTAATCCTGACTCTGGAGTCCATTAGACACCCCTGTTTCCTTTTAATAATTCTTTGTTCTCTAACCTGGTCTGACAGACTTTTATTTGTAACCCAAGTTAGATCTCCTATTTAAAACCAAAAGAGCTATTTCTAAGAAAAGTAGCAACACCATCATTGCTCATTATGAGATGTTTGGGCGTTTGTGACAGTAGATATAGCAAATTTATGCTAAAAATTATTTCCTTATTCTCTGGACTTGAAACTCTCAAGGGCAAGGTTCTTGGAAAATATTTTTTGGGAAGGCTCTTTTGGATGAAAAATGTACCTTTCAGATTGTCACAGTTTAAAAATTCCATTGAAATAATATGGGAAACCATTTCCTCCTAGATTTCTGTCATTTGTAAGAGACATTTTGGAACTCAGGTTTGAGTCTGTTGCCAAGTAGAACAAAATAATTTTGAGAAAATTATTTTGGAGAATTTTTATGGTAAAACATCTTCTTGTTAAACTCAAAACAAATGATTATATATTTTTATCATATTTCATCTACATGTATTTGCAAAGCTATTTTATCTGCACTTTTAGCTGTAGAGACAAATCATTGAAAAAGATTTATGTTATGCTCAGTCTCCCATGCTAACCAGGATAAAAGATTTCATTGCAACCAAACAGCTTCAAATACTCTGATATTATTTTCCAAGTGAAAAAGTTTTGCTTTGTTTTTCAGATTTTATCTTGAAATTTTAAAATATATTTAGAAAAAAGAGTTTGAGGTATATGGTTTACTCAGAAGGGGCTTACATTTTTAACAGTTGGGGAGATTGGGGAGACTACTGTAATCATATAGTAAGTGTCCCGAGAATGGTTTTAGTATTCTTCCGTTAGTATATACTACAGGCTGTTGACCATGTCTGGGGCAGAACAAAGACACCAGAAATATGATGATCCACACACTTCAGCTTTCTGGTTTCATTAAAATGGAGCCAAACAAGTAGGTCTTGCACGACCTCAGCTTTGCTCTTGGAATCACCCCGTGCCCTCTTCACACATTCCTGGCATGTCTTTTACTCTCTTGTGGCAGAGAGCAAGTGGAGTTGCCAGGTTACTGTTGACGAAGAATAATTTTTGGAAACCGAAAGTCACTGTCCTGATTCTGAATGATTCATCGTGCACTCTGGGGCATGTTATGAATGTTAAACAGTTAACTATCTCTGGCACTTAATCTATTTAATCTTGCTCAACTCATACATAACTTGAGTGCCTACATTTTTGTTTTTTCTTTCAAATATAAAATAGTTGGGTTACATTTCCCTTTCAACAGATTCAGAAGTATATGGCATAATCATTTGGTATTAAACTGTAAAAACAAAATGAATGTTAACTAAATTAAGAAAAATGAGAGGTGAACTTTCAGCTTTCCACATCATCTATTAAGACATCTAATTGGATTTAACCCCTAAACCCCAAAAGTTTTGGAATATGATAAATTTAACTCAGTTTTTAGCCTCTTTTGATCAGCAGATCTGAGGTATAATCCTAGGCAGTTTTCAGAGCCATTCTTCCAAAAGATTTATTGAGTTATGTGATTTTAGCTAAGCCGCATTTTCTCATCTGTAAAATGGAGAATGATCTCATAGAATTGAGTAGATTGTAAGTGAAACATCCATCTATATTATGTACATCAGTAGATACATAAGTGGTAACTATATACTATTTTATTGAAGATACTTTCATTTGGTTCGGTGTTCAAAAGATTCAGTTATATGTTGTATCTTTTGAAATCTTTTCACTTGTTTACCTGCCACATAATTCCCCTCCTTGTAGTCAACTGATGTATCAGTTTGTATATCTTGATATATTCTGTATATCTAAAAGCAAAAATGTATATTCTCAGCTTTTTTTAAAAAACATGAATGAAATCATACTATTTCATGTTTCCTTTTTATCACTTAAAATGTATCTTAGTTATTCATATCAGTTTTTAAACAATTGTGGCTAAATTAATTTAGGCATAGCTGTATGTGTGTGTGTGTATGGGTGTGTTAGCTGGTGTGTCCTAAATCCAATTACAAGTTCTAACCCTTAACTACTGGATATTCCATCCGTTCAATAAATATTTATTGAAGGCCTACCATGAGTCAGGTTAGACTCTGGCCAAGAACAAAACAGGCACAGTCACGTCTTTCCCATTCTAGTGAATAAGAGGCTGTACGTTCCATTTTGCCCCATCCTTTGCGGTGTGGTGTTTCAGAGCCCCACTGGCCCTCGGTGGCTGGCTGACAGGCTCTGGATTGTCCAGGATCCCTGTGGTGCGAGGTTGGGTGCTGAAGCAAAGACCCGCAGAGGAGTCTGGAATGACTGGAACCCTGCGGGAAGCCTGGAGCTCCATGCAGGTCCAGACGCGCGGATGAAAGGGAGGCCCCGGGACAGGGAGGTAACCGTTGCGGGAATGCGGGGGTCCTCGGGGTGACTTTGGGGCATAGGTCCCGGATGTGAGAGTGTATACGTTTATGTTCGTGTCCCCTCCGCGCCGCGAGCAGCAAACCCGTACCTAGACGACCACTTCCATAACTACCTCACTTTACTCAGTAGGAAACCTAGGCCTCGGATGGTGAAGGTCCTGGCTGATGCCCACCTCGCCGGGAGGACGTGAGGGAACACAGACAGGGTCAATTCACAGCGATTTCAACAAAGCTTATTAAGGAATCGAGCACTTTTGGATGTCTACTGGAAACCTGTGCGGCAGTAAAGCCTCAATCTCAGAGTCGGTGGCGGGAGCCGAGCGCTGGAGGTGCGGCTCAGGCCCCAGCCCTTTAAAGTCTCGGCGCGCGGGAACCGCAGCCCAACAGCCACAGGCAGACAGGGCCGACAGGCGGGGCAGGTGGGCGCGCACCCCGGCCGGCCAACGACCGTCTCGGCCCCGCCCCCTCGCCGATGCCTGTCCAATCAGCAACTCTCTTTCAGCCCGCCCCTGTTCGCCCCCCCACAACCCGCGCCTAGGAAAGGCGGGGGCGGGACTCCTCTCAGTGTGTCTGGGCGAGTGCCGAAGTCGCGCGCTCTCCCGGAGTTTCGAACGCAGTTGGCCCTCCAGGCGGAAAAAAAATACGAGAGCGGCGGCCAATGGCTCTGCAGAAAGGACCCGCGCACTGCTCCAGCTCCGCCCCGTTCTGCTAGAAAGAAGTCTAGGCCCGGCCATTGGCTAGCGCAATCTGTCACTCGTCGCTGCGGCCATCCGGAAGGGGCCTCGCGGTGATTGGTTCCGCCCAGGCGCGAAATGTAACGCGGGAAAAACCGGAGTAGGGACCCCGGCGGCAGGTTGTTATTTTCGGGGGTTCAGGGCTGTTGAGTCCTGCTTTCCTGTCACCGCAAGCCAGGCCGCCCACTGCTTCCCGCCGCTGCAGCCTGCTTTGGGGAATACAAAAAGCGAAGGACGGGCTTGATTCAAGGTTGGGGTCCAGCCCTGGACGCCCGGTGACCGCCGAGCTGCTCTGCTCCTTCTCTGGCTGCCGCTCAGGAGGATTCGGGAAACGTCCGCCGGCCATGAGCCCGCGGGACTGAGAGCCAGTGACTCGGAGCAGCGCGGGCTAGTGGAGCGAAGAGCTAGACTCGGGCTCAGGGAGTGTGGTCCGTGTCCGCCGGAGCTGCGGATCGGGGCCGGGCGATGATCCGGGGCGTGGAGGCGCCGATGGCGGACAACCCACCGCAGCCGCCGCCGGTCATCTTCTGCCACGACTCCCCGAAGCGGGTGCTGGTGTCAGTCATCAGGACGACCCCGATCAAGCCTACGTGCGGTGGCGGAGGGGAGCCGGAGCCGCCACCGCCGCTCATCCCCACCAGTCCGGGTTTCAGCGACTTCATGGTGTACCCGTGGCGCTGGGGCGAGAACGCGCACAATGTGACGCTCAGCCCCGGAGCCGCGGGAGGCGCCGCCTCGGCAGCCTTGCCCGCCGCTGCCGCCCAGCACCAGGGGCTTCGCGGCCGGGGTGCGCCCCCGCCTGCCGCCTCGGCGGGTGAGGACGAGGAGGAAGCGAGCAGCCCGGACAGCGGCCACCTCAAGGTGAGCGGCGCGGGCGGGCGGGGCGCGGGGCAGCCTGGCGGTTAACGGCGCAGCGGAGGAGCCGGCAGCGCCCGCGGACGCTGCTGGCGGGGCGGGGCCGAGTTTAAAACGCGGGGTCGCCGGGGCGGCGGCGGGGCGGTGGCGGGTGACAGGACATTGACGTCACTGCCGCGCGCCAAAAACCGGGCCCCGCAGGGGGAGGCGGGCAGGCGTCCATGTGACGGCAGCTGGTGGGGCCCGGGCCGACCCGAGGCGACGAGCCAGCAGGTGCGGTGGACCGGAGCGCAGCCTGCGGTCACGGAGGAAGCGGGTCAATCCTCCCTGCAAACCCCTGGACAGACCGCTGAGTCCTCTCTGGCCCGAGAGGGAGGAAGGAGCCATCTCCTTGAGCTGTTCTGGGTGCGGGAAGGGAGGGAGTTGCACAGTTTGTTCTCTACCACCGCAGATACCCCGGCCCTGGTCTCGCTAAAGATGCCCTGAAGAGATAGCTGAAGAGCGAGAAGGGACGGTGGGGAATCTCCCGCAGCGCAAGATGGGCCCTTGCTGTCTTTCATTCATCCAGAGTACTACTTTTCTAGGTGCTGAACAGCACAGCAGAATGGGACGCCGTTGTTGCCAACCTCGAATTGCTCGCACTCTCAGACTGTTTAGGGCTGACATGGTTGTGACTACCTGATTCGAACCTACATTTTTTGAGTCAGGCAACTGAAGCTTAAAGGAATTGGTGAAAGGATCTCCCCAAGGTCACATAGGTGGTGAAAAAGCTGGGCCTATAGTTGAGTTTCCATGGCTACTAGGCTTGAAGCATGTGTCCTGAGTGCCTCTCTGCGGACATAAACTTACCTCTATAGACTAAACTCCAGGAGGGGCCAGGTCATTTCTCTCCGGTAGACAATTTGACTTTAATACATTACACACTATAAATAGTGAATAAAGGTGCTCACTAAATAGATGTGTAATGAATGGATGGTGTAAAATAAGATTACTATTAAGGTTCTATTAGTTAAGTGGCTATATAAGATAAGCACTTTGCCAAAGATAAAACAAGGAAGTCACCTAGTGGCAAAGTGCTTCTGTATTTGCAAATACTGTATTTATAAATTGAAACAAGTTTGATCATTTTACATGCAGTAGCAAAAATGTGGAAACTCCCATGTTGATACACTTTGTAACTAATGGCATTGTTATTAAAGAACTATAAAGTTATAAAACTATGTGCTTTGACACACTTAGACTCCGAAGCTCTACTTCAGTAAAAATTTGAAAGAACAAGCAATAGAAATATTCATAATAGTGCTGAATGAGTTTGTGAAGGGACCAATTACTGTTGGCTATCTCTAGGTAGCCCTTAAGTATTAGTAAGATGGATGGTTATCCTAGATATTTTCCTGTGTTAACAGATTTACATGCTTAGTCCTTTTTTTTTTATTTTTAAAAAAAAACATTAAGTAATATAGTTGAACAACATAAAGGCATATATGCACAAATACTTGTAGAAAACTTTTTATTTATTATAACAATCTAATTTCAGGTTGTCCAAGATTAATATTGTAGATAATGAAATCTGCAGGTATGTTCTTTTTGGCTTTAAACAGACTATCTTTACACAAACCTTTATAAAAGTTGCTCACACAATGCATAAGTTTGAATTTTATTTCTACTTTGCCTACCTCTTTTCGGTGGTAAAATATACCAGAAGTTATGAAGAACATGTTAAAGTGAAAAGGCTGTTTTATATTTCATTTTTTTCCTCCTCACAGTCTTTTGTATTGTAACTGATAAATTTTTAGATGAATTGATCCTAACTTTGCCTTTTATCAATGGAACAACCCAAATACAGCTCCAAAAATTTCACTCATTTAGCTTCCCCATCTTGTGGGGAAGGGAGGGTTAGAGGAAGTCTGGAACTTTAAGGAAGTTTGATTTGTGATCAGTATACTCTAGACTAAAAGTAGGGAGTCCCAGTCCCCTTTGTTTTGCTTGGGGAAAGTGCCAGTCGTTCTTTATCTCCACATGCATCATGGGTGAATCATGTTGACTTTTGGGGAAGATAGGAGACAAGTCTGCAAAAAGGCTGGTGCCAGTAACATGCACCCCTCTATCCACTTTTCAGTGTGCAGGTGACAGGCAATGACAGCTGTGGTTTTGAGAACATTTGTGTTCATTGGCTGTCTATTTGTTGCTGCTGCTCCCAAGGGAGGTGTTAACATCTGAGTCCTGCACACCTGGTGTCAGCTTCTGCTTGGTCTCCTTTGTTCCTGTCCAACACTGCCTCCCCTGTCTGTGGGGAGAATATACATCATCTACCTTTATTTTGGTCCCTCGTTGCAAGATTACTTAGAACTCTTGAGATATAATTACATGTGGCACTATCCTCCAGGTTGTAGAATTTTGGGAGGGAAGGGAGCAAGCCTAATTTCCTTCTGCCATAGGATATTCCAAGCCTGCCCACTATGTGCCTTTGTGCCCTCCACTCAGACTTCATTAATGAAGTTACATCTCCACTGTGGGACCTGCTGTGTGGTTTGGCTTCTCTACTCAGCCTCAGATAACCATTCACCCTTCAGGACTTGCCAGCTGCCTATCCTACTTCCCCTTCCTAACCTGCACACTTCAACCATCTAGACTGCACACAAGCCTTACAAATAGCTGATTAGTACATAGTAATTACCATATTAAACATTACATGTTAACATTGTAGCTAGCATTTACTGCCTGGCACAGCAAATCGCTGTGCTCTGTGTTGAATATTTTTAATTCCTTATTTTGCCTTGTTTACTTGACAAAGAAGGAGTCATCAGAGAAGAGTCCCAAGATTAAATGTAGTTAACATCATACAATAAATGGAAGAACTGATAAGAAACTTCCAGAGCCCTTGCTCTTAATCCCTACATGGTATTATTCGTATATATGATGTGTAAATTAACTTTAGGGATTTATTATATTTTAATATTAAGCTGATACAAGTAGCCTAATGATGTACACACTATACCTATTTATCTCAATTGAGATACTTTATCAGGGTACATACAACATAATAGATAAATATAAATTAAGACTTGGAAAGTTTTGCAGATAGCTCAAGATGGCAGGTAGAGTTAGGATGCAAATATGGGAGCTATGGGAAATTTGGATCTAAATCTAACTTCAAAAAGAGAAAAATGATAAATTACATTTTCTCATTTTCTTGTCAAGGTACACACCCCTCTGCGACCTATTTTTCTTCTAGGTTGTGTTTGAGCACTTTATTTCAATTTTACTTACTATAAAAATGTGTCAAGGACTTCTAGTTTTTTTAGTCATCCCATGAATACCAAGTTGTATATAACTTTTCTAAAGCCTAGGTAAATGTATACATGGTACTAAAGGGCTCGAGAAATAACTCAAATTTTATTAAACAGTTTTAAAGTTAGTTATGACATTGAGAACCCAAAACACTTATAATGAAATATTTTAGAAAAGAGTTTCAAAATCACTAAGCTACCTTCTGGAGGTATTGGGATTCTATTTTAAAAATTAATTTACTGAAGTATGCAAACGTTTTTGGCAGTTTAATCGTTTATCTTCTAGTAGCTTATTTTGTAGCAGTTGTTACATAATAGCAATGGGATGTCTTAGAATTTCTTGTTAACTTATTCTTGCAAATCAAGCAGTCTCAACAAGACTTCTCTTTTAGGCTACAGGTATACTTGATTGCTGATGAATTAGCACTCTATTATTGTCAAAATGTACCTAGAAACATTTTCTTATTGGTAAGGCCAAAATGAAAATGATCTTTTTAAAGTAGCACTGCTTATTTTTATATGTATGGTTAAAAGATGCTCTTAATACATTGATTTAGGGCATTAGATGATTATTTGCCTTGCCAAATTTTCTTAGTTCAAAGAATGCAGTTTGTGAAGCCTTACTTGTTTGTATATGGCTAGGATGTTATATTTTTTAGCTCTTCATTTCTCATCTGGAAAAATATAAATGTGTGGTTTGTAGCTGAAACAACATCTTATAGAGTTGCTGGGAGGCAGCCAAATGGTTAATGTTTTTTTATATATCCTTTCCTATTAAACATGCTTGTTTATTTTTTTTTACCAGAAACATAGAAAATAGTAATGGGTAATTTTGAAATTTTGATACTAATTAACTAATCAGTTATCTCAAGTTGTAATAGTCAAAAAAATGTTTTTATGTATTTAAAAAAATATTAGGAAAAGGATTCTTTCATGGCAGAGCTGTTGTATCATTATGGTTTTTACCCTGGTTTCTTAACAGAATCACTAGCCATTTTTATGGATCATAGATGCTGGTTTTATTTGTTTAGCATTTTTAAAACAATATTTAAAACAATTATTCATGATATGACCATAACCAGCAATAATCCATACAATTATTGTGGCTTAGTAAATGATGGCAGTGGATTCTCTAATTTTATTCGTGGTTAGATCCCTCTTTATTGATGCTGGGTGAACAGTTTTATCTGAAAATTGTATATAAATGTATCTAGCGAGGGTCACAGCCAAGGACTAAAGAAAGTGAAGGTGAAAGTATTTGATAACCAGCATTAATTGCCAAGTTGACTTGCTAATTTGGATTTAAGTAAGTCAAGGTCCTGTTATTCATTATAAGTTAAAACTTCTTAAAGGAAATATAGTGGAATATAATGGAAACTTCTATAAGGTTGGGAAAAAAACATCAATTATGTACATCTTTTGGCAGTCTCAGTGTCAACAAAGGATTAGTGAGATCTTTATCCCGTCAATAAATGTTTATTAACAATATGCCTAAAGCAAACTGCAGAATGCAACCTCAAAGTTTCAGTCTCAGCCTAAACATGGCTAACGTATGTCCTGTGAGGGTTGATTGCAGATGTGCTCCTCGTCCTGTTCATCTGGGTCCCAGAAGGAACATCCCCTGACTGGGACATGTAGGTCTCAAGGCACAGAGAAAAGAGAAATGGTAGAACCATGTGATGGCCTTTCAGAGCTTTTGCTCAGAAGTCACATATGTAATTCCCACCCACATTTTTTTTTTTTTTTTTTTTGCCAAAGCAAGTCACATGGCTAAATTGGCCTCATTGGGGCCCACAGTGAGAGAAGGGCAGTGACTATTTTTACCATAATCTGCTACAGTGCCTTTATACATTCCTTTTTATTTTTCATTTGTGGCCAAAAACACAACTTAAAATTTACCATCTTAACCATTTTTCAGTGTTAGCTATACACACATTGTTGTGCAATAGATAGATCTCTAGAAACTTTTTCATCTTGCAAACTTGAAACAATAGACCCACTAAACTCTCCTTTCTCCTTCCCCACACTCCTTGGCAACCACCATTCTACTTTCTGTTTCTAAGGGTTTGACTACTTTAAATACGTCATATAAGTGGAATCAAATAGTAATTTTCCTTTCGTGACTGGCGTATTTCACTTAGCATAATGTCCTTAAGGTTCATCCATGTTGTAACATATGGCAGGATTTCCTTCTTTTTTAAGGCTGAATATTCCGTTGTATTGTACATACCACATTTTCTTTATGCATTCATTTGTTGATCGACATTTAGATTGCTTCCACCTCTTGACTACTTAGGAAATAAATTTTAATATATAAGAAAATTTTAAACGTGGTTTTGCCTTTAAGACAACTCATCCATTTTAAGATTGAGCTTTTATTTCAAAGTGAAAATTCATTGAAGGCAATTTTACTATAGTTCATCAAGTTTTCAGGCTGATGTTTTTAAGCTTTTGGAAGGCTTTAGGTTTTTATATTAAAAGCAATAAAGGCATTTTCATTTTTGGTTGTAGTTGTACATGATCCTTTTATGAATTTTTCTTCATGTAACTCGTATGTGTAAAAATTTAACTTACCTGAGAAATAATAAATATTTTTTTCAAGTAAATGTTTATTTTAGATTAGTTTTAGAGACATAGAAATGTTAAGATAGTACAGGGAGTTCTCATTAAACTATGTACCCAGTTACCATATTTCTGACATTTTACATTTGTATAGTACATTTGCTTCAATTAATGAACTGAATTGGTACATGATTATTAACTGAAGTCCATAGTATATTCAGATTTCTTTAGTTTTTTAAAATTGAGCTGAAATTCACGTAACATCAAATTAACCATTTTAAAGTGTAATTCAGTGACATTTAATAATTCACAGTGTTATGCAACCATCACGTATTTCAAGTTCCAAAACATTTTCATCACTCCAAAAGAAAGCCCTGTATCCCTAATTCTGCTCTTTACAGTTAGTCTCTGGAAGACACCAATTTATTTTCTGTCTCTATGGACTTACCTGTTCTGGATATTTCATTACATGTGGCTTTTTTTTTTTTTTTTTTTTTTTTTGGTGTTCTCTCTGAGGCAATATGTGACCTTTTGTGTCTGGCTTATTTCACTTAGCATTTTTGAGGTTCATTTACTTTGTAGCATGTATCATTTCTATGACTCAGCATTCCATTGACCATGTATATGTACATTGTACCACATTGTCAAACTTTTCCACAGTGATTAAACCACTTTACATTCCCACCAGCAACATATGAGGTACCAATTTTTCCACATCATTACCTAAAAGCACTTTTAGTTTCTACTTATCTTACTATTCTTAAAAATATAACTTGGTTTGAAGTAGTATTTCATTGTGGTCTTTTGAAATAAATTTTTTCTTCGAGATTTGATTGAAGTGTAATTGACCTCATTATGGTTTTGATTTGTATTTCCCTCATGACTAATGATGTTGAGCATCTTTTCATGGGCCTGCTGGCCATTTGTATAACTACTATAGAGAAATGACTATTCAAGTCCTTTACTCATATTTTAATTGAATTATATTTTTGTTGTTGAATTGTAAAAGTTCTTTATATATCCTGGATACTAGACCCTTATCACATATAAGGTTTGCAAATATCTCCCATTATTCATTGTTCTGTTGTTTATGCTTTTGGTGCCATATCTGATAATCCATTGCCAAATACAAGGTTAAGAAGAATCATCCCTGTTTTCTTTTAAGAGTTTTATAGTTTTATCTCTGACATTTTGGAGTGTGATGCATTTTGGGTTAATTTTTTTTATTATATTGTGTGAAGTAGGAGTCTAACTTCCTTCCTTTACATGCAGAAATTCAGTTACCTTAGAACCACTTGTTGGAGAGACTGTTTGTTCCCACCGAGTGTTCTTGGCACTCTTGTTGAAAATTTTGCACCCTTGTTAAAAATCAGTTGGCCATAGATATAGGTTTATTTCTTGACTCAATTCTATTTCATTGGTCTGTATGTCTTTCTTTATGCCAGTATCACACTGTCTTGATTGCTATTGCTTTGTAGTAAGCTGTATAATAGGGAAGTGTGAGTCCTCCTGCTTTGTTCCTTTTAAACATTATTTTGGCTATTTGGATTATCTTGCAATTCTATAAGAGTGGAGGATTGCTTTTTTCCATTTCTGCATAAAAGGCATTTGGAATTTTAATAGGGATTGCATTGAATCTGCAGATCACTTTGGATAGCATTGCTATCTTTTATTAAGCCTTCCAATATAAGAACTGTGTCCCTCAAATTTTGATCTGTTGTGTTTTTGTTTTTATCCCTATCAAAGTCTTTTCTAATGTCCCTTGTAATTTCTTCTTTGACCCATTGGCTTTTTGACCCATATTTGTGAATTTTCTAGTTTTCCTTCTGTTATTGATTTATAATTTCATTCCATATGTGTCAGAGAAGGTACTTTGGATGATTTTTGTCTTTTAAAAAATTTATTGATATTTGCTTTGTGGCTTAACATATGCTTTATCTTGGGCAATGTTCCATGCACACTTGAGAAAAATGTATATTTTACTGTTTTTGTGTGGAATGTTCTGTATATGTCTGTTAGATTTAGTTGATTTATAGTGTTGTTCAAGTCTTCTATATCTTTGTTGACCTTCTATCTAGTTGTCGTATCCATTAATTGAAAGTGAAAGTCTATAGCAATTTTGAACTGTCTCTTCTTTCAGTTCTGCCACTTTTGCTTCATATAGTTTGAGGGCTCTGTTGTTAGGTATGCATGTGTTTATAATTGGTATCTCTTTTTCCATCCTGTCACTTTTAACCTATTTGTGTTTTTGAATCTAAAATGAGTCTCTTAAAGATAGCATAGAGTTGGATCATGTTTTTTTAAATCCATTCTGCCAATCTCTGCCTTTTAACTGGAGAATTTAATATTTACATTTAAAGCAATTACTTATAAAGAGGAATTTACTTCAGCCATTTTATTTATTTTCTATATGTCATATACCTATTTTGTTTCTCCATTCTTCCATTACTACCTTTGTGTTTTAACTGATTATTTTGTAGTGTAGCATTTTCATCTCTTGTTTCTTTTTTTTTTTTTTATCGATTACCCTGGGACTTTCAATTAACTCTTAAACGTAAGACAATCTATTTTGAATTAATAAACCTTAGTTTCAATAATATATAAAAACTCTTCCTATATAGCTCTTTCCCTCCCCCATTTTTGTTATTGTTGTCACAAATTACATTTTCTTATATTGTGTTTCCATTAATATAGATTTATCATCTTTTTATACATTTGTCTTTTAAATTATATAGGAAAGAGGAATCAAGCCAAAATACAATAATTCTGGCTTACGTAGTTACCTTTACTGGTGTTCTTTATTTCTTTGTATGGCTTTGAGTTATTGTGTAATTTCCATTTATTTCTGCCTGAAGAGCTCCCTTTTGTTTTCTTATAGGGCAGGTCTCCTAGCAATGAACTCTTTTAGCTTTTGTTTGTGTGGAAATGCTTAATTTCTTCATTTTTGAAGGATAATTTTGTTGAATATAAGATTATTGGTTGACTTTTGTTTTTCCTCTCTGCACTTTAAATATGTCTCCTATGGCTTTCTACAGTTTCTCTTGGGAAATCGGCTGTTAATGTTATTTGTGGATCCCCTGTGAGTGATGAATTGCTTCTTGCTGCTTTTGAGATTCTGTCTTTCGATGGTTTGATAAATGTCTCAAGGTGTATCTCTTTTTGAGGTTCATTGAGCTTTTTGGCTGTTTAGATGTGTTTTCTCAAATTGGGGGGTTTGTAGCCATTATTTCTTCAAATATTATTTCTGCATCTTTCTTGCCTTCTGGGTTTCCAGTTGTGTGTGTGTTGGTATACTTGGTGCTGTGGTCTGAATGTTTGTGACCCATCCCAAAATTTGTATGTTGAGACTCTGAACCCCAAAGATGATGGTATTAGAAGGTGCTTAGGTCATGGGAGCCCTCATGAGTCAGATTAGTGCCTTTATCAAAGAGGTTTTAGAGATCCTTTCTCCTTCTACCACATGGGGACACGGTGAGAAGGCACTAGCTGTGAACCAAGAAGGAGGGCTCTTATCTGGTTGTGGTGGCACCTAGATGTTGGAATTTCTAGCCTCTAGGACTGTGAGAAATAAATTTCTGTTGTTTGTAACTTACCGAGTCTGTGGTGCTTTGTTACAGCAGTCTGAACGGACTAAAACACTTGATGTTCTACAGGTGTCTTAGGCTCTGTTCATTTTTTTCTTTTTCTGTTGCTCAGACTGGATAATTTCAATTGACTTATCTTCAGATTTGTTGATTCTTTTTTCCTGCCATTTCAAATCTTCCATTAAAACTCTAATTAAGTTTTCGTTTGTCATTGTACTTTTTAGCTCCAGAATTTCTTTTTAAAAAATAACTTCTGTTTCTTTATTGATATTCTTTATTTGTTGAAAGTGTTCTCTTGGTTTCCTTTTCTTCTTTGTCCATGGTTTCCATTACCCCTTTTGGCATACCTAAGACAGTTTATTTAAAGTCTGTCTAGTAACTCCAGTTTCTATTTCTGTTCTCATGGTCTGTTGCTATTAAGTTTTCCTTTGTATGGATCATACTTTTGTTTCTTTGCATGTCTTGTAATATTTTGTTGAAATCTGAATGGTTTGAATATTATAATGTGGAGACTCTGGAAATCACATTCTTCTCTCAAAGTTTGTTTTTTGTTGCACGCTGTGGGTTCTAGTTTGGTGACTTTTCTAGACTATTTTTGTAAACTCTATTTATTGTGTTTGTTTTCTAAAGTATGTTTCTTTAGCTTGTGGTAGGCTTACATTTTGAGAGAGAGCACCTTGAATACCTCGAGACCCCACCCCCCAAAAAAAGGTGGGGGGAAACTCCTAATTTTTACAGAATAGCTCTGTGCTATAAATTTCCTTCAGTGCTCTACCAGGCTGTTTACAACTCTGCCTTAGCCTTCACTTCCTGCATGTGCTGAGCCTAAGATCAGTCAGAGGTGAAAGCCGAGGGTCTTTGGGTCTATTCTGAGCATGCTTCCTGCTTTGGGCTGGTGTTTGGCTTTCTAAATTCCTATCTTTAGGATTCACGGGCACTTTTCAATGCCCTAATTTCCCAAAGAAACTCTCTCCCCAGCTTTTCCTCCCAGGCTTTTGGCATATTTGCTCAATTGAATTCTTTCACCCCCAGGTGGCAGCAAGTTGTCATTTGCCTTACAAGGGTTTTGAGCAGAGCTCTCTGTGTTGGCTCTTCCACCCTGAGAGTTCTAAGTTAAGCAAAACAAAGAGAAGCACCTTGCCTCAGTCCTTCAGGAAGCCCCCAGACAGGTCAAAATAGTGTTTCATTATAAGGTCTGTTCTGCTCTCTCTGAAACCTGAGACTGGGTTTTCACAGGGAGAATGAAGGCTGCTGTTTTCAAGACTGCTGTGGAGGAGTGGGAGAGGCAAGAGCAAGTAAAAAAAAAAAAAAAAAAAAAAACAAAAAAAAAAAACGCAAAACTTTTCTACTGTTTTAAGTTGCCTTTTTCTTGATTCAGTGTTTGCTGAGTTGCTGGAAATATCTATTTTCTGGAGTTGTGACCAAGCTGATTCTGATAGTTTGATTTTTTCAGTGATCTGTGAAGGGGTGAGTTCTTAGAAGTATCTACTCTATCATTTTTGGCGATGTCAAAGATTTTTTTAAAATTATGATATTTTGCTTTAATGTGCGGAGGCCAAGAAATTAGATTAATGTTTATGCAAATTGTTAACAGGATGGAATTCGACGTGGTAGACCCAGAGCAGATACTGTCCGGGATTTAATAAATGAAGGAGAGCATTCGTCCAGCAGAATCCGTTGTAACATCTGTAACAGGGTGTTTCCAAGGGAAAAATCTCTCCAGGCTCACAAAAGGACTCATACAGGTAAGTTGGGCAAATTATAGAGAATGCTAAAAATAATACTTGAAATCTGATTTGATGTTTGGGTTTATATATCGTTTTAGTTGCCTTATATTTTCTTATTGTAAAATTTTTCCAAATAGGCACTGTGTAGTCAGTTTCTTTTTAGGTGGAGAGGGATGGTTTTTTTGAACATTGGTACCACGTGACTTGGTTATTATGGTAATTAATCTAGTTAGCACAGGAATGTTGTGGCTTAATTTAGTTCTATTCTTCTACTTGTTTTTTACTTGATATACCCTTCAGTTGTCTGTATAATTGTTTAAACTGATTTGTAGGTCAAATACTAAAGTAGTAATTGTCAAGTTTTTAAATAGAATTTCTAGAGTCCTCAGTATGCCCTGAGAGTGTTTGACCTAGCCATTAGATCTAAGCTGAAGTATAAATTTTCAGAATTAAATGTATAGTAGGTAGTTATCCCAAGACTATCATACATCTTTATTTGTATAGAGAAATTGTACTTGCATTTTAAATACCATATAGAGAGTGAAAAATAGTAATAGGGAGAGAATCCTTGTTCCTCTCACAGAGAGCCTCAGAAGAAGGAGCCTATGATTCTAATAATTTACAGATGAGAAACTGAGGCAGCAAAACCCAAATACCACTGCCTACAATCTCTCATAACCTGAAGTCTAGATCTATGCTGGCCATTACAGTAGCGCATGTAGCTCTTGCGCTCTTTAAATGTTCCTATTTTAAATTGAGATGGGTAGACCATAGAGTACATGTTGCCAATGTAGATAAGCTTCAAGACCTGATCTACCACTAACCCACTGTGCATCAGCTGATATTTGCAGGCCTCAGCCTACTATGCTGTATGCCAGGGAAATGAGCCCAATGTCTCCATGGTATAGTTTAGTTTTAATAGTATCTGCTTTGTTAAAAGCTTTTCTGCTACTATATTAAATAACTTCCCTATCTTTTGTGTCATATTAACGTATGTCCAACATTATAACCATTTAGTACATTTCTAAATAATGAGAACTTTAGGGAAGACTAGTTACTGTTCTTTGAGTCATATTGGAAGAACCAGTATTTAATTGTTGATCAAAGAATATTATTTCAAGAAATAAGTTTAATTATGATCAACATTTTTGAGCGCTTTCTTGAGCCTAGCATGGTGTTTAGTATAGGAATTGAAACGGAGTACAATGCATTTTTGTATAAAGGGAGGAGTCCCATGATACATGAACAACATGGGATACTAAGTAAGAGGATATAGAGCTCAATTATTTGGAGGTAAGGGAGTTTCACTGAGCGCCTACAGGACTGAGATTTGAATGGGCAGAGAAGATACGATTTTCAAGTAGTAGAACAAGAGGTAAAACTGCCTTCTGGCTAAAATGAATCTCAGGAGTGAAGTGAAGGTTAAACCCTGCCCTCTAATCCAGTAGCTACAGTATAGATCTTAGGTGCCATTTAGAAGTCAGCAGATAATTTTCATTTATCCAAGGAGTATAGATAGTAGGGTGACGTAGTGATTTAGGGGGTAGTTGGTATGACAAAAACAAGAGTTCTGTGCCAGCTACTTTGGAAGTAGTGTGCAGAGGGATTGACTAGAGGCTAGCTAGGATTTGTTCTAGGTGGGAGGGGCTGCTAGTCTGACCAGGGGAAGTTGCAATAAGAAGTAGGAGTGGGAGATATTTTAAAGTATCAGCAAGAGCTAGTGATTTGGATTATGGGGAGAAAAAATATGGGATAACCTGAAGATGATAGCTTCAAGGATTTGAACCTGGGTACCTAAAAGCCCAAGGCCTAAAGAAAATATTGTATGTCCAAGTGGACAGCTGCTTGGTATAGAAGTACTATTAGCATTTCCACTTAAAGCTCTGTAGAGGCTGTGACATGTTTTATTGTTGTTTGGGGTCATGATCTATCTAAAGGTTGATTCTCTTCCCCTGCCCCTTCTTCTCACTTCATTGTATCAAATAATATATAACATCTTTCTGCTTAGGTGAGAGACCCTACCTGTGTGATTATCCAGACTGTGGAAAAGCTTTTGTTCAGAGTGGACAGCTCAAAACACATCAACGTCTTCATACCGGAGAGAAACCTTTTGTTTGTTCAGAAAATGGTATGGTATTAGGAGTTAAGTATATGTAATAACTAGTTGTGAGTTGATAGTTAAAATATCTATTGCCTAAGTTTTTTAAGAGGAGAGATTTTTGATCAAGGTTTTATAAAACATCATAAATTTTCTTGCTGATTTTGATCCATATTCAATTTCTGGGAAAAGATTGAGTTTTGAATAAGGTACTCCTTTTTGGATGAAAATCTGACAGGGCACTTAAATATACTATATCCAGTGGTAGGCAGTAGAAAAGTCTGTAAATTAAATATAGTCTTTAGATTAGGCATTTACTTTGGTTTTAAACTTTTTAACTATTAAACTGAAGGAAGCATATTATTGTCTAAATTTCTCGTCTTAATTTACTTTTCTTGGTTACTAGCGGGACTGACCGTTTTGCATGTCTGCTGGATGTCCAGATTTTGATGAATGTCTCCCTCTGTGTTTTGAAGGCTGCCTTAGCAGATTCACCCATGCAAACCGCCACTGTCCAAAGCACCCTTATGCCAGGCTGAAGCGGGAGGAGCCCACCGATGGTCTCAGTAAGCACCAGGCTGTGGACAACCAGGCTGCCGCTGAGTGGTTGGCAAAGTAAGGCTTTCTTTGGAGTCCACTGCAGAAAACCTACCAGAGTGAGGGCTGAGGCTAGGGACTAGGACAGTTCTCTCATTTCATTTTTTTATTATTTTTTTTATTAAGTTTATTGGGGTAACATTGGTTAATATAATTATATAATTTTTAGGTGTACATTATAATTTGATGCTATATATTCTATTGTGTGATTACACCCAAAGCCCAGTTTCCTTCAGCTACCATATATTTGACCCCCTTTATACCATCTACTTTCCCCCTCCTCCCCCACTCCTACCTTCTGGTAACCACTAGTTCATTGTCCATGTCCGTGAGTCTCTGTTTGTTTGTCCTGCTCGTTTGTTGCTTTTAGGTTTATATCCCACATGTAAGTGATATCATGTGATTTTCAACTTTTTCTGTTTGGCTTATTTCACTTAGCATGATTATCTCAAGGTCCATCCAGGTTGTCGCAAATAGTAGTATTTCATCTCTTCTTATGGCTGAGTAATATTCCATTGTATGTGTGTGTGTGTGTGTGTGTGTGTGTGTGTGTGTGTGTGTGTGTGTATACACCACAGTTTATTTAGCCAATCATCTAGCATAGGACACTTCAGTTGTTTCCATGTCCTGGCCGCTGTGAATAATGCTGCTCTGAACATCTGTGTGCAAATACCTTTTCGGATATGGGTTTTCAAGTCTTTGGGGTAAATACCCAGTTGAGGGATTACTGGATCAAGTCTTAGTTTTTTGAGGAAACTCCATACTTGTTGTACGAATTTGCAGTCTCGGCAGTGTGTGAGGATTCCTATTTCTCTGCATCCTCTCCAGCATTTGTTATTACTTGTCCTGTTATTGCTTGTCCTGTTGATTATAGTTATTCTAACAGTTGTGAGATGGTATCTCATTGTGGTTTTGATTTGCACTACACTAATAGCTAGTGATGTTGAGCATCTTTTCATATATTTGTTGGCTATTTGTATGTCCTCTAGGGAGAAGTGTCTGTTCAGGTCCTCTGCTTAGTTTTTTGATTGGATCGTTGTTTTTTTTTTTTTTTTGTCATTATTGAGTCATATGAGTTCTTTGTATATTTTGGATATTAGGCCCTTATCGGAGGTGATGCTTACAAATATATTTTCCCATTCAGATGATTGTCTCTTTACCTTGTTGACAGTTTCTTTGGCTGAGCAGAAGCTTTTTAGTTTGATGTAGCCCCACTCATTTATTTTGGTTTTTACTTCCCTTGCCTGCTGGTTTATATATGAGATGACTCATATATATTTTACCTCTCTTAAAATCCTCTTTAAGTCCAAGGTCCTTGAGTTTAGTTCCTATGTTTTCTTCTATGCATTTTATTGTTTCAGGTCTTATATTCAGGTCCTTAATCCATTTTGAGTTAATTTTGGTATGTGGTGACAGACAACACTCTAGTTTCATTCTTTTGCAGGTGGCCTTCCAGATATCCCAGCACCATTTATTGAAGAGGCTTTCCTTTCTCCATTGTATGTTTTTGGCTTTTTGTCAAAAATTATTTGTCCATATAAATATGGGTTTACCTCTCGATTCTTGATTCTGTTACACTGGTCTGTGTGTCTTTTTTTCTGCTAATATCATGCCATTTTGATTTCTGTCGCTTTTAGTATAATTCGAAGTCGGGCAGAGTGATGCCTCCAGCCTCATTCTTTCTTCTCAGGATGGCTTTGGCAATTCAGGTCTTTTGCGCTTCCATACAAATCTGATAATTTTTTGTTCTATTTCTTTAAAAATGGGGG
Source organism: Rousettus aegyptiacus (assembly GCF_014176215.1). Lineage (NCBI taxonomy): Eukaryota > Metazoa > Chordata > Mammalia > Chiroptera > Pteropodidae > Rousettus > Rousettus aegyptiacus. Next base: position 70,926,085 of record NW_023416306.1, read on the forward strand.
TTGCATTAAATCTGTATAATGCTTTAGGTAATATGGTCATTTTAACTGTGTTGATTCTTCCAATCCAAGAACACGGAATATCTTTCCATTTCTTTGTATCTTCTTTGATTTCTTTTAATAGGGTCTTATAATTTTCATTATGTAAGTCCTTCACCTGTTTTGTTAAATTTATTCCTAGGTATTTTATTCTTTTTGTTGCAATTGCAAAAGGATTTTTTCCACTTCTTTTTCTGACACATCATTATTAGAGTATAGGAACACTATAGATTTTTGAATGTTGATATTGTATTCAGAGACTTTCCTGTATTATTTGCTTATTGTTTCTAGTGTTCTTGGGAGTCTTTAGGCTTTTCTATATAGAGAATCATGTCATCCACAAATAGTGACAGTTTGACTTCTTTGCTCCCTATTTGGATGCCTTTTATATCTTTCTCTTGTGTGATTGCACTTGCTAGTACCTCCAATGTTATATTGAATAACAGTGGCGATAGTGGACGGCTTTGTCTTGTTCCTGATCTTAGAGCGAAGGTTTTTAGTTTTTCACCATTATTATAATGTTGGCTGGGGCTTGTCATATATGGCCTTTATTATGTTAAGGTACTTTCCTTCTATACTGATTTTGTTAAGTGTTTTTATCATAAATGGATGGTGTATCTTGTCGAAGGCTTTTTCTACATCTATTGAAATGATCATATGATTCTTATTTTTTAATTTGTTTATGTGGTGTATCACATCGATCGATTTGCGTATGTTGAACCATCCCTTTGCCCCTGGGATGAAGCCCACTTGATTGTGGTGTATAATCTTTTTAATATGTTGCTGTATTCGGTTTGCTAATATCTTATTTAGGATTTTTGCATGAGAGATATGGGTCTGTAGTTTTTTTTGTGTGTGTTATCTTTACCAGGTTTTGGTAGCAGAATAATATTGGCCTCATAAAATGAGTTGGGAAGTATTGCCTCCTTTGATTTTCTGGAAGAGTTTGAGGAGAATAGGTATTAAATCTTCTTTGAATGTCTGGTAGAATTCACTGGTGAAGCCATCTGGTCCTGGACTTTTACTTTTTGGTAGGTTTTTGATGATCGTTTCAATTTCTAAACTGCTAATTTTCCAGATTAGATTTTCCAGATCTTGATTCAGTCTAGGAATATTGTATTTTTCTAAGTATGAGTCCATTTTTTCTAGGTTATTAAATTTGTTATTATCTACTTTTTCATAGTATTCTTGCATGATCCTTTGTATTTCTGCAATGTCGGATGTAATTTAATCACGCTGTCCACCCTTAGTTTCAGTCACTGTCGGTGTCAACAACAGTCTCAGCAGCATTTGCTCAGATTCCTCTGGGATTTTGTGATGATTGATCTTGGAGGGTATGGGTAGAGGAGCCTTCTGGGTTGCGGGTTCAGTGCTGTGGCTCAGCCTCGGTTTTGCGACCACGGCCGGTAAAAATCAACTGTTGATTTTCTGCTGTCCTGTTTCTCTGCCTTCTGCCCTTATGACTGGGCCCTGCCGCCTCGGGGGGAGCTCAGGGCTTTCCCAGGCAGGGCTGGTCAGGGAATTCGCCATTCCTTCTTCCCTCCTTCTACAGGGAGCTCTGGCAGCTTCTGTATTTCTCCCCGTCCACTGCCTGATGACTGGGATTCTGACCTATGGTAGCTTTTATGCACAGATCCCACACTCAGAAGTGCTGGTGTGCAGTTTGAGTGTTTTTTATTGAGTTTTAGATGTTCAGCTTATTGTTGTTTCAAGGGGAGAGATCTGAAGACATCTCTTACTCTACCATGTTTCCCAGAATCCCTTTCAATTTAAATAAATTGATTTTATACACATTTTATATAATAACTTGAAATGGTGCTTTTATTTCCTTAAACCACTGAATCATTAGGAGTGTTATTAGGATCTATGTGTGATAGAGAACTACTATATGATATTAATTAGTATTGAGTGCCCAGACCGCAATTTATTTTAAAACCAAGAATTTCCCCCATTTTAAAAGAATGTTTTATACGTATTGTGTTTCATTTGTTGTTAGTGCAACATATCTTCATTTTCTTTATGTTAGAATTAGATCTGTGCTGATTATTGTATGAGTATATGTGTGTGTGTGTGTGTGTGTGTGTGTATCCACCCACGCATCCATCCATCCATCCATCTATATATATAGAGAGAGTGAAAGATGGAGAGAGATGTTCTTCTAAAGTTCTTAAAAAGCATCAATTTTAGTTTTCCTTAAGAGCAACAAGGGGGCAGTATAAAGAAATTTCTCTAAAAATAGTTTGATTTAAGGAGTCATCTCATATATAAACCAGCAGCAGCTGATGGTGCCACTCCCTAGCTTCACTGGCTTCCTCTGCACTTGAGAGAAAGTCTAGCTCCCCTGATTGTACTGCTGGTGTTCCACCTCTTTCCTGCAATGCAACAGTCTCCGCCCATCTGGGTTCCTGGTTTCTCAACATCACTTACCCTGTGGTTTCTGGGCGTTTGTGCTTACTGCTACCTCTGTGGAAAATGCTTGTTTTCCCTCTTTACTTAGCCACTCAGCTCATTTTTCATTTCTTACTCAGGTTTAACATCACTTCAGGAAGTCCTTCCCTAACCTGTTCACCAACCCCCAAAACAAACAAGGTTAGATTCACTTAATAGATGCTTTTGTAACACACTGTATTTTCCCTTCCAAAATCTTCATTACACACTTATTCATTCAGTGTCTGTCTTCCCTGTTTGACTATAACCTCCACAAGGGCAGGGATTATGTTTGTCTTGCTTGCTGCATCACTTCCTTTCTCTCTCTCCTTCTGGTCTGGCCTCCATTGCCCCATTATCTCTAAGAAATAATTACTTCTTGGTCATCTTTGTCTTTATCCTCTCTTTCTTCCATCGACTCAGTGACCAACTTACGGATTCTGCTTCCTTAAAACTCTCAGATTCAGCCACTTCAACCCTTTCAATCCATTCTCCATGCTGCTGCCAGAGGGATCTTTCTAAAATGCTACTGTGATCCTCAATATGAAGTCTAAGCCCTTTACTATGGCATCCCCAGCCCTTCATTACTTGGTCCTGGCTGACTTAGCTAAACTTCTCTTTTGCCATTCTTCTTTCCTAGTTGCATTTCACGTAATACTGTATTTCTTTTTTTAAACCTGAATATTGCCAAAAACTTTCTCAGTTCAAGTAGTCTTGATTTCTTGAAATACAGAAGTTGTATTTTTTTTTTGTATGTAATTTTAAAAACAGCTTTGCTGAGGTATAATTGACATACAATAAATTGTACACATCTAAAGCATACAATTTGATACATTTGGACATATGTAGACATCTGTGAAATTAACACTATCAAGACAGTGAACATATCCATTAGGTCCCTTTATAATCCATCACTCCCACCCCTTCCTGCCTTCCTCTTCCCCAAACAACACTGATCTGCTTTCTGTAACTATAAACTAGTTTGCATTTTCTAGGATTTTATACAAAATTAAATTGTATAAATACTCCTGTTTGTCTGGCTTCTTTCAGTCAACATAAGTTTTTTGAGATTTATCTATGTTGTTCAATGTGATCAACAGTTCACTCCTTTTTATTGCTGAGTAATAATCCATTGTATGGATACACCTCAACTTGTTTATTCATTCATCTAGTGATAGGCATTGGGTTGTTTTTGGCTATTACAAATAAAGCTGCTGTGAACATTAATATAAAAGTCTGGACATTTTTGGATGTAATGTTACTGTCATTTAAATATGCATTTCTTTAGTTACCTATAAGGTATAACATTTGCATTTTGTGAATTACCAGTTTAATAGAATAATTGTGGTGTTCTTAAATGTTTGAATAAGTTCTATGTGTTATAGATATTAATCCGTGTGTCATATATTGTGGGTTTAAAGTTTCTCATAGTTAAGTGTCAGAAGTCACCATTCCTCTGTGGATAGGATAAATAGGTTTCTAATGATTATTCTACTGTTTCCATACTTTAGTGCATTTCCTATATGATCTTTAAGGCATCTATAGTTTAATGGCAAAAACATGATCAGACTATTGAGTATGAGACCCAGAACTGCCAGTTTTTGATTTTGGAAATCTGAGCAAGTCCCTCAACTTCTCAAAGTTGAATTGTTTCTTTAGTAATGGGAAATATATGTGAAATCACTTTACAACTTTTAAAACTTAAACACATTTAATATGTGGTAAAGAACCTTTTTTAAAAAAGCAAAGTAAACATTTGAGAATGTCATGTATATCATATGACTAATGCAATGCATTTCCCATAGGTATTGGGAAACGAGAGAGCAGCGTACCCCTACCTTGAAAGGAAAGCTCGTTCAGAAGGCCGATCAGGAGCAGCAGGACCCTTTGGAATACCTTCAGTCTGACGAGGAGGACGATGAGAAGAGCGGTGCCCAGCGCCGACTGCAGGAGCAGCGGGAACGCCTGCACGGAGCCCTCGCTCTCATAGAGCTCGCCAACCTGACAGGAGCGCCACTCCGCCAGTAGCCTGCACACGGACTCTCCCACTGTACAAAAGTACTGCCCAGCGTACTTCAAAAGTAGATCCTTGGGCATAAGCTAAGCACCTTATTTGCTTATCATAGGCTGCTATTTTGTAGAAATTCATGAAGAATGTCATTGCCTCAGAATACGGGGTGAGAGAGAATTGCACTTTTTTTTTATATGGTAATGGATTGTTGTAAAGTTTAAAATATTTTGTAAATATGGGAGTTTAGTACAGGGTAGGAAACTACATATTGTGGGAAGCTAGATTTTGCAAGTTTAATGCATTCATTGGAAGCAGTTCTCACAGGAAGCACTTTCTGAATAAGACACTCATATGAAAAACAGAATGAAACATGTAGCCAAAGAAGGTTAAAATAGATTATTTATAAGATCATTTTTAACAATATATATTAGTATGTTTAGTAATACTGTAAACACTGAAGCAAGCAAGAAAATATAAGATATGTGTATAAGATATATTTTTAAATTGCAAAATAGTGTGACTAACAAGACTAGAGAAATGGAAAACTGACTATTTTGGAAGAGGTTCTAAGTTATGGACTTCAGAAGAAAAATAGATATTTGAGGATCTTGGTAAGATGCATAATAGTTCAGAATTTTCAGAATTGGAGTAAAATCAGTCTTATTCTCTTTCTGAGGCTTTACAACTTACTATAATGTTTAGATTTGAAAAGCACTTGTCATTCCTTGCTTGTTAACTTGGGAACTTTTGCACATTTCATATTTCTCATTTGCTGAAATTGAGTGATTAATCTTGCAAAGTCTAAGTAACCTGATAATTGTTTTTTAATATTATGGGCCCTGTATTGAGATTTGGCACTTGGATTTTATTAATAAAAGGGACATCTACAGGGTTGTTTGGTAGTGAACTGTTTTAGATCTTTTGTTAGCAAACACTAAATTTTAATTGCTTGTTTAGGATTATTAGCAAATGGAAGCCTCCTATTTATATTTTCAGTGCATAAAGCCACCTTCTTGCTTTTCAGAATAACATGCCAAGCTATTTTGTGCTCACTAAATTTAGCTATCAGTTAAACACTGCAGAAAATATTAGTTACTCAAATAACTAGGCTTCTGGAATAGTTTTAACTGCAAGTGTGTTAACTTGTGTGGTGGTTTTAAACCATTTCCCAAATAGATGAAGTTTTTAAACACCACTTTATATATTGAAGCATGAACATAAAAATCAGGAGCTGAGCAGTTCACCTCTTTTATCTTCATTTTAGCTTTTGTTTTAAGCAGAACTAAACGTGCATAGCATGGTGATTTTATGAATTTTAATTGGAGTAAACCTCAGAATAAGAGGGAAACACGGGCTCTTCAGCGCCTTTATTTTCTTTTTTGAATTGAAGTAGTACAGATGTAGTTTAAACATTATCTGAAAGGTAGGCTTCTTTCTCCCCAAATCCCAGTGTGCTGCAGTATACAGTTTCACTTATGTAGCCATGGCGAAGGGGAGGAATGTAGATGTCTGAAAAGGAGCCGAAAGTGTGAAAGATGATAGTAACAAATAATGTGTATCATGAGGACATACTTTACAAATGTAATCCTCTGTACAGTAAATTTTGAAGGATTTTTTTGTAATAAGAAAATTTATATTTGTAATGGCCTAAGAATTTTGTTTGTAATCTGATATATAGAATTTTAACTTGGAGCACTTATAAGCACAGTTAAGAAAGACTATAGCGTTGAAATTTTTTGGTTTTAGGGTCAACATTTTCACTAGAATTTTTCTTCTCAAATATTGCTTAAATGAACTATAAAAAGCAACACTCATCATCTTGGGAAATTTAAAATTTGATGAAATTACATAAAGAAGGAAGGGAAGTAAGAATTTAAAAAATACAAATACTTGCCAATTCAAAGATAATAAAATTTAAGACTTTCAAAAATAAGAGTTTTTGTTTCTCTGGTCAGCTTTTGTCAACTATAATAGTTATATTCACAAACATTTTTTATTTGTATAATTGAAAGTTTAAGAAATTATTACAACTATTTACTATAGAAATATTTAAAATGTTCTTTTTCGGTATAAGCTATGTACTTGGACAAAATACATTGACATTTAAAATTGAGGTGTGTTAAGACTGCTTTTTGTTTTAAAAATGTGGTTTACATTCAAGTTTTTGAAGTGTTTTATGCTTCATATGGCTAAGTTGTAGTTTGGCAGAATTAACAGCATAAGAATAAACATGCTGTAATTTTAAAAGATGCTTTGAATAAAATTTTATTTTAATTTACAGTTTAAATTACAAGTTCATTCCTGAACCTTTTATAATTTGTTTTCCATTCAAAAATATAACACCCATGATATAAAAAAGATAGAAATGTCACCTATAGCCCTACATTCTTCCATCATTATTTTAGTACCAAGTATCTTTTTAGCATAATTGGAACCATAGTGTGAAATGCTTTTTCTTTAAAATGATGGTTTTTTTGCTTACAGATATTTATTTCACTTCCTCATTTGGTTCATTATTACAGTGCTAAAAATACACTAGTGCCAGTCCTATTGCAGGCTTTACATTAATCAGGGGGATTTCATTTTATTTAAATTCAGGATGTGTTAAAGCTGGGGTCACTTCCTCAAGAATCCACTCAGGGCCTGTTTACTTTTCTGATCAAGCAAATTGGTGTAATTTTACATTAGTTATTTTTGGTGTATATTTAGTCTTGTGCTTTAAATGGCAAGGTTCATACCATCCAAGCTTTGTGCTAAAGAATTGCACAGGCAACTCTTTAGTTGTGAGTTACGATTTAAATAGTAAGGATGAGATTTTGATAGTGACTTAAGGGTCTTGGAAGTATGTACATAGAAGCAAATTAAATGCAAATATGATTAAGGCTGTCATTAAAAGTGACTACTGTTTTGCAGTCAAAACTTATTTGGAGATTCACTGGAAGCTAAATTGATCTTTTTGAGGAAATTAACCAAAATGACTTGGAGTTTAGAATTTTGGTTCAACTTGGATATGAATTCATTTTTTATTTTAAAACTGTCCTACATGTGTTTCTTGTTTTGAATAATGTGGACTCCTCCTTTCTGGCTTTTTTAGTGCTTAAGCTTTTTGTAAAAAATTCTGCTTTAGTTCTCACCAGTGCCTACAATAAAAAAGAAAAATTGTACGGCATGGATATGCTTAGGCTCAAACATCTCTTTAACTTGAAATTTTTAGCTTTTCTAAAAAGCTAAGATTTCAGATTTTTAAAGTTAAGCATTTAGAATGGAAATATAGGACACCTACTTGAAAAAAAGCTAAAGCAAGTGAACTCTGGTCAGAGTAGGCAGTTCCGGGAGGCTCTCCTAGAATTAAGGGGAACAGCACACACTGATGCTTAGTTGCTATCCCGGTAGATAGGGAAGGGGCCCTCAAGAGACGACCTGTCAGAAAGCACCCAGAGGCAAAGAAAGCCTTGAGACTTTGCACCCATCTTACCCCAGCCATTCCACTTTTAGGTACTTACCGGAGGGAAAAGAAAACATACAGGTTCACACAAGAACTTGTACACGAATGTTTGTGGAAGCAGTTTTTTATAATAATCCTAAAATAGATACAATCAACATGCTCATTGATTGGTGAATGGATAAATATCGTGTTACTACTCAACAATTATAAAAAACAAAATGGGAAAGTTGCAAAAATAGAAATGAAGCGCAAAAGATTAAGAGGACATAATGTATATGAAATTTACATAAAATTCTAGAAAAGGCAAATCTACCATAGTAGAATCAGAATGAGTTGGGATTGGCTTAGGTGGAGCAAAAAAAGGGACTTTGGGGTGATAGAAATGTTTTGATTTGGATTGTTACATGGGTGTATGAATTAGTCGAAACTACACTGTGGACTCGTAAAATGTGAATTTCGTTGTATGTAAATTATACATTAAAAAAGTAGGAAAAACCCCCCAAACCAGCTCTAAGACTTAACTGAAGCGTTTCTCCCCAAGAGAACAGTCTGGAAGACGGTAGGGATTTTTACTTCTCGCAACCTCGTTTCTGATCTCCCTTTTCATAGTCAGAAGGAGCGCTTAGACCTAGTGTATTCCTGAGGGCTGACTAACTCCTGCCAAGCAGCTCCCGCCGCGCGCACAGCTTTGGGGCGCTGGCCCCGGGCGCGCGCGGGCACGTGGGGTTCGCGCCCAAGCCCTTCCTGTTTTGGCCGCGCTCTCTCACGGCGGCCGGGGGCGGGGACGGAACTGGGGCGGGGCCGGCCCGAGGGCGGTGGAGGCGGGCGGCAGGCTGCGGCCCGGGGTGCGGGACATGATCTCTCAGGGTGACCATGCGGGCGCCGAGCCCGCCTCCGCCCCCTCCCCGCCGCCCTCCGGGGTGGCCCAGCTACTGTCCGCGCTCTTCTACGGGACCTGCTCCTTTCTCATTGTGCTGGTCAACAAGGCGCTGCTGACCACCTATAGGTGAGGCGGGCGCCAGGGGTTCGGGCGAGATCCGCGGGTGGCGCCCGGCTGCTCCGCGGCGGCCTGACCTGGTACCTTCCAGTTCCCGCACCGCGCTGGCGGGACACGCGACGTCCCCTCGGGAGTGGGGGGCGGCGGGTTGCCCATACTCTCCGTGCCCTAAGGCCACGCCCGGGTCAGGGCAGGTGGGGACGGAGGGCCTCAAGTCCCACTGCCAGCGCGGGTAGCTGTGGGCTTCGCACCTTGACCACGTTTACGCAAGGCCGGAGACCGTCGCAGCGTTCTAAAAACCCAACTACAACCTAACAAAGTCAATCTCCTGTCAATGATCGCGGGCACGCCTCACCACTATTTACTTCACTACTTACTACCGCAGGACACTGCATCCCAACGCTTTCCAATGCACCAATGAGCTGAAACAAGTGAACATTTCTTTATAGAAATCCTCATGTTCAACAGTCAGATGAGTTCATTTGTATTGAGCCATCATTCATTCTCACATTACCAGCATGTTCATGGAAAATTGGGGAAAACAATGAGACGTTCACATGATTTTCTTTTTTGAACGCGTTTATAGTAAGCCAGCAAATATGTGGTTCCTTGAACCTATTTGTAAGGACTAGAAAATCTTGTTTAATTTTGCTGTCGTAGTAGAGCAGCATTGAAAGCGTTATGGATTTAGACATAGTTCCACCACTTAATAGCTATGCCTTGTGGGCCAGTCCCATAGTCAGTAGTTTTCTCAGATGTGAAAGCTGAATTATTATAAGCCTGTTAATTACCTCCCAGAGCTTTGCTGGAGCTGTCATAAGTGAGGGCTCTTTGTAAACTATACTTTAAAATCTGCATTTTATGAAGAGTGCAAAGAGACCTCAGAGATTATCTTCAGCCTTTTTCTTTTATACTTTAGAAAGTGGAGACTGGTTACAACTGCTTGTAGTTGGCTGGTTACAACTACAACATAACTTATTGAGTGCTTACTACATGCCAACCCTGTCACAGGCACAAGGGAAGCAGCTGTAAACAACACAAAGCCCCTGCTCTGAAGATTCTATGTTATTGATGGAGACAGAAAATAAACAAGTGGGTTCATGAATAATCGAGATACTTTTAGGTATGAAATGAGAGTGGCTGAGGTGGAGGAGTGGTTGGCACTACAGCATTCCAGACAGATGGAAATGTTCTGAAGGGGGTGTGAGCTTGGCCTGCTGGAGGAACAGAGGTGTCACGGTCACTGTGGCCAGAACTGAATGAACAAGTGGGAGAAGGTAGGAGAGACAGGGAAGGCAGGATCAGATCTCTAATTCATTCAGTAATATTTACTAAGCACCTATTATGTGTCAGGCAATGTTTGGCACTTGGGATACAGAAGTGAATAAAGCAGGTCAAAAAACCAAATGTTATGGAGCATACATCCTTCCTCTTGGAGCTTACATAAAGCTTTATAGTAGTGTAAGAAGTAAACTGATAGAATTTTGTCATGGCAAATATGGCTGTGTGTTCACAAGAAAAATGTAAGGCAGGAAAAGGGAGTGAGGTAGGGAGTGTGGGCGTGGGAGAGAATTCTATCTCATTGTGATCAGAGAAGCCTCGCTGAGGGGGTGACATTTGAACCAAAACAAGTGAGGTGAGCGAGATGGGGGAGAACATTCCAGGTATGGAAGAGTAAGGAGTTTGAGTGGGAATGCTACTATATGGGTCTCAGGTAATGGATTGGTAGATTATGTAGGGCCTGTGCAGCCACCTTGGAGCCTCTGAGGGATGAGAGCCGCTGGGAAGAGCATAGGAGTAACATGATCTAAATCACTCTGGCTGCTGTGTTGAGACAGTTATTGGGGGACCAGGGGGAAGCAGGGAGACCATCAAACCAAACACATTGTTTTAATTTTAGTTTAAATGCAATCAGATGTCCCTTGGAAAGTTTTAGCATGTGCCGACATGACATAATCTGTGTGATGGATGGATGGTAATGGAAGCATGGAGAGGAGCTAGGAAGTGATTGTAGTATTTCAGATAATTCTAAGATATGGCTTGGACTGGGGTAGGGGTAAGCAAAGGATATGGAGGGAAGAGCTATATTTGGGATACTTTTTCGGTGAGTCTGGCTCTCAGTATTCTTTTCAAGGTCTCTACCAGTGTGCTGCAGCATGCTTGCTGGCATCTGTGGAAAATGCAAACCCTGCCTTAAAGAAACTGGAATAACCTTATGCCTAAACCTAGATTGCCTAGGATAAGAAACAAGAGAATGCTATTCATAGGCTTGTTCGGGAGTGGACTGGAGTTTGTTGGGTGGTTTGAACCTCACTCTTCACTTTCTGCACTTGAGTGAGCAGTGTGCTCTCCTGCCATGGCGTTCAGTGCCTCCGAAACACGTCTTCTTGTGGGAAGCAGGGAGTGATAAACACAGGACAGTGTTTACCAGATGAAGGGCAGTGTCCCACCAGGAAGAATTATTATCTGAGACATCCCATGCTCTAGCCTTTCCACCTTTAAAATTTTGAGTTCCATGGTTAAAGGAGAAAATCAAGTTTTAGTTTCAGCAAGGCAAAAAACCCTTAATAACTCTTATAAGTAAACGTTTCAAATTTCAGTAATATACAGTTTTGAGGGGAAGAGGGTTGGTGTGATTTCATAACAACAATAAACCGTGGAAATCTGATCCAAGCATTAGCCGTTTGAGGATAAAGTGTTGTGTTGTCACTTAGAAGGAAGGACCTTGATAATTTCTTAATTTTCAGGGTCATGGGAATGTAGCTCAATGGATGTTTTTTCTCTTCCATTTTGAACAGATTGTTTCTGGTTGGGGTACAAGACTTGATGGGTGATCTTAGTTATTTGTTTTAGTTCAATATAATGCTAGATTTTCCTGATTGGACAGAGAGGTTGAAGGATGTGAACTTTCAGACTATGTTGGGGTGAGAGGGAAAAAGCAAGGTTACCTAAGAATCTGTGGCCAGTTGGTCATAATGGTTCTTGGGAATCAGATTCATGATGGTTGTGCAAGTGGTCTTGAGTTGTTTTGTTGTTGTTGCCATTTAAAAACTATTCTCTACGACATGCAAGCATTTACAAATGATACTTAAAAATTATAGAACTAGTAGTATTCAGTTCACAAATATTTGCTGAGTGTCTACTTCTTTCTACAGCTTAGGGCTTTGAGATCATTTAACACAGTGGTTTCCAAACGAATCCTTGTCATGTGACTCACTTGGATAGATTTTTATAAAAGCTATTGATTCGGAATCTCCAGTGGTGGGAACTGAAAGTCCATGCTAAAAAACAAAATCAATTGTTAATTTTCTCATTTTAATGAGAACCTGCTTTCTGCTGAATATGCTGCTCCCGTCGTCACCCGGAATGGAGCTGGATCCTGATCTCACCCCAGATGTGGCCCTGGCCGGGTGCTGGGATTGAGGCCCCCAGGGGCGGCGGCGGCGGGAGCAGGGGTCAGTCTGGTGGCTCCCCACCGCGCATGCTCCATGGAGACTCCAGCCTTCCCACGTACTTTCAGTCCTCTCTGTGATGCCTCCTGGGCTCCTGTCATTCATTTAGTGACGATGCCTATGTTCCTGTCAACCTAGACTGATGTCAGCCTTTGGGGCTTCAGGATCCGCGAATTGAACCATGGCAGCTGGTCTTGTCCCACTTGTCATGGTCACTCTCAGGGCCCGTGCTCCAGTCTCTGCAGGGATGGTCACCACCTCCGTGCTTTGGCAGCTACTCCCTCCAGTTCCATGGAGAGCAGCTCTGGAAGCCACATGACTTCCTTCCGGTTCTCACCTTGGCTGTCACTTGTTGGGCACAATCTACCATCTGCCTCCTTCCTTCAGTCCTTGAGCAGCTTGTCTGTCCTGAAAGAAAAACCATTCTGAGCTGGCTGGTTTGACTTTAAATTGTTGGTCACAAGCCTCAATTGGCTCATCTTGTCCCAGTAATGACTCACTCTTTCAGGCTTTCTCCTTCATTGTGAACCCTCCCACACCCCTGTTCTCCACCTCCTTCTGTGATAGTTCATTAATAGAAACCATCAAAGAATGTTCCTCCCTGTCTTTCCTCCGAAAATGGAGAGAATTTATTGTTGTTTCTGTGGAAGGGCCAGCCCCACACTTCTTGACGTTCCCTCTCCCCACCTCCTTGAATAATCATCCTCTTTTTGAAATCAGCAGCCTCTCCATCAGCAAACAAAAACCTTCCCTGGATCCCACATGGGCCCTATTTTTTAGTTCCTTTCAGAGTCAGACTCCTCAGAGTTGTATACACACACTGTCCTCATTTCTTTGTATTCACTTCTACAAGAATTTGGCTAAAAACTTGAGAGTTATTTTATTTAAATACAGGAGTGTACAAAGAAGAATAATTATCTATATTCCTACAACCTAGAATCAATATCTTGAAATATCTATTTTTTTTAAAAAAAGTCATTCAATTATGATCATTATAAAGAATTCAAACAAAAAAATTTTAGGGTGAAAATTTTAAATTACCATAATTAACATTAGGCAATGATTTCAGATGACTAGATATATGGATGGATTGGAGACATAGATGCATAGATTGAATTACTTTTTAAATAAATGTGTCCGTACTATAGATGTTACATATTTACTCATTTATTTATAAATTGTTTTCTTTAATCCAAAACAGAGTTGGGAAAGAGAGCTTTCATTTAATTACTTTTTTTTGAGAATACCCCCATCACTTTTTATTATGAAAAGTTTTAAGCGTACAGAAAGATAGAAAGCAAAGAACAATGAACACCCATATACACACCACTGAGATGCAATAATTAACATTTTGCTATTTGCAGTTTCCCCCAGAACTATTGAAAGTAAGTTGCAAACATCATGGCACTTCACTCTGAAATACTTCAACATGCCTCTCTTGAAATACAGATATACTCCTATGTAGTATCATTTTTACTTTTAACAAATTTAACGGTAATTTTCTAAAATAATCTAAAACCAAATCTATAATCATCCCCATTGTCCCCAAGATGTTTTTATGGTTGTTTTAAACATTTGAATCAAGATCGAGTCAAGCTTCATGCACTACATAGAGTTATGTCTTTTTAGTCTGGAAAATCCCCTCATTCCACCTGTTCCCCATGATATTGGGGAAGAGCCTTGGCCAGGTGTGTGGTAAAATGTACTTTATGGATTGTCTGACTTATTTTCTGAAGTCTTGCTGAACTTATTTTTCTCTGTTTCCCAACTGAAAGTTGATCTGAAGGCCTGATTACATTCAGATCAAACATTTCAATCAACACCACTTCAAAGCTGACCTCTGGACTTCATATTGCATCATATCAGGGGTTGTTCCACCGGTAGTCATGCTGGCTGCATTTGAAGGGCCATGTAGGGTGTAGATCGCAAGTTGCATGTACATTTGAAATTTAGTTTTAACTGAATTGAATGGAGAAAAGAGAAAGTACAATTAAAAGAATTGTTGACTTTCAAATATATATTTCTTAACTAAAGGTTATCATTTCTTAAAAGATCCCTCTAAATTTAAGAGGCCCTGAAAAACATCAAGAAGTTAGTTATTATGTTTATTTTATAAACATCTTTCAATTTTCAATAGTATGTATGATCTCCGCTATGAAAGATGAGGAGTTTTGCATACTTCTTCCTGTCTCTCCTCCTCTCCATATCTTCTTTTATAATGTAGCATCCTGTTGTGTAATTATAATCTCACAGTCATTTGAATTTGTTTTATAGTTAGATGTAATCAGTAACAGCCCTTTACTACAATGTCTACATTCCAGAATTTATTAATATTTTTTTAAATTGTATTTTTAGTTGGAAGCATACAGTACATTGGTTAGACATTTATGTAGTTTATAAAATGATCCCTCTAATTGCTCTTTCTCTCCCCTGGCTCTCCACCTAGCCAGTGCATTAATGGTAACTGCATTTCCTATGCCATGCTCCCCATCCCCATGCCCATCTATCAACTACTAATTTACCTTCTTTAACCCTTCACCCCTTTCTCCCAGCTCCTCAACCCCTCCCCTCTGTCTATCACCAGATTGACCTTTATATTTGTGAGTCTGTTTTTGATTAGTTTATTATTTTCATTCCTTAGATTCTGCATATAAATAAAATCCTATGGTATTTATTTTTCTCTGTCTGACTTATTTCACTCAGCATAATAACCTCCAGGTCCATCCATGTCATTGCAAATGGTAGGATTTCATTTTTTTTTAATGGCTGAGTAATATTCTATTGTATATATGAACCATAACTTCTTTATCCAATTGTCTGTTGATGGACATTTAGGTTGCTTCCATATCTTGGCTATTGTGAATTGTGCTGCCATGAATATTGGGATGTATAGGTCTTTACAAATTATCGTTTTGGTTTTCTTTGGGTAAATACCCAGAAGTGCAATCACTGGGTCAAAGGTATATCCAATTTTAATTTTTTGAGAAGCCTCCAGACTGTTTTCCATAGTGGCTGTACCACTTGCAATCCCACCAACAATGTATGAGGATTCTCTTTTCTCCACATCCTCACCAACGCTTGTTCTTTGATTTATTGATGATAGCCATTCTGACAGGTGTCAGGTGCTATCTCATTGTGGTTTTACTTTGCACTTCTTTGATGATTAGTGACCTTGAGCATCTTTTCACATGTCTATTGGCCATCTGTATTTCCTCTTTGAAGAAGTATCTGTTCAGGTCTTATGCTCATTTTTAAATTGGATTATTTGTTTTATTGTTGTTGTATTATATGAATTCTTTATGTATTTTGGATATTAACCCCTTATCAGATGTATCATTAGCAAATATCTTCTCCCAGTTGGTAGTCTTTTGTTTTGTTGATGGTTTCCTTTGCTGTACAAAAACTTTTTAGTTTTATGTAGTCCCATTTTTTGTTTGTTTGTTTCCCTTGACTGAGGAGATATATCTGAAAAGAAATTACTATTAACAATATCAGAGAGTTTGCTGCCTATGTTTTCTTTTAGAAGTTTTATGGTTTTGAGTCTACATTTAAGTCTTTAATCCATTTTGAGTCTGTTCTTGTAAAAGGTGTAAGAAGATGGTCCAATTTCATTTTTTTTTTTGCATGTATCTCTCCAGTTTTCACAACACCATCTACTGAAGAGACTGTCTTTACCCCATTGTATATTCTTACCTTTTTGTCATATATTATGTGAACATATAGGCGTGGATTTATTTCTGGGCTCTCTGTTCTGTCCCACTGATCAATGTATACGTTTTTATGCCAGTACCATGTGTTTTGATTACTGTAGGCTTGTAGTACAGTTTGATATCAGGTAGTGTGATATTTACAACTTTGTTCTTCTTTCTCAAGATTGCCATGGCTATTGGGGTCTTTATGATTCCATATAAATTTTAGGATTATTTGTTCTAGCTCTCTGAAAAATGCCATTGGTATTTTGATAGGAATTGCACTGAATCTACAGATTACTTTGGGTAGTATGGCTGTTTTAATGATGTTGATCCTCCATGAGCATGGTATATGCTTCCATGTATTTGTATCTTCAAGTTTTTTCAATGACATAATTTTCTGAGAACAGTTCTTTTCTCTCCTTGATAAATTTGATTCCCAGGTTAGTTATTGTTTTCGATGCAATTGTAAATGGGACTGTTTTCTTAACTTCTCTTTCTGAGAGTTCATCATTGGTGTATAAAAACGGCACTGACTTCTGAATATTAATCCTGCTACTTTACTGAATTCATTTATCAGTTCAAATAGTTGTTTTTTTTTTTTTGGTGAAATCTTTAGGGTTCTCTATGTATAGTATCATGTCATTGGCAAATAATGAGAGTTTACTTCTTCCTTTCTAATTCAGATACCTTTTATTTCTCTTTCTTCTCTTAATTCTGTGGCTGAGACTTCTAATACAATGTTGAAGAGGAGTGGTGAAAGTGGGCATCCTTGTCTTGTTCCTGATCTTAAGGAAAACGCTTTTAGCCTTTCCCATTGAGTATTTTTTTTTTTTTATGGTGACATTGGTTAACGAAATCCAATGTTTCAGGTGTACATTTTAACAGTAAAGCATATATATATTTACATCATGTGTTCACTTCCCATAGTGAGATTTCTTTCTTTCACCGCATATTTGACCCCTTTTACCCCGTCTACCTCTCCCCTTCTCCCTACCCTCTGGTAACCACTAGTCTATTGTTCATGTTTTCTTGTTTCTTGAGGTAGGCCTGTGTTGCTATGAATTTCCTTCTTAGGATCGCTTTTGCTGTGTCCCGTAGATTTTTGAGTTGTTGTGTTTTCATTTTCTTTTGTCTCTAGTTATCTTTTTGATTTCTTCCTTGATCTTGTTGATAGCTCATTTATTGTTTAGTAGCATGTTATTTAGCCTCCATCAATGTATTTTCCATTTTTTTCTTGTAGTTAATTTCTAGTTTCATATAATTGTGATCGAAGAAGACAATTGATATGATTTCATTCTTCTTAAATTTATTGAGACTTGTTTTGTGTCCTAATGTGGTCTATCTTGGAAAGTGTTCCATGTACACTTGAGAAGAATGCATATTTTGCCGCTTTGGGTTAAAATGCTCTGAAAATATCTATTAAATCCATCTGGTCTAGTGTGTCTTTTAGGCTCATTGTTTCTTGGTTGATTTTTTGCCTGGAATATCTGTTCATTGGTGTCAATGGGGTGTTAAAGTCTCCTACTATGTATATATTACTGTTGATCTCTCCTTTTTTGTCAGTCAATAATTGCTTTATGTATGTAGGTGCTCCTGTGTTGGGTGTGTATATGTTTAGTAGGGTTATGTCCTCTTGATTTATCGATCCATTTAGCATTATGTAATGTCTTTCTTTATCTCTTATTATTGCCTTTGTTTTAAAGTCTATTTTATCTGATATAAGTATTGCTACCTTGGCTTTTTCTTTTATTTCCATTTGTGCGAAATATGTTTTTTCATCCTTTTACTTTCAGTCTGTGTCATTTGATCCGAAGTGGGTCTCTTTGAGATTGCATATGCATGAGTCTTGTTTTCTTATCCATTTGGCTACCCTATGTTTTTTGATTGGAGCCTTTAATCCATTGACATTTAAAGTGATTACTGATAGGCACATAGTTACTCTCACTTTATTAGTCCTATTTTTTTTGTTCTATTTTCTCTTTTATCCCCTCTCTTTTTACAAGACCCTTTAACATTTCTTGTAATATAGACTTGTTGGTGATGAATTTTTTAAGCTTTTCTCTGGGAAGCTCTTTATCTCACCCTCCATTTTCATTGAAAGCCTTGTTGGGTGGAGAATTTGTGGTTGTAGATTCTTGTTTTTCATAACTTTGAATATTTCTTGCCAGTCCCTTCTGGCCTGCAAAGTTTCCATTGAAAAATCAGCAGACATTCTTAAGGAAGTACCCTTGTAAGTAACAAGCTTCCTTTCTCTTACTGGTTTTAAGATTCTCTCTTTGTCTTTGACATTGGCATTTTAATTATGATGTGTCTTGGTATAGGTCTGTTTGAATTCCTCTTGGTTGGGACTGTTTGTGCTTCCTGAACTTGTTTGTCTAATTCCTTTGCCAGGTTAGGGAAGTTTTCTGTCATCTTTCTTCAAATAGATTCTCAATCCTTGTTCGCTCTCTACTCCTTTGGGTACTCCTATGATTTGGATATTTTTATGCTTCATGTGTCCCAGAGGTCTCTTAAACTATCCTCATTTTTTAAAACTTTTTTCTTTTTGTTGTTCTGATTGGGTGTATTCTGCTACCTTGTCTTCCAGTTAATTCACTGATTTGATCTTTTGCTTCATCTAATCTACTGTTGAATTCTTCTAAGGTGTTCTTCATTTTAGTTATTGTATTTTTCATTTCTCTCTGGTTCTTTTTTATGGTTTCTATGTCCTTTTTTATGCTTACAGATTATCTCTCTGTTGAGGTTCTCATTGTGCTCATCCATTTTCCTCGTAAGTTCGTTTAGCATACTTATAACCATTATTTTGAACTTTATCTCTGGTAGGTTGCTTGCCTCCGTTACATTTAGCTTATTTTCTGGAGTTTTCTCCTGTTGTTTCATTTATGGCATGTTTGTTTTCTCATTTTATTAGTCTCTCTTTGTTCATTTCTATTTGTCAGGAGTTTTTGTTTTGTCTCTCAGCCTTGGCCAGATGGCCTAGTGTGGAAGGTGTCCTGTGTGGCCCAGTGGTGCACTCTCCCTCCTCACCTATGCCACGGGCTCTGGACATGATCTTTTTGTGGGTTGTGTGTGATCTTATGTTGTCTCCAAGACTTTATTGTTGTTAGTACATCAGTGGATGGGATTAACGCCCTGGCTAACTGTGAGAATTGTCTGCGCCCACAGGGTTAGAGTCTGAGTGGCCTGACCCCACTGAGTGGGATTTGCCCTAGCAAGCTTGTGTACTTGTTGCAACCACTCTTTGTGTGTAACACTAATGGAACTAGTTAGGAGTTGCTCTGTTGTGGCCTGGTGCCAGCCTCCAGATGCTTTGGTTTTGTGGCCCCTTGGGAAAGACTCCTCTGTAGGCCAAAGTGAGCTACTGCTTTTGATTGCTCAAGGCTACCTTGTGGGAGCTACACAGTGATCCGCAAATGGTTGTTACCTATGCCATGTCTATAGGTAAGTGGAAGAGGCAATGCTATAGGCAGTGGTCTGGTTATCCTCCGTCCCTGACCTAGGGCAGTTTAGCAGGGGGACCAGTGCTCCTCCAGGTCTGACACTGCCTGTCATTTGCCTGAAAGTGTCTGAAACTGGAATAGCCTCTGGGCGATATGTGTGTTGGGTGGTGCAGGGACCCTGGGAATCTCCTGAATCTGTTGAGCAAATTTCCCCCTGCTCCTGCAGTGTCATTTTACATGCCAGTGCTGTCTCGGTAGCTCCCTATACAAGTTTCCAACTTTAGCAAGGTCACCTGCTTCCCACCTTGGACCTGAATGTGCTACCCTGAGGTAGGGTTAGCTGTCTATCAATGTGCAGCAGGCACTTTGTGTATTAGATGGGACAGGGGCTCAGGGAGTTAAGGACCGTCTGGCCAATAGCTTATTTTCTGCAATTTCTATGTCTGCACATTCCTGCAGTAGTCACAGATCACATGGAGACAAGCTGCTATCTGGGGCAGTCCCACAGATCCCTGCGATCCTCTCAAGAGATATTGCAACTTGTACAGGCAGCAGTGGTTTGCCCACAGCTGTTTTCCCCGAAATGCGCTCACTGTGCTAGCCAAGGTCTGTTGCCTGTGCAGACTGCCCAACCCCAGAGCCAAGCAGGGTATGGGAGGCTGCTTGTCAATGGGCTGCAGACACTTTGTGGCTTGGGTGAAGTGGGATCTCAGAGAGACAAGGGCCATCCAGCTGATACAGCCTCAGCTTTGCTGCAACGTCTGTGCCAGCATGATCCCGCTGTAGACAAAGATCACAGTGAAATCAGCTGCTGCCTAGGGAAATCCCACTGATCCCTGTGTTCCCAGGAGGCAGTATTGCAACTCATGCAGCTGGCGGAGGTCTGCCTACAACTGGTTTCTCTGCAGTGCCCTCCTAGTGCTAGTCAAAGTTTGTTGCCTGTGTGGATTGGGAGACCATGGAGGGAGGGGCAGGGTGGTGGCTGTTCATTGTCAATGGGCTGCCTGGGGCAGTTTGCAGGTTGGGTGAGGTGGGGTCTCAGGGAGACAATGGCCTTCAGGTCAGTACAGCCTTAGTCTTGCTGTAACTTCAGTAACTGTTCCTCTGTTCCCAACAAGAGTACCAGATTACTGCACGACTATCTGCTGTCTGGGACTGGCCCATGGATCCCTGAGATCTGCCCAAGTTTGTGTTGGCAGCAGTGATCTGCCTGAAACTGTCTCTGAAATGCATGCTCATAGCACTGAATGTTTGGTCCTGTGGCATCCATCCAGCAACAAAAGCTCAGGACAATCTGCAGGTTGGGTGGGGTAGGCTGATATCCTCAGGCCAAGGCTTCCTGTGGGAGGGGTCTGCACAGTCTAGCTGGCAGGGTCTGTAGATTGCCAGGTAGGTCGGCAGGACTAAAGCACAATGCTGGCTGCCCTTCTAGCCCTTATTCTGGCACCAGGTAAAGCAGACTTTCTCAGTATGAATCCCGTGTGAACCTCTGACCCACCAGCGGTGTCTTAGCTGAGTGTCCGCAGGTCAGAGAGCCTGTGTGTGGGTCCTTCAAAGGAGCATCTAGGGTTTCAGTCTCTGTGTCACCCAGACGGCCAGAATCCCCTCTGGTTTTTACAGTCTGAGTTATTGAGAACTCGTCTTCCCTGGGCTGGGAAGCACCCAAATGATGCCAGGACCCCCTTCTTCAGTCTCGCTCTCCATCCCAGTGATCCACCACCTGCTGGTGCGGGTCCCACCCAATTTGTGACTTTGCCCCTCCTACTGGCTTCGATGTGGCTCCTTCCTCATGTTATCAGAAGTACTTTTTATGATCAGTTGGACTTCAGGCGATTCTCCACATTGATTATTTTATAATTTGACTGTAATTTCAATGTGGACCTGGGAAGAAGTGAACCCTGCTTTTACCATCTTCCTTCTTCCCAGAATTCCTTATTTTGATTTGACTCCTGATTGGTGGATTTCATTGTCAGATAGTATTTTTATTAAGAGTTCACGGCCGCTATATTAATTGCGTAAGCATTCTTAACAGATTGTTCTCTACCAAGTGTGCTTTTAGATGTGAAGTTGCAGTTTATTTTCTTCATATCAAGAACACAAATTTTTCTTTTATCTTTGAATCATTTTCTCTTTTTATTGAGTTCACACCAGATACAGCAGTTATCCTTATATGGTGGTATTTGTCTTTTTCCTCTCCATTCACTGTCATTACCTCCAGTGCTGATAGTTCAGTCTCCAGCAGTGACCATTTAGTTCCATGTTGTTTCTAACTTATTCATGTGGCAGGTGTATTGTTTTAGTCCTCAGTCCGTTTCCTTAGATCCATATGCTCCCTTTTCATTTTGTTTGACTGTTTTATTATCTCAATTTTTATGTTTGTCTTATTGACATCATCTTATTAAGGCATTCTGTAGCCAGAAGCAATTATGAAGAGTTCCTTCTCTTTATGTATTATATTTTCTTCTAGCTTGGCTCTTTGTTCGTCTTCTGTAACCTTTTGTTGTTATTGTTTTTACTGTTTATAGTGTATTCTTATTTCGTTTGATGTCCCAGGTTGTATTCTCTGAGAAGCAGACTCTGAGGAAGTATATTGAGGAGCGCTCTTCTGAGCCTCTACAGTGAGGGAGTGAGGGATTCAGGGTTAGACAGAGGGAGCAGTTGGGCTGTGCTGCAATCACAATTAAGTATGATCCCAGAGCTTCTGGAGCTGGGATGGCTCTACAGAGTTGTCGTGAATTGGGGCGATGGGCCCTGGCCTTTCTACCCCTGCATAGACTAGCAGTTGGAATGCAGGCTGCTCTCAGAAAGGCGCTATGCTATTGGCATGGCAGCTTTCTTCAGCTGAAGATGGTCGTGGGCAACTGGGGGCTGAATACTTCAGTCCAAAAGCGGGTATCCGGGTGACACAACCCAGCATCCATCCACTGTAGTTAAAGATAGGCTAATTCTTTATTCTCTTCATACCCTATCTGAAATAGGCGTTTCCTTCTGACACGTAGATTGATGGCTGAGTATTTTGTTTTGTTTTGTTTTTTTTTTTTTTTTTTTTTTTGTTTTTTTTTTTTTTTTTTTTTTTTGTGGCTTAGCTCTTTATTCTATCAAGGGCACAGCCCGCCTCACAGGATAGCAGTTCTCCAGCAATGGCAAGGCACCCCTGTGCATGGCGAGCTGAGTTTTTTTTATTTTCCCCTTTTGTAGTAGCCTGAAGGAATGACTGAGACCGAGAGAAGGGTTGAGCAATAATTAAGTGAGCCGGGTGAAGTGGTGTACTGCCTTGTTAAGCATGGTGTGAGGTAGGGGGCAGGATTCTGTATCCTAATTATCTAGTGCCATCTGTTGAAAGACCATCTCTTCCCCACTGTCATCTTTGTCATGAATCAAGTATCCATATATGTGTGTATCTGTTCCCATCTCTGTTCTCGTCCATTATTTTATTGGACTATCATGACACACTGTCTTATTTAACTTCATAATGAATCCTGACATCCAATAGAGTTATTTATCTTTGTTCTTTAAGATTATCTTGGGTAATTTTGCTCTTTGCCTTTTCTTTCAGTTTTAGGATTATCTTGTCAGTTTCCACAAAATACCTTCTGGTGTTTTTACAGAGGGTATATTGATTTCATAAATAAGTTTGAAGGTAATGGGCTTCATTGCAATATTGAATTTCCAATTTATGAACTTTATTTAGTGCTTCTTGAATTTTTTAAATATCGATTTATAGTTTTCTTTGTAGAGGTGTTTCTTGGATATCTTTTAATTAGATTTGTACCTGGGTATATTATTTAAAAAACCAAACACTATAATGAATCACCATGTAGCCATCACCCAATTTCAACAGTTTTGTTACATTTATATCCCTTCTTCATTCACTATGACCGTTTTCTTCCAGATTAATTTGAAGAAAATTAAAAATATATCAACATAGGCATTTATTTCAGTATGTATTTCTAAATGATAAGGACTCCTTTGTTTAAAAGAATACCACCCAATATCATTTCATACCTAAAAAAATAAAAATAATTTTTCAAAATCCAGTTAGTGTGATTTGGTGTTTTATGGTGCTGTTGTAAATAATGTCTTTAAAATTTTTATTTTCTTTGTGTCTTTCTGGTATGTAGTTCTTTTTCATGTGTTCAGCTTATATCCAGTAATCTTACTAAAGCTATTTATTCTAATAATTTATCTCCCAATTATTTTGGCTTTCTATGTACACAATGTTGTTAATATAATGACAGTTCACCTCAGGGGGGCAATAGATGTTTGCCAGGTTTAGCAGCCATCAGTTTAAATAATGAAAAAGAAATGAACAAGTGAAAAGTGAACAAATTTGCTGCTAAATTTTCATCATGTAAGACTGAAAAAGAAGTCTAAAACTTATAGACTGTCTTCAAGTTTTTATAAGTAGCTAAAATTATTTGTTATTCTGTGTTTTTTGTAGTTTCCCATCACCAATTGTTCTTGGAATTGGACAGGTAAGTAAAAAAAATTAATCTTAATTAGTTGTCACTATACATGATGAAATTTAAGTGCTTTTGTTTAAGACTGTGGTATATACATTTATTCATCTGGCAAAGAACCAGAGGGTCATGGTACTCTTGGTGAAATAGTATGAAATATTGACACACTTTGTTTCATCCTACAATTTAGGAACAGTTGTATTTGTAGGAGAAACAACTACTCATTTTAATTTCCTTAATGGAATTTAATTACTTTAAAGCAAGGGGCCAGAAGCAAAGCCTGGGGGGTAACGAAGGAGTGGATTGGGGCCGTGGTGGATCTGGGAGCATAGTTACCCCATGAAGCTGTGCACCTGCTACTCAGTTTAAGCCACTGTGCCTGAGAGGAAAAAGCATTGGGCAGATGAGGTGGAGCCCACTATGCCCTCATCATTATAACTCTGGAGTTTTTTCAAAAGAAGTAAAGAATTTGAATTTTTACATCAGATCTCCCAATGCTTAAGTGCTGGCAGTGGATTCCAGTTTGTACAAAACTCTCTCTGGGCCAAGCAAAACTTTATATTTGCTTCCAGTGGTTTGTGATTTTTGTTCTCAGGTGTAAGATTGAGCTAAGATAAGCTTTCAGACTAACCGACTTGGCTGTTTCTGTAATTTCCCATTAATATTAATTTGTGGCTTGTTTCTTCCTTTTGGCCATATGCTGGTGATTTTCAGTAGACAAGTGGTAACAGGCATATGAGATTTTTTATTTTGTCCTGGTTTGCTTTAATTTATAGGGAGAAAAAATTAAAATTATGGAAATTGTATCTGTTAACTAAATGTCTAATTATGAATGTGGAAAAAGCTGTCATTTACATGATTAAACATTCTGGTTAAATGTTTTGCTAATAAGGTACTCGTTGTAACATGTTAGCAAGAATAAATAACAAGGAAACAATATATTTTCTTAGGTCAAAAAATGTATTATCTTTAAGTTTCAATGCGAAAATATGTAGAAAAAAAGCACTTTAAAAGATTAGTGAATATGTGATAATGTGTCCTTTGTAATCCCCAATGCAAATAAATTCACTGGTTTGTACTCAAAAAGCCATTTTGGTTTGTAATTTGTTGGGGGAAGAGGTCAACAGACCTAATTTTAAAAGTTTGAATTATAGAATATTTTAAATAAGTAGTATATTTTTGTAAGAATTATAAAGTGAATCATTAACCACAATTATAATTCAGGATGGGTTCCAGTTATATAAATCTATTCTAAGTATTAAATTTGTAAACTCATTAGGATCAAGGTTTAGGATTATAATCATGTTGAAGGAGTCCTTAAATTTTTGTATCCTAATATAGAGAAAATTGAGTAAGTTTTAAAATTTGCATATGAAAATGATGTTAAAATTTTACAGTTTTATAATAATCTGGAGTATTAAAAATATACCTAGTATGCTCTAGATTAATAGGATTCAAATAAGACATTTTTACAATACTGGCTAGATTGAAGACAAAAATTAACCCCCTTTGAAATTTGTTTTTCTGTTTTAGTTTGCCATCTGTGAAATATTGGACTTTATAAAAGATATGTTTATGTGTGGAGTTTGTACCCCCTAACAATATCCTCACCCTCACTTTATGGGGGAAGGTTACTATATGCTTAGTACATGGGAAGTATGGTCCAGAATCAATGAGTGGCCTCCCTGACAGTGGTCACTCTGGTCAGTTTTGGGGACATTGTTCCTTTTCCCCTCTGTCATTGTTCCTTGAGCCTCTTGAGATAGTGTGTATATATGTGAGTTTATTTGATGTGCTTTTTGCCCGTAGTTCTAATTGAATCCATAGTGCAACAAGAAAAACAATTTTAATGTTTCAAGAAATGGTTATTTTTTGGAACCTAGGAAATGGATTTTGGATATATATTTTTTTGATGAATCTGTTTTTTTCTGATGATGTGTTTGTACCTCAAACAATTCAGATATTTTGCTGAAGTTTCTTTTCCTCTTTTTCCTTTAGATGGCAGCTACCATAATGATATTGTATGTGTCCAAGCTAAATAAAATAATTCACTTCCCTGATTTTGACAAGAAAATTCTTATAAAGGTATGTGATGAAAAGTATGTATAGGTATTATGGAAGATATGATGATACTATAGAATTTCAAATTGATCTTAGAGTACAAGTCCATTTCTATACACACTGTTCTCCTTGCATGCACTAGGTAGAAACTTCTTACTTAAGATTTTATATCATTCGATTGTCCATTAATGTAGCATAATAATAGCAAAACTATGTGTGTAGCATTTGAATTTAACTAGATATTGTATGTCTTCTGAAATGGCAAAATTCTGTATCAGGGATTGTCAAACATTTTTGGTACAGGATCAGATGGTAACTATTTAGGCTTTGTAGGCCAGACCATTTCTGTTGCAACTATACCATGAAAACTGCCATAGATGCTATGTAAATGAATCAGCGGAGTTGTGTCCTAATAAGATTTTATTTACATAAATAAGAGATGGGCCAGATTTGGCTATTAGGTCACTAGTTTGCTGATCTCTGTTTTAAGTTTTCATTTTTAGCTTGAATTGATAAAAGCTATGAGTGGAATGAATAATACAATTTGATATATATAGAAATATGCATATTTTTCCATGTGGAACCAGAAACATGAGACCTGCCATTCCTTCTTGGGAATGTGCAATGGAACTAACTTATTTAACAGTTGCTGGGTGTCAGGTGTTAGGCTAGGCATTGAATTCTTAGAGCAGTCCTGTAGAATCAGTGGTATTAAATGGATTACGATGACATTTTTGGATTTCTGGAGGTTAAATCAGACTGTCATTTCCTTGAGAGTGAGGACCTCACATGGTGTGTTCACTGCTCTGTCTCCAAGGTCTGGAAAAATGCTGGCATCTAGCACTGGGTTATTCATCAGACTGATTTATGGCATTGGTAATCAGGGACATCCACAGAAAAAGAAAGACAATATACATGAAGAGAAAGACAAAGTATGCGAAAAATATTGACCCAGTCTTCCTAGGAAAAATCAGTATATTGTTGGGCTTACTTACACTTCGTTTATGATATACTATAATTTTTTAAATACTTTAAACATTTAAAAATTATGAAATATGACTCATACATAGCGAAAAAGGTATCAAACATGAATATGTAGTTGAGTGAATAATTACTTGTAATCATTTCCTAGGTCATGAGATGGGTTCACAAAATCCTCCTTACTGAAAAATTCTTCTGACTTTTGTAATAATAATTTTCTTTCTTTTCTAATGTAATTTTTCTAAATTTGTATGCATTCCTGAATTATGTAGTTTAGTTTTGCGTATTTTTGAACATTATATAAAGGGAATTAAACTCTGTTTTCTTTTGTATCTTGATTTTTTTACTTAATATTATGGTAAGATTCATCCACATTGTTTTGTGTAGTTGTCTTCTTTTATTTTCATTGTATGACTAGAGTACTAAAATTTACTTATCTGTTTTAGTGTTTATGGTAATTTGGATTGTTTCTAGTTTGGGTGCTAGAAAAACAAAAAGTATTGTTCTGAACATACTTATAGTCAGATCCCTGTGCACATGTATTATAGTCAGCTAGGGCTGCCATAACAAAATACCAGAGAGTGGGTGGCTCAAACAACAGAAATTTATTTTCTCACAATTCTGGAGGCAGGAAGTCCAAGGTCAAGGTGTAGGCAGAGTTGGTTTCTGGTGAGAGTTCCCTCGTTGGCTTGTCTCACATGGCCTTTACTCTGCGCATGCACTCCTGATGTCTCTTCCTTTTATAAGGACACTGGTCCTGTTGGAGTAGTGCCCCACCCTTATGACCTCATTTAACCTTAATTACTTCTTTAAATGCCAAATCTCCAATATAGTTACCTGGAGGTTAGGGCTTCAACATATGAATTTTGAGGGGACACAATTCAGTCCAAACCAGCACATGTGCATGAGTTTCTCCAGGAGATATATCAGAAGTGGAACTGCTGGCACCTAGTGTATGTGTACCTTTGACTTGAATAGGTAATATCAAACTGTTCTTCAAAGTGGTTGTACTAGTTTACACTCCCTACAAAAGTACACTTGTGTTGCTCCTTCTTCTTGTCAATTCTTGGTATGTCAGTAATTTTTAAGGGTGCTAATCTGATAGCAGTTTGACTTTTATTTGAATTTCCCTAGTTATTAATGAGGTTGAATGCCTTTTCATTTTTTAATGCCCATCTGGGCATCCTCTTTTGTGAAGTGCTAGTTTAAGACTTTTGCCCATTTTTCTATTGGGCAGATATCTTTTTCTTATTGATTTGTGTAGGAATTATAAAAAATACATTAATGATATTCCTCTTATTCGTTATAAATGGTATTACAAATACATTTTCCCCCTCTGTGGTGTATCTTTTTATTTTTTAATAATATTTTATTTCTTTATCATATATCCCTTATTATGAAAAGGAATCTTAATTTTAAAATAACTAAATTTTATCAGCCTTTTCCTTTATGATTAATCACTATTTTTGTTATTTAGGAAATCCTTCTCTACTTTGAGATTATAAAGTATGTGATCTTTCAGAATTAGGTTTTTAATCTGCTTAGAGTTGATTTTTGTGGATGGTGTGAGGTCGTAGTCCAGTTTCATTTTTTTTTTTTCAAATGAGCACTCAGTTATCACAGACTCAATTGAAAAGTCTGCCACTTATATTATGGTACCGTCACATATGCCTAGGCTGTTTCTGGGCTCTGTGCGCTTTTTTATTTGTTTGTGTTTTCTGCACCATTACCACACAATCTCAATTACTATAGTTTTCTGAAAAGTCTTGCTATTTGGTAGAGCAGGTCTTGGTCCTTTGCATTTTTATATAAATATTGGAAGCAGCTTGTCAAGCTTCAGAAAAATTACCTTTTGCGATTTTGATTGGGATTTTGTAAAAGCTATAAGTCAATTTGGGATAAATTGACATTTTTAAAGTATTAAAGTTTTCAATCCATGAACATAGTATACATACACCTATTTAATTTTTTTCAGTAAATTTTATAATTTTGTCAGAGTTCTAACATTTTTTGTTAGATTTATTGCAAGGTACTTCTTCATTTTATTTTATTCTGTTTTTGCTATGGAATGTATCTTTTGAAAATATATTATTCAAAAAATAAGAGAGAAATATTTTTATATAGCTTTTGTGTATTGTTTTGTATCCACAAAATTATGGACTGTTAACCATAATTTGTAGTTTCTTTTGGATTTGTCTATATTTGCAATCGGGTTGTCTGCAAAAAGTGACAGTTTTGTTTCATTCTTTGCAACATTCTCATTTTTTTTACTTGCTTTACTCTCTATAGCATAAGACCTCCAGTTCAATGTTGATAGAAACAGTAATACCGGGCATCGTCGTCTGATCTCAAAGAGAAAGCTTTTAACAGTTTGCTGTTAAGTATGTCATTTGCTGTAGTTTTTTTGTGGATACCTTTCATTTGTGATCCATTTATCATTTGCTGCATAACTTAATGACAAAACAATAATTCTTGTATTATTTCTCACAGTTACTATGGTTAAGGAATTCAGGAGGCTTCAACTGGGGAGTTCTAGCTTAGGGCCTCCATAGTTGCAGATAAATGAAGGCAGAGCTGAAATAATGATGGGAATGGGTGTTGATCAGGGCAACTGGGGGCTGGTTACATATCTCTAGATATAATCTCAAGTCTGGCCATGTGGTGACCCATGTAGGCTATTTTGGGCTTCCTTACAAAATGACAGGCTCAGGTGAGTCCTAATGGTGGCTAAAGTCTTCAAGGGTCAGAATGTTTCAGCAAGTGTCCCAGACCGCATTGCTTTTTCTGACCTAACCTCGGAGGTCACACAGTGTCATTTCATTTCATTATTATTTGAAATAGTTGTATCCAATTTTATGAGGAAGGGTTACAGAGCCTATCTCTGGATGGAAGAAAGTGTCACAGTCTTATTTTAAGAGCATGTGGAATAGGGGATGTTACAGCCATTATCTCTTATTGTGGATTTGCCTATTTCTCTTGGCATTTCTGTTAGTTTTTTTGTTTTGTTTTATTTATTTTGAGGCTCGTCACTGAGTGCCTAAAAATGTAACTAGTTAAGTCTTCCTGGTGAAGTAAAGCATATAATTATATGAAGTGGACCTCCTCTCTTTCAGTTCTTTTAGTGTGACCCTGGAAATTATACTATACATACCTAGCTTATCAAATTCTAAAGTTGATTAATAAATGTGCTCTCCACATCAACAATGCAGGGACTTTCACCTATTTATCTCTCTTCCAAGCTTATATGCTCTTGTCAGCAGGTACTTTAATACATGCTCTACCTTTATTTAAAATCTCACAATACATTTTTAATTTCCTTTTTAAAAAACTATCAATGTTTATTCATATTTACCCATATATTTGCTGTTTCCTTTGTTTTCTTTCCCTTTTTCATCTTACATTTCACATTCTTCTCCTGACTGAAGTGCCTCCTTTAGAGCAGAGGTCCCCAATCCCCAGTGATACCTGTCTGTGGCCTGTTAGCAACAAAGCCACACAGCAAGATGTGAGCAGTGGGCAAGGAGGAAGCTTCATCTGTATTTGCAGCCACTCCCCAGAGCTAGCATCACCGCCTCAGCTCCACCTCAGATCATCAGGCATTAGATTATCATAGGAGCACCTATCCTTGGTGCCAAAAAGGTTGGGAATGGCTGCTTTCGCGTTTACGAATGGTCTGCTGGTGGTGAATTCCCTTAGTTTTTATTTGTTTGAAAAAGTTTAAATTTTTCTTTTGTTTTTGAACGGTATATATGTTGACAGAATTTTGCAGTTGCAAATCTGCCGTCCTCTGGTTTCTGTTGTTTCTCTCTGGGTTTATGTTTTCCTTTAACTTTTGGCCTGGGAATTTCTATTTCCCCAATCCTTTCATGCTTTTATGAAGGTTTTAAGTTATTTTATCTAGAATTCTTAATTGTTTTCAGCAGGGGGATTAGCACAAATAATCTAGCCCACTGTTACCAGAAACTATAAGTAAGTATTGTTTTCATTTTGAATTTTTTATGGAAATGGAGGCAACTGATTCTTTTCAATGCCTGAGAACTTCTAAAGTTGTATTTTCACCAGCTGTGTTATTGTTGAGTCAGTTTCAGGCTGTTAACCAGAATGTTGATGAATATAGGGGAGGGTCCTGGATCTCTTAGCCTCTCTTTCTTAAATATACTTTCTTGAGCAAATCTACTGATAATAGAATTCTCTAACTATTTTTTTTTTTTTTGGCACATAACAGTATTTCTGAACGCTTCAAAGGATATCTTAGATATCTGGATTGCATGCTTAATGTCTTTTTAGTGGAAAAAGAAATGTTGGCATCACTTACCTTGATCGCTGTGAACTATTGTGTCAGAAAGTTCTTAAAAATTGTCATATGACCTTACGAAAGGATATGTACTTTTTTCACTTAAGGAAGACCAGGTGTTACATTTTGTTTGTTC
Source organism: Rousettus aegyptiacus (assembly GCF_014176215.1). NCBI lineage: Eukaryota > Metazoa > Chordata > Mammalia > Chiroptera > Pteropodidae > Rousettus > Rousettus aegyptiacus. The sequence goes on from NW_023416306.1 coordinate 70,957,517, forward strand.
AGTATGTTCTGAACAATATTTCTCTTGACAATCAGAAAATAATTCAGGAGCTCAGAGTTCAGTAATTCAAGTACAGGGTACATTGTTTGTCTTTGGTAGATATTTAATCATTCTAGGCTTGTAAAACTAAGTGACTTCAGAGTAGAGTTGCTGGTATATACAACTTTTTGAAGGGATCACCAACCTTGTGACATTCCAATGAAAGATATGAACCTTTGCCTTCGTCCAAAAGAGTGTGTATGTACACAGATAACAGAAGTTTGCATACCTTTTTATGACCTTTAGAATGTCGTATCTAAACTGTAAACATCCATCCTCAACTCACCAACCCAGCCAGGAGTCTCTACTCAAAAAGGTCCTTGTCCTATAGGTAAATAGTCTACTAATATGAGCAAGGTCAGGATTTCTGTTTCTATCCAGCTCCCCCCAGAGTTATGGATATCAATGCCCACCTAACTTGATCACATGGAGAAACTTGTAAAGGTGTTTGGAATTTTGTACAGTTCACAGTCATTGCATAGAAAGGAACTCAGTGATTTGCTTACTGCTGGCGAGTGAATGTCACCATTTTTATATATAAAGGAAAATAGGTAATTGGAGTTCTAACCAAATGTTCTTTCTCTTTTTATTGAAGCTGTTTCCCCTGCCTCTCTTCTACGTTGGAAACCACATAAGTGGACTATCAAGCACAAGTAAATTAAGGTAGAGTTCAAGATAATGGTTGATGGGAGGTTCTTCGCTTATTTGCTTCTCATGGTACACAGACCAAGTTTGATTTTTCAGGATATTGCTTGGACTACATAGAGAATGCAATAATATTTAATAATTTCCGAAAATAACAAGAGTTTGAGATAAATTTGCTAATGCTTTGAGAAATGTTAAAAATTTGATTTTTGTTATTGTTTATGTTCAAATCTGAATGTAGAATATGAGATCCCTAGAAATCAAGATAACAGGGTGATTTATTCAGGAAGATTCACTTATATCAATGTGGTTCTGTGTTACTTTTGATATCATCACAGGTTTTAAAAAGCAGGAACATTCTGTCAGATTTGTGTAGGTCAGTTTTGGTACTGTGCAAAATAAATTATTTTCAGGTGTGTGCTATATACTTCTGAAATTTTCATTTGCATTCATTTTAGGGTCTTTAATTGACTACTTTTGTTAAAAGTCACTGTAAAAAATGGAAACAGAAGTATAGAAAGACCAAGCCATCCTATAAATCAGAAAATGTGGTATGAAATATGTAGCCTAACAAACAAACAATAGTGTTACCAACCTTGTGACAAAGACATCATTAATGAGAAAATTAAGTTTGTGCGAAGAGTGATAGAAATGGAAGAAAACCTGTTTGTATAGTGAGAGTGGAAACGAGACAGGTAGGAGGTAGATCAGAAAGAGGAGAACATATATCTTTTGGCTATCTATGTGTCTTCTTTGTAAAAGTATCTATTCAGGTTTGGATAATAACCCCTTATAAGAGGTATCATTTGCAAATTCCCCATTTGGGTGATTGTCTTTTTGTTTTGTTGATGGTTTCTTTTGCTGTACAGAAGCTTTTTAGTTTGATGTAGTCTCTTTCATTCATTTTTGCTTTTATTTTCCTTGGCTTTGGGGTCAAGTTCACAAAAGCTCCTTTGAAACCCAAGGTCCATAAATTTAGTGCCTGTGTTTTCTTCCATGTATTTTATTGCTTCAAGTCTTAATATTCAAGACTTTAATCCATTTTGAGTTCATTTTTGTGTCTGGTGTCAGGGAGCAGTCTAGTTTCATTCTTTTGCATGTGGCATTACAGTTTTCCCAACATCATTTATTGAAGAGTCTTTCCTTTCTCCATTGTATGTTTTTGGCTGCTTTGTAGAAAATTAGTTTCCCATAAATGTGTGAGCTTATTTCTGGGCTCTCAATTCTGTTCTATTGGTCTGTATGTCTGTTTTTCTGCCATACTATACTGTTTTAAATACTGTAACTTTGTAGTATAGTTGAAGTGAAGGAGTGTGATGTCTTCAGTTTTGTTTTTTCTCAGGATTGCTTGGGCTATTCAGGATCTTTTATGGTTCTATACAAATTTGAGGAGTTTTTGTTTTATTTCTGTCAAGTATGTCATTGGGGTTTTGATGGGGATTCCTTTGACTCTGTATATTGCTTTAGGTAATATGGCCATTTTAACAATGTTTATTCTTCCAATCCATGAATATGGAGTATCTTTCCATTTCTTTATGCCTTCTTCATTTTCTTTCAGCAACGTCTTGTAGTTTTCAGTAGGTTCTTCACAAACTTTGTTAAGTTTATTCTTAGGTATTTTACTCTTTTTGTAGTGACTATAATTTTCTTTACTTCTCTTTCTGCTATTTCATTGTTAGTATATAGCAATGCAATGGGTTTTAATACATTGATTTTTATATTCTGCAACTTTACTGTATTTGTTTATTCTTTCTAATAGTTTTTTTGGGGGGGGTGTAATCTTCTGGATTTTCTATATAGATTATATGTGCTAATATTGACAGTTTTACTTCTTCATTCCAATTTGGATGCCTTTTATTTTTTTTTCTAGACTGGCTGCTCTGGCTAGGACTTCCAGTACTATGTTGAATAATAGTGGCGAGAGTGGGCATCCATGTCATGTTCCTGATCTTAGAGGGAAAGCTTTTATTTTTTCACCACTGAATATGATGTTAGTTGAGGGTTTGTCATGTATAGTCTTTATTATGTTGAGGTGCTTTCATTCTATACCAATTTTATTGGATATCTTTTATTATAAGTGGATGTTGTATCTTGTCAGCTGCTTTTTCTGTGTCTGTTGATATGATCAAATGATTTTTATCTTTTATTTTGTTAATGTGGTGCATCACATTGGTTCATTTGTGGATGTTGAACCATCCTTGTATATCTGGAATGAACCCACTTGATCATCTATATGATCCTTTTAATGTATTTGATATCTTATTATTTTGTAGAAATATCTTCATCACAAGTGTTATTTAACATTTCTCTACATGTATTGCAGATTGGGTGTAACTTCTATTCAGTGATATAACACTGTTTTCAAGGTAGCAAGCAAGTAGGGTTCTTAAGTAACATTTTTATAACACTTTCCTGCATGCACTGCAGAACAGGTCAGATGAGGGCTTCTTGGGTGCCCTCATCTGGAGGAAGAGGGTGAACCAGTAAATGAGACATAGGAAGAAGGAAGAAAGATTTCTTATACGTGGTGTTATGTAATGTGTTAATCTGTCACTCATATTATCCAATAACTGGTAGTTATTTCTAGAGGCTAGATCAGATTTAGGTTCAGTTTTTCAGAAAAGATTAGTTTATTGGTGATGCTGGGTTCTTTCTACTGTATCATCTCATGGGGCACATAATGTTTTATCCTACTTTTCATGATATATAATTGGCCATTTCTACTTTTAATGGTTTTAAGGGGTCACTGTGGTCCCTTTATTACAAAATTCCCCATCAGTTTTTCACCTAATAGTTTTAGCTTCCATTGGTGATCATTGTCTAGATCCATTATTTCATTGTAAATTGCAAAAAAAGGGTGATTTTCTAACTAAACCACCCCCTTCTGCATTTTTGTCTAAACTTCAAAAAATACAAGTTTTCACCATTTTATACAGCAAAGGCAGGATAAAAGCTTTATTTATAAATGTTCAGAGTAATAATAATGTTCTGTCACTTTTATTGGTGACCAGTGAGAGTTGTTTTTATTTGTTGTGTTTTTTTTTTTGCTATCATTATGAACTCATGAATTTTCATTAACTTGACACAAGTACTTTATCAGATATTTGTTTTGCAAATATTTTCTCTCAGTCTATGGCTTGTCTTTTTATTCTCTTAACACTGTCTTTCACGGTAGCAATTTTAAATTTTAATAAGTTCTACTTTCATTTTTTTCTTTTATGGGTTGTGCTATTGGTGTTATATCTAAAAACTCATTACCAAACCCAAGGTCATCTAAATTTTCTCGTAAGTTATCTTCTGTAAGTTTTATAGTTTACATTTTACATTTAGCTGTATCATCACAAAGTTAACCTTTGTGAAAGATGTAAGGCCTGTGTCTAGATTCAGTTTTTTGCTTGTGGATGTCCAGTTGTTGGAGCACCATTTGTTGCAAAAACTATCTTTTCTGCATTGAATGGTGTTTGCTCCTTTGTCAATGATCAGTTGACTATATTTGTATGGGTTTATTTCAGGACTCTCTATTCTGTTCCATTGTTCTATTTGTTTCATTTACCGCATGTTTCAATTCATTAAGAAATAATTCTTTTATGCTCAAATTGTACCATTTCGGGCCATTGGGAGCCCCATTGGGAGCCTCTTATATTCTAGGGCTCCAGCAGTTTTTGATTACTTCCTTGTTTTCTGGTACGTAATGGCGCAGGCTTATCTAGACTTTTCTTGTTGTTTCTCCAAGGATTCCCTGGTTATTTTAAGTGTTAGTTTGAGGCCATAATCGGGGTGCTGGATGTATTTTGAAGAAATACAGTATCCTGATGAATACCATGTGGGGCCTGAGAGAAAGAAATGAGTCAAAGATGACTTCATGATTTTTGGCCTGAGGATATGGAAGAATGGGATTACTATCGATTGGATTTATACCTAGTAGGATTACTGGGTCATATGGCAATTCTGTGTTTGACATTTTGAGGAGCTGCAAAACTGTTTCCTAGGTGGCTACACCATTTTACATTTTGACAGGCAATGTATGAGGCTTTCAGTTTCTCTGAATTCTTGCCAAATTTGTTATTGTCTATCTTTCTGGTTATAGCAATTCTAGTGATTTTGAAGTGGTATCACATTGTGGTTTTGATTTTTACTTCCTTGATGACTAATAATGGCTAATGTCTTTTCATGTGCTTTTTGGCCATTTATATAACTTCTTTGGGGGAATGTATGTTCAGATTTTTGCCTATTTTTAAAATAAGGTTATTTGTCTTTTTATTATTGAGTCGTAAGTCTTTGTATATTCTAGATACAGGTCCCTTATTATAGATATGATTGCAAAATTTTCTTCCATTCTGTAGATTGTCTTTTTACTCTCTTAATGGTGAACTTAAGAGCACAAAAATTTCAAGTTTTAAAAAATTTAATTAACAATTAGTGTAAAATATACATAACAAAATGTACCATTTCAATCATAGACATTTTAAAAGTGATATATATATATATATACACATATAACATAAAATTTACCATTTTAACCATTTTTAAGTGTACAAGTCAGTGGCAATTAAGTATATTCATGATGTTGAGCAACCATCACCACTGTCTGTTCTAGAACTTTTTCATCACCCCAAACAGAAACTCTGTTCCTATTAAACAGTAACTCCCCATTCTCCAGCCCTTGGGAACCTCTGTTACTCTCTATGTTTATTCCAGATATTTCGTACAAGTAGAATATCTTACAATATTTGTCCTTTTATGCCTAGTTTATTTCAATTTGCACATTTCCAAGCTTCATGTTGTAGCATGCGTCATAATTTTATTCCTTTTTAAGGCTGAATAACATTCTATTATATGTATATGTCACATTTGTTTACTTTTATAAAAGTTTTACATTGCGATGAAGTCTAATATATCTGTTTTTTGTTGCTTATGTTTCTGATATTGTACCAAGAATGTTTTGTAAAACCCAGGGTCATGAAGACTCATTCCTCTGTTTTCTTCTAAGAGTTTTCTAGTTTTAGCTCCTACATTTAGGTCTTTGAAAGATTTTGAGATAATTTTTTGTGCGTGGTGTGAAGTAGGGATCCAGATTCATTCTTTTGCATGTAGATCTTTAGTTGTCTCAGCATCATTTATTGAAAAGGCAGTTCTTTCCCTGTTGTATTATTGTCTTGGCACCTTGTTGAGAATAATTGACCATAATTGTAAGGATTTATTTCTTGATTATTAAGCTTATTCCATTGGTTATATGGCTATCCTTAAACCAGTACTGGTTATCATAGCTTTCTAGTGAGTTTTGAAATTGGGTACACCAACTTTGTTCTTCTTTTTAAACTTTGTTTTGGCTTTCTGGTTTTCTTGCATTTCCATATTAATTTTAGCATCAGCTGGTGAATTTCTGGGGGAAGGAAAGCCAGCTGAGACTTTGATAGAGATTGTGTTGAATCTATAGATCCATTTGGGGAGTATTTCCATTTTAACAGCATTAAGCCTTCTGATCCAGAAACATGGAGGGTCTTTCCATTTAATCATCTTTAACCTTTTAATAATATTTTGTAGTTTTTATTGTATAAGTGTTATACTTCTTTTGTTAAATTTATTCCTAAGAATTTTGTTCTTTTTTATGCTATCAGAAATGGAATAGTTTTAATTTCCTTCTGGAATCGCTCATCGCTAGTATATACAACTGACTTCTGTATATTCATTTTGTTTTCTTCATACTTGCTTAACTCAGTTATGACAGTTTTTAATGGGTTCCTTAAGATTTTCTGTATCTATCACTTGCAAATAAAGATAAATTACTTTTCTTTAACCTAATTGCTCTTTCTAGAACCTCAAGTACAATAGTAAATAGACATAGTAGTGAGAGAGAGCCTCCTGGTCTTATTCCTGATCTTATGGGGAAAACATGTAGCTTTTGATCATTAAGTATACATTATCTGCTTTTAAAAGGCATTATCTAAAATTACTTTTTGAAGTCTATTGAAAATAATAACATTTTTTTTTTCTTCCTTCGAGAAGGGCAGTTCAAATCAGTCTCATAAGGTATCTTAAAGTGTGACTATAAAGTTCCTGAACATTCTTTTTGCACTTGGCCTCTGGTTGCAGTGTCACTGTTAGTGTGAAACCCCTCTGCAGGTCTGGTTGGGAGGAGCTGGCTACTCTCCCTCTTGGTTGTGGTTCTGACTTTCCTTCCCAAGGTCACTGTCTTCTCAGGGTCACATCTGGAAGTAGATGGAGGCGGGTTCTTCTAGCTCTGGTAGTCTGTTGGCTGTGCACTGAGCTGTGTCCTAGAATCTCTGATTTTAAGAGTGGGTTAAAGGTTCTTAAATATGTTTTTAAAGGCACTGAATGTAACCTCATTACATAAAATTTTTAGGGAAAAGTCATTGGTAATTCTGATCACTGATACACTACTTTAAATATTTATTTTGTCTTTTTTGCGTATACAGAATGTACCTTGTTATAGTTGCAGACTCTACATTATTTTGTATCCTCCTCATTTTAGTTAATATTTACTTTCCAATAGTGGTAGAGTTTTATATTATATTACATACGTATGTACATACATACATAAATGCATGCATGCATGCATACATACATACATACATACATAATGTTTCCCCAACTGGATTTATCATAGCTTATTTAATCATTGCCTTGCCTGACATTTGGTTGTTTCTGATGTTTCTCCCAAAGACATTACTGCAATGAACACATTTTAGCATGTGTTTTTTTCTCTTTTTTGGCTGAGTTTTTTTTAGGATAAGTTTCCCAGCAAGAAATAATTAGGTCCAAGGTTAGGACCATTTAATGATTCTTGATACATAGTCCCAATTTGATTTGCCAAAGGGTGTTTTGGTTCACGTTGTATATTAGTTTTAGTAAAATCTTTGTAGTGGTTGGATAGTATGATATTTTAGATAGCTAATAAGTGAAAATGGAATGAAATTTTTAATCATTTTTTTTACTCTTTAATGTCATTCGTTAATAGTATACATGTGAATTAAAGTTAATTTCTTATATTTCATTTGGAAAATTAGTGCCTTAATTAAAACCGTAAAACGTGTTAACATTTTTTTGATGTCTGATGTTATTCTGCTTCAATCTTTTCCTGACAGCTTGCCAATGTTCACCGTGCTCAGGAAATTTACCATTCCACTTACTTTACTCCTGGAAACCGTCATACTCGGGTGATTTTTGTTTTTCCTCTGTTCCTCTGGTGCCCTCTTTCCCTTCCCCTGCATTATATTTACATAGCAAATTCTCAACATCTGTTTTTTCCCCAAATAGTTGATTTGACTTGCTAGTAGCAATAACTTAAGGACAAATAGTTTATTAATTTAAAAGAGTGTCCTGTTTTAATGAACTTAATGAGTGATTTTTTAAATAGTTAATTTGCATTATTCAAATAATGCATGTTTGTGGTAGAAATTTATAACAACTCTGAAACATGTAAATCTGTTTCCTGAGCCAGATGGAATAGACACTGATTTTGGAATACAGAGGATTAATTGCCAACGTATAAATATAGGACAGGAGTGCAGAAATCAGGGAAATCCATTCTGATGAGGTGATTACGATGTAACATCAGAATAAAGTTATTTTTATAATGATTTAAAAATTTCTCATAAGGATACTCAGGCTGATATCCAAAAAGGTAATTCCTGAATTTGCTCTGAGGATTATTTTGCAATGAAATTTGGGTGATAGCCCAATGTTTTAAGTCCTAGTATTGAATTTTATCTTAATCTTTGAATGTGTGGTCTAAGTTCATACCAACTACACTACTAGTAGGAGCTTTCTGCAGTTTGTCTGTGTCTCTCTAGTGAAAACAGAGAAATACGTTTATAATTAAATTAAGACAACTGCTTAAGAAATGCAGTAAATTTGGTCTGATTTACTAATTCACTTAACACATGCTTTTAGCACTTTGTCTAGGTAAAGCATTATCGATTAAATTTTAACTATGAAACTTAATAATGTCTATTTTTAGTTCATTTAAAAAATATAATTCACATACTTTTCTCTCCTCCTCCTTGCCTTGTCTTTCTCTCTATTCATCTATCTTCTACCCATCTATTTATTTATTACAGGAAACAGTATTCCTTGAACATCATTGTCAGTGTCTTTGCCATCATTCTCGGGGCTTTCATAGCAGCTGGGTAAGACTTTGGACAGTTTCTGCTCAATAACTTCTTTGTGTCTTTGATAATAGACCCAGCCCCATACTCATTTTTCATTTTCCATCTGGCTGCAGTTGAAATGAGCAGCCAAGAGACAAATCTGTTGATGTTAGTGGGATCCCCATGTGTTCCTGTGAAAGTCAAACTGGATTCGAAGTTGACCAGAACATTTCTCAGAATATATAAAGAGAGCATTATAAGATAATAATACAGCGTTTCTTTATAAAAAGGAGTGAACCATTTACTTCTATTACTGAATGTCTTCAATGTAAAAATTTTACTTGAAAAGTTCTTAGACATTTGATCAAGAAGAATAAAAGAGTTATAAAGTCCTTGAATGCTGATTTGTTTATCCTGTGGTGTCTTGAAAATCAGTATTTCCAAGGGTGGAATAGTCTTATTAAATATTTATTTGTATGTTTGGGACATGAACCAATACCAGTGCATGACTCTACTATCTTACTCACTAATATGCAAAACCAGGAATGAGGACTCCACGTTTGCATTTGAAAGCAGGCACTCAGACTCCTATCTTTCATAACATTGTGGTTAGAGCCTGTGTGCAGTTATATTCCCTGGGTTTAAAATGTAGCCTTGCCCCTTCAACTGTTTCTCAGCCTTTCTGTGCCTCAGTTTCCTCATCTATAAAGTAAGATGAAAATAGAAAATGAAAACCTACTTGAATGAAAGGAAGAATGAAGAATTTGGAGGAATTCTAATTAAACTAGTTTCCTTAACTCATTTTGAAACAAGTTCTGGATCATTAATTGTAAATTAAATAAAGGTGTGGGCTACAGAGCCAGGATTTCTGGGATCTTATTCTAGCTTCCTCACTCATTAGCTGTGTAATCAGGGACGAGCTATTCAACCTCTCTGTTCCCCAGTTACTTTAACTGTAAAGTAGAGATTAGAATAGTATCTGCCTAATAGGGTCCTTGTGAGAAGTAAATGAGATAATCATAAACTAGGGTTTATACTAGTGCGCGGCCAAGTTCAACAAAAACGTATTGAGTGTCTTTTGTATGCCAGACATTGTTCTGGGTGCTGGGGAATCCAGCAGTTGACCAAACAGACAGGAATCCTTGCTTTCATGGAACTTCCATTCTAGTTGGTGGACAGATAATAACCAAAAGAAATAGACTTAAAACTATAGCATGCCAAATGAAGACAGACAATAATAACAATTTTATTATTATAAACGTGTTTAGCCTCCTGGCTAGACCAAGATTTATTATTTACAATTTTATCTGTACCTTCCTCTTCCTCAGTCCTAGCGGGCCTCTTTGGTTTCTGTGCTGTGTTTCATGCCCCTGGTGTGGTGCCAGTACAGACATTAAGCAGCAGCACTTCAAGCCTCTTAGTCATGAAGACTTTTGCTGAAACAAAATTGTATGAGTAAAGTAGCCCAAAACAGGAGATGCTCTGTTGAAAAGTGCCCTTCTCCCACAGCGCTCTGGGGTTCCCCCCGGGCAGCCTCTCTCCTCTAGATTTCTTAGAGTTCAATTTGAAAACCACTGACTTAGAGCCAGTGAAGACTTTTACAAAAATGATTTATAAAAATATCTGTTAGGTGTTGGGTGAGGAATGGTACTTCAGATGCTCTGTGTATGGAGGCACATTTCCAGAACCAGTTCGTAGAAATTCAGCTCTTGTTTAACGTGTATGATACTCCGATGATCTGTCAGGGTAACTGGTTTTTCCCAAAGCATCTAACTTTTACCCAAGAGCCAGCTTGGAATAATAATTCTCTACTTTCTCTTTCCTCAGCACCCATAGAATGGATAACATCCTGGTGGGTGACAAGTACATTTCTTAGCTGTAGGCCTTCTGTGACCCCATCCTTCTCTCCTCTCACTGAATTTAACTTATACAAATGCAAGTAATTTCAAAATGGGCTCAGCTGGATGAGCCAGTTTATGCTGCTGTAACAAACAGTGCCCACATCTCGGTGGTTTAACATACATGCAAACCAACTACTATTAATGCTGTGGGAGTGATCTGCTCAATATAGTTACTGTGGGATGCAGGTCCTTGGGACCCTTGCCTCAAAGGGGGCCTCCTTACTTATCCAGGCTGGCAGGGGGCATGTGTGGAATTGTGCACTGACTCTGCAATCTATTGCCCAGAAGTGACGAAGTGTTAATCCCTCTTACATTTTACTTGCCAAAGCAAGTCACATACCCAGAAAAAGTTGAAATAGAATATCTGTGAACAGCTCTAAATGACAGCCACAAGAGTTAACCATGAATCTGCTCATTTATAAACAAGTAAATTCTTCTCAAACTTTTGTGTTTTCACTACTGACTTCAATAAATGATGTTGGTAACTCCTCTACCTCCCACCCCTCATCCCAACCCCTACCTCAGTGGGAGACATGAGAACTCTGGGAATTTCTCTCAGCCTTTCTGAGAAAGTGAGAAACACCTCCTTTTGGTTCCTCTAGAAGCCTGGCCCTTCTGCTCATTTAACCCATCATTTTAGGGAACGGCCAGCTTTTAAACACTGAGCCGAATGTAGGCAAGAGGTTTGGAAAACCCTTATTTTGAGAGATTCTATTTTTTGTGATTAAGCCAGATAATTCTGATTTATGATGATCTAAAATTAATTTACATTCTTACAAATATATCTGTAGATAATAATGCCAGTGGAAGCCTCAAGTAAAATCTGGTTTAATTTGTATTCAGATTTTGATGCAGTTTTTGTTTTTTCTCTACTTCCTTCTCTTTGGTTAGAAATGATCTTATTTTTATATGGAAGGGGATCAGAATATGCCGCTCCAAAATACACCGCTTTGGCATAAGCATTATTTTTGAGCTGAAGGCAATTAAGAATCAACAGATGTAAGAATTTTCTGTCCTCCCCTTTTCTGCCTAAAGACAGACACCATTCCCTTTGTGAATGTGTCCCCCTCTCCTGTGCCAGGCATAGGAAAGCAGGCCTTATCACCAGAGGTGGTGAGGCAGCACCAAGATGAGTCTGCACAAACAGACTTGACTGAAATAACTGTTGCCTTCCACGAGTTTCCCCCATACATTGCCTAGTCTCTTTCCTTTAATTTTTTCCTCAAAACCCAAACCCTTTTCTTTGTTAAAATGGTATATAAGCCCCAGAGTCTAATAGCTTCTTTGAGTTTCGCTTCTCTGTGACATTCTTACGACAATTTCTATACCTTTTTCTTGTTAATCTGTCTATTGTCAGTTAAATTTGCGGGCCCCCCAGTCACTGAACCTAAGAGGGTAGAGGAAACCTCCTTGACGATGTATATATATGAATTATGACAGGAGTCTGGTGCTGTCTGCAAGGTCAAATACAGGTGGATAAATCACATCATGGCTCAGCTGTTCTCTCTCTCCTCCAGATACAGGAGAGCACGAATCCCCCCAAGTGGGGACTCAGGTCCTGCACTGAGAGAGTCCATGAGGTTCCTTGACTGCTCACAGGCAAGAATTCAAGTGCGCGCCAGAGTTAGTCTAAAGGAAAATTTATTAGAGATAGAATAACGTTCTACAGACAGAGCATGTTTCTCCTCTTGGATACAGAGAATGAGAGAGACCAAAAGGAAAGTTTATTAGAGATAGGATAATGCTCCATAGACAGAGCATGGTCTTCTCTCAGAATGAGAGGGACCCCAAGTGTTCAAGGAATTCAGTTTAAAACTGCGCCTTCCCCCATGTCTGTCAAAGGCATGGGGAGGTAGTATTGGTAATCTCAGCAGGAATCTTCCTGTAGGTTCTTTGTTGTCTGGTTGTCTGGCTCTATGTCGATCAGGGTACCCATGATAGGCAGCACATAGCAGGCTCTGCATATAGCTGGGTTTTAATATTTAATTTTCATTCCTCTTCCCTATGCCATATCCCCTCCAACATTTTTATACTAGTATACTAGTATTATTTATTTAAATGGAAATCAAAGAGAAGATGTTTTAAAAGAATAGGAAGAAGGAAACCATAGAGTAGTTACAGAGAAGGGATGGGTGCTTGCTTTGCCTCTTTGCTGGCCAGGGTACTGGGGGAGCTGGTGGAGGATGTGACTAGGCACCAGATGGAGGTTTCAGTTCCTCAATTGACTGGTCTCGCCCCAGTCACTGCCCAGCTGTCCCCACAGGGCTGTACTCTGGGGATTGCCCTGCTTACTACAATAAGCAAAGCCACTCTGTGTTGGACAAATCACACCCATTAGAAAAGCAGGGCTCACCAATTCTCATGCTGATTTATCAGTTAGCAAAAGAAAGGGCTGTACAGTTAAAGAAAGAAGGTTAAAGCCCCTCTGGTTTTCAGCCTCCTGATTAAGTGGAAGCCACCTGATGGCTTGGTTTTGTTTTTATGGAGACAAAGCAGAGGAGTTAACCACTCACCAACACAGAGGGGAAAACATGCCAGAGGAAGGCAGTTACTAGCCTCACAGATGGATTTGATTAGCGAAAGATGGAAAAAGACTTTGAGGCCAAGTTGTGAGTGTCTGAATAATCATCTTACTTTTCTGTTCTCTCTCCCAGTTCTGACCTCGCTTTTAACTTGGAAGGCTATATTTTTGTATTCCTGAATGATATTTTCACAGCAGCAAATGGAGTTTATACCAAACAGAAAATGGACCCAAAGGTACCAGATCATCACTCCTATGGCTTCTAGGTCTTATCATCTGGCCCCTGAAATTACAGAAAAAAATAAAATGAATTTGTAAACTTGGCATGTAATTTAATATACATAATATGAATTATAAATCACTAATTTCTTTTCAATGACCTTGTCTATATAGTTTATTACTCCTTGTCTCACAAAGTTTAGGGTGAAAATTAGATAGGAAGGAAAAAGATGCCACTATTTTGATGCAAAGACAGAATATGTAAAAGGGATAATTTTGAAAGGCAAATTAAAATTAAAAAATTTTCTTAAAATCATTATCATCAGGGTATTCTGAGAGTAACTCCAGCTTGAGAATCTAGAGACGTGGGTTCCATATAAAAGTTTTGCTGCTTACTGGTCATTGTGACTTTGAGCCATAACTTCTCCAAACCTCGGTTTCCTTATCTGTAGAATAGATCATTGGGATGGATAATTTATAAGGTCCTGTCCAACAGTAACTGCCTTTCACTGTTATGACGGGATGGTGGGCAGATGAGCTTTTCTTCTGAGTTCTGCCTCTGTGTGGTGACTCCCCAACCCACACTCCTACCCCAGCCGTTCTGAAAAGCTCCCAAGGATGAGCCAGGCATACGTTTCTTTGTTCCCAGTTCTTTGTGTTGAGTGAGGGGTTCTCTCTGATGGACAAGCTTATTTCTGTGAGCTGTTTTTTAACAGCACTGTTCCCTCCCCCCTCCCCCCCACAGCCGTTTGTTTTTTAATGGTGGCAGTTTTACAAAAACAGGTTTATTGCCTTTTGAGAATCACAATATGTCACCCTGTATGGAAAGCAGAGGAGAAGTGGTGTATCGACTTTAATGAAAAGTAAATTTATGCAAGATTAGAAGATGCGATACCTGGTGTTTTAACCCTGCTGTTTTTTAATAGAAAGAGCAGATGTTTTTAAGGAGTTCTGTTTGTATTAACATTTTTAATGATCTTTATTTTGTTCCAGATTTCCCATTTTGATTAGCATGCTTTAAAACACAAATTAGAATGTTAGAGATGGATGAAACATCGGAGACCATTTATTGCCATCCATTTTATCTGTCATTTTCGTGTATAACAAATGTTTATTCTGAGATTACAGTATACTTGAAATGAAGCATTTTATGTCATAAATTTGCTGAAAATATTTTGATACAGAGTGGGTCAGAATGCATATTCAAATTCTGCATAAATACACAGTTGTATAAATGGCTCCAGGAAATCCGATAGTTCATGTTTCTTTGTTTTTGCAGGAGCTCGGGAAATATGGAGTGCTTTTTTACAATGCCAGCTTCATGATCATCCCGACCCTTATCCTTAGTATTTCTACTGGAGACCTTCAACAGGTGAGCTGATGACAATCATTACATTCTTACTTAGCAGTCTTTTCCAATTTTAATATTTAACCTTCGATACTCAATGAAATAAAAACTGTAAAGGTATCTAGGATTCCATGAAAACAAGATGTTCAATATCCCCAGTAATATCTTTGACATTATTCTCTCATTGATATTTACCTTTAGACACATGAGAAGTAGCAGGAAGTAGTCACAAGAACTCTGGACTGGAACTTTTTTGGAAAACAACAATAGAAATCTGAGTTTGAGTCTCACTACACTTAGCCGATGTGAGAGCCTGAGCAAGCTACTTAACTTAGATAAGGATTTTGATATTTTAAAACATGGATTTCTTTCAAGTACCTTGATTATGGACTTATGCAAAGTAGAATAATTTAATGAACTGTCATGTACCTACCCAGCTTCAACACTTTTTGGGATTTTCCCATTCATATTTCATCACTCCCTTCTGCTCTCACTTCTTTTTTTTTTCCTGGAGTAGCATGAAGCAGATTTCAGACATGCCATTTTGCCTCTAAATATTCCAGTATCTACATTCGGGTTGTGATGGTATCGTTCTTTTGATGTGTGCCTTGCTCACTTAATGTTGTATACACCCATGAAGGATGTATACACCCATGAGGCCAGTCTCTCAGGAGGGTGAATGTACACCACATGAACCCACAGTGGCCATCTTGAAGTGTGCTGGCCCTGCCAGCCGCTACCTACTTCTTCAGAGGGTTGCCAGCCGCACCACTTCTAGGAATTTTGCCTGTACCCTAACGAGATGTTTAAGTTCTTGTGAGCAGCTAGGGTGCTGGGCAAAATCTTCTACCAGTGGGGCCTCCACTCACAGAACCAACCCTTGACTGGCTGCGTGGTAACCCGCTCACTGCTAGACCAGGAATGGGGTTCAGAGATGCCCTCTGCAGAAGCCGTTTTCCTGCCACGACAGTATTTCTGTATTTATCAATCGGCTTGGTTGTGTGGTGCACATTGATTGAGAGTAAGTATCATCTGTAGCCCTTTTAGGGGATTGAATGATGTTAGAAGGCTGTGGGCGCCTGGGGACTCATGGGGTGGATGTCAGGGTTGACTGTTCTTTCTCCAAGCTTTACTTTATCACTTGTGCAGTTTCTCTTCCAGAATGAGGGAAGAGCAGAAAAGCTTAGCAGCAATTCCTGAAGGGTAAACAGCATTGCCATATGTTTGTACTGAAAACCACTCAGAAATATCAATTTGATAAAGGGCTCTCATTGTGTGAGCTGGGCCCTCACTGTTGATTTAGACTGTTGGAAGGTAGAACAAGCACCTCACTCCTCTTTGGTGATAACGAACAGGGCAGGATACCTGGAAACACAATATTTACTTTTCAGCTACCAGCAGTTGATTTTAAATCATTCAGTGTCAGTGACATTACATAAACAAAGTGAAATTATGAACCCTCAATGAAGTAGTCCTAGTGGCTTGTCTTATTTCATTATCATAGAAATGAGGTTTGTTTTTTTAAGGCATTGGAATTTATTCTAAAATTCTGGTGTTTTATAACTGTTTCAGATATTTCTAGGAATAGAAATTTAGAGATTCCTAGGAACTCTGTGAATACCTGATTGGAACTATAAGCATATTCCCCATAGGAACATGTTACGAATGGCAGTGACCAGAAACTGAGTTTTAGGGACCTTAGAAGTAAAATAGACTAGATATATCATGTTAATAACATTGTTTCAATAGGAGTATGTGTTCCCAGATTCAAATCATTGACTTATAAACTTGTAGCTTGATGCTTTCAGAAGTTGCCACCTGCCTGTAATGAGTATCATGAAGAATTATTAAACTGTTTTATGTAATTAAAAGCTACTGTTTTTGAGGATTCATCCTATTAGACATTCAAAGTGTTATACATGAGCCATCTCATTGCATTCCCACAGCAACCCTCAGAGGAGAGGATAATGTTGTCATCCCCATTTTACAGACGGAATCTAGGGCACAGGGTTTAAATAACTTCCAAGGACGGTAGGTAGGTAACAGTTTCAGGCAGTCTGGCTCTGGAAACACATCCTCTGCTGTAGTCACATTTATTTTGTTTGTATGTGATTGTGTCCCTCACATATGAAAAAAAAACATAACCTATCACATATATCTTAGAAAATACAAGAGGCCTAATATACACTTTAATTTATTAAATCCTGGCATTCTAGATTATGCTCCAATTCTGAGTTGAGATGCTGAAATATCTCAATATTTAGCCTCTGTCTAGTCTCACTATTTGACCAAAATCCTAAGATTTCAAACAAACGTTCCTAGAGGTGCCTTAGAGCTCCAGCTTGATTACTATGCACTGAAGTTCCAGATAGATTGGAGTTAAGTGATTTATGTGGATAATTATCATTAGAAAAAAACATAACTGTAAGGATGACCTTCTATAAAGTGACAAATTACAAAAGTCATAAAGTTAAGAATTTGACTATATTTTAATTTAAAACTATTATATTTAAAAAGATACCAGAAGATATGGGACACTTACTGTCATCAGTAATAAAAAAAAAATCCTGTAGAAAAAATGATGAGCTTTTTCACTATAACCATGGCTGCCTTCCATCTTGATTGTGAATCAGATACAATAAAGAAGCAAATTTCTGTACATAGGTGTTAGTCTGCAATATAAAATTGTATTTTACTTGCCAAATTTGGTTTGCTTGTTCTGGAAGTTGACCAGTGAATTAGAGCTAAGTGTTAACTTTCCCTGTCAGTGGAAGGAGCATCTCAATGAGTCACTTTTCCTGGTGACTGGAGAGGGTCAGACTCTGTGTTAGGGCTCAGTGTGTGACTCACTGCATTGTTTACTCCTGGACCTTGGACTTACACAGTCAGTAGGTCTGCTCACAACACCTTGACTCTCTCTGATGAACAGAGTTACTGATTGTTAAAAATTTAGGTCCCTGGAAAACACTCAGTGGGTGAACTTCCTTTTTGAATCACTGAATCATTGAATCATAGGTCTAAAGTACATTTGTTTTTTAATTTTTAAAAATTTATTAGAAATTTTCTGTTTTTCAATTACAGTCGACATGCAATATTGTGTTAGTCTCAGGTATACAACATAGTGATTAAACATTTATATCACTTCTGAAGTGATCACCCAAGTCTAATACTCACCTAACACCATATCACAGTATTTATCACAGTATTATTGACTACATTCCCTATGCTGTACTTTACATCTCTGTGACTGTTTTTATAACTGGCAGTTGGCCAAAATACATTATGTGTATTATTGTTGATGAGTAGCAATAAATAATAGGAATTTTTTTCTGATTAAAAAAATCCATAAATGCAAAATCAAAAAGATTCATACTCCACCATATTTTTACCAACATTTTTACAGCAATTCTATGTCTGGAAGGAGAAGTACTTTCTTATTATTCATCATAAATTATTTTCTGTGTTTTAAAGTAAATATGCTGTTATTTTTAAAGACTCCACCTGTACAGCTTCATCATTATTAAAGAAAATAAAATTAAAATCTGTCAAAATTTAAGGTGGCAAGGAATCCATATGTTCTTATAAAAATTGTTCCATTACTCTTAGTGGTTTATGTGGTGCCAGGAATATATAGCTTTTATTTGCTATTTACATAAATACTTGCAGTTCTTTGAGTAAATAAATGTTTTTATACCCTTGGTTTAAAGTTTCAAGTGTATGATTTTCTTCTAGTCTCAATTTTATTTGACTTTCAGACACAGGTTTTCCATAGTTTTTGTTTGGTCTTGATCTTTAGTCAGATGCCTTTGATTGGCTTAGGGCTTGGCCATTAGAATTAAACTCATTATATATTTTTTCTTTCACAAGTAAGCATTTTACAAAGAAGTTTTAACATGGAAACTTTCAAACCTGGGCAGAAGGAGAGAGAATAGTATAACAAACCCCATATACAATTATCAACAATTATCAACATTTAGTATTTATCTTTTTGATAAGAGAGGTAGGCAAAATATTACTAATGAAACAATGACAATAAAGTGTGACAAGTCTGTACCGATCAGACGAGAGAACTCCATTTTAATTGTTTTAAAATTTTTGAATTGTAAACTTAAGATTTAAATAATTTTAAACATATTAAGTTACTAATATTTGGCTAACAAAGTATTGCTTAACAGAAAGTGAGTAGAACTTATGCTTAATCACGTTATCAGCACATACTTATGTATAGTCTTGAGTCACTTTAAAATCATCTTTGGAGGCGGTAGGGGACAAATCATGAGTAAAATACTCTTTTGTCGTCTATAATTTCAAGAGGGTTAATTTTATTTTTTCAGCTAGAGACTAAGAAACTGAGTCAAGCTTCTATGTCAGCACGTCCACCAAATTACTTTATGGCTTTGTATATAGGAAATAGTTAATGATACTGCCTAAGTGTTTATAAATTCTTAAAAACAGTTTATGAAAAAGTTTTTTTAGTCTTGCCAACATTATGAATTTTATAATAAACTTTTTCTTCTAAGATTATTTTGTAAAAAGTAAGCTTAACCCTGATTTTATGACTATAGTTTTAGTTAAGATTTAATGATAGCCACAGCAATAATAGCTATCACTTTGCTCTTGCTCCTTGCGAGGTTGTAAACAACTTCATTAAATCCTCATATCATATCTGTCTTTTGAGGATGCTCTTTTAAAAAACGTTCTCATTTTGTAACATGAAAGTGAGGTTCAGGGAAGAAAAGTAATTGCCCAATGTCACATAACTGATATTACCTAGGATTTTTTAAACTGTATTTTCTGTTTGGGAAAATGGTTCCTGAACTAAATAAAATGAGCAATTTGGTAAAACCAATAAATTTAAACTACAGTATTAACTCTAACCATTTGTTTTCTTTCTTTTTGATAATAGGCTACTGAATTCAACCAGTGGAAGAATGTTCTATTTATCATACAGTTTCTTCTGTCCTGTTTTTTAGGGTAAGAAATGATACATAAATACAAACATTGGACTATAGTATCTCTTGACAAGTCAAATCAAAATATATATATTTTGTCTGCTCTGTCAGAATCCCTTTGTGCTTCTCCAGTGTTCTCAAGAAAGTACCCCTGCAGCAGGGGGTAGACTGGGGCCCATGCTAAATGTTATATTTTACTCCAAAGTGGTGTTGTCTGTTGAGTGCTAAAAGTTAGTTTGAAATTAAGTCAGCTGACATGTTAAATTCATAATTGTGTTGTTTTTGTCACAGCATCCTGGGTTTTCCAAGATCTCTACCTTATTTAAATATGTGGGAATTACAACTATTTTTTGTAGTGCTTTACTTGCTATATTAAGGGAAATTTCTGAAGAGAGATGTTGAGGATGTTATGTTGTCCAATAATTTTTGGCTTTTGTTTTTAAATTTTTCCTTAAGTCTTTCTTCCTGTCAGAGGCCATGCAGCTTGTCTTTTTTTTTTCTTTTCCCCTCAAACTTGAAAATTCCTTTTCATGAATAGGTAATACATGCAACTAGTAAATAATCTAAAAGCTGCAAAAGAATGCACAAGGAACATAAGCCATCCTCCTTTGTTTTCTTCCTTCTCTCTTTTTTCTCCCACTTTTTCTTTTTCCCTGTCCTATAGCACTGTCCTTTTCCAAATAAAAGGGTCTTTGAATGACTGTCTGAGGGAAGTACTTATCAAAAGATTTTTTCCTGTAAAGAAAGATGAATTTCCCCTCTTTTTTTAACCATGAATTTTAAATTATATGTCAGTGAACCAGGACAACTTATGACCTCTGGTCAACACTCAGTTCTCATCTGAACTTTAAGTGCTGTAATGTAGTCATAAACAATAAAATTATTTATGTATGCCTTCCAGTTCAGTAATTCTCTCTTTAGCTTTTTCTGATTTCATGTTTAATATGTTGTTGGTTTTGAATTTAAATTAAAAATTTTATATTTTATTTGTAAAAGTTCTACAGTTTTTTTCAAACTTATCTGCTTATTCTTCTTTTCTCTTTATGTCTTTATTGAAATATAATAGACTGTTAGTTGCTTGTATCTACATTGTATAATTCAATGAGTTTTTTCATAGTTGGCACACAGTAATATACCAGTTTCAGTTGTATAGCATAATGATCAGAGATCCACATAACTTGCAAAGTGATCACCCCACTAAATCTAGTACCCCCTTACATATTTATTACATTATTAACCATCTTCCTCATGCTACACTCTACATCTCCATGTCTGTTCTGCACCTGTACATTTGTACCTCTTAATCCCTTTGTCTTTTAATTTTGTCTCCTCAGTCCCCCTCCTATCTAGTATCCCTCTAGATATTCTATGTATCTATGAGTTTATTTCCACTTTCGATGTTGTCGTTGATTTTGTTCTTTAGATTCCACATATATGTGAAATCATGCGATATTTGTCTTTCTCTATCCGACCCATTTTATTTAGTACAATACCTTCTAGGTCCATCAAGGCAATATCTTTTTACATTCCTTTCCTTTTAGTCCATGTTTGTCTTTTAATCTGAAGTGAGTCTCTTGTAGGCAGCACATGTAGGGGTCTTATTTTCTTATCCATTCAGCCGCTCTATCTTTTGGTTGGAGCACTTAATTCTTTTCCATTTGAGGTACTTGCTGTCAGGGATGTAGTTATTACTATTCTTTATTCCTGTTTCTGATAAATGTTTTTTTCTTCTTAAAGAAGTTCCTCCAACATTTCTTGTAATAACTGGTTTGGTGGTGATACATTCCTTTAGCCAGTTTTTGTCTGGGAAGCTCTTTATCTGTCTTTCAATTCTAAATGATAGCTTTGCTGGATAAAGTATTCTTGGTTGTAGATCCTGGGTCTTCATCACGTTGACTATTTTGTGTCAAGCCCTTCTGTTCTGCGTAATTTCTTTTGAGAAATCAGCTGCCAGTCTTATGGGTGCTCCCTTGTAGGTAACTAACTGCTTTTCTCTTGCTGCTTTTAAGATTCTCTCTTTGCATTTAACCTTTGGTATTTTAATTATGATGTATCTTGGTGCTGGCCCCTTTGGGTTCCTGATTTTTGGGACTCTCTGAGCCTCCTGGGGTTTTATGTCTCTTTCCTTCATCAAGTGGTGGAAGTTTTCCATCATTATTTCTTAAAAACAGCTGTTCAACATCTTGGTTTCCTTCAGGTATGCTTATCAGATGGATATTTTGACCTTTAATAGTATCCCATATGCTCTTTAAATTATTTTTATAGTCTTGGCACCTTATCTCTTGCCATTCTGATTAAGTGTCCCTGGCTTTCCCATCCTCTAGATAGGGCATTTGATCCTTTTCTTTATTCACTTTGACCATTCCTTTGTTTATTTCATTTAATATACTTCTCATCTCAGATATGTTCTTCATTTCAGATTGGTTCCCTTTTATAATTTCCATTTCCATTTTTCTGTTTTTTACCTCTTTTTTGAAGCTCTCACCAAATTTATTTACACTTCCCAAAAGTTCATTGAGCATCTTTATAACTAGTGTTTTGAACTCTGCATCTGTTAGATTACTTGACTCCATTATATCTGGATCTCTGTTCTGTTCTGTCATATGGTTTCTGCTTCTTTGGCTTCCCATTTTGGCTGCCTTTCCGTGTCTGTTTCTATGTACTAAGCAAAGCTTCTAAGTCTCCCAATCTTATTAGTGCAGATTTGTGAAGTAGATGTCCAGTGGCACAGTCCTGAGAGGGATTCAGCTGCAGGCCAAACTTAGCTCAAGCCTCTACCCCTCTGGGGCCACCTGTTAAGCAAGCAATCCACAGAGGCTGTGCCTATAGTTGCTTCAAAAGTCCACACCAGAAACTGAGGCCAGCTGCCTCCAGTGTAAGTGTAGGCTCTGCTCAGCAAGGAGTACCTGACTTCTGAGGATTTACTTGGGTGTGGCTTGTGTGGAGCCGTAAGTTGGGGGAGGCAGAATCTTCTGGGCAGAGCAACCTCTGTTATCCAGTTTGTTATCCAGTTCTCTTGATAGGAGTTCTTAATATATTATTTTATCAGTAGTCACTTTGCAAATTAAAATGTCCTAAAAACATAGTAATTGTAATTAAGTCAGTCTCGCCGTGGCAGAGCTGTGTCTGTGTACCAGAAGCGGGGAGAGCTCAACAGAGGATACTGCCGGCACTCCTGTAGAGAGCTAGTCTTGCCTCAGCCCTCCAACAACTCAGTGTACCCCTGCAAGTCTCTTGTGCCCCCTGCACTGCTGAACTGGCACTGGTCCTCAGAGCGAGCAGGTCCGTCACCACAGAAATGCACTCATGAGCACGGCCCCTTTAAGAGGCATCTGCAGCTGCTGTAGCCTCAGTTCCACTAAGCCGCTGGGGACCAAGCAGCCCCGCATCCTTGCTCCATCCTGCCTTCTGCTGTTGCAGGGTGATTTCTTAGATTTCTCCCTAGTTGTATGGATTGTTCATCTTGATCCCTGGTGATTTTTCCTTGATGTTTGCTCCTCGTTTCTGTCACAACTTTGATTTGGTCGCCAGAGGGATGAACACAGCCTCTATCATCTACGCCATTTTTTTCCTACTATCTGCTTATTCTTAACATTGTTTCATTGGTGATATTTGTAACTGCACCTTTTATTTCTTTAAATGTTACATGTATAGCTATTCTATATTCTGTACCCAATGATTCCAATATCTGCAGTTCTCGAGAATCTAAATTTGTACTTTGTTGATTAAATATGTTGTTTGTGATTGTCATTATGGTTTGCTTTCTTGTGTGCTTGGTGACCTGTGATTGTGAGCATATTGTTTAATCTTAATCAGTCCTGTGGGCTGAAATTTGGAATATGAGAATCTTTCCTACAGGGAGAAATTGATTTTGCTCCAGTTGGTAGCCAGTTGTTGCCCTTGATCTGGACCACTTCAGACCTTTTTGAGACCTGGGTTCAGTGGGCTACTGTGGTCCTCCCTACCTAGAATTTGGCTCAAGGCTCAGTTTCCAGACAGTGCCATTCTGCTATGGCTTCTGCCTTGAGGCAGCCCAGTTCTGCTGCATCTGCTGCTCTGATTCTTGCTTGGCCCTAATTCCTTACTACTCATATCTAGTTTCCCCTCTTTCAAAAGGGTGATTTTGGGCAACCTCTTGTACCTCTTTCAAGACCAGCAATCTCTCAAATAATATGTCCTTTCTAGGCATTGGTTATTCTGCAATGGGAGAGTACTAAGTACTCAAAGTACTTAGGTAGGCATTGTTGGATGCATATATTTAGTAAGAGATTTGTAGTTTCCCAGTTGTTAACTGAAAACATTTCACTTTGAAAAAAAAAAAATCTACTAAGCTGTGTTTGTGAGTTACTGTTTGTCAAAACATCTTTTTTTTTTTCTTTAAAAAAAAGTTCAACCCGTATTACACAAACTCAGAGCTGTACCTTCCCCTGCCTAAGCCCATATTCACCTGTGAACATGAGCCAAGCTTCAAAGTCTTTTCTCCTGTTATTATAAACTTGAGGAGATACCGTTTTTGTTTTCTTTTTTCTTTTTTCTTTTACTTTACCAATTAACCATTCAGTGAAGGCAATCAAGAAGTAAACCCTCTGATACCAGCTCTCCTAGTGAGCGATGTGGTGGGCAGCAGCAGCTGGATGTGAGCTGTTACTCTCTGGGGCTTGCCGATGAAAAGCTTGACCTCATCTGTGTTCGAATCCATACATTTTTTTCTGTTTAATAATCTTCATCTTAGAAGGCAAATATTCTCTTGATAGGAGTTCTTAATATATTATTTTATCAGTAGTCGCTTTGCAAATAAAAATGTCCTAAAAGCATAGTAATTGTAATTAAGTCAGTAAACATGCTGAAAGCATTATCATTTTGAGTAAAGAGCACTTAGATAAGTGCTAGACCCATAGAAAATGCTCAGTAAGTGTTGACTATTATTGTTGTTATAATTAATATTTATATTTCTGAAGGTCAGTTTGGCTGTGCTCTTTCTACCCCAGACATACTTGGTTCTGCCTATAGAGATGGCTTCAACAGTTTTCTTCTATTATGTATACTTTAAAAATGTATGTTAAAAGCCAATGGAATGGTGAAAAAAGAGACTTTTAATTTTTTTTTTTTTTTTTTTTTTTTTGCGTTTTGGTGAAGGACTCAGCTTTAAGAAATGCTATTTGTAATCAGGAGTTCATAAATAAAGCATATGATAGAGTGAAATTTTGTCAGGAAGGTAAACTGAATTGTGGGAGTTAAGATAATTTAATGCAGACAAAGGTAAAATGTAGACAGGAATTTAAGTTGACCAGCTGGATTTTAAAAAGCTAGCTTTGTAGGTCTTTTTAATCTTGCTGAGAAATGACAGGTTCTGGTTAATTCATATCAGTGGCTGGCACCAACCTCCAGGCCCGGAGATGATTATCCAAAGCTGTTTCTGGCCCAGTAGCAGGCCCTCTAATCCCACGGAAGCAGTACTATAATTCTTAATAAAAACACAAAAGTATCAAATTTCCCCACTCACAGGATAAAAAAAAAAAAAGTTCTATTCTTTGAACTTTCACCAATACTGCTGAGTTGTAGCATACATGAGAAAACAAGATTCTGTGAATTGCTGGGCATAGGATATTCCCATAATTTCCTAGCAAACCAAGCCTTAGTATAAAATTGATGTTTTAGTAACGTTGACCATATTTATCCCATGACTTTGGCATCCTTGCACACCACTGAGGCCTGGGGTTAGAGTGAGTTCTTACCAGAGATGGGCAAAATGAGAATTCTCAAAATTCTTTGAAACCTGAAATGAAAAAAGAGTAAAGTGCTGGATACCGTGTGGTTGGTGGAAGGAGTGTAAAAGTGGCCTTTTATTATTTGGATTTCTGTATATGTTTGTGTATGAAAAGGTAACCAAGAACAGGTTGTAAATGAGGTCATTTGAGTTCTGATTGTGACTGTCATGAGTGTGCCAGACATACGTGGGGAAATCGAGTAAATTTTGTGTGCCATTTTCAGAAATAAAAAGAAACCTTTGAGCAGGGTTTCTGGTCCAGGGGTATCCACATAGGTACCTCTACCCCTTGGGCTCTATAAGCCAAAATATGTAGCTGGTATCTGCTATCTGAACAAATGTGTATCACATGTATGTGCTATTAATTTTCAAATGTATCAGATGATATATAAATTAAAATATGCAGAATGGCAAAAAGCAACTGAGCATTTGCAGTGCTTTTCAATATATTCGCATTTTATTAATCCACAGATGCTAAAATCAAAACTGTCATGTGAAGGTTGATATTTTTAGTATTAAAAGTAGTGTGGTTTTCTTTGTACTGAGTTAATAGAGAAACTTGGTTTTCACCAAAGGACTGTATAGGTACTTGTTTGCATGTAAAAATACATTATGTTTTTAGAAGAAAAGTTTAATTCTACTTTGATCTTAGTGATTTTATAGTCACCCTCTTTGGGGATACCTAGTCGTTATACTAAGAAGTACAGCCTTTCTGTCTAGACTGTTACCTAGGTAACAAACAGATAGATACCTAGACTTCTTGTCTAGTCATCTGTGTGTTACTGAGGACTGCTGCTAATGCAGATTTCCCCAGGACTCCCATCTGGTGGGTGAGTATCCTAGTCGCCCACACTCATGGTAGATGGATATATGATCTTAAACGCAAAGGATCTGCAAATTCTGAATGCAGACTAAGGTGTTTTTTACTAAAACATAGGATAAAATGTTGCACAATTGGAACCCTGGACTAGGATTTTTTAAGCAAAAATAAAAAACATCCATGATGGTCTTAGGTTTAGGGCTCTACTCCAGGTTAGGAAGCCTGCCGGAAGCTTTTTTGTGTCCCTAAATTGTGTTAGTCCTCTTCTCTGAGCAATAATCACTATTATTGTAGTATACTCTGGGCTCCAACAGGGTTGATGCTGTGGGTAATGTACCCAGGCCCAACAAAGCTGGCACTTAGTAATAGCATGCTGAGTTTTTTAATCTTTTTATTTTATGCATGAGTAGGATTATTTATAGTTCCTTGGGGCTCTAAATTAATGTTGAATTTATTAAAATTGTAAAAATTTAAAAAACTTAAATTTTTGTAAGTCCTGATCTATAAATATTGTTGCTCTATTTATAAAGCTAGTAATTTTTGTATAAGCATGAGAATGTTTACTTTCATTATTTGATTAATGGTTTGTTAACTCAAGTTTAACTGATTAAAGTCTCCTAAGCAATTTACTGTAAATTAGTCTCATTTACAATCTAGTGAATTAAAAAAATTTTAAACATGTTAGACTGCATTTACAAGTGTGATTTACATGATTTTTCCCCCAGTAATTCCAAGCCCTAATGAGGCCAGAGCAAAGCTAATGGGCCATGTTGCTTTACACACTTAAGCAACTCTTTGAAATCTAATAAACCAAACTTGGAAATGCGATAAATTAGCTTCTTTTAAACATTCAAGTACTGTGTACCAACTTACTCACCTTACTCCTTTCAGATGAAAATTGCAAGTCTAATACCAATTGCACATTTCAAATTAAAACCACAAAGACCAACATGTTGGCTTCTCTAGCTTATCAGATTGTTGTAATTACCTTAATAACAAAGACACATTATTCAGAAGACTACAGAATTTAAGATTGTAATTTAGTTTATTCCTCAACTTTAGGGTAAACCTTGACGTATTTTAACTCTACTTTTTTTCTTTATCATTCACAGTAATAAACACTCTCAGGCCAAAAGCGGTAACTGTCTTGATTTACAATTCTGATTCTGTCACTAACAATGTGAGATTTGGGCCCAGACCGCAGACTGAGTGCTAGATTCTTGCAGGGTTTGTCTACCAAAGGCCAGGTGCACAGGCCGAGCCCTTTCTTGGAGTCTGGTACCCTCTGCTCTGTCAGTGAGCATCCAAGCTCCTGCCTTCTAACTAGGATCTAGCTTTAAAATCTAACACATCTTATGCTCTCTCTATTTTTCCAGTTTCATTCTCAACCAGTTTTGAGTATTATCTCTTTCAATATTTAATCCCCCGATTTAGGTGGATGGCATTTTGCTCCACACTTAGGTTGAAGCTGATTTTCTTCATTTCTCCTTTTTTTTTTTTTAATAATATTTTTTTTTCAGTTATAGTTGGTATACAATACTATATTTGTTTCAGGTGTACAACAGAGTGATTAGACATCTATATAACTAACAAAATGATCACCCCAATAAATCGAGTGCCTCTCTGACACCATTACAATATTATTGACTATATTCCTTTTGCTATACTTTCTATCTCTGTGACTATTTTGTAACTACCAATTTGTACTTCTTAATCCCCTCCCTCTTTTTCACCAACTCCTCCAATCCCCCTTCCACCCTCAAAATGTTCTCTGTATCTATGAGTTTGTCTCTGTTTGTTTATTTCTGTTTGTTTGTTTATTTTGTTCTTTAGATTCTACATATACATGCAGTCATATGACATTTGTCTTCCGCTATTTGACTTACTCCACTCAGCACAGTACTGTCTAGATATTATCTGAGTATCATGATATATCTTTTTCCATCCCCGTACATTTAATCTCTGTGTCTTTTCAGCTGTAGTGAGTCTCTTGTAGGCAGCGTATATAAGGGTCTTGTTTTCTTATCCATTCAGCCACCCTCTCTTTTCACTCAAGCACTTAATTCTTTTTAAGTTGAAGTACCTGTTGACAGATATGTAGTTATTGCCATTCTTTGTTTAGACTTTTGATACATACTTTTTTTTTTTTTCATCTAAACGAAGTCCCTCCAACATTTCCTGTAATATTGGTTTGGTGATAATGATCTCCTTTAACTTTTTCTTGCCTGGGAAGATCTTTATCTGTCCTTTGATGCTAAGTGATAACTTTGCTGGGTAAAGTAATCTTGGTTGTAGGTCCTGGGTTTTCTTTAAATATTTTGTGCCAAGCCCTTCTGGCCTATAATGTTTCCATTGGAAATAGGCTGACAGTCTTATGGGTGCTTCTTTGTATGTTACTAACTGCTTTTCTCTTGCTGCCTTAAAGATTCTCTCTTTGAATTTAGCCTTTGGTATTTCAATTATGATGTGTCTTGGTGTGGGCCTTTTTGGCTTCATCTTGTTTGGGACTCTGTGTTTGTCTTGGGCTTGTCTGCCTATTTCCTTCACCAGATTAAGGAAGTTTTCTGTCATTATTTCTTCAAATAGGTTTTCAGTTCCTTGCATGCTCTCTTCTCCTTCTGGTACCACTATGAAGTTACGCTCGATGTTGTCCCAGAGGCTTCTTAAACTATCTTCATTCTTTTGGAGTTTTTTTGTTGCTGTTCTGATTGGGTATCCTCTGCTACCCCATCTACTATGTCTATTTGATCCTATATTTCATCCACTCTGTTGATTATCTCTAATAAACTCTTCATCTCAGATATTGTAGTCTTCGTTTCTGACTGGCTCTCTATTATGTTTTCCATCTCCATTTTTATGTTTTTTAACTCTCTGTTAAAGTTCTCACTGAGTTCATCTATTCTTCCCCTAAGTTACTTGAGCATCCTTATAACCAGTGTTTTGAACTCCACAGCTGATATGTTGCTTGTCTCCATTTTGGTGAATTCTTTTCCTGAAGCTTTGTTCTGTTCTTTCATATGGGACATGCTTGTCTCCCCATTTTGACTGCCTCCTTGTGTCTGTTTCTGTGTATTAGGTAGGACTCCTACATCTCCAAGTCTTAGTAGAATGGCCTTATGTAGTAGGTGTCCTGTGGGGCCCAGTAGCACAGTCTTCCCTGGTCACTTGAGCAAGGTGCTTAAAGTGTGTCCTTGTGTGAGTTGAATGTGCCCTTCTGATGTAGTTGAGGCTTGATTGCTGATTGTACTTCAATGGAAGGAATTGACCCTTGGGCTTATTGGTTGTTAGGACTGACCCTCTAGAGCAGGATTCACTTTAACAGGGCCCGATACCTCAGTGCCACCCTGTGTGTCCTGAGCACCCCATAAACAGCTGCCCCGGAGCTGGAGCTCAGAGCGAGCAAGTCCACTAATGAGTAGTGCTGGGCGTGGGCCCCTTAAGAGGAAAGTCTCTACTTCCTGTAGTCCTCCGTCTCACTTAGCTGCACCTCTGCTGGTTTTGCAGCCAGAGGTAATGGGGACTTCTCTTCCCAGCACTGAAATCCTGTGCTGGGGAGCCCAGTGTGCAGCCAGGACTCATTGGGACCCCACACTCCTCAGGTTGGGTAGGGAACTCTCTAGCCAAGATAGCCCTCTTGATTCTTGATCGCCACTTGCAGTTGTGGGACCAGGCTGTTTTGCGTCTCCACACCTCCTACTATTTTGAGGTGACCTGTTATTTGAGGTGAGCCAGTTGTAGGGCTTCTTTTCAGACAGACCTCTGGTGATTCCATGTACTGGTTGCTCTGTAGTTTTGTTATAATTTTGGTGTGGTTGCTAGAGGAGGCATGTACAGCCTCTATCTTCTATGTCATCTTGAATCTTCTAATTTTCTTTACTTCTTGATTGAAGGGAATGTATTTCTTTACCTTTGATTGGATTTTATATTCTTTTCCTGGATATGCATATTTTCGTGTCTGGTGCTTGGTTACAATTCTGCAGTCATTTTATTGACAAGTAAATGTCAAAATGCTGATTAGCATTGAATGCCTGTTGAATTGACTTTGGTAACAGGGTAGGGAATTCATTCATTTCAGTCTCCTTTGTCCAAAGCCAGCAATTGCTCAGCTGATTGTCCTTTTTAACACCAGGGGTTCTCAGCACTGGCTGTACATTAGAATCATCAGTGGAGGTTTGGTACTGCACATGGTTGGGGCCCCACCTCACACCAGTTGAATGAGAACCTCTGCCAGACAGTGTGTGTTAAAAGTGCACGAAGTGATTCTCATGCACAGAGAGGATTACAAACCAGTGTTGTAACATTGTTATTAAACAAAATTTTTCACATCATTTAAAAAATCTCATTGTCCTTACCCCATTTTGAGGAAATATGGATGGAAAAGGGACAGACAAAATGAAAAGTACACCTGAAGTAGAAAGTTTGGCAAATGCGCGACCGGATCATTTTCCTGTAAAAAGTTGGAGTTAGAAAGGAGATTTATAACATACAGGTTATAAAATCTATGTTTTTCTTTTTTATTTGTTAAAAGTACTTGTGTGTGGATCACTCTCTGAGTTTTCTTAAAAGTTTGTTATCAGCACCATAAGGCATGCACTCAAGTGTTTGCTTCCTCACCCAGATTTCTGTTGATGTACTCCACGGTGCTGTGCAGCTATTACAACTCAGCCCTGACGACAGCAGTGGTTGGAGCCATCAAGGTAAGCGAGTGAAGCCTTGGGATGCTCAGTCAAATTGTGTTCTTGACTGTGAATCCAATCAGAGTTTGATTTTATTGTTATCAGTGGTAGTAGAAATGGAGGCTTGTGGCATTTCAGCTGCACCTGGGTGATCCCTTTTTGCATTTCCTAATCTCCTAATCCATAAAACGGAGGGAGGACTAGCTAATTTAAAAAGGAGAGACAAATTATGACTTTTAAATTGGGAGTGGTGGGAGGGGATGGTCTGGGAACATGAAGTAAAAAAGCTGGAATAAATTCCAAATTTCTGCACTCACCAAGATACCTTGTGATCTACGATTTGGTTTTCTGGGAGAATCTGCCAACTAAGAAAGGGAATCCTTGTGAAGAACTGTTTTAATCTAAGTAAATACTCAGTTATAAAGCAATAAACTCCTGGATTGGTGTGTGGGTATTTGTGTGTGTGTGTGTGTGTGTGTGTGTGTGTGTATGTGCGTGTGCATTTAAATATACACAAGTGAATAGAAAGGTAAAGGTGTTCTGAGTTCTATTCTACAGCTATTCACATGAACTTGGAATGGGTGAGAAATACTGCATGCTTCCACAGTAGGCTTATCTGTTGGCTGCCCTGAGGCCTCCTAGAATACACCGGACAGAATACTGCTTAGATTTTTTTAGATGTCTCTAATCTGTTGAAGTTTAGGATTAATATGATTAAAATTCGCTGCCCAATGTTGGTAAAGAGATGGGATGGAAAGCTGATTTTAGTCCAGCTCTTACATCTTTTTCTTATGTATGAATTGGAAGGGGGCATGAGTAATGCAGTTTTCTATGATTATCATGTCATAGTTTACTTCATTTCTTACAAAGCCTTGGTAATGGTTTTTTATTCATTCATTCAACATCTTGTGAACACTTAGTATGTACAAGACTGTGCAAAATAACTAAAATACTTAGTTTCAGATTTCACCATATACATGTATTTCCCCCTAAATCCTTTACTTTTAAAATGACTAATCCTCTCTCTTTTTCTGTAGAATGTATCCATTGCCTATATTGGGATGTTAGTTGGCGGAGACTACATTTTCTCTGTGTTAAACTTTGTAGGGTTAAATATTTGGTAAGTAGAATTTTTAAATGAATTCATTTTAGCAACGTATGAATTTTTAAAAGTCTGATTAAGTGAAAGAGCAGGTGTTTTGATGTTAGAGTTTCTAAGATAATTTTACTTAAATCATTCAGTTCATGCATTTTTATGACATACTCCCTTATGTAGATCGTGGGGATGAGAGTAACGAAAATTCAAGAGGCTATGATCTGAACCTAATTCATGTGTCCTCCTCACAGAAAAGTCCCTTAAGTTATGTCTTCCATTTGGGAAGGGGACCTCATTAAACTTGTGCTCCATCAAAGCACTGTATGCTAAGGATATTGAGAGGAGTGACTAAGATACTTTTAAAAAGCATTTTGGGGTCCCAGACGTGGGACAGTAATAACATATAGTTTATTCAGTAATAATCAAGTGTTTATTTTTGTCTCCAAGTTTATATTAGAGTTGCTCTACTCTTTTTTCTGCCCCTAAAGATTTGCATAATAAGAGGAGTAATTCTCACAGAGTAATCCACAGACTTGAGGAGAAAACAGGGGACTCAATAATTCCCTTCAAATTAAGCTTACTGCTTATAAAGATGGCTGCAACTGCTGGAGGTTCCACGTATGGGATTTCTTTATTTTCACTCTTTTTTTTCCCTTTCCTTTCAGCATGGCAGGGGGCTTGAGATACTCCTTTTTAACTCTAAGCAGCCAGTTAAAACCTAAACAACCCGTGGACGAAGAAAACATCCCTTCAGATTTGAAGAGTTAGACTCTGGCGCAGAATTGCAGACTGACTTGCAGTCTGGGGGTTAGGGAGGATGTTCTCAGATGGAGGAATGTGAAGCTGGACTTTTGGGACTTAGGCCACTCCCTCATTAAAGCATGAACAGGAGTGTCTGCTCCATGGAAAGAGAATCTACCTCACAAGCCACTGCACAATGAGCCATTATCGACCTTAGAAATGTGTCCAGGCGAAGCCTTACCAGCCGAAAGCAGCTTCTCAAAATTAGCCACTGGTTGAAGGAATTGTTACCAGAGGTCTCACGTGGTCATTTGCTCCTCCACACGTCTGTGCTGTGTTCACTGGTGCCGTGTGTGCTTCAGAGGAGGTATAAGGTCAGTGATGTGAGGGTGATTATTTTCTTATTCACACCTTCGCCTTAATTTCAAAGATCCCAGCCAAAGCAAAGTGCCAGTGAGAACATGTTTTTCCAGTTTAAACAGATATGTCTCTATTTTCATAAAATTAGCCTATTAACTGCCAGTAGTTACTATTAGCTTTGATTTGATCTTATATGTTGATATCTTTTCCCAATCACCAAAGTAAAATAAAAAATACTTTATACGTATGCCTCCTATTCTAATATTATTGTAGACAGGTGGAAAAGCAGTATGTCAGTTTTTCACTCTTCCTCGAAGGGTGATATTCCTTTTAAGGTTCGTGTTGGGAAAAATCGCAGCACGACTCGTGGAACATACAAGACTCAGTATGCCCTGTCAGCATTTAAGTAGGTCATTTTTCTCTTCTCCTTCAGGCTTGTTCAGAGGGTTATGAAATTCAGAAATTCAGATCATGTGGACTGTTGCCAAAGGTGTAGTTCCTCTTAGGCCTGCCTGACCTCCCAGACCCATAGTGTGGGGGAAGGAGCCCGAGTGGATGAGAGTTATTATTACTCTCTCCATCCGGAAGTGGGCTGTCCCCATCGGGGCTGTGGTGCAGGGTAGGGCCCCAGTTTGAGATACAGGAGCCCTTCTTTCTAGTCTTATCATCACTGCTAACCCACCAAGACCTTCACAGGTCACCTTGCATTGTGGCTTCCATTATTTTAACCTGTAAAATTGAACTAGATCTTCAAATACCTGCCAGCTCGAACTTTCTGAGTTTATAGAAGCTGAGCCAGATGTGGGCAGGGCAGCAAATGAAGGAGTGATTGTGTTGTTTCAATTTACTTAATCAAAAAAAAATTTTATTGTAAAATACACATAAAATTTACCACCTTAAACATTTCTGCGTGTACAGTTCTATAGTGTTAAACACATTCACACTGTGTGTAACCAATTTCTAGAACTTTTTCATCTTGCAAAACTGAAATTCTGTATCTATTAAACAATAACTCTTCCCACAGCCCCTGGCAACCACCATTCTACTTTCTGTCTCTACAAATTTTGACTGTTCTGGATACTTCATATATGTGAAATCACAGTCTTTATGTGGCTGGTTTATTTCACTTAGGATAATGTTCTCAAGGTTCACCCATGTTGTAGCATGTGTCAGAGTTTTCTCCGTTAAGGCAGAATAATACACCATCATATGGATATACCACATTTTTTTTATCCATTCAGTGGACATTCTGCCCATGGACATTTGGGTTGCTTCCACTTCTTGGCTACTTGTGAATAATGCTACGAACATGAGCTCACAACTGTGTCTTTGAGACCCTGCTTTCAATTCCTTTTGAATATTAATATAAAGCTGGTTTCCTCTATACACAGAGCATTTCTGACACCAAATGTGTTGGATCCTTTTCACATTAAGCAGTTCTCCAACTCTCTGGACACCAATTGGATGTCCTACAATTTAATTCTGATATTACCCATAGTGGGCCCCACAGATTAAGGGCTCAGTCCTCCAAGATTGCCCCCCACTTCAGATGCCACTCCCAAGTCTCAGGTTGTGACTGGTGCTTCTGACCAACTAGCCATAAATCAGGGGTTTCCCCTTCCTTGGGTTCAGTAATTTGCTAGAAGAGGTCACAGAAATCAGGGAAGTACTTCATTTTCTATTACCAGTTTATTTTCAGTTTATTATTATTATTATAACTCAGAAAAAAAAAAAACAAAGGGAAGAGATGCACAGGACAAGCTGTGTGGGAAGTGGTTTGGCGCTTCCATGCCCTCGAGCTGTGTCGCTCTCCCAACCTATCAATGTGCTCGTGGACCTGGAAGCTCTCCAAACCCCATCGTTTAGGTTTCATTACTCTTTTCCACAGTAACACGTGTACCGTGGCTGCACCATCCCACATTCCCAGCCATTTTATGTTTCTTGCACAACAGTGCGCAAGGTTTCCAATTTTTCCACATTTGAACACGCGTTATTTTCTGTTTTCTTTTGTATTAGCCATCCTAATGGCTGCGAGGTGATATCTCATTATAGTTTTGGTTTGCATTTCACTAATGACTAGTGATGTTGAGCATCTTTTCATGCGCTTTTTGGCCATTTGTGTGTCTTCCAGAGAAATGTCAATCAAGTCCTTTGCCTGTTTTTGAATTGGATTGTTTGTCTTTGTTGTTGCTGTTGAGCTGTAGGAGTTCTTTATTGTTTCAGTTTACTTTTTACTTTTAAAAGGTTTCTGGAGTATGATCTTGGAGCTCCCAAGCTATGTAACTACTATCTCTTGCATTGTCAACATCATTGCTGAAATCCAGAGACCAAAAATGCTATTTGAAAAATGTAAACATTAACTCCTCATTTTTTCAGTGACAAAACAAGAACAAGCTGTTGCTTTCTTCTAAAAATTTTTTTTCTAATTTTTATTTTCAAAATTCTTGAAGATGCTTTTGTATTTTTCTAAAGTTGTAATATGGTCAATCCTGTTTTCATGGCTAGGGTGCTTGGGGTTGGGAGTTCTTATTTAAATTTTTTTTCTTTTGCAATCACCCCAATACCTTTCTTCATTTCTTAAATGTGGGAAGACTTCGCCTGCTTCCATCTGTGGCCAGCAGAGGACACCCTAAGAGTGGCCCAGCAGCTCTTGTAGCTGGGTCGAAACTTGCAGTTTCTGCTGTACCTCTATAGAACCGGATTCCCGATGTGTGAGCCTGATGGGAGCTCCAGTCTAGCTTTTGATTAAGTTTAGGTGAGGATGTTGGATGTGGAGAGGTGGTACAAAATGGATCAATGAGCTCCAAAGAGGATGAAGAAGAAATGTAGCCCAATGCCCCAAGTCTCCAGATTTCTTTTTTTCTTACTGATAAAATCTTAAAATGCACTCTGGGTGGGAAAAGAAAATTAGTTTAATATCCTTGATATTTTGCTTACTCCTGGCTATTGTACTACCAATAACAGTGAATCATTTGTTAACTTGTATTTTTTTTTCCTGCTGTTTTAATGTTTTTTCTACATATTAAATATATCTCAAGTACAGGGGCACAGGAGTTTTGTGAAAGTTGTGTTTGTTTAAAGAATAAACCTAGTTTAGAGACTAAGTTTATAGATATTATACAATAATATGTATTATATGTAACTATATATTATGTTTTTCATTATCCGTATTTATATTCATTTTCTGTGCCCTCAGGAAAATGACAAAGGTACATATGTCAATCATTTCTGAGTCCTTAGTTACTTTTCTCCTTTTGCATGATTATTTCAACTTTTAAGTCATTTCAACTCAAACTATTGAGTCATTTTTGTGTTCCATGAATGGATATGTGTATTTGTGTTGCAACTTGCCAACGGTCAGCAGCTTAGCTGACCAGCAGGTGCTACTCCCCAGTAGTTTTTGGAGAACCAAGGGCATCCAACAGCTTAGAATCTCCACATTTCCTTTCTGTCATCAGACACTGAAACACCTGAAAGAAGACAGCATGCCCTTTAGGGTGAACCCAGATGTAGACCCCAAGCCTGGGGACTTTCAGGGTTGGGAAACACCATCTGTGCCTTCCAACCCTCACCTACACCCAGGTTGACGTTTCCCACCATGATCCTAAGATCCTTTCTCCACAGTGTGTGCTGCCTGGACCAGAGCCCCAGCATTACCTGGGGGCTTGTTAGAAATACAGACTATCAGGGTGCACACACTGAATGAGAATCTGCATTTTAACCCAGGTGATTCGAGAAGCACTGCCCCAGGCTATTGGTCCAGATTTACTTTTAGTACCAGGGGTTCTTAACTTGGATTCACAGAATTTAAGGGGCTGGTAAACTTGGGTAGGGAAGCAAGGCATCTTAATTTTCTCTAACCAAAATTCAGCATTTCTTTTCATTTGAATGTAGGCAAAACCACAGTAGTACTAGCTGTACTTGTCACTTTGTTATCAATAGAAGTTGAGATATTTTCATATCACCTTACACTTTTTGCAGAAAAATCATTTATGCCCTAGTTTTTGTTATTTAATATGTTCATAAAGAAGCATATTTTTAGTACATAATATTTGGGAAATAACTTTTTTGTAATTTCTATTATAATTTTATGTATTTTATTTTATGCATTTAAAAATGATCCAGAGAAGGACACTATAGCCATCCATTGTCTGCCATCCTGGTCTGCGGCACTGGAAAAAGTAAGGACCCCTGCCTCAGAGGGAAAGAGAACATTCCAAGTTGATATGTTTTCTCAGGAATTGTTGCATTTTTCGCCTTAGTACCAGTGGAGGGTTGCTGCCTGAATGGGTGTAGATGAGCCCAGGGGCATTTTTTTGCATCTGCCACCTGGTGGGAGGGGGTCGTCCTCCGGCCAGTGGTGGTCAGCTGTCCACAGCTGGAAGGCCAGAGGGGCAATAGGACAGAGCAACCAGGCTTCCCTGCATATCCTCATTCAATGATCAGAACAGAGATGTGGATCCTTAATGCCTCGGAATTCTGTGACTGCTTACCTGGAGTGTAATGTTAAAAGTCTGTGAAAAGGTGAGTGGCAGCATGAGGAGCTCTGTGGGCTTGCTCTCCAGTGAAACAAGCAAAACAAGAGAACAATAATAAAAAAGACACCCATTTAGGGTCTCTAGAAATTGTCCTAACGTCATGTAGCAAATGAAGAAACATTGATTCAAGAAAACCTCATATGACTTGGTAAGAATAGTGAGAGTAGGTGGCATCGGAGCCTTGACCCACTTCCTCCCTCTGCCCTTCATCAGCTCAGCTTGGTGGAAGCTCCCTCCAAGGTGGGTGTGGCCAGGAAGATGGGCCCATTCTCTCCTTGGCTCCCTATCAAGGGTATCTGACCAGGAGGGGGGGCCACCAGCATTTCCCATCTCCAAGTTGAAGAGGCTCAGTTACTACTGAGTGCAGCTGAAGGACAGGGCTTCTACCAAGCCCCTTCCTATAGAATGGAAGCTCTATCCCAGAGGCAGTAGGCCAGGAATACTGGGTTCCCAATCACCCTTGCCCCAAGTCTATAAGGCAGAGGTTCCATGCCAGGGAGAGGCAAGCTAACGAGACCGGAGGCTACCAGCCCACCTAACACCCAGAGTAGTGGCTTACAGAGTTTGCCGAGAAGAAGCAGTTTGTGCAGTAAAGGCTTTAACCTTATCCAAAAAGATGTCTAGCTTTGCCCTTGGCAGGGAGATAATCCTAAACCTTTGGAGTGTTATGCCTTATAGAAATATCATTGTTTGCCTCGGCACTTTGGGTCCTACTGGATAGTCTAACAATGTAATTTCAAATGAGGGCTGGCCTTGCCTGAGCGGGGCTGGCCACACCAGAGAGGTTAATAATGCGGTTTAAGGTGGCAGCTGTGAGTGATGCTTGGCGGAGCTGGAGTCTGAGGTCACCGTATGGGCAATCAATCATGCCTATATAATGGAGCTATGATACAAAAACCTAGAATATAATAATAACTCTGAACACCGAGGCTTGGGTGAGCTTCATGCATGTTATTCCTCCATGCTGGGGAAGCATGGGCTCTGACTCCATGGAGAGAGAACAGCAGAAGCTCCACGTTTCGGTACCTCTCCTCCCCAGACGCCACTCTGTGCTCTCTCTTTGCCCTTCTGGCGTCGTGATGGAAAACTATTCTGAAAATTTGGCTTTTTAGAGATTCTGAAAATTACTTGAGGGTGAGCATTCCATTTTAAAGAAACTCCCCAGAGGCTTGGGGATTTTCATTTAGGACAATTCTTTTAGACTGAGTTGTTCATGCATTCTCATCTCAAATTGAGGGTACCGGCTTGAGGAGCTGGGATGGATAGTGTTACCACGTGTGTCATTTCAAATGGAATGGTCCAGTACTTGCATATTTTATCTAGGGACCCACCTGAAGATGTTGCTGCAATCAGACAGCCTAGGTTCACATTCTAGCCCTGCCAATTAAAAGATTTATTGAGGAATTATTTAAATGCCATAAAATTTACCAGTTGTAAGTGTATGATATAGTGATTTTTTGGTAAATTTATAAAGTTGTGCAACCATCACCACAATCCAGTTTTAGAACATTTCCATCACCCCCAAAAGATCCCTCTCATTTATAGTCAATCTCCATTCCTACACCCTAGGCAACCGCTAACGTATTTCGTATACAGTACATTTCAACAAAGTTTTTCTAGCTTAATCTACCATCACTACAGTATGAAAGAGAATGTCAGTTCCATTGAATCTTTACAAGTTCTGAGTAACAACTTGAAGCTCTGTTTACTAATGGATGCATATGTAATATTCTTTCATTTAATTTGTATTTCTAATGTATGAGGTTAAATATTATTTCACACATTTCCATACTAGTTTTATGACCTCTGTATTTAATTTTCTGCTCATGTTTATTACCCCAAGATGTTCTTTGACCTCTGTCTTTGACATTGTGTCCTGAATCTGGGGCTCCTTTTGGGCCCATATCTAGGCTAGGCCTTACCAAATATAATGTGGCTTTTCAAAGGGCTACCAGCTATTTCGAATTTCTACTGGTCTCCATTCTCTCCTACCCTCCACAAGTGATGATGGGGAAAGATTACTTTGTGGACTTAGTTACTGAGCTCTATTCACTGTTTCTTTATACAGTTCCAATCCTTTCTCCTACCACTGCCAAACATGGGTATGTTGCAATTAACTAAATTAATTCATCTCTCTAATCTGAGACCTTACACTTTTAGTTTATGAGCCAACTTTATTCCACAGATGTGTTCTATTTAGTTTATACAGTGTTAAAGTGTTTTTTGAGTTTGTACTTTATATTCCAGTCTGTCATTTTAATAAAATTTTAAAATAAAAATTGAGAAATATCGCATTAAAAACTGGATTTCTAGCATCACTTAAAAGAAATCACCACTTGCTGACTGGGCCAGAATTTCCACAGGACAATAGCTGGAGCCGAGGTTGGGTGGACAGTTGCCATTTTGCCATGCTCTCCACCATTCTCTGTTGTGTTCCTGATGGTGTGGCTGAGTGTCAGTCTCTATCAGTGTCCTTATAGTGTTGTTTTTCTTAAAATAGAGTTAAGAGGAAAGCAGGAAAATAAAAGCTAACCCAAGAGAGCCAATGCTTCAAGAGTATTTGTTTGCAGAAATTAGAATTCTACCTACCTTGTGTCTGTGTTGAGCGAATACAGCATAAGGTGCCTGGCCTACTTCATTAATTTATATTACTTGTCTGCCTTTACTGTAGGCAGTTGAGATTTTGATCCCAGTTCCAGAAGCCCACTTCTCAAACTGCTTGTCTCCATAATATGCAGAATTGCTAGATATCTATGGCAAGGACATTTGTTGTTGTTATTGTTAACTATTTAGTAAATTTTAAGAATAATGTATTTATATGAAATGGATTGGTGGTTGCCAGGGGGGTGGGTGAAATGGGTGAATGGTGTCAAAAAAGTACAAACTGCCAGCCATAAAATAAGTCATGGCGATGTGATGTAAGACTAATGTAAAAAAGGACATCAATGGACCTATTTCCAAATGGAGTACGAGCTGCTATTCCAGAGGAACTACCTTGCACATCTTACTCCTTGAAACTTTGGACTGTTTTGATTGGGCCAAAGCAACATGGTCTTCAAAACAATTGTTTGTAAAGCCAGCAGGAAAGGAGACATCCTGACCACAAGGACTGATGATTATGGACCCTATATCTGAAGATAGAATCAGTAACCAACCAAATATAGACAAGAGTAGCTCAGCTTGTCAGCACCAATAGGAATTTTTTCTTCTTTTCATCTAAGTATTCCTTTCCTTTTCTCCTAAAAACCCCTTGTCCCTCACCCTGTATTCAGGACACGATTTGGGCTTCTGTGCTTCCAAAATTGCAGTTCTTTGATCTCAAACACTTGTTGCCTCTCATTTTGGCTTTTTAATTTTAGGTTAACACTAGAGTTAAAATATTATATTGTATATTTGAAAGTTTCTAAGAGTAGATCTTAAAAACCCTCATAAGAAAAAATTTTTTAAAATTTATAACTATGTATGGTGATAGATGTTGACAACTTGTGTTGATCATTTCTCTGTGTATACAAATATCAAATCATTATGTCGTATACCTGAAACTAATGTTATATATCAGTTATACCTCAATAAAAAATAAAATAGTTAAACATTTAAAATATGTTGATTTAAGTATACTTATGATGGTTTTCCAACTTATAAAGTTGTTTTTATAAAAAATATAATATTTTTTAAAAAAGATTAAAAAGTGTATTCAGAAGTTTTACGTTGGAGTTAATGTTTATTGCTATAATAACGGTACTCATTTATGTGCATTTTTTGAATGGGGAAGAAAATAGCTAACAGACTGGAAAAAATTGCATGTTTCCACATTGAAGAATTTAATTTCACATTGAAGAATTTAATTTTCAAATGTACTGAGGTACTCTTGTGAGTAGGAAAATACAAATTTATTTAAAAGATTTTTCAAATTCATACTCAGATATTGGTATATAATTTTTTAGTATATTATGTGAATTGAACACATTTTTTGGTGGTGAAAAGTAAAGGTGGGAATCTTGGTTTAAAACCAAACACACAAGTGAATTGCTACTTCCAATTTCTGGTAACATGTAAGGTAAAATTATCTATCCCCCCTCCCCCAAAAAATAACTACAGGATAAAATTTGTTTAAAATTGAGATATAATTTACATGCAGTAGATTATAGAACCTTAAGTGTACTGTGCAATGAGTTTTGATAAAGACAAAATTCCATGAACACACATACTTACCAAAATATAGAAAATCTTGTCAATCTGGAAAAGTTCCTTATGACCCTTACCAGTCAATCTTTGCACCTCTACCAAGAAACTACTGTTCTGATTTATGTTACCGAAAATTAGGTTTGCCTATACTTGCATTTATTTAAACTGCATCATGTAGTAGTACCTGTGGTAGGTCACTTCTGAAATGGATCTCACAGGTTCCTACACTCTTATATTTATATCCTGTGTTATATTCTCCTTTTGAATGTGGGCTGGACCTAGAATGCAGGCTTGCATTTCATGCATGGAATATACCAAAAATGATGGGCTGTTCCTTCCAAGATTCAGTTTCAAAAGAGTGTGGCTTCTGTCTTTATCTCTGACTCTTCTCACTTGCCCAATCTGATGAAGCAAGTGGCCATTCGTGAGCTGCTTTATGAAGAGGTCTGTGTAGCACGGAGCAGCTGTGTGTGGGAGACAATCCTGGCAGCAAACACATGAGCGGGTTGGAATACGTCTCTCTGCAGCTCAACCTTGAGAAGATGTTTATG
This sequence comes from Rousettus aegyptiacus, assembly GCF_014176215.1. Taxonomy (NCBI): domain Eukaryota; kingdom Metazoa; phylum Chordata; class Mammalia; order Chiroptera; family Pteropodidae; genus Rousettus; species Rousettus aegyptiacus. Next base: position 70,999,987 of record NW_023416306.1, read on the forward strand.
ATTTTTAGTTACAAAAGTAATACATGTTCATTGTGGAAATTTAAAAAATATGAGAGCACAAAGATGTAAGTTTAAAAATAACACATAAATCCTACCACCTCAATATAAAAGCGTCACTAACATATTGGTGCATATCCTTATGAGCTTTTTTCTACTAACCACCACATCTAAAAGAACAATTGGGACCACACTGTTTAGTCACCTGCATTTTTATTGGTGTTATTTCCTTAGTCTTCACAATAGTCCTGCAAAGGAAGAAGTATTTATTAATCCCATTTTATAAGAATAACTTGAGGGACAGAAAGTTTAGCTCGTCCAAGTCACGTGACAGAGTCAAATGCACATCCAGAATGTCTTTCTCTGGAGCCTGTGCCATGGAGATGACGGCATGAGAAGGAAAGAAATCACTGACAGGAATTAATTGTTTTTAATGTTGATTTTGGTGACTGCTTCTATCTAAGGCATAGTTTAAAGGGAGAATTTTAAAAATGATACCAATTTCATATTTCTGCTTTATATAATACACGTACCTTCAACCAGGCAAAATGTCTTGCCTCAATTCAGACTTGCCTCTAACTCAGGACTCCACACCCTGTTATCCAGAGAGGTCTAATCAGATCTGCAATCCAGTCACTGCACTAAGAAGAACGGGCCCTGGCTACAAATCTCATGTGAGACAGCATGGGGGCTGGAACACCTCGTTTTTGTCAGCCCAGCCTACCCACACTGCTTTCCCACAGTGGCTCCTCTGTAACTAGTGGGGCATTTGGAACAGGCCCCAAGCTAAAACGCAATCAAGCAGAATGGCTTCCCCCTCCCCCATCCCTTCCAGCACACACCAAAGGGACTCTATTTATGGCCCAGCAAGGATGGGAACAAGTTTTTGCCAAAAGAAAGGTAATCAAAACACAAAACATACTTCTTCCCCTGGTCTACATGTTCCTGCCTTGACTTATACCACTTACATAACAGTGATATTATTTGTAGAACAGCACAGAGTTTCAGGAAAGGCCAGAAATTCAGCCTGGAATTTATTTCCCCAGAGTCTCCATCTCAGAATGTGTTAGATTGACATTAGGTCATCCTCTAACCTCAAGAAAATTTCTGTGTAATGAAATACACTCTAAAACACCACACAATCTTCTGTAGCACCTCATACCCATAGTAGACCTAATCACCCAGGGGCTAATCAGCTCCTATAACAGGCTGATCCTGACAATATGGAAACCTATTTCCAAATGGGTAAGGATGGCAGCTTGCCCAGGACTGAAGTGCTGTCAATAAGATAGTTGTTCCCCGTTTCCCAGTTGTTCCAAACCCAAATACATTATTATTATTATTATTATTATTATTATCACTATTATTATTATTAATGCCTACAGCACCTGGTCTTCCTAGGTGGTCTCCCATCCAAGTACTAACCAGGTCCCACCCTGCTTAGCCTCCAAGATCAGACATCGGGCTTGTTCAGGGTGGCATGGCCATAGACTATGGACTGTGCCTCCACTAGGATGCCAACCCAGGACCTTCTGTGTGTAAAGCAGACATGCTAACTGCTACACTATGGAACCACATCCCCCAAATATCTTTTTGTCGCGAGTTCCACTGGACTCAGGTTGGTTCTCAGTTGAAGACCTCTCTGTACTCTTTCTCGGTATCCATGTAGACCCCAAAACCAATGTCTATTTGCCTTTACAGTCATGTGCTGCATAACAATGTTTCAGTCAATGCTCAGCCAGATATACGATGGTGGTCCCGCAAGCTTATAATGACACCACAGCTGTTGTGCATCTTAGTGCAAAGCATCACTCACTCATTTGTGGTGATGCTGGCGTAAGCAAACCAACCGTGCACATACACAGTCACGTACAGTACATAATTCTTGATGATAAGAAATGACAATGTTATATATTTACTATACTTTTTATCATTATTTTAGAGTGTTCTCTTCTTATTAAAAATAATTTGCTATAAAACAGTTATATTATGCTGGCTGTAACCTCATACATCTCTTGGTTGCATCATTTTCTCTTGTGCTTGATTTAATCTCGTGTTGTTTTACACAGTAACATGCTGTACAGGCTTGTAGCTTGAGAGTAATGGGCTGCACTATGCAGTCTAGGTGGGTAGTAAGCTAGTCCTCTAGTTTCATGTACGTACACATGATGTTTAAGAAAACTGTCATGCCTCAGGGTTCACTTCACTGAAATATTTTTTTATTTCCCTTAAGTACTCCACCAAGATTTAAGCTCCCTCCTATTCCCTGGGAAATGGACCCTTTTACAATAAATTGACAAGCTCTTGCTGTGCTCAGTTACCAAAGAAGCATCCATTAAGGATTCAATTTATTTGCTACGACAGTTTGCTGAAAGGGACACAAAGTCTCTAAAGAGAAATTACAATTATCTCTAGACACTGCTCATTACCTGGGTCATAATCTAAGTATTGAAGGTATGTATTCAGCTATCGCCAAAAAGAATTAAGCTAATTTAAGAATTCCCTAGACCCACAACTAAGTAACAGCTTCATGGATTTTTATGCCTACCTGTTTATTACATATTATGGGTTCCTAATTTTTCTCTATTGATTTTGTTATCACTACAGAAAAAGGAGTCTGTCTGCCTATGCGTGTCTAAGCCAAAGAAGAGATACGTGCAGGTTTTGCAGCAAAGAACGCTTTAAGGTTTATTAGAGAGTTGCAAGTCCTGGAGACAGAGGCAAGCTATTGCTCAAAAGCCTGGCTTCCCAGGTATCTTGGGAGTACAGATTATATAGGAAAAAATTAAGTCATCATGGAAACCAAGGGAGTTAGGGTGGTGGGTGCTACTGATTGAAGGATTGGAGGTGGCGGAGGTAATTGATCGTTGTGTCAGTTCTGATCAGCCACAATGCTATCCTGTCTGGTCCCATGGCTGGTGAGGTTGTTGTTTTGCCTTGATGGGCTTGGAGCTGAAACACATCTAAAGCCAAGATGTTACCCTTAGTCTAAAGTCCAACCTCAACCTCATGATTATAGACCTGAGGTTGGGTTCATCTTATGTCCTAAGGCTTAATGATTAAAGGAGCAGGACTACAGAGCATAAGGATGGGGGGGGGGGGCGGGAGAAGAAGCAAGTGAGCCGCAGTGCCATTATCTGGGCAAAACCCAGCTTGAATCAGAAAAAAATACTGTATTAAATTAAGTTTCTTTATAAACTCTATGAACTCACTAAAATTTTAATCCCTGTACCCCTTCCTTATGAAGATAAACATGAGCAGGCTTTTAGAAGACTAAAACAAGTGCTGTAAGAACTGCCTGCCCTAGGGTTACCTAACTATTCAAAACCTTTCACCTTATTTGTACATGAAAGAGATAAACAAACCCTGGTAATGCTCATGCCAGAACACGCAATAAACAAGGCCATTGCCTATTAGAGCACACAACTGGATTCAGTTGCTGGTGCCTGTCCCAGCTGCTTTAAGGTAAAGTCAGGGCTGCAAAGTTAGTGGAAGCCTTTGCGGACTTAACCTTAGGAAATAACGTGTACTTACAAAATCCACATGTTGTCTAAAGTCTTCTTAACCCTGAATCGACTCAGCATTTCTCTGCAAGCAGACTAACCTATGACATCCTTCTAATTCCATCACCTCTTCATCTTACATGTTGCAATGTTCTTAATCCTGCTACGTTACTATCCCTGCCTGTTTTGTGACACTGTGTCCTGATTTACAAGACACTGCTTTAACACATCGTGATCTAATTTTGTTTGTTGATGGTTCATACTGGAAAAATGAAAAAGAGAATTTTCAAGCTAGTTAACTGTTGCTACCCTTTATGAACTACTCAGAAGAGGAAACCTCCCATAAACTAAATCAGACTGACAATCAGAGCTGCATGCCCTTCCCAGAACATGCCAGTTATCAAAATGACAAATTGTTAATATTTACACTGATAGCTGTTGTACCTTTGAGGCCCTTCATGATTTGGGAATGTTATGGAAACAAAAGAGCTTTGTTATGTCTACAAGGACCCCAGTCAAAAATGGGCAACAAGTAATAACAACGGTCTTACTGCTATTTTCTTACCTTCTGAAATTGCTGTCATCAAAATTGAGGCTCACGCTAAAAGGACTGGAGTGTCAGGGAAATATACTAGTTGACTTTCATGCAAAGGCAGCAGCAACAGAATCTGTTAAGTTTGTGACACATGTAGGTGAAGTCTATTCTGCTTCCGCAAAAAGATGACCCTTTGTTGCCAGACTTTGGCCATACTGATGTCCTTGTAACATGGCAACAGTCTGCTCCTGAATCAGAGAAGTCAGATGAGTAAACAGTAATTGTAAATTAAATGAACAATCAGGGCTGTGGGAAATCCTATATGGCTGGTTGGTTCTTTTAGGCTCCCTGGCAAACCCCATCTTTTGATTTTTGGATTCCTTCACCCACCATGGTGGAATTTAGATGACTCAAATTATAAATAAACATTGGTAGGGAGATTTCTATAAAACTGCAAGCACAGTTAACCACAAAGTTGTGACCTGCCAGGTCCACAATCCTGGAAAAACTATTTTTGTTTCCAGAGGTCTCAAACCTCCTCTCTCTGGATCCTTTAAACACCTGCAGCTGGACTTCATTCAACTGCTATTTAGTATGAGTTATCAGTATGTCCTTGTGATTTTATGTATGTTTTCTGGATGGGTTGAAGCCTTCCCTTTCTGCAAGGCTGATGCACTTAGAGTGGCAAGAAACTGATGGAAAATGTGCCTCCCACTTGGGGCGTACCTCCACAGTTTCCAGAGATCAAGGCATCCACTTCACTGGGCAAATCATACAAGCTTTAATGAAAACCTTACAAACTTCTTGGAATAACCCTTACTCCTATCACTCTCAATCATCAGGCCAGGTTAGAACTTATGGGATTCTCAAACTTAAAATCTCTAAGGTTGCTGAAACTACTGGGCTCCCTACGCCTCAGGTGTTGCCTCTGGTCTTGCTGCCTGTTTGTAGTAACCCCTTTGTGAAACATAAAACCCCTTCACATGAGATAGGCAGCAGCAGACTAATGTATATTAGTATACGACTTTCTGTGAATCCCTTGCTATCTCATACTGGTGCAGTCAGTTACTGTAAGTCTTTCATGTGTTGCACTAAAGCTGATGATTGACAGGTTAGGGAAGTTTTCCTGGATCTTAATTCAAAGGATCCATTTGGTCACAGTCTGGAACCTGGTGACTGGGTATATTGGAAATGTCATCAAAGGAAGACAGCCCTCAAACCTCATTGGAGCGGACCTTACTAAGAGCTTCTGAATGGACGCTACTGCAAAAATAAAAGGCATTGAGCCTTTGGTACACATCTTACAGCTGAAGAAGGCTCCACCTGACATCTGGTCCAGTGCAAATGCTGGAGACCTTTGAATCAAACTGAGGAGAAAGGGAGGTAGCTGACATCATCTCAAGATGTTGGATCAAGATGTCGTACTTAAACTAAACATGAAACTATTTCTTTCTTTCTTTCCTTTACTCTGACATTGGCCTGGAAAGATAATGTGCTTAGTCATATTTCCCAGGCTATTGTTAAGGGTGGTAGCCTTTTGGTCTGCTGGATTTGTCATCAGAGATTCTGATCTATCCATAGTACTGAGACTCCCCTGGTACTCTCTGCGACCAATTTCTTTTCTATCTCAATGTCCCCACAAACTATGATTGGCCATTCTCTGCCCTTGGAAGTCCCTTACCTAGTTCAGCCTTTATGGTCAAAACACCCAGTGCCATGTTTTTACTATTCTCTGATTATAACTGTACTTGCTCAATTAGACACAAATACCTACATAAGTCTTACACATTTGCACCCCCACATTCTCATGATTATCTAAGTTACGAAAAGATCTCACCTGGCCTGAAATAAAGGTATTTAGAAAACTCTTTATTTCAGGCTAGGTTTACTTCCTGGATATGCTGAAAACCTAACTGATCCCTGACATGAATGGGCAAATGCAACACTTTCTGCTAACGAATCCATTAACAGTACCATAAAGGATTTGATTAGACATTTTTTCCAAAGAAGACATACAGATGGTCAACAAGCACAGGAAAAGATGTTCAGCGTCACTAATTATTAGGGAAATGCAAATTGAAGTCACAAGGAGATATCACTTCACACTGATTAGAATGGATATTATCAAAAAGATGAGAAATTACAGGTGTTGAAGAAGGTGTGGTTGGTTGGAAAATAGTACAGAGGTTCCTCAAATAATTAAGACTAGGACTACCATATGATTCAGTTATTCCACTTCTGGATATTTATTCAAAGAATCTGAAAACACTAATTTAAAAAGATATATGTACCCTTATGTTAATTGCAACACTATTTACAATAGCCCAAACATGGAAACAACCTATATGTCCATCAATAGATGAATGGATAAAGAAGATGTGATACATATGTACAATGGAATATTACTTAGCCATAAAAGATCAAGTCTTAACATTTGTAACAACATGGATACATTTAGAAGGTATTAGGTAAATAAGTCAGATGGAGAAAGACAAATACTGTATGATTTAATTCACATGTGAAATATGAAACAAAAAAGCAAATGAATAAAAAAACAAAACGAAATAAATTCATAGATGCAGAGAACAGACTGGTGGTTACCAGAGGGGAAAGGGTAGGGAAGAAAAGTGAAATGGGTTAAGGGAGTCAATTGCATGGTGACAAATGGAAACTAGACCTTTGGTGGTGAGTATGCTGTAGTGTATACAGATGTTGAGTTATAACGTTGTACATCTGAGAATTATGTAATGTTATAAATCAACGTTACCTCAGTTAAGAAAAAGAGTTCTTGTCACTTTAGGGGTGGAGGGGGTAAGGAAAGTGAGTGTGTGCAAAGTAAGAATGGACATTAAATGACAGTAAATTTCATTATTAACTGTCCTTACAGTTACCCATATAATGTGTAAATGAGTTCATTAAATCAGTCTCTCTATTTTTATATGTTTTTGATATTTTTCTTAATATAAATATATATTTTTAAATTTAAATTTATTCATTTCTAGTATACAGTACATTGGTTAGACATTTATATAGCTTATAAAATGATCCCCTTAATTGCTCCTTCTTTCCCCTGGCTCTCCACCTAGCCAATATATTAATCCTAACTGCATTCCCTGTGCTGTGTTCTCCATCCCTGTGACCATCTATCAACTACTAATTTGTACTTCTTTAACCCTTCACACCATCCTCCCAGGCTCCCAACTTCCCTCTCTGTCCGTCAACAGATTATCCTCTATATTTGTGAATCTATTTTTGATTAGTTTGTTCTTTTTGTTCCTTAGATTCCACATATAAGTGAAATCATACGGTATTTATCTTTCTCTGTCTGACTTATTTCACTCAATGCAATAACCTCTAGGTCCATCCATGCCATTGCAAACAGAGGATTTCATTGGGTAATATTCCATTGAGTAATATTTCATTGGGTAATATTCCATTGCATATATGAACTATAGCTTCTTTATTCAATTGTCTGTTGATGAGCATTAAGATTGCTTCTATATCTTGACTATTGTAAATTGTGCTGCTATGAATATTGGGGTGCATGGATCTTTATGAATTATTGTTTTGGTTTTCTTTAGGTAAATACCCAGAAATTCAATAGCTGGGTCAAAAGGTATATCCAATTTTAATTTTTCAAGAAATCTCCAGACTGTTTTCTATAGTGGCTACACCAATATAAATTTTTTTAAGTGCAAAAATTTTTGAAGACACTATAAAAATTAATTGAAAGACATTAAGAAGAACTTGCACATATGTGGCAGATTACAAATATGATAATCTGAAGCAATATTTTTCAGCATAATTTAAAACTGGAAACAAATCCAACAGGAAGCAGACTGGCATAGGATGCGAGAGAAAGAGAGGAACCAAGGATATCTTCAAGGTTTTTAGCCCAAACAACTAGAAGATAAGAGTTGTCATTTCCTGAGATAGGAAAGTCTTCAAGAAGAGTAGGTTTTGACAACTGGAGATAATATCAGAAACAAGTTTTAGACATATGAATCTTGAAATGCCTATTAAGCATTCAAGTGGAGGGATCAAGTAGGCAGTTGAATATGCAAGTCCAGATGACCAGCCTGAGTTACCATTGAAGTTGTACATTTGGGAGTCCTCAGTATACAGAGTCTTTAAAGTCAGGAGACTCGGTAAGTCTCTAAACAAGTGAGCATGAGTAGAGAAGAGAAGACGGCCAAGGACTGAACGCTGGGACACTCTTCTTGGATGACTGCCATAGTCTCACTCCTCCCCGCTTCAGTTGTCAAGCCCACTCTCCATCTCCACCCACTAAAGATCATCTTTCAGCATCCAAAGTGAGCTTCTAAAAGCGTAATTCAGATTATATGACTTCATTGTCTAAGCATCTTCTGTGGCTTTGGTAGCTCGTAGGCTAAATCCAAACTCCTCACCAAGAGGATTTGGCTACTCCCTACATAACCATCACACTTTATTCTTCCTTCCCTTGTTTTCTACAGGCTGGTCCCTCTACTTTGTTATGCTGTTTATTCTTCGAGCTCATGGCTCTTTTTCATTTCAGGACATCTGTACTAGCTATTTCCCGGGAATGGAGGGAGAGCCTGATCTTTGAAGGTTGGCTCTTACTTTTCATTTAAGTTTTAGCTCAAAGTGCCATGTATTCACAGAAGTCCTTCCTGAACACTCTTTCTAAAGTGTTTTCTCACTCACTAGTCACTCTAATAGGACAGCCAGTAGTACTTTTTCATGGCATTGATACCTGCCATTAGCTATTTGTACATCATCTGTTTCCTCTACTGGAATCTCAGCTCTGCCACAGCAGTGGCCCAGTCTTATTTACCATTTTATATTCCCAGTGCCTCAAATAGTGGTGCTCCCTGGTAGGCAGTCAATAAATATTTGCTGAATAAATGACTTATAGGATTTTGCATCCTTTTAAAATCCTTTTTAGCTTCCAAATAAGGGAGAAGACCTTGGGCTGCCATTTTAATTTTGTTCGGGCTTTATCTTTTTTTCATGTCTGCCCGTTACTCCTTCACCAGCTCCCCCATGGTCACAAAAGCCCAACAGTGCTATAAAGATTTTAGAAAGAATACTTTATTTCAAAGCCTGTGAATCAGAGGATTGTGTGAAGAAGTTACTCTAATCTAAAGGCCTCCACACCAGTGGAAGGCACCCGGTGACTCCAGAAGGTGACTGACAGACCTGCGGAGTGGCCGAGCTCTAGGAGGCCCGCAGAGTCTTTGAGCCAGATGGGAAACAGCATTCGCTGTGGTGCCATCATGAGTGAGGTTCTGGAACAACTCCTCATTTTTGTAGGGCTGCTAGTGTGCCTGGTTTACCTGGTAAAGTGCGTGAGCTTCTCCAAATGTATTTTCCTGCACTTCTGGAACGTTTTGCCAAGGTCTTTCCTGAAGTCAATGGGACAATGGGCAGGTAAAGAAAGCATTACACCTTTTGATTTTTGTTGTTTCTGTTTATTATTGTTTATGTCTCAAAAGATACATTGCATCTTTTCCCTTTGAGAGCAAACATGTAATTCCTTTGGGTGATTTTAATTTGGGGGGTCTGGAAAGGGTGAGTGAAATTAGAATTGTCTGAAAAACAAGACGCAAGGCCTGAGATTAACTGGGGAGGAATGTGACCAGACTCTTGCCTACATGCCTATCTGCTCAGCCTCACTACCTGGGCTTTCTTCCTTTTGGAGTTTCTGATGATGCATAGAATAAATGTTTCAGAAACAACCACTTCTCTAGATTTTCAAAAACCCAGAGCACTATTGTTTTGTTAAAGGGTGTTTCAAAATTCTGAAATTCAAATAATTTTAATGCACTTTATTTAAAAAAATTTCTCCAAGCCCTTTTGAGAAGTGGGAGTATTAAAAAATCAAAGCAACAAAATCTTTGTGGAGACATCTTTTAAAGACAGTTAGATGGAATCTGGGTCCAGTTGTTTCCCAAGTAGGTTAACTGCTACTCCAATGGAATTTATCTCCTAGAAGTGGCATTTGGAATTTCAGCCCCATAACTGGGTTTAAGGTAAAAGACATGAGGCTGTGGTTTCAGCATCTCCTTGAATGAAGTGCTGAGGTTATTTTTCCAAGTTGGGCACCAAGAAATCCAATAAATTAAAAAAATCAATTTAAGCAGCTTTAGAAATACCATGCCAGCCTAAATAAAAGAGATTGTAAACAACCTTATAGAGATGCCAGGAAAAATACAAGATACTCAGTTAAATTTGAATTTCAGAAAAACTCGTGTGTGGGCATTTGTATTGTTAAAAACTGATAACTCTATTCAATACGGGGGGGCGGATAATATATTTCAAGTGGGGGGAGGGAGAAGAAGAAAGCCTAGTTACTAGATACTAAAATTTTAAACTTCCCAGAGCTCTGTGGTTGGTTTATTAATTATGTCATTAGTGTATCTTTATAGATTTGTGGCCCCAAAGTCAGACAGCCTGGGTTCAAATCCAGTCACCATCATTTCTGGCAATGTGACCTTGAGGGAGTTAAGAACTTACTCTCCCTTGGCTTCATCATCTATAAACAAAGAATGGTGATGGTCCCTGAATTAGAGGCTTATTCTGAACATTAAATGAGATGATGCATCTAAAACACTTGAAACAGAGCATGGCAGAAAGGAAGCACTCAATAGATAACAGCCATTGATTGATGTTGTTATCTTAACTATAGTACAGGCTTTGTATTGTGATTTTGAAGGTTCCCGTAATAGAGGGGAAGGTGACGCAGAAGATAACCGTGAACACGGTAACTTTACTAAGAGGAACAGGTAATATGCATGGATGGATTCACTTAAAAGTACAAAAACACACACACACAAAAAAAAACAGATAAAATCATTAGCAACGATTAAAATCAGGGTAATTCTGCCAGTGTGCTGCTCAAAACTTCTACAACTTGGCCTTCTCTCACTCTCAAGCTAAATGTATATGTATCTTTAGTCTTTAGTTCACATTTTTGAAAAGCATATCTTTTAATTGTTGGTGCAAAGGTAAATCGCAGATATGTAGCTACTAAATTGTAGTGCATTTTGAAATTGTGACATTCACCAAATGAGGTCTTAGAGGTTAGTCATTAAATCTATATGCAATGTCAGATACAAAACGACTAGAAGGCCAATCTGATTGTTACATATGAATCAGCAGGTCCATTGAGTATAAATTCTTCAGATCCCTTCATTTTATTTCATCTTTTTTTTTTTTTTTTTTTTTTTACATTTCTGTATTTTCTTCTTTGTTAATTTCCCTGTTTTTGATTGCTACCGTCCTGTGGAGGTGGGAATGGGAAGAGGAGAGAACTCGACTTTTAGTAGGAAACTTGAACTGTCCTTACAGTGACAGTTGGGTGTGCGGGTAGAGAGATAATAGGGTACACTGCTCGCCCTTGATGAATTAAGGTTTAGAAATGTCCAAAACCTTATGGGGTCTGCATGAAATATTTCCTGGCCGAGGTTCTTTGCTTCATTTTGGAGTGTCTTCCACAGCCTCACCAACTTTTCAAAAAGAAAAGAAAGAAAAGAAAAGCTTCATTTTGAACGTTTAGTGAGAAAAGTCCAGGGCTGAAACTTCACAGTTGAGCAGGGCGAGGCTAAGGAGCAGAAGGGCTCTGTTTTAGAATATTAAGTGTCCCAGGGAGTAGCCTGCAAGAAAACGTAGCCAGGGAAAAAGAGGACTTTAAAGATTAAGTCTATTCTTTAAAACCTTTTCTACTTTTCCAGTGATCACTGGAGCGGGAGATGGGATCGGGAAAGCTTATGCATTCGAGGTAAGCTGTGTTCTTGGAGACTTTCTCCTTCCCTTGTATTGAACGTATCATAGTCACATGACACCCACCCTAAGCACTAGTTTTCTGATTACATATATTTAAACACAATTTAAAAAATTATAAGCTACTTTTCTTTTATTTATCTTTTATGTTATAGCCAGAGCATATATTGATTTTTAAAAAATTATTTATGTAAGCAGGATGTATTATCGATGGCTTTAATTTTAAAAAGATTAATGGGCACTACAAAATACTATATAGAGACAGGATTTAATAGGGTTGAGAGTCACTGAAATATGATTAGTGCCTTTTAGTATTTATTTCCAGGCTTATTGCTTCTTGCAGATGGATAGATAGATAGTGAGTAGATGGGTAGTTATACTTTAAAAAAATATACATTTATAGCATATGTAGTTTAAATGCTATTATTATATTATTACAAATTTCACACTTTCATTAATGAAGTATTATTTCTTAGAATTCTTACATAGTTTATTTCTTCCCAGTATCTATTATACTGACCTCCAGGACGATGTAAAATACAAAAGAAGTAATAGAAATAATCCTGGAAATTATGAGGATAGCTGTTCAAAAATCAATAACATCTTAAAAATATAATTAAAAGCACTTTAATTACAAAACTGTATACAATAACATTGCAGAACTCATGTGCTTTTTTTTCTTTTTGTCCCCAAAGTCCTGCATTATGATAGGTGCCAGATCATCTTGGACAGTGCAAGGTGTATGGGAGGCACTTGACAGAAACTAGAAACTTTTGGGACTTTAATAAACCTAAACCGTGCCAGTTAATGAAGCTCCTAGTGCTGGTCTTTTGTGTCTGCCGCCCATCTCCATCCTCTGATGATAACTTCTTTGGTACCAACATTCTGCTTCAATTGTTTTTGCTCTTATGCTAATTCCTGTATAACAACTTTCTGATGATCAGTGGTGTCCAACAGTAGATGAGTAGTCATATTTGAGTATTGAGGTTGGGGAGACCAGTCAGCAATCACCTTGTGTCTCTTTATACCCAAAAATCAGAAGGAAAGCTTTTCTAGCTATTTGGATTAAAATTATATTACCTTTTATATAACTATTTTCTACTTGAGTCAGAATTTCTGGAAATGGCCTGATCCCTCAGAATCCAAAAGATCCATGGCTTTACCTTTCATTCCTCTGGATTGCCAAGAAATTCAGTTTTTTAAAAATTATTTTCCAGATTCTTTTCTCAAATTCATGCTGACCTGACATACCTGTGGTCCCCTTGATCTCTGAAAATGCAGACATTTTTCTTTCTACTTAGAAGAGACCCAAGTGGAAGCTCTTCTCAGCCATTGGTTTCTTTATTGTTTTCAAAAGCAATAGCCTGGGGATCAGGAGCTGTGGGTTCTAGTCCTTACTCTGACTCTAACTGTCTGAACATTTTGGACAAGTTACATATCCTTTCCTGGTTTCCAGTCTTTACCAGTGCAAAAGATACCTTCCAAGAGCCTCGAAGTTATAATTCTGTTTCTGTTCTAGATTAATTCTTGCTTTGCTCTTCTCCTTGTAGAATCTTTTTCATCCTTTCCTTTTGTTCTTTTCTAAGGCTGTGTTAGACAACTTTCTGGAACCCCTGGGTCTCTTCTTGCAGCCTTTTCTTTCTTCCAGAGAGCCTGTCTTTGTCTCTTTGGTAACTGCTGCTCCAAAGAAAGCAGTGCTGAGTCCGTGATGCTGAAGATGGTAATGGTTAGGAGCCTGTGGTTGGAAATCAATTAGACACATTTGTGTTCAAACTGTGTCGCTGATGCTCACTGAAGAATTTCCACATCAGTTGCCTGGAGGTGATGACAATCCCACCTCGGCTTTCGTAAAAGTTAAATGGAGTGAGGTAGGCAAAATGCTTTGCACAAAGTAAGCTCTCCAAAGTTAGTTACTATTATTGTCGGATGGTTAAACTGCATTTCCTTTCCCGTATATTGCTTTTGTTTTTTTTTTTTTGAAGAAGGAAAATATATTGTACTTACCCATACTTTCATTCTTTCCATTGTTCTTTCTTCAAAAGATTCTTTCTTTTGTTATTTCCTTTCTGTTAAGAGGACTTTAGCTATTCTTTTAGGGTAAGTCTGCTGATGACAAATTCTCTTTGTTTTCCTTCATCAGAGAGTATTTCGACTTCCCTTTCAATTCCGAAGGGTAATTTTGCTGGATATGGGATTTATGGTTGACAGTCCTTTTCTTTCAGCACTTGAAAAATGTTGTGCCACACAGAAACTGTGTGGTCTTCACAGTTTCTGATAACTCTGATGTCATTCGAATTGTTTTCCCCCTTTAAACAAGGTGTTGTTTCTCTCTCACTGCTTTCAAGATTTTTTCTTTGTCTTTAGCTTTTGGAAATTTAGTTATGATGTTTTTTTTCATGTGGATTTTGTTGGGTGTCTTGTTCGAGTTTCACTCGGCCTCTTGAATTTGTAAGTTTATGTCTTTTCACAGATTTGGAAATGGTTCTTTCATTATTACTTTGAATACTTCTTCTGCCCAGCCCTCTTCTTGCCTTCTGAAACTCCAATGACACAGATGTTAGATCTTTCTTATAGGTCAATGGGTCTCTGAAACGCTGGTCATTTCTTTCAGTGTATTTTTACTCCATTGTTTAGAGTGGGAAATTTCTATTGTTTTTAGGTTCACTGATTCTTTCCCTGGTCCTCTCCATTTGCCATTGAGCCCATCTATTGAGTTTTTAATTTTGGTAATTGTTTTTTTTTTTTAGTTCTAAAATTTTCATTTCACTCTTCTTTATATAATTTTTTTTTAACTGAAACGTTCTGTTTTTCATTTGTTTTCATTGTGCTTGTCATTGCTCTTTAAAGTATTTTTATGATGGCTGCTCTAAAGTTCTAGTCAGATAACTCTAACATTCATATCATCTCAATGTTGGTGTTTGTTGTTTTTCTTTTACTCGAATTGAGATCTTCCTGGTTCTTGGTGTGATGAGTGATTTTTGATTAAATTTTGGACTTTTGGGTTTTATGTTATGGATCTCATTTAAATCTTATGTTTTAGGTCTGTACCAACATTGCTTCAGTGGTGGGCGTGGGAAGGGGGGCATGTTTTTGTTTCTAGAAGGTGAGGCAGAAGCCCAGGTTTTCCACTTGGCTTCCATTGAAGGGTCCTGCCCCCTTGTTACTGCTGGGTGGAGGTGAGAGTGCTGGCTCTCCACTATATCACTCTGAATGGGAGGGGCGAGAATGCCTCCTTACTGCTCCCCACGAAGCCTCTAATGGTACTTGGGGAAGGTGGCCTCACTGCCACTGGGGTGATAGCGAAAGTCCTGGCTCTCCACTATGCCTTCTCTGTTATCATACCATGAGAAGGGAGAGGGGAGGGAGATTAAGGGTGCCTTGGCACTGCCAGGTGGAAGTAAAAGTTCAGGTCTCTGCCCCCTACTTGACCTTCTCTGATCCCAACCTGGGAGGGGGTTGGGAGCAGCCTCACCAGGATGAAATTCTGGGCTCCTCACTCAGCCTTTTTGGGTATGGGAGCTTTCTTTCTTTCTTTCTTTCTTTCTTTCTTTCTTTCTTCTTTCTTTCTTTCTTTCTTTCTTTCTTTCTTTCTTTCTTTCTTTCTTTTCTTTCTTTCTTTCTTCCTTCCTTCCTTTCCTTCCTTCCTTCCTTCCTTCCTTCCCTTCCTTCCCTTCCTTCCTTCCTCTCTCTCTCTCTCTCTCTCTCTCTCTCTCTCCTCTCTCTCTCTCCTCTCTCTCTCTCTCTCTTCTTTCACTTATTTGCCTGGAGTAAAACATTTATTGTCTAAAATTTTCTGTCTTGCTAGGCTACCCTTTTCTGGTCCTTTGGTTAGAGAGAGGAGGCTTTTGTTGGGACTTTTTATATCTGTACCTGTTTGTGTTTCTGAATTGACAGCATCTCCAGCAATTACTTTGGGATACATTAGGCCTTTAGCTTATCTTCTCTTCATTTTGGAGTCTTCGTATGTTTCTTTTATGTATCATATCCAGGTTACACTTTGTAGTTGCATTTAATGGTAGAAATGGGCAAAAGTACTTCTATTTCATCTTTTTGGAAGCCTATTCTACACTGCTTTTTAACTTTATTGATATTTATATTTAGAGTAGCAAGAGAAGCTTCACCTCCTGCTAAAGGAATTTCAAGCATTGCTGGAGGCAGGTGGGAAAAAATGTGGAGAGGGGTGGCCCAGGAGAAAGAACAAGAGGGGGACTGCTCTTCTGTACCTCTGAAGCCACGTTTCACCCTTTCTTTACCACCATTTTACCTCCTTTAGCACCTGATTTCAAACCCTTTCTTTTACTCGCTGTCATATAGAGGAAGCTCTGTCTTCCTTGGTGTCCCTACCACTTATTATAGATTAGTAGTGACAAGCACCTTCCTTGACTCAGGCTCTAACATAGAGTAGAAGGAAAACAGGGCCCATTCCTCACAGCAGCAGCCATTCTTCTTTAGAATGGTGCCCTGCAGTGAATTCCGGGAGAGAGAGCACTTGTGTGGCTTAACTCCCTATAAAGCGCGGCAGCGAGACCCACATATGGAGCCTGTCAGCTTGGACATACTGGAAAGGAGGTTGAGCTTTGCTCAAGTGGACGAAAGGAACGATGTTGGCCCAGGCAACCATGTTCTCGGCAACTCCCTTCTGGCCCAGACCACTTCACATAGAACCTTGAGAGAAAGGGCACAATTCAGGAGAGGCTGGAAAGCTCAACAGGCAGAGAGAATCCTTTGTGATGAAAATGCAAATTGTTTCCCATGTAACAGACAATCTCCCCTCTAAGAAACTGGTGGAGTAAATTAGCCATCCTTTGATGGATCCCAAGACTCAAAGATGAGGGCTGGCAGTGGGCGTGGGGATTTTTCATGAAAGGAGAGAGAGAGAAGACTCTAGGGTATTATTGGCAGGGTCCCCCTTGAAACGGGATGGTCCTTGGTTTTCATTTTTCAGTCTTTTAATTTTCTATTTATTTTAAAGTTTGTAAATAGACCGTATTTTTTAGAGCAGTTTTAGGGTGACTACAAAATTGAATAGAAGGTGCGACAGAGATTTCCCATATATCCACTGTCCCCATGCGTGCAAAGCTGCCCCACTATCGACATCCGCCACCAGAATGGCACGTTTGTTACGATTGACAAACCAGTACTGACACATCATTATTACCCAGAGTGCATAGTTTACTTTAGGGTTCGCTCTTCTTGGTTAGTTTTTCCATGGTGGTTGTTTCTTGGAGGAAAGAGTCAGATAGGTACAGCTGAAGGTGCATTTCTTTTAGGGAATCTGTTTCTTGCCTTCCCCTTCTGGCTCAGTCCGGCCAGAACGGAGCTTTATTTAGGTTCAGTCAAAATCAGCACGAAAGTCTTTGAGAGATTTTCTGTGGCTTCTTTTCCTTCTAAATCATAGTTGTGTTCTAGCCAAACTGCCAGTGAATAAATATTTTTGCATGTTATGTTTAAGTATACTAGGAAATAAACTATTTAAAAAAAAACAGATGCAGATTATCACCCCTATCGTTTTTATATGTGTGAATATTGATCGATTATCTTTTTTATAAAGTTAAACCTCACCATTCCAAGTCAGGGACTTGGAACACTATTACTGAAGATCACCCGTTAGAGTGAATGCAATTTACTTTAAAAATTTTTAGCGTAGATAATATGATAAGCATGTGGGTCAGTTAATTTTTATATTTTAAACAGTTTCTTGAGATAAAATTTATATAGAGAAAAATCCACCTGTATTAAGTGTGCAATTCAATGATTTTTAGTAAATTGACTAATTCACTGTCATCACCGTCCAGCTTTAGAGCATTTCCATCACTCTAAAAAGATCTTAATAAGACCTCTCACATCTGGTCACAGTTAATCTCTTATTCCCATCTGTAGCCCTAGGCTGCCGCTAACCCTTTTGGACATTTTATACAAATGTTACCACACAATATGTAGTCCTTTTGTGACTGGCTTCTTCCACTTAGCATAATGTTTTTGAAGTTCATCCAGGTGATAGTGTGAGTTGATGTCCTTCATTTTTATTGCAGAATAATATTCCATTGTATGTATAGACTGCAATTTATTTATTCATTTACCAGTTGATGAATGTTTGGGTTGTTCCCATTTTTTGGCAATGTAATAACACTGCTGTGAACATTCATATGCGAATTTTTGCGTAAACACAAAATGTTTCCATTTCTTTTGGGTAGATTACCTAGGAGTGGAATCACTGGGTAAATTTACGTTTAATGTCAGTGAGTCTTATTCCATGTTTCTGCAGTAGTTGGTTAACAGTTGAAGTTAATGCCCAGAGGTGGGCGTGTGTTGAGTTTCTCCACTTGCACCACTGGACCCATTCTCTATCCTTTTTTTTTTTTTTTTAAAGTAAATTTACTTATTTAAATTAGTTTCAAGTACACAGTACATGGGTTAGACATCTATATTGTTCATAAAATGATTCCCCCCATTGCTTCCTCCGTTAATCCTTCTTCACCATGCTCTGTGCTTCAGGAGGCTGACTTGCACCAGTGAGCTCATTTGGCCTCTGGTTTCAGCTGGTTTTGGCCAGTGGGGGACACTGGCAACAGGTGAAAGAGAGAGGAGAAGGAGGTCAGCTTCTTTTCTGCTCTCTTCCTGTGGGTCATGAAGGGCTGGCTGTGTCCCTCTGCTGAAGGTCGTAGTTCTGTCAGATGGCCCTCTCCACACAGCTCTTTCTCTGGTTTAGATACCTGTTCGTTCCTCAGTCCTCTCAGACCCACGAGTGACAATAGCCTCAAGGTATCTTGTTTTCTCTACTCTCTACACATATTCTGTGAATTGTCCTTTTATTAAATTCTCTTCGTTACCCAGTTTGAGTATTCTGTTTCTGTCAACAAACTGGCTAAATCCAGTTTTTAGCTAATTTTTAAATATACTAAATCAAAATTCATCAACATCTACTCTTTAGCTAACTGGACTTTCATTGGAGGGTTTATCCCTTAGCCAAGAGATATTATGACAGATTTTCTTGAGGACGTGCTGTCCAAGATATGTGCATTGGCTGGAAATATTGTATGGGCACTTCTGTGCTTGTATAAAAAAGATGTAATATCTGTGGGCACAGTAGACTAGTATTCTTGGCCTTGAACTGGCTTAGTCCTGTGTCCTGCCACTTAGTGGAAGATTCCGACACCTGACCCAGCTAGAAGGTTGACTGTATCCTGCCCCAAGACAGTATCATATCCTTTTGGGATGAGCCTTCATACCAGGCACTCACATAGTGCATAAGGGACAGAGAGCTGGGACTCTGCTGAGTTGTAAGAACAGAGTTGTGACTGTTTTACTGACAGTTTACTGCTAAATGTTTCTGTGTGGTAGGATTTGGTCTGAGGCTTGCTTGCATTTGGTAACATACCACCTGCTGGCTGGTTGTAGGGGAGGAGACCTGTAGTCCTCACATATTTGTAAATACTAGAGGCTACAAGAAAATATTGTATACAAACAAATGGGCTTAGTTCAAATAAAGACATCAAGTTTACTGTGTCCCAGGGTTCTGGCTGGCCGTCCATGGTTCCCGGTCAGCTGTGCCCAGCTACAGGATCCCTGAGGAGCATGTGCAACTGCTCTGGTCTGTACAAAAGCGGCCCGACTGGCGCCAAGCAGGACCAGCAGCTCTGGTTGCTCAGCTCACCTCGGGCCTGGCTAAGCCCCATGCGGCGCCCACTCACTCCACACACATTTCTCGCTCTCTTTTAAAAGACACTGTCATCTACTTTTCATGTACTTATTTTGTTCTCCTTTAACTTTAAAAAAAAAAATTAAACCTTTAATTTTGAGACAATTGTAGATTCATATGCAAATGTAAGAAATAATAGTGTTCCCACATACTCTTTACGCAATTCCTTCCAATGGTAACATTCTGCAAAGCTATTGGACAATATAACAATCAGGATATTGACGTGGAGACAGTTAACATACAGAATAGTTTCATCACCACAAGGATCTCTTGTGTTGCCCTTTTATAAACCCTCCCAAGTTCTCCAACCCCAACTCCCTCCTACCCCAACTCCCTCTTCAACCTCTGGCAACCACCAATCTGATCCTCTTTTCTACAATTTGGTCATTTCAACCATGTTATGTGAATAGAATCAAATGCTTTATACCCTTTTTGTATTGACCTTTTCTCACTCAGCCTAATTCTCTGTAGATTCATTCAGGTTGTGCCAATAGTTTGTTCCTTTTCAGTGCTGAGTAGAATTCATGGTATGGATATTGCACAGTTTGTCTAACCATTTATCCGTTGAAGGAAATCTAGCTTGTTCCCAGTTTGTGGCAATACAAATAAAGCTGCTATTACGATTTCATATAAGTATTTGCATAAACATGAATCTATTTTTCTCAGTGCAGTTACTGGGTGGTATAATAGTTGTATGTTTAGTTTTTTAAGAATCTTGTCAAACTCTTTCCCAGAGTGGTTGTGCTATTCCCCCCAGCAATGGATGAGTCACCTATTTTCTCCACATCCTTGCTGGCATTTGATGTTGTTACTATTTTTCTATTTTAGCCATTCTGTTAGTTGAGTAGTGATATCTCATTGTGGTTTTAATTTGCATTTCCCTGATGGCTAATAAAGTTTATGTATATATATTTAATTCAACGAGATATAGAGAAGAAACAGCAAAAAGGCCATCATCTATTTTTCCAATTAATTCTGTTAAAGATAAAATAATGCAGGCATAACATCGGAAAACTTAGAAAGCATAGAGAGGCATAAAAAGAGAAAGGCCTCTGCCCACCCTTGCTCTTATCTTACTTTGCTCTATAGCGGTCACCAGTATGAAAAATGTCCTGAGATTCTTTCCAGAAAAGGTAAAGAAAGCCCATGTCTATATTCATACTTACATATATTGATAAGAATGTTGATAGAATGGTAAAGGTTGGCTGTATTGACAGAGAGACACAATGATAATCCGGATTTTCCTAATTGGCAGGCAGTTTTGTGTAAGTTCCTTCTGTTTTATCTTGTGGGCCTTTGCTCTTCAAAGTTGGAGCAGGGTCATGAGCATGTGTGTGTCCTGCAGGCCATTGACAGAACTCAGTTCTGTGACCAAAGCCAGGGTGCAAGAAAGGCCAGAAATATCATCTAGTCACATACCCAGGAAGAAGAGGGGAACAGGTTTTAGTGGCCCACTAGCAATCTCCATCAGAATTTACACCTTATGTTTAGGTTTTGCCCATGTCAGCACAAATGAAATCCTACTTTACACAACCATATACCCTGTTCTCAACTTTGCTTTGTCCATTTAATAATATAGCATGGAGATCTTTCCACAGCAAAGACATCCAGATGGCCTGCATTCTTTTTAATGATTTCAGGGATGTATCGTGTCTCTTATATCAGTCTCTTAAGAATGGGTATTAAGTGAATTTTCATTTTTGTTTTCACAAATGATGTTTCAAAACACACCCTCGAACATATATACACACCCAAGTATGTTATCTTTGTCAGTATGATAGCTGGCTTATGAGTACATGCATTTAATTATTGAATATCATTGCTGAATTGTCCTCTATATGACTGAACCAATTTTGACCCATCCATATTATTATAAATTTTAATATTTATATAAAGTATATATTTAAATATCAATTTTCTTTTTGTCACTCTGATGTACATAAATATGTACTCTTGGGTATTAATGTCCAGAGAATGCTAGAAGCAAAATGTATGATTAAAGATGGTCTGGTTTTGTTCCTCCACATCTGGGCAGTTCTAGTGCCACCACCCAACATCTGGGATGTACCCACTGCTCCCAGATCCAGTGTGGCAGACAAGGGCAGTCAGAATTCTTCTCAAGATACTTCTCCTGGAAACTACAAGTAATGGCTCAGAGTGGGCCCCTTGGATTAAATCATTTGGCTAGCTCTATCTCAGACAGGCCCAAGAAAAATAACTGTCTTGCCCTATTATTAACTGTCATCACACACTTATTTGGCAATATATGATGGTGCTTTATGCCGTTTCAGCAAGGAAAGTCTTCTTTCTAATGTCTAAATTACTCCAATCTAAATTACTCCAGCTGCACTCTCAGCTTATTCTCTTTCATCTTGCCTTAAATGAAAACAGTAGCTTTTAATTATTTTTATGTTTCCCTGGATTCATTGCTTTGTTCCTGTGCGGCTCAGCTTCAACCCTATAATTTCTGATCTAGGCTTTGAATATTCTAGGTTTATTGTAGTATGCCATGAGTGTGTGTGTGTGTGTGTGTGTGTGTGCGCGCGCGCGGGGGAGAGAGAGAGAGACAGACGGACAGACAGACAGACAGATGTATTTAACAAGAGTTCATAGGTGTGGTTAGAAAAGAAATAATGTAATGAGTACTGTGTTCCTTGCCACCCAGCTTAAATAAAAGAACATAATCATTGTCCTTGAAGCATGCCATCTAGGCACATATGTTATGCCTTTGTATTTCTCCTCCCTCACCCCCTCAGATGTAAGCAGTATCATGAACATTGTGTTAATAGTTTCCTTACTTTAAAAAAGCTCTTTTGCATATGCATGTTATTCTAAGCAACATGTTGGTTACATTGTTTATTCAGAACTTAATGTAAGTTGATTCGTAGATCTGTAATCTGCTTCTTATTGATCAATATAATGGATTTGAAATTCATGTATACAAATGCAAGTAGAACTTGGTCTGTTCATTTTCAGAGTTATGTACTATTCCATTATGTAAATAGATCACAATTATTTATCCTTTCCTTTGTTGACAGAGATTTCGGTAGTTTCTACTTTTGCCGATATGAACATTTCGTTCATGTTTCCTAGAACAGCGGTCCCCAACCTTTTTCAGCACCAGGGACTGGTGCTCCTATGAGAATCTAATGCCTGATGAGCTGAGGTGGAGCTGAGGTGGTGATGCTAACGCTAGGAAATGGCCGCAAATACAGATGAAACTTTGCTTGCTCGCCCACCACTCAGCTCCCGACGTATGGCCTAGTTCCTAACAGGCCATGGACTGGTACTGGTCCACAGCCCAGGGGTCGGGGACCCTTGTCCTAGAGGATTTGTGCAAGAGTTGAGAACATGCTCAGGAGAAGAATTGCTGGCTCGTAAATTATACATAGACAACATTATTGGATAATGACAACCAATTTCCAAAGTTTTGGTGCCATGCTTATACTAACCTTATAAACTGAACAGAAATATTTTACTTTTTATTCTTTGAAAAAGATTGTAGAGTTTTGTAATAATTGGGTTTTTAAAAAAATGTTCGATAGAATTTAACTGTAAAACCACCTATGGCTGGACTTTTCTTTGTGGGACAATTTAAATTACTTATTATCACCATCACGTTATTATTATTATTATTTAGTGGTTATAGAACTATTTGGGCTTTTAATTTCTTCTTGAATAAGATTTAGATTTATGTTTTTCTAGAAATATACGCTTTTTACCTAAGTTTTCAAATTTATTGGCGTAATATGTGTTTTTTGTAACATTCTCTATGTTTAAAAAACCTTAGCAGGAAACACATTTATCCAAGGCAACCATCTGGGAAGGCTCAACAACTTTGTTCAGAAAATGAGCAGCAATATGGAGAGGGTAGGCAGTGGGGGACGAGCTGTGTGGCCCACGGAGCAAGGCGGGCCAGGGTGTTTACATTCATCCTCTTCATTTTCTCTCTTTTTTCCGGAACACCAACTACTCAGATGTTCGATAATGTTATTTCTGGAACTCCAATTATTCAGATCCTGAATTCATCCTCTAATTGTCTCTTTTTTCTCATAATTTCTATTTTGTTGCCTCTTTGCTTTCTTGTCTGCAAAAAGATATCGTAAGTTTTATCCTCATACTCTGAGTTTTTCATCTTTTGCTCTTTTCTTTTTAAATTTCAAATTTATTTAAAAAATGAAAAATCAAAACTTTTTAAAAAATTTAAAAATTGTTCACCAATTTTAATAGTGTGCTTTTCAACTTTTCTTGCAGTTCTATGTAAAGCTATTTTATTTGGTAATCCAGGAATTGAATTGCTATATCTTCCTGATGAATGGAACCTTTCACTAGTCTTTATTTCTAGTAATACTTGTTTGTTTTAATGCCTGTTTTGATTGATATTAATAAAGCTGTGCATTTTTTTGTGTGTTCACCTTATATATATTTAATATTTTTTCTCCTTTTCATTTCAAACTTTCTATGACCTTATGTTTTAGGTTTGTCTCTTGAAAGTATCGTAAAGCTGAATTTAAAACTCCTCTTTGATATTTTTTCTCTTTAATAGGGTATGATAGTACATTCATTTCTGAAATCTTGCAGACGTCAAGGTTATAGTATAAATGTGTGTTCATTTAGCAACATACCTCAGAGGATTGGTCAATAATTCATCTTCAGTATTTCAAAAGCACAATTCTCAAAGATACATACTAGCACTTGTTAAATTTTTATGTAGCTTAGTAAGGAAGGAAGGTGGGAAGATAAAAGAGCTGACTGAAGAGCATTTGAGAAATAGGGATTTATAGTTAGTTGTGTGCGAAATAATATTGCCAAGTTAGATACCAGATGGATTAACTTTCTATAGGGTAAAAATCATATCATGTCTGGGTTAGCTTCTCTGCCAGACTATAAAGACCGCCAACCTCCTGTTTCTAACTTTGTTGGCCGTGAGCTGTCTGCACCTTCATTGGTTGAGGATTTTTAAATGATGATTCTGCAACAGCAAAGTTACCTCCCCCAAAGTGTCAGATGAGGTCAAGTGGGCTTATTAGATAAAACAAAAACATTTTGAAAGAGAATAATAAATGGTAGGAACTTCTATCAGATATCAGATCCCAAAGCTTACTATATGATTATGATTAAATCAGAAGTGGCAGTTAGCATAGAAATTAGCAAATAGGTCAATGAAACTGAACAGATGTCTCAGAAAGAGACCAATGGACCTCTGAAAATTTTGCATATTTTAAATTTGGAAAGAATGGAAAAATGTTGGTGAGACAATAAGATCCCATTTTGAAAAAAATAATGCCAGATGATTTCAACCTCACACTATTTTCAAAAATAAACAACAACAAAACTACAAATGGTTATAGGGAACTCTATTTTTATCCTTGGAGTTAGAAAAACATCAAAAAGAAAGTTTTTAAAAAACTCTAAGAAAAATATTCACAAGCGATAACATTAAAATGAATATGTAATGTATTGTAAGGGCACCAGAAATAAAAGAGAAAATACTTGTTACTTTTATAGTAGGCAAATAATTAATACCCAGAACATGTAAAAAAACCTACAAGTTTATAAGAACATGACAAATAACCCATTAGAAGAATGGGCAAATAATATACACTGGTATTTCACACATAAACCTACAAAAAGATATTCAGCTCCACTCTTAACTGGAAAAACACAAATTAAAATAATAAAGGGGTATAATTTCTTGACCAAGAAACTGGAAAAGTTTGTTAATATAAAATACTGGCCAGAGAGTGGAGAAAAAGCTATAATTGTATTTTTGATGATTCGGTTTTGAGGGCATTTTGACAATACTATTAAAATTTAAGAAGCGTGTACCCTTTGACACAACAATTCCACTTCTTGTCAATATACTCTAGGAATTAATTCACTTGTATGTATAAAGAGCTATATAGAAGAGTTTTCATTGTAGCAATATTGGTAATGCAAAAACTTGAAAACAGCCTAAATGCTCATTGAAATGTGAACCGTAAACATTCTGAAGCAATAGGAAAGAATCAAGTGGCTCGGCATGGACTGATGTGGAAATAGGCACCATACTTAGAGAAAAGACACATTATTAAGTGAAAAAGACAATACTTACAATGCAATTTATAAAGTGCGGAAAAAAAAAAACCAACCCACAAATCATTTATTTCTGTATGTACTTATATATGTGTATATATCTGCAGAGACAAAGTTAGGAAGGGTTGACTAAACCAAAGAGAGAGCCTAGCCAAGAGTGGGTGGGAAATGGGATGGTTGGGGCATCAGGAATATCTTTTACGTTGAGAATGTGTCTATGTTTAATAACATAATTTAGTAAATTTAAATAGAAGAAGATGTAAGTGATGAGGCTTCAACCCCAGAGATTTTTATTTGGATGGTTTTGGTAGGAATTGCTATTTTTCTTTGACATCTTCCTGGGTGATTCTGAGACCATTGGCTTGAAGATTGAATTATTGGTTATTGGAGAGCCTATTTTATAGTCTTTGGTTAAGCTTCTGATGTGCTTTCTATAATATGTCATTCCTCATTAAAATACTGACATAGTGCTCACTTTGGTAGCACATATACTAAAACTGGAACGATACAGAGAAGATAAGCATGGGCCCTGCAGAAAGGTGACACACTAATTCACGAAACATTCCATATGTTAGTTAACACGGCAAATTTTGTTTGTGTATTTTACCACAATTTAAAAAATGATAGTATAAATTACTTAATTAAAACCAGAAAGATTTTAATTAACTGGGTCCATTGTCACTAACTCAGATCTCATCAGTCTCTGTTTACAGGAATGCTGGTCTTCAGGAAAAGCTCTAACTTTCCTCCCTGTAGCATTTTTAGGTGTGAGGCCCAGCATCCCTAGTTTATGTGGCTCCCCGTGCCGTGTTAATGTGTAGCACTTCTACACACCGTCACTCAGCCCCCATGAGTCTAGGTAGTTTCCATTGCGATGAGAATTCCTTGCTGGTGTCAGGGAACCATCCATTTACCCTCCAGTTCCATATTCCATTCTCTGTCCTGTTGGGAGCCAGAGAACAGGGAGAAAGGGCTCAGGTCCATGATCATGCCCATGTGAAGTGAACCACAAGAAGAACATCCTTATAAATAGGGAGCAGCTTAAAAGTTGCTGCAGAAATATTATTTTTTATTAAGGGGTTCTGCCCTAGACCCTATCACATAAATGGTAGTATAACATCCTCTGAATTCTGATTTCCAATACACATCTGACCCCTGATGTTTCAGTTGAGAGGGCATTCAGATTGTGGGTCTGTACAAAAGGAAACTGAAAATAGTTCCTGGCACATTATAAACACACAATCATAATAATTTGTTTGGCCCATGAGGCTGTTTTACTCATAACTAAGAAGACTTTGTTACTTTGAGGATATCTAAACCCAAGAGAAGCAAGAACAGCACATCACCTTGTGACCAAGTGGGTGATACCCCAATTCACCATTAAATCAAGCCTCCCTGTCTGCTGATTGTCTTTGTCTTTTTTGGTTTTCTCATCCCCATCTTTAGCTAGCAAGACAAGGACTCAATGTTGTACTGATCAGCCGGACATTGGAAAAACTACAGGCCATTGCTGTGGAGATTGGTGAGTGACCCCAAAGAATAAGGGAGATGTCTATAGAGTTCACTAGCCAAGTCTGCTCTTGTAGATGCCTGTAAATGCATAATCAGCATCCCTTCACCTCTTCTTTGGACGGTGGGGCTCTGGTCCTCCTACAGGAGCTCAGTTTACAAAGTTTAGAGTGGGCTGTAAAGTGGGGTTTTAGTTTACCAGGGACTCTTTGGGATAAGTGAAGAAGGAATGGACTCATGTACAAGTAGGTCTACTCTTTGGTTTGATGTCTTCATCTCTGAAATCGGACTTCTTTATCCAGAGGCCCCAGATGCCTGGTTGCTTCTGCTACTCTCTTCAAAAGCAGGATTTGTGTTGAAACTTCACTTCTCTAAGTTGATAGTCTGCTCCTTGAAGGAGGGTGAAGTATGATGCTTACTGATAGTTGTCAGATTTTTTAAAAAGATTCGATCCAGGGCTGCTGAATATGATTGTGAAGGCTGTACACTGTACAGCTCGAGGAGGCAGCATTTGTAGTACAACTTTTTATTATTATCATCTACTTTGAAGTGTTCTTAGTTAATAAAGATTATAGTATATCTTTTTAGGTATTTAATTAGGTATTTGCATTTTAATAATCAATTATTAATTTAGTAATTAATGTGCTCCTTAACTCAAAGGAATGAGTCTTTAATTATAAAGACTCTTGAAGACAATGGCAGGCTGTCTAGGAGACAGCCTGTATCTATGGGGGAGACTAGGGATAGGAGATGAATGTGGGAGGCACAGGACTGAGCAATCGCGCCATGGAGACTCAGTGCCCTTGGACCAATGAATCCTGCTTTTAGTCTGTGTCTGGATATCAGAAGTAACTTTGACCGGGATTAAGACATTCCTCAGTGTTTCTCTCACCATGCTAAAATGTGCTTTTTACTATCCTCTTGAAAAACAAGTAGTGTCTTTAGTCTAAAAGCATTTCCATGCCCCCAAACTACACCTCAAGCTCACTTGCCCCAGAAATATTGAGGCTGAGCAGGCAGCCACTGATGAAATCTTCCTGTTGCTTTCACATCTGCCTGGAAGCTCCCACACAAGGCAAGTTCATGCAGAAGAGTGCAAAGAGCATTGGCTCGGAGGGAGCAAAGTGCGGGTGCCTTTGGGCAAGGCAGTGAGCATCTCTGAGCCTAGTTTTCTCCTCTGGAAAACGGGGCTGATGCCTACTTTACAAGGTCGTAGAAAGGGTTAAAATAAGATATTGTGTAGGTAAGTGCTTTAATGAATGCTAAAGTGTTGGACAAACGCTGAGGGCTGTCGTGTCTGTGTGAAGGGGATGTGACACAGCACAGGCAGCATCACTTTGCTCTTACAGCCCCTGGGCCATGGGTCTCCAGCCTGGGTGTACAACAGGTACCCAGAGCGCCTGTCCCAACAGATCATGGGGCCCGCTCCCAGGGCTTCCTAGTTCAGTAGGTCTGGGGTGGAGCCTGAGATTTTGTGTTTCTAACAAGTTCCCAGTGATACCGATGTTGTGGTCTGTGAAGTTCGCTTTGAGAACCACTGCATTAAATCTGTTTTGGTGCATATATGTGTCACTGTAGTAACTTTTAAAATCACACAGAAACTTTCAATCACAAATCTTTTAGCACATCCCAGCATTTATCTGGGGCTATTTCTTGTTTTCGATTCGGGTGATGGGCTTGTGCTCTTCAGCTTCCTCAAATATTACAGGAGCACTGGGGAAACTCCATGGGCAAGAGGCAGATTTGGACACCAGTTCATTGAAGTATAACTATTGTCTCTAATGCAGAGGTGACTACAGGGAGTAGTGTGAAGATTATACAAGTGGATTTTACCAAGGACGACATCTATGAGTATATTAAAGAAGAACTTAAAGGCTTAGAAATTGGAATTTTAGGTAAGTAAATTGCAAAATGTAAAGCTTGTTGTAATATATCAGTGAAATAATTATCTTAGTGATGTTTGATTATTCCATGATTATTCCATTAACCCATGACCATATTTTAAGCTGTAGTGTTAAACTGAATATTAATGCTCATTTCTTCAAGAGATGTTACTGGATTAACAAATTTGTATATGGCTTTGGAATGTATCGAACTTACAGATTTTAAATTTCCCAACCATATTTCCTAATATTAAAATGAATTTTCTTTCACTGAACTTACATTGGCACGAAGAGGGAATCTCAGAAACTTTAGTAGCCTAAAGGAATTCATTTAGCAAAAAAAAAAAAAAAAAAAAAAAAACATTGCTATGATTGATCCACAAAACGGCAAGTCAGTGTGGTTATTTGAGAACTTACTCTCTTATTTAGGAAACAAGATAATATTTTCTTGGGATGATTTAGAAAGAAGTTATTTTATAACTTTCTACATGATACAGTGTTTGTATTGTACATAGAAGAAAGTAAGATTTGATTTCTAAACCTCCTGCTGAATTTCAAACTAATTACTAATTATTTTTACTAATAAAATGTAAAACATGTCATTGCAGCAAAACTGGAAAGAGTAGAGGAGTACATGAAAGAACTATGAATTTCTTAAAATCCTGACAGTTTGAGAAAGCGTATTGGTGGATATCTTTCTCGATATATATTTTTTCAAATTTATAGATATTTTATATATTTACACATATTTCACATATCTACACATATTTTCAAAATTAGGATTAAACTTACATACTGTTTTGTAACATTAAAAAAATTATACACCACAAATGTTTTCCAATGTCTTTAAAACTCTAAGACCCCATAGTTTCGAATGACTACATTGCATTCCACCATATGGAAATACCATGATTCATTTAATGTGCTTCCCATTACTGGACCACAATTTTTTTACCCTCATTTTTTTTCACTGCTATCAAATCATGCTTTAATGAACAACCTCATATATAAATTTTTTTGTATGTATTTTCTCAAAAAAACTTCCCAAGAGAAAAATTCCTGGGTTGACGATAACTATTTTTAAGGTTTTGTCAATAAACATTTGCTGTTGGCTTTTCTGATATCTTTTTGTTCTTCCTCTCTCTGTCAGTCAACAATGTTGGAATGCTTCCAAGTTTCCTCCCAAGCCATTTCCTTAACACACCAGGTGACATCCAGGTAGGCCTGTACTGTCTGTGTATGGTATCCTCTCACCAGGTACTGGGCCCCCTGGCTGGATCATCACCAGGGCCTGGGAAGGATGTCTAGACAAAATTCTATATTCCAGGTGCATGTCTGGAGGTCTCCCTTTCTTTTCATCTTAGTACTTGATGCACAGTCAAGAGTACAATCGTTCACGGCCACCTCTAGTATAAGGTCATCTTCTTCCTTCTCTGCACATCAAAACTTACCTGCTCGCTGTCCCAGTCTTTCGGGGGTTCTGCACTCTGCCTTACAAGGGGATGATTCTTTCTGAGAAGTTCAGAGGCTGTGGATGTAAGTGGGAGAAGTCCAGCTATTTGGTTTTCTTTGTCTTCTCCAGTAATAAGATTTGTTCAACCTTTAGTGTGAGGGAAGTCCATGATACAAACTTCGTGGTTAGGGTATTATAAGTTCAGCAAGCTTGATTCAGACCCATAGCTGCCATTGTTGGTCCCAAGTAAATTGATTATACATTGAACAGTCCTTAAAGGCAATGTTGGCAATGTTTGTTGAGTCTTCCCCAGGCCTCGACCTTTGAAGTCATAAAGTTCTGAGCAGGCTGTCATGTTTCCTTTCCCTGATTCTACAGCTATTCCTATTGTTCTTTTTAAGCCTCAAGTCTACTGCATGGGACTATCATGCCAGATTGCTTGGACATTGCTCCATATCCTTGCAAAACCCCATCTTGGCTACACATCTAGCCCTATGGTTCTTGCTTCTGGCATAAATATGTCTCTCCATTAAGCAGGTTTCATTCTTGCTTCTCTTTATTTATGTCTGTACTTGTGCTTGTTTCTATGTCTGTCTCTCTTACCCTCTCTGTCTGTCTTGGGTAATTCTTGTAGTTTCTTTATCCAACCTTTGTAGCCCAGAACTTCTGCCTTGTATCATATAATTATTTGTCTTTCTATTCTCTATGCTATTGTCTTCTAGACTCGCATATGCTAATGTCTCTTCCTCCAGCTGGAAATTAACCATCTCTTTTTGAAAAACTGCATCTGTATTACCTCCTAAATTTTTGAGGAAACTCTTAATTGACTTCAATTCAAGATCACATTTTTATAGAATCATAGTATGGAAGTCAGATGTTTCCTGGTCCTAGTGCATACTTGCTCAACATCAGTTAGGAGTCTCATTTGCAGGGAGGGAACTGGTCATAATGCACATTTGCCCAAGTTCTCAAGAGAATTTCTCAAATGATACCGCTAATCCATGGTTGTGATTATTTATTACAGAGCCTCATCCACTGTAACATCACCTCAGTAGTGAAGGTATGTGATCAATGTATTAAATGTATTAAAATGTAGCTGAGAATTGGCCCCTTCTCCTTAGAAGCAGATTTCTTTGACATCGAACCACACTGGATTGAGAGGCCAGGTAGCAGCTTTTTAATTGTTGTATTCTGTTTTCCTCAAGTACAGTGATGGATTCATTCTCTCTAGTGTTTGAATCCTATTTCTGCATTCAGTTTTCTCACACATCAGAACATATTAGACCTGATGATACTGAAATTGACTCAGGATTCCAAGGTGACTTTTTTTTTTTTTTAATGCAATACCTTCCTCTGATTTTAGTTTTGTAAATAGAGGAAAGCTCACTCTGTTCAGAAAAATGGCAGAGGGCACAGCTTGGATTTCATGGGCTCTTGTTGTTCATTAACTATATATTGAATTGAAGTTCATGTTTACATGTATTTCTGATCCCAGCTCAGCTACTAGTTAGTTGGACAGCACTGGGCATGCTATTAAACTTCAGATTCTTCATTTGCTATTAAGTGATGTGTCAGGTGCCATTCAGGTCCTTTGATTAGAGTCAACTGCATAAGCATTTATAGACACGACTAACCACAAAGCTGTCCTATACTGTGCCTCTGCATGAATAAGAAAAAAGTGCTCCCTCTGGGCAGACAATTTGGAAAAAAGTGCTGCTTAAGAGTGGACACAACCCAATGCCTGACCAGTAGATGGTGCTTTTGGTGAACACAACGTTTTCCGTTCCTCTAAATGGCAAGGGCCCTCTAAATAGCTTGTGAGTGAACCCTAGGCTTTCAGCCTCCACTCACCCACCCCCAGAGCAAGGGCACTTTGCTTAGTACACAAATTCACACCTGTGCCTGGTGGCCCTCGTGACCACTCTGGAAGGCCCAGTGGAACCACAGTGGTGAGTCAGGTTTGATCCTGATTTTGTGCCGCTGGGGAGCAGCAGGAGCTTCAGTCTCGCCTTGAAATGGTGGGCTGGCTGTGCAGGACTGCTTTCCCAGAGGAAAATTGGTTGCTCTCAAGCTGAGGAGGGGGATGGTTGCTGCACAGACCAAAAAAAAAAAAATATATATATATATATATATATATATATTTCACAGGGATAAGTTGGGCTGACAAAAAATATTTTTACTATTATTTTTCTGTAAGCATATTGGCATTTCAGAGTTTCCTGCTCAGTTTTTATTGGTACGCACATTCTTTTCATGCTGTACAATCAATGCCTTTTTAAAACCCCAGCTGATGAAGTTGTAAGTTTTATATATCCAACTGTCGTCAGTAGCCTTACTACTAAACCTTTCAAGTTATTTTACACATTGATCTTTCGGTTTTGGTCCATTTGATTACAGGGCTTCTCAAATGCATTTGACAAACCTCTGACTCTTTTAGCAGAGAAACACTTCGATTTTCTAAAAAAATTATTCTATGTACGGCTAGACACTAACTTCCCTAAGTAACAGAGAAAACACACTGCAGTTTAGCTTCTGAGTAAGCCATGCCCCAGTTGGCCATGCTGGTTGGAGGCATGACAAGTACCACTTAATTATTCCAAAGGAGCCACCTGGAAATAGTAGAGATCTCATCAAGGGCATAGATGGGAGATGAGTTTGAGGGCAAGAGCAATGTGAGGTAAGACACTAAATATTTGGGGCTTTGTGACCAGGACACACAAAGTCTGATGCTATCTCTCTAATTGAGATTATCTGCCCAATGAGACTAGTGAATTCATTTGGGAGACTTTGAGGACATATGGGCTCTGTCAAGCAGAGCTCCAGTCACATCCTTGACAAAGTTGGGAAAGCCAAGGAAAGGGTGATGACACAATCTAGTCCTTATCCTTCTCCCACCTCCCTGAAAATCAGGGCTTTTAGGAGGTGGTCCCATGAGCTCTAGGGAGCACTCCTCCCTGACTTCCACCTCTGCCGCTGACCCATAGCATTGAAACATTGCTTTGGAGGCTCCTGTAGATGGGCTTAAGAGCCTGGTCCATGAAACGGGAGTGGTGGCAGGGATACCGCTGAAAAGCTCCTGCAGACAACATGGAGAAATAGGCAGAACTTACTTTTCGGTCCCCAGCATTTATTTCTCTGCCTCTCCTCAGCCATTTTGCTCCTCTCTGCCTCGAACCTGCTCCCAAGACCGAGCCCGAGTCCACTCAATTGTACTTTCAAGAACATTTTAGTCCATGGGTTTGTCTCCCCCTTAATTCTTAAAATGTGTGCCTTGTAACTATGATGTGAAAAGCTCTTGGAATGGGATACTTAAGCTCAGAAGTGGCAGGAAAGAGCTCTTCAGGGGGCAGTAGGTTGGGAGGGGGCAGGGGCTTGTCGACACAGTGGTAATTCCAACAGACAGACAGATAGACATGTTCTGTCCCGTGGACACTTGTGTGGTTTCTTGACTGTCCCTCAATACTAACAAACGGCTGAGATTTATGATGGCCAGCTTACTTTTGCCTGCCTCCCGAGTAAAGAGTATCTGGGGAACCTCAGTGTTAATCTCACAACAAGAAGCCAGTTTCCATAATTTTCCACTGCCCTCATTTTGCAGAAAGACTTTAGCTTTATGGGGAAGAAACCAGAGGTCTCTGAGCAGTTTGCCATTTGTCTAGGTTGCCTCCTGTGAGTTCCAGCCAGACTCTAGTGTTGCCAGAATTATCTCCAATAAGTGTCAGCAGATTTGCAAGGATGAAGCAGTTCACCAGCTTCCTCCCACAACCACGTCCCCCAGTACCCGGCCCATTGCTACTTACTTAGCTCTTTGTCAAGGCATAACTTTGGCCTTCTCTTATAGATGACACAGCTAATTCTGAAAGACATGGAATCAAGGTAAGGACTTTCTTTGAAAACGCCTGGAGCAGCATGGTCTCCCTGGCCTGAGAGTCAGCTGACTTGGAGACCCAGAGGATAATAGGGTTCATCAGGCTGCTACTTTAACAAATGATAAAACTGTGATGAAAAGACATGGGGATTACAGGATTAAAAACAAACAAACAAACCACAACCACAACAACAACATTCTGGGCCAGGCCAGCTTTGCAAACAGAAGAGCAACTTGAAGGTCAAATGTAACATATACTGGAGGGAGGAGAACAGTGTTTCAGCACACGTTGTATTTTTTAAAAAATTAACTCATGTTGAACATAAAAGAAACTTCAGAAGTTGGCCTGAGATCAAGACCATCTTTTTGTTATTATGAATTTGAGCTCTTGTCAGAACGAACACTCCAATTCAGTGGTAAAAATCAGTACCCCATCAGTGCCTCCATTTACTCCATGTTTCTGTCACCCTATTACAACACCCATTTGGAAGCTGGTTTTTCTCAGGTGGTATTCATTAAAAACAATTGGTTGATAGTTTTATCTTCCCTAGCGGAACACAGGGATTGGCTTTGTATTCTAATGTGCAGTTTCCTGGTTTTTCTGAATTGAACGCATCTAATTGGGATAGATTAAAGATAACAAATTTCAAAAGGATAATCAAGGACCCCAGAAACTTGTGTGGATGCCTGTTGTGAGCAGATGATGAACCGTCAAATTCTACCCAAGACAGGATTCTACTTGTGGCACCTGTCCTTTTGTGGGCCATCTTATGAGTCAGAAGGGACCTTGAGCTCATGTGGTCACATTTGAGACAGAAAGATCTCTTTCCCCGAGTCTGGTCTGAGTTGGTTTCCTGCATTTTGGTGGGAGGCCTTTGTTGTAGCAGAGCCCGTTTCCAGTCACAAGCCCTTGATGTCAACTGACTGCCGAGTGACATCATTGTGCAGTGCTATAGCCCATGACGTCGAGGAAGTTTCACTCACATCCTTGGACGCAGAGCACTTAGTGCACTTGGAAGCCTGAGGAGGGTGAAGCTTCCCCAGCGTTCCCTGGAGCCCTTCTGTTTTCTTCCTCTTTGAGACGTGATCAGGCAGCAAAACAACTGAAACTTTGCTTCTTTATCTTTTAGGCGGAGAGGGCTCATCTTGAACATTTCTTCTGGGGTGGCCCTCTTTCCCTGGCCTCTATACTCCATGTATTCGTCTTCCAAGGTGAGTGATAGCATGTAGTTCTCATCTCCTTCTCCTTCTTTCTCTTGTCTTTTCCAGTTGGTATTTTCCTTTGCATCATCTGGCAAGTTGAGGGACAGATTGGCCAGGAGGCACTCTTCTATGTACTGGGCAGAGCTAGTCTGCAGGTGCTTGGGTACAAATCAGAGAATGGCGCTGCCCCTGGGCTGACGAAGGCCTGCAGCAGCACGGCAGGGCAGGCACAGCCCCCTCAGGCCTCCAGCCCTCACTTATCTCCTTGCCTGGGAGCCTGCTGTCTTCTTGCCAGCAGGGAACCCTATAACTTTCTTCCCACCCTGGAGGTCTAGTCAGGTGTCTCCATTCTCTCTTTGAAAAACCCTTGGAGGAGGGAGTGCTCTAGACAAGGGACAGGTTCTCTTGGGTTGGGTCACTCCTATGCAGTGGCCTGAGGTATGTATTTATTGCAAAATGTATGTTTCCACTGATTGAGGGACTGCTTCCCAGATCAAGAAATGAAGACCTAACTCCCATCAAGACAAGCTGATGCATTTTAAAATAAAGCAGTAGGCTCCTTGCGGCGCCCTTTGAAATCTGAGAAAGTTGGTTCTGATGGAGAAAGCAAGCTCTGGGTCACGAGGTGTTTCTCCTTCTTGCTCCAGGCTTTTGTGTACACATTTTCCAAGGCGCTGCAAGCAGAATATAAAGCAAAAGGAATCATTATCCAGGTGAGGTTAACTATTCTGAGTTTGTGGGAATGGGAGCTCTGGATTCCCACAGAGCTGGGGCCACGGCCTCCTGCAGGCCCGGCCATGCATACGCAGCCACGAGAGGGTGTTCTGGATGACACTATGGGAGTACTTGCGACCCTCACGGTGTCAGCTGTGCTACCATGGTTTCCCTTGCTGCTGCCCTCACCCACGCCCTGGGTGCTGGAGCAGGTAGTGGGACAGGGCAAGTGAGCGCTCAGAAACAATGTCGACCCTCTTGCTACGTGATGCTACATCGGGACAAATTAGTGAGTTCCATGGGGCAGCAGGACTGGGAGGAGGTGGGGTAGGGAAGGGAACCCCTTTTCCGATGCAGAAGCCTTGGAGCTGCTCTCCTAGCAAGTATGAAAAGGTGAAAAGACTGACCTTTCGAAAACCAACTAGCCTCTTCAAACACACACATTACTGGTGCTCAATAAATACTTGTTAACTGAATGAGGAAGTGTGTAGTATAGACAGGTTTGATTTTCAAATCTCAGCTCAGCCATTTATTGATCCTGGAAAGCTTGCCTAAACTCTGTGAGCCTCAGCTCCCCATGTGTAAAAAGGGGTTTACAATAACTGCTCACTTTTCTGAGTTATTGTAAAGATCTAATGAATAAACGAGTATGCCAATTTAACCACTATTTATTGAGCCCTAATTTGTACAAAAAGATGCTTTGTCAACCAAAAATTACTGTAGGAATAAAACTACTTGTTATTTCACTATCTGGAAAGTGGGGTTGGGAATACATGCTCTTTATATTTTTCTCTAAAAGTAACATTTTGAGATCTTCGGAAGAAAGTGTTATGCAAATTAATGACAGCATTTATTTCTGTGAGAACCAAGTCAATTGAATTGATTGGCTCATAATTGGATTCTATTATGAATAACATCATTTCAAGTGTAAAGTGAAGAAACGGTGATATGAAGAAAATTGCAAATGCAATGTGAAAAACCATAAAATCAAGAAGAGAAGCATGGATCTTTTTTTCTCTCTAAAGACGCCAAGGTCTCTGTCTCTGAGAATAAAGTAAGAAACTCCATTATGAAATCTCATGCCAGGCCACACAGTGGTGAGACTACAGGAGGAAGCATGGTGCTGGATTTGCAGGGTACAATGTGTGTTTGTTAATTTTTCTTACCACAACACGGAAGATTATGCGGTATATGCTACCCGTGGCTCCCAACTGAATTGTAAACGTGGGAATCCAGAATGCATTAAGTTGCTCCAATTTTGGCTATATATATCAGAAATAAACTTCTGAGATAAGGTTGCCAGATACAGAAAATCCAGTTAAATTTGAATTTCAGATAAATAACAAAATACATTTTTTACTGTAAATATATCCCATGTCTTACTTGGGACATAATTATATTGAAAATCTTTTTGTTGTTTTTCTGAATTCAAATTTAATTGAGCATCCTGCATTTTTGTTTTCAAAGTCTGGTAACCATGTTCTGAGAGATGCCTCATATCCTCAGTTACGCTGTGTGCATTTGAACCACCTGATGTCGTGTGGCTAAAGCCTCATCTTGAATTAATGGCAAAGTGAAACTGGAAACCAACCTTTCCGATTCCCAGCTCTGCACCAGTTCTATGCCTTTTCAGTGCTGCATTATCATTATCCTGACACTTTTTATAGGAGAAACAGAGTTGGAAAATGAAGGTATGGTAAAATGGGGGTTTATTTCTCAGGCTTGGGTGGATTGCTCCTGTGTTACAGCCTTTGTTTCCCACTGTAGGTGCTGACCCCGTATGCTGTTTCGACCCGCATGACAGACTACCTCAACACTAACCTGATAACCAAGACTGCTGATGAATTTGTTAAAGAATCACTGAATTACGTCATGATTGGAGATGAAACCTGTGGCTGCCTTGCCCATGAAATATTGGTAATTGGTAACTTCTCTTTTCTTGAAGCAAGTGAGGACAAATGGAGAGGCAGCCCTCACAGGGCTGAGATAGCTTTTCCTTGCTGTTGGAACACTCAACTATTTTCTCCTCTAGCAAGGACAGAGATGCCAGAGGGTGTGCTACCGATGGTTAATATAGTCAGGGAAAAGGCATAGGTAGCCAGGGGGAGGAGAAGCTGGAGGCTTGGGTCCTCAGCCCATAGATAACCCCCAACTGGCAAATCTCACCCTGGCAGCTTCCCTTCTCCCCTCAGAAAGTAAGGTGGCTTCCAGAGCTCCTGGGAAGAGCTGACCAAGACACAGGAGCTTTCCCCATAGGACTGCTTTCTTCTCTGGCCCTCTGCGCTAGTAAATGTTCAACTATCTGGTTGTTCACAAAACAAAACAAAACAAAACACCTTGATATGTAGCACTTGCTGATTTCCATTGCTTAAATGCCGCACCCACCGCCTCCCCATTCCTGATTTTTAGCTACTAATGTGTTTTCAGTGCCCATGAATTTAGGAGGAGTGTGCATGACTGGCTTTCATGAGTAAGCACAAGCTGTTTCCTGCAGGCCGTGGACTCCATGTGGAAATCAGGCGAAATGGCACATGATGTGAGGAGTTCTTGCTAGTCCTGAGCTACTTGTAGAAACGAACACAAATATAAAAAGAGGTAGAGTCGAATATTGCACGCTAGTACTGAGAACAGTTTCAGTGTAGCTCTGTTTTCAGCATCACCAAAGAATTTTAGGCAGATCTTCTGATTTGTTTTCTGAAATCTCATTTCAATCAAACCTTGGTGGAAAGAACATGAAGACACGAGGAGACTGAGGACTAGGAATAGGAAGTGTTCACTAAGTGCTTTCCCATGGACAGAGTTCTCTTAATTAGAATTTCCTCAGGGCTGATTCTACAAGTGACTGCTTTGGTTACTGAGAAAACTTTGCTGAGAAAGTGTTGGAAAACCTTTAAACTTTAGCAGTTATAATTATGAGCCACAAAGCTATGCTTCAGTCAACAACTGATCACATGCATGACGGTGGTCCCGTAAGATTATGATGGAGCTGAAAAAATATCTATTTCCTAGTTACTCGAAGCCATTGCAGTGTTGGAGTGCAAGGCATTATTCATGTGTTTGTGGTGATGCTGGTATAAACGAACCTACTCTGCTGCCAGTCGTATAAAAGTATAGCGCATATAAATATGTAAGTATGGAATACTTGATATGATAATAAACAATTATGTTACTGGTTTATGTACTTACTATGCTATACTTTTTATTTTAATGCGCGCTCTTTCTACTTATAAAAATGAATCTGATGTAAAACAGTATGCCATGTTATACCAGCAGCAACCTCATAGATCTACCTTCATAGATCTCTCAACTGCATCATTTTCTCTTGTGCTTGATTAAACTTTGTGCTGTTTTGTTCATCATGACCCCTAGGCATACATAATTCACTGATAATGTTGACAGTAAGAGGCCACATTGAATGATTGACTTGGAAATGAAATTAAAAGTGATTAAGACTAGGAAGGTGGAAAATCAGTGATGGTTATTGCTTGCCAGTCAGGCATGCCCTAGTACCCCACAGTTATGATCACAAAGAATGAGAACAAAGAGATGGGAACTATTAAAGGATCTGCTTCATTGAAGGCAACAAAACTAATAAAAAATTGAGAAAGGCTTATATCGGACATGGATAAACTTCTAATGACTTGGATTCACGATCAGACACAGAAACGTATTTCTCTCGGCACCATGATGACCATGATAGCCAAAGCAAAAAGTTAGTGATGTTAAAAGAAAAGGCTGAACCTGATTATAATGTTGCATTTACTGCCAGCTCTGAGCTGTTTAAAAAACTCAAGAAGTATCATTTTGAGAATCGCATACCTTTCAAATTTAACTTATTGTTGATAATGCTCCTGGATAGCCTCCATTTATTGAGTATCTTTAGTCCAATATCAAAATGGTGTTTTCCCCTCCAAACACCCCGTCTTTGATCCAACCAATGGATCAAGGAGTTATAACAGCTTTAAAAGGCTCCTACCCAAGGAGGACCTTTGCCTAAGCTATTGCTTCAACTGAGGCAGACACTGAGAAGACACTGATGCAGTTCCGGAAAGGTTACATCTATGACTGCACCAAGAACGTTGCTTGGGCTTCGGGTGATGTCACCAAGGAGTGTATGAATGGCATCTGGAAGAAGATACGCAGGAAGTTCACCCATGACTTCAAAGGATTTGCCAAGGATGAGGAGGCTGCAACAATCAGTAGTAAGTCTGTGTTTGAAATGATCTGGGTGTAAATGAAGATGACATTGAAAAGCAACTAGAGGTCATTCCTGAAGAATTGACTAATGAGCAGCTGTTGCAATGAAACAGGAATGCAATGCTGAAGAACAGGCAAAAGAAAAGGAAACCGCAGAGAAGAAAAAGAACTTCCAAGAAAATTCACATTGAAGAGTCTCATGGAAGTTTTGCAGATTTCGAGAAGCTCCTTAAAAAGTTTTTGATTCATTAAAAAACACCGAAAGATTTTCATTAATAGAGAGGCATGTTCATGGTGCATTATCTATCACCAAAAAAAAAAAAAGAAGAAGAAAAAAGAAAGAAATGAACCAAGCGAACCATGGACATATTTCTGAAAAGAACGACACCTCCTTAAGAAGAGCCTCAGACAGGTCTTTAGGAGGTATTCCAGGAGACGACATCGTTATCATAAGAGGTGACAGCTCCATGCCTATTACTGCCCCTGAAGACCTTCTAGTGGGGCAAGATGTGGAGGTGGAAGACAGTGATAATAATGATTTTGACCCTGTGTAGGCCTAGACTAATATGTCTGTTTGCATCTTAGTTTTTAACAAAAAAAAGTTTAAAAAGAAAAAACATTTAAAAATAGAATAACGATTTAGAGAAAAAAAATTTCTATATCTGTACAATGTGTTTCTATTTTAAGTAAGTGTTATTACAAAAGAATTGAAAAATATTAAAAAATTAAAAAAGTTTATAAGGTAAAAGTTACAGTAGGCTAAGTTTAATATATTATTGAAGAGTGAAGAATATTTTTTATAAATTTAGTGTAGTCTAAGTGCACAGGGTTTATAAAGTCTGCAGCAGTGACGTCCTAGGCCTCACATACACTCACCACTCACCCGGAGCAACTTCCAGTCTGGCGAGCTTCATTTGTGGTACACACCCTACTCAGATGTGCCATTTTTATATTTTATATCATATTTTAACAACATTTAAATTTTTTCAACATACTTTTTATGTGTTCGAATCTGTTTAGATGCAGAAATACTTACCGTTGCGTTATAATTGCCTATGGTATTCAGTGCAGTAACATGCTGTGCAGGCTGGTAGCCTTGGAGCAATAGGCTGTACCGTACAGACTAGGTGTGTAGTAGGCGGCACCTTCCAGGCTTGTGTAAATGCACACATCGTGATGTTCTCACAATGATGAAATCACCTACCGATGCATTTCTCAGAATATATCCCCATCATTAAGCAACACGTGGCTGTGCTTAAAAGGTTTGGGGACTTAACTTCAATAGTTATAAAAAATTCTTTTAAACGTGATGAATATAAATTGAGATGTTTCCGTTGTAACTTCTTGCGCTTCTAGTTTCTCAGACACTCATGTTTTTGTCTATTCAAGGCGGGCTTCCTGAGCCTGATTCCATCATGGGCCATCTACAGCAGCATGTTCGAGACGCTACTCCTGACTCACTACACTAACTACCTCAAGCAGAACTCCCACACCAGTTAGTTGGGGCGGGCTCACGTGCCACCTGGCATGCTTTCTTACCAAGTTCCGCAGTGGCTGCAGAGGACCAAGGAGCAGACCAGTACCCATCACCCCCTGAAGATGGAAGACTTTGTCACAGACATAGTATCTAGAATACAACTTTTGTGCCATTTTGCTTGTGTTAAAATCAAAGACAAATGGAGACCAGCCTAGAAAATTCCCTGAGCAGATAAAGACAGTTTACTCATACAAATGAAAGTTA
Organism: Rousettus aegyptiacus; assembly: GCF_014176215.1. Lineage (NCBI taxonomy): Eukaryota > Metazoa > Chordata > Mammalia > Chiroptera > Pteropodidae > Rousettus > Rousettus aegyptiacus. The sequence continues at coordinate 71,042,128 of NW_023416306.1, forward strand.
ATTTAGCCTATTTTGGAAGAATAATGGTGGGATTGAGGGCAGGCCGCCCCCAAATATGTCACTTTAGCATACTGATTATTTCAAATTAAATTATTTCAAATTACTTAAGAAAGAGCAAGAAGAACATTCTGCCTTTCCTTTGCTCTGGTGAAAGCAGGAAGTAATTTTCCCATGTGAAAGGTACCCTCCCTACACCAAGAGAAAGATAGCCATCCTTATAGCCAGTTATAGGGAATCAGACACCAGATGGCTGTATAAATAAACTTTGTTACTTTTTCAGCAAGTTACTACCCCATGTCCAAACCCCTTTGTCAATTCTTCACAAATAATTGTTTCTTTGTTTAAAAGATATAAAAGCTGCCTCTATTGGTCACTTCTTTGAACTTCATTCTAAGTGTTTGGGTGAGTACTCTGTCTTTTTGGTGTGTGCATAATACATTTTTTCTAATTACTACTTCAACGATTCATTGGTTTTAATTTGGTTATTTAGGAATCTTCAATATGCAAGTCTGGAGATCTTTGGGACAGCTGTGGTGTAAAAATGTATTGTGCAATGGGATTTTAGGGTTTTGTGTGTGAGAAGAGGAGGATGTCTATAGGTAAAATTGTAAGAATTTCTATACGGTATTATAATATAAAAGCGGTGAGAACAAAGCCTCTGATTCTATGAATATTGAGGACAATGAAACCTGGTAAGCTACTTTTATAGATACGTTAAATAATTTCTGAAGTCATAAGCTTTATCAAGACTGCTGTTGGCCTAGAACACTCACTGATTCTCAAATGAGATTCCTCAGAGGCCCAGGAAATGGTCTAGGGGAAGACGTGGGGGCAAAAACTACATCGGACCAGTTTCTGGGGACCCTCATTTTGACTAATGCAGCACTAGCTTTATCTATCGTATTTATATTTGCTGCTCTGTGAAAGACTGTGTTTATAAAAATAAAAGCAGAAAAGAATACGTTGCTAAAATAGTTTAAAAACCATTGCTGTAATGTAGGAGTTAATAACTGCAGATGGGATTTTTGCAGGTTTCCAGCTCTTGGGGTGCTGGACTGAGGGCTTAGATTGTCAACACATAGTGGGTGATATGTTGGGAAACTACTAACCTTCATTTCCTAAGGGAGCTGGAGGAGGAGCATGCCAGCTGGCAACCCTGTTTTGGCTGGCATTGGTCAAGAGTGCTTCCCACGACATTATCATGCTCTATGCACTACCGATGCTGGGTGACACTCGTCTTTTCTGAGACCAAATGAGGCTACTTATGGTGTGAGCAAGAAATTTATGTGCTGCTGCTTTAGTTATAAAAGGAGTCTGGAAGGTTTGGTTGGAATTTATGGAATATTTCAATGTTTTGTGTGGAAGTGCAGGGTAGAACATTTAAAATCTTGGTAAGCTTGGAAAAGGTGGACTATGATATCATAGCTCTTAAATTGCTCTGAAGAGAAGACAGATAAAAGTTATTCATTCTCAGGTATAGATATCTGTTTACATTTTCTCAGTTATGGGTAACAGTAACAATTATAATACAGAATATTTATAACACTGAACACTTTTATGGTACCCATATGTTCTGGTTATTTACCTATTTTCTTTCAGTCCTAAGCTCCACCTTTATATTCTGATCTACGATGCTGTACTGGGAGCTTCAGAGTCAGGTCCTAAGACGCTCACAGCAGCTGGCTTTGTGTTAGACTCTGCCAATGGGAGACAAATTTAGGAGAGCAAAAGGAAGTAGGAGGCGCTGGGGAAATGCCTGTCTGCACTCTTGTTACTGTCTTGCAGTGACAACATCTTTAGTCAGATTCAGCACCAGGTCGTAGCCTGCAAGGCTCTGAACACAAACCCCACAATGCCCCATTTAGGGATCTGAGCATTAAGCTGGCAGGGGTCTCCCCTCAGAGCGTCCAGTTCCTGGAGACACCATCTCTTCCCTTTGGTTCCACCAGCCCTGCAGTAACTTGTATCTGAGTTACTTAGTATCCTTTTTTGGTTTTGCTCTTTCAGCCTTAAGTGTTACAATTTCCTCTATTAAATCTGCTTGAAATATTCAGTCTGCCTTTTCATTTTGTGGCTGGACCTGACTGAGACTCTGTCACATTGATTCTCTTGCCTGATTTAGGAAGCAACCTGGATGGGTGGAATCTCTTTAACAAAGAAGAATAAGAAACTCCTTACCAGTCAGGTATCTGAGGGGAAGCACAAGGCACGATTGGGCAATTTGAGGAGTAGAGTGTAGGGCAATCATTAGAGCTAGCAAAAGAGGGGTGTTTTTAATACCCCTAGGCCTGAGGCCTGAGGGGGCTGGGAAGGGAGCAATACTGGAGGGAGGGAGGGAGGGAGGGAGGGAGGGAGGGAGAGAGAGAGAGAGAGAGAGAGAGAGAGAGAGAGAGAGAGAGAGAGAGAGAGAGAGACTGTGTGTCTTAGAGTAGCTGTGACCTTTGGCTGAGAGATGCTGCCAGGCTGTGGCCACCCCATAAAGAGTGAGGGTGACAATTATGATATTGTGATTTATAATGAGAAATACATATTTCATTTTCATCCTCATTCCTTGGAATTTCTAAGTGATAAGAGCTGTTATTCATAATGAGCCTCTTCAACCACATTTGAGTTTATATTAATGAGGTGATATTTGGAGATCTCCTAAGGATGGGAGCTAATTGCCAGGGGAACCAACTATGTGCTTAAAGGATTGAAACTTTCAATCCTACTCCTCCGCCTTTGGGGAGGGGAGAAGAGGTGGGGATTGAGTTCAATCACCAATGGCCAGTGATTTAATCAATCACACCTATGTAATGAAGCCTCAATAAACCATGGACTATGAGGTTCAGAGAGCTTCTGTGTTGCTGAACATGGGGAGGTGCTGGGAGGATGGCATGCCAGCAGAGGGCATGGAAGCTCCACGCCCCTTCTGCATACCTTGCCCTTTGCATTTCTTTTATTTAGCTCCTCTTGAATTGTATCCTTTTGTAATAAACTGGTATACTAGTAAGTAAACTGTTTCCTTAGTTCTGTGAGCCGTTCTAACAAGTGATCAAACATGAAGAGGGGGTCATGGGAACCTCCAATTTACAGCCAGTTGGTCAGAAGCCCAGGTGACAACCTGGGCTTACAATTGCCATCTGGAGTGGGAGCAGTCTTGTGGGGTTGAGTCCTTAGCTTGTGGGATCTGATGCTCTCTTCAGGTAGATAGTGTCAGAATTGAGTTAAATTTTAGGACATCCAGCTGGCATCTGAGAATTGCTTGGTGTGGAAAAAGCTTTCCATGTATTTGGTGATCATAATTATTACTGAGAGTAGAGTGTTGAGAGGAGAAACAGAAGTGTTTTTCCTTTACAGAAATAAATACCTAAACTTCATTCTCCTAGTGTCCTCTGTGTCTCCTGCTGGTGCCTCCCATTGGTCACAGCCAGCTCGTTGATGTCATTCATAAGGTCAATCTCCTGAGATGCCAAGTTCAAGGTGTGTGAGGAGAAGATGGGTAGAGAGTGGATCTGGAGGGAAGAGATGCAACATAAGACCCACATATTAAGTGATCTGCCCAAAGTCATACCATTAATAATTGGTAGCTGAAGAATCGGGACCCTGGACTTTTTCCTATACTCCACTCTATGTTCCAAAAGGGGTAAAACTTTAAGACAAAATAAGTATCTTATTTTCACACTCAAGGTTTCAGCAAAGTGGAAGGTATTTAACATATTAAATCCTAATCTGCTTAAATATGAGACAACCATGCTTGCTAGTTACTACTGTTGTGAAACAAGTGATCCCCCCAATTCAGTGGCATAAAATGACAACCATTGTTTTGTGCTCATAGATCCTGTGGATCAGAAAAGGCACAGTGAGATGCTTTGTTTTGCTCTGTTATGTCTGCGGGTTTAGCTGGGAAGACTCAAAGGCTGGGAATAATTCAGTCTCTGGAGCTGGAATCATATGAAGAGTTGCTTAGTTATGTGTCTGGCAATCGATGGGACTTGTTGCCTGGGCCCCTAGCTGGGGCTGTTGAATGAAAACCTATACATGGTCTCTCTAAATACTGCTTGGTCTTCCTCACAGCATGGTGGCTGGGTTCTGAGAATGAATGTCCCAAAAAAAGCTAAGAGGAATCCATATTATCTTGTATGACTTAGCCTTGGAAGTCACTTGGCATCATTCACAAGCCCTCTCAGGTTCAGTGGGATGGAATACAGACCCCAGCTCTTGATGGAAAATGTATCGCATATAATTTGGAAATATGGTTTATGGCCACCTTTGGAAAATACAATGAGCCACACTAATTAATTTTACTATAACTGTCCTAGCACATATCAATTATGGGGAATTATTTGGCATTTCAACTCTTGATGGAGCAACTTAAAAAATGTAGACATTGTGTTTCTAAACCTTCACATCAAACTCTGGTAAATTTGCCTTTGAAGAAGAACTTCCATAACCAGTGGTTTAGGTGAGGAAAAAAATATTGTTAGCTTAAACAATATAGAGCAGATTTCAGAAATAATTTTTAGTGATATTGGGGTTTTTGAAATATATTAATCCTGGATTGATTTGAATGATTGATTGTCTAACAAGCTTTTTGAGCATCTTTAAATTAGGAGAGAATTTCCTTATAGTAAAGGCCCCAAGATGTTCAACTGGCTTATGAAACAAGAGTAGAAAAGCTCTGTATTTTAAGATTTTTACACCCATCATTAGTAGCACTTAATAATAGCTAACATTTGTTAAGCACTAATAATGTGTCAGGGACTATGTAAATCCTTACAACAACTTAGGAACTAGGAACCACTATTAATTATTATTTATCATCATCATCATCATTATCATCATTATTAATTTTACAGATGAGAAAACGGAGGCACAGAAAAATTGAGTAACTTACACAGGTTCACTTGACCAATACGAGGCAGAGCTGGGATTTGAATGTGAGTCATCTTCCACCACAAGTAGATTAAAGCACTACAGTAGAGCCCTACCCGAATGGGATGAGGTTCTTTAATTTGACTCAATAAAAGCGATCAACCCTATTCCCCGTAGTTCTGTATCTTTCACTTTCACATGCTGTGTAGGCAGGGGAAGAATATGGCTTTGCAGCCAGGCCCACGTGTCTCGACTCAACACTTGACCACTTTCCCAATTTACCATTGTCTGGGAATCATTTCAGAACAGGCAGATTTGCCAAATTTCACTTAATTTTTGTTTCTGCTGAGGAGTACTGAGCTATCGTTTCTTGCCTGATTCTCTTTCTGTGTAGAGGGTATGGGACCTCAAGGAACAGCATTGACAGATGGTCATTTCGATAGAAGTGTTCACTCTGTGTTCTTCCAGCCTTCCATCTGTCCTGCCTCCCAGCATGCCACAGGCCAGAGGATCCCTCCGACAACACTAGGAGCAAAGAAATGAGGTGATTATGGGCTGCTGCTCTGAAAAAAAAGTTGGGAGTTGTTGCTGGGGCAGTTCCCTGGGGTGTCATCCATTTCTTGTTCTTGTGGGATAAGAACCAGAATGCCCCACTTCAAAAAGACTCTTTTAACCAGTGCTTGCTAGAGAAAGCCAAAGACGGTCATACTGGGGTCAGCACGATTTTAACTATGTTTGTCGGCTTCTGATGCCAAAAATGATGATTATTCTCACTGGAGTTTATCCACTGTGCTGAGGGCTCAGCCTGGTTTGACTTGCTACTGCTCTCTAATGGTTTGGGGGAGACACTGTTGGGTCTTTCTATCTACTAGGAATTTTAGAACAGAATCCAATTTGAGGAAAGAAATCCCTCAAAAAACTTTAGTTCTTTTTTTTTAAAAAAAATGAGATGTAATTTATATGTAATATTATATTAGTTTCATGTGTACAACATAATGATTTGATATAAGTGTACTACAAGATGATCACCACAAGTCTAGTCAACATTCATCACCACACATGGTTACAATTATTTTTTCTTGTAGCGAGTACTTTTAAAATATACTCTCACCAACTTTCAAACATACAATAAAGTATTATTAACTACAGTCACCATGCTCTACATATATTCCCAGGACTTATTTGTTTTATATTAGATGTTTGTACCTCTTGACCACTCCACTCCTGCTTCTGGTAACCATTAATCTGTTCTCTGTATTTTTGTTGTTGTCATTGCTTTTTAGATTCCACATATAGGTGAGATCACATGATATTTGCTTTTCTCTGCCTGACTTATTTGTCTTAGTAGAATGTCTTCAAGGTCTACCCCTCATTTTTTTTTTTTTTGAGCTAACTTTGTGTGTGTGTATAGGAGGAGGCCATCAAGAGAGGAAGAAAAGAAGATGAGGTGAGGAAAGGAACTGTCCGAATTTCACATACTCTGACAAGATGGCCAACAGTAGCTAAGGCACTAAGCCTCTTTGGACTTTGTTTACCTCATCAGTAAAGTTTAAAAAATTGACTACATGGCCTATAATTTTCTATTCAGCTCTTAAAGTCTATAGGTTTCAAGTAAGTTTCAAGAATAAATTTTCACAATCTTTAAAAAATAAATTTCCTGGTCATAAACATATATGCAGTGTAGGAAATACAAAAACTATAGAAGAAAGAGAAGAAAATAAAAATCACTATTAACCTGACCATCCAATATTAACTATTCTTCATTGATTGTGGATTTTCTTCTATAAATTTTCTGTGCATATGTGGGTGTAAGTGCATTTTTACGTTCTATCTTTTCCCTTAATATTACAGCATGAGATAGTCTTGTGTTAATAAGCACGAAAAACATAATTTTTAGTGATTACTTAATACTGATTCAAATGATTGAATAATTTATTTTACCATCCATTTTTGCTTTGAATTTAATTATTTTCTGATTTTTAAAATCTTACAAATAATGTAACAATTTACATCCTTGTATATACATTGTTTTGTTGTTGTTATTGATGATGTTTGGAGTACTTTTATAATGGCTTTATAAATTCACATGTTATATGTTTCACACATTTAAGGGGACACTTTGTTTTTATTATATTCACAGAATTGTGCAACCATTGTCACAATCAATTTTAGACAATTTTAGAATATTTTATCACCCCATACTCATTGGCAGCCACTCCCCATTCTACATTCCTTCTCCCTAGCCCTAGGCAACCACGAATCTACTTTCTGTCTCAATGGATTTGCCTCTTCTGGACTTTTAATATAACTCGAATCATATAATATGTGGATTTCTGTTGTTGGCTTCTTTCACTCAGCATGTTTTTGAGGTTCATTCATGTGTCAGTACTTCATTCCTTTTTATTGTTGAACAATATTCTGTTGTATGCATAGAACACATTTTATTTAACAGTTCTAGTTGATGGTCACTTAGGTTGTTTCCATTTTTGAACTATTATGAATAATGCTGCTATGAACACTCATGTACAGTTTTACGTGAGCATATGTTTTCACTTTTGTTGGGTATGTGTCTAGGAGTAGAGTTGCTTGGTCATACGGTAACTCTATCTTTAACGTTTTGAGGAACTAACTGCTCAACCATTTTCTCAAGTGGCTATACCATTTTTTCACTTCCCCCAGCAGTGCACGAGGATTCCAGTTTCTCCATATCCTCATTAACATTTATTCGTATGTGTCTTTTGATTATAGCCATCCCAGTGGATGTGAAGTGGTAGCTCATTGTGGTTTTTACTTTAATTCCCTTTGTGGTCAGTGATGTGGAATATTTTTCAAATGTGTATTGACCATTTCTCCATTTTCTTTGGAGATATCTGTGCTCAGATCATTTGCTCATTTAAAATAAGGTTGTTGTTTTTTATTGACGTGTGTGCATCTTTACATTTCTGGTTCTTGAAGTAGAATTTCTGAATGAAAATGTTTAAATATTTTTAAAGTTCTTAATAGGTTTTACCAAGTTGTTTCTAGAAGAGTCATATACATTTATACCTCCATTTTTAGCAGTGGTTCTCAACTAGAGTGTGATTTTTGTCCCTGAGGGGACATTTTGTAATGTCTGGAGACATTTTTGTTATCCCGACTCAGGGAAGAAGGGCGCAACTGGCATCTCTTGCAAGTAGAGCCCAGGGATGCTTCTGAGCATCCTACACTGTACAGCACAGCTCCCTTTCCTCCACCCAAGATGGAATTATCCGGCCCAAATGTCAATAATGCTGATGTTGAGAAACTTTTATCTTTGGTTTATGAGGATTTCTGTCTCAATATACTACTGTTTTTGTCCAGCAATTCTTCGTTTTAGAATTATGTTAAATCCTATCTGATCAAATGATTAACCATTGTATTTTTTAATTATTCCTTTTTTGGATCAATATGTCTTCCTTCAATAAAACCTGGAGTGCAATACATTTAATTTGCTTCTGCTAGTATTTGTTGAGATCAACTATATGTTACTTATTGCTAGACTGAGGGCGGGTTATAGAAAACCAGTAAGATATTAACTCAAAGGATGGAATGATAACAACTATTTACTACTATTTTTGATACCTAATATATGTTATATACATGCACATTTTCACTCATCACAGCACACCATGAAGTAGATATTCTACAAGTTAGGTTTAAACTTGTGAACTTATAATTGTGCAACGGAGACTCCTACAGTGGCTTATAAAGGAAAAACATTTATTTCTTTTTTTGCATAAAAGTCTGTAGACAGTCCAGGGTAGGAATGGCAATTCTGCTGAATGAAGTCTTAAAACACCCAGTTTCCTATCAGCTTAACCACTACCCTATTCCTAGGGTGTCCAAGATGATGGCTGGATCTTCAGCCATCACATCAGGCAGCAAGATGAAAGGAAGAGATGACAGAAAAGGAGCAGAGTGTTTTAAGGAAGATTCATAGAAGCTGTCACATGATATATTATTGTATTTCTCATAGGCAGAACTTAGTCATACAGCCACACTTAGCTGCAGGGACGGCTGGCATCCTGTGACACCATTAGTAAATCTCAAGATGTTTATTACTATGAAAAAGAAAGAGGTAACAGCAGTAACAGAGGAGACAAAGGCAGTCTGTGCACAATTTCCCTCCTTCTTTTACAGACAAAGACATTGAAGGTCAAGGACATTAAAATGACCTAGGCTACATAGACTAAAACTGCCAGACCCGAGATTCGATTCTAGCTTTGTCTGATAACAAAATTTATGTTTTTTTCTTTTTATATCACGTAGCCTTTCACTTAAAAGTTTTAATGAGGTTCCAAGGCATGAATCAATTGTAAAGCAAAGCAGGTATTTTTATAGTGTTAGAATATGTGGCAGAGAGCAGGAGCCCCCAAACCTGGCTGTGATTTTAGAAGCTCTCATGTGCCTGCCTCACACTTGAGCTGCGACTCAGCCCTCCAGAGAGAGCATGCAGGAATCTGAGCGGCAGAGGCCCCTCCCTGGGGCAGGGAGTTGGGTAGTTTATCAAAAAAGTTGATTAAACCTGAGAATCAGAAAGGATAACACACAAGTCAAACATTTTAACTTAAGGAATATTATGGAAAATTTCAAACATACACAAAGGAATCAGAATAGCATAATGTACCTTCACGATTCTATTCAACAATTATCTCTAACTTTATCTTCTCCTCATCCCTCACTCAAGTTTTTAAATTCCATTTTCTTTAGGTAAAATTTACAACATTACAATACACCGACTTTTTTTTTTTTATGATACTAACAGTCTTTATTGATTGCAACGGAAAATGGAACAGACTTCTTTCTCAGTATTCTGTCTATGAGATTCATCCATGTTGTTTCATTCATTCCTTTCTACTGTTGAGTAAATCACAATTTGTTTATTCATTTTCCGCTTGATGGACACTTGATTTTCCAGTTTGGGTCATCATGACAAATGTTGCTATGAACCTTTTGCCTAAGGATTTTTGTGGACACATGTTTTCATTTCCCTTAGGATTATACCCAGGAGTGAATTTACTGGGTCAAAGGGTAGGTGTATTAAACATTTTATTTTAACTTAAAACATATAAAAGTATATTCCTTTGCCAAGTTTCTGAAGTAGGGCCAAGTCTTTTCTTTTAAATATGGCTCCACTGATTGGAACTGCAGCTTGTCTTTTCTTACATAAATCATACCATATAACGTGACTGCCATATATAGTTTTGGTGTCTTTAAAGAGGAATGAGAACTTAAAGATATTTAAAAGCAATCTGAATGCAGAATCCTTTGGATATTCAATGCCCTCCCATAATTTCTTACAATTACCTTGTCCATATCTAATTCTAATATAATAAATTTTATTGATTTGCCCTTATTGACTCTTTCCAAAGTGTTTACTTTAGTTTTCATAATAATAATAACTTTCTTTTCATTCCAAGATTTTATCAACTTATATAATTTTTAATTCAATGGTGTAAATATAATAATAAATACAGCTGATTTAAATTGGTTTGGGAACAACACAATGCCTCTTCATAAACACAGAACTCAACTGTTAGGAAGAAATGAAAGGGTACGTAACAGAGAGGAACTTTATACAAGGTAGATGTTTAATAAGCACACTCACTGATTTGCAATCAGTTTGTTTTGCAGAGAGAACAAAGACTGCCAATGTGCTCTGGTTACTATTACTGGGTAATGAATACTACCAAATTTAGCAGCTTAAAGCAACTACTTTATTATGCTCATGGATCCTGCAGGTTATAAATTTGCGTATGGTGAAAAAGACTTATATATGCTTCAAGATGAAGGGACTTTCATCTGGGAAGGCTTGATTGATGGAGGTGACAGTGGCTGAGAACTGGAATCATCTGGAGGTCTCTTTATTTTACATCTGGCAACTGATGTGAGCTACTGGCTGGGACCTCAGCTGGGGCTGTCAATTGAAGCCTCTCCATGTGGCTTGGACTTTCTCATAACATAGAGATCTTCTTACGTGGCAACTCAAGACTTCAACAGACAGTGCACCCGTGAATTTGTAAAAAATGCATTTTTTTTTTTCACGCAGTGTAGAGTTACTCTGTTCATTACAAATAGATAATATTGAACATCTTTTTATGGACTTTTTTTTTTTTTTTTTGCCCTCCATATATCTTCTTTGGTGAAGTGTCTGTTCGAGTCACTTACCCATTTTCTAATTGGATTTTTGTTTTCTTACCATAGAGTTTAGAGAGTTTTCTATGTATTCTGCATACATATCCTTTGATTTTTGCTGATATGATTTGCAAACTCTTCACTCCCAAGTCTAGGGCTTTATCCTTTAACAAGGTTTTTTGCAGAGCAAACATTTTGGATTTTGCTGAGGTCCAATTGATCAAAATTTTCTTTTATGGATTGTGCCTTTGGTGTTATATCTAAAAATTTTGTGTCTAATCTTAGATCACAAACATTTTTTCCCTGTTTTCCTCTAAAAGTTTTATATTTAGATCTATGATCCACTTGTAGTTAATTTTTATATAATGTGTAAAGTTTAGGTTGAAGTTCATGTTTTTTGTCTATAATGTTCAGTTGTTCAAATTCCATTTGTTGAAAAAAAATTCCTTTTCCACTGAGTGGTTATTGCCTCTTTGTCAAAATAAGTTTTCCATCCTTGTGTGGGTCTGTTTCCGAAACTTCTGTTCTGTTTTATCTATTTATATGTCTATATTCTGCCAATACCACATTATCTTTATTGTTGCTGTAGTAAGTCTTAAAATCAAATAATACTTTTAAAAAATGATTTAGTGATTGTTGTGATTTGCCTCCCTGTATAAATTTTAGATTTAGCTTACCTATGTCTACAAAGAATCTTATTTTTTATTTTTTGCTATTATAAACAATGTTTCATTGAATGTTCTTATAGCACAAGCTTTAGGCACATCATAATTGCACACTCCTAAATGTCCATACTCTCTTCTTTTCTCTTTTTAATATGGATGAAAGGTCCTTGTTCTCATCTAAGGCTACTAGTCCTCTGGCTTCAATCTCATCTTGTCTGAAATTATCTCCTTTCCTTTTTTTTCACTACCAGTTTTCCTCCCAATCCTGGATCATCTCATCTGCATTTTAAAACAAAACAAAACAAAACAAAACAAAAAAACAACTTAGGTATGTGCCATTACAAAACATTCCTTCCTTGTTTTTATGTCATTCTCCAACTTCCGCTTCCTCTCTCTGTTTCCTTTCATGGGGCTTCCTGGAAGAGTTTTTCTTTGTCACTGTCTGTGTTTCCTCACTACATATTCTCTCTTCAACTCATTCCAATCAACCTCTGTTTTCACTTCCCCTCTGAGATTATGCCTGTCAAGGTCTGCAGTGACCCTTATGTTGCCACTATAGTGGTCACTTTGGTTATTTTGATGGTCACCCATTGACTCTTCCTGGATCACCTTCTTCCTTGTGACTTCATGATGCCACACCCTAGTTTTTTTCCACCTCACTCGATGCTGAAGAAAGGTTTGCCTATTTATATACTCCGACCAGCATGACATCAGGATTGTGGTAGTTTAGTAAAATAAACTTGGAAGATTCCATTTGTTTCTATCCTACAGAACAGTTTCAATGGCAAAGACATTTTCGATTTTTTGAAAGTTTGAAAGAACTCTTCTGTAATACTGCCTGGATGAGCATATTTTTTGGAAGCGATTCTTAGTTAATATAGTCAGCTTAATACATACCTATTTATCTCATTAACATTTTTCATTTTTCCTTTTGCTCAATTCTCCCCAGTTTGTTAGATAGTGCCTTAAAGCATGGACTATGAGCTTAGAAGAATTAATTAATTAGTTAATTAATTAATTTTACATTTAATGAGATTTATTCTTTTCATTCTAATTATATTTCAGTCAGGTTTAGAGGTTGTTGTTCTATAAGGAGAATGAGAATATTTGCAACGTTAAGTGGTGAATCTTTCCCACACAGACTGTAGGGTTGAGAGATCTCACCTCTCCTGGCAGGAGGCGCTGCATTGCGTTCAGTCTCCCGCAGGATCCTTGGCCTCTTGCCCTCCACTGGTTGGAAGGGCTATGATTTCCCCAGGTCCCTAGATATTGGGCAGTTGGCTTTTCCAAATAAGTCTTCTGAACTGCTAGCACCCGAATCCAGACTTGTGTCCAAGCAGTTTGTGCATTTTTTGCTGACCTGGTTCCTCTGGTGCTTTCCCTATCACAAAAGGTAATGGGATTTGGAGACCTTCTACTGGAATGTAAATCCACACTGAGTCTCCAGCAGAGAGCCCTGGTCTTATAACCATCTCAGGGGGATAATACTAATCTTTCCTACTGAGTTTTCTTGGTGGTATGGGCTAAATTGTGTCTCCCCACATTTCTTATGTGAAAGTCTTAAATCCCTGGGACCTCAGGCTTTGACCATGTTTAAAGATAAGATCTTTAAAGAGGTGATTAAATTAAAATGAAACCATTAGGGTATACGTTAATCCAATGTTACTGGTGTCCTTCTAAGAAGAGGAAATTTGAACATACAGAGGAGCACCAGGGGTTCTCACACAGAGGAAAAACCATGTGAGGACACAGGGAGAAGGTGGCCATCTGCAAGTCAAGGAGAGAGGCCTCAGAAAAAACCAAACCTGCTGATACCTCGGTCTTGGACTTCTAGCCTTCCGTATATGAGAAGTATATTTCTGTTGTTTAAGGTTCCCAGTCTTTGGTATTTTATTATAGCAGCTAAGCAGATTAAGACACCCAGTAAAGCCTGTTCCTTATGGAACTGTGATATGGACTGTGTGGAATTTATTCTAAGCCCGGTGCCTGATAGGTAGGTGGTGTCTGGAATGGGCTTGATTTGCATGACTCAAACCTAAACTCCTACCTACTCCCACCATAGCAAAACAAAATCACTCATGCATATCAAGAGATACCAATAGAAGATGTCAATAGTGCGGAGGTAACAGGAGTAGCTGAGGGGGAGGAGGCTACTACAGTAACAGCATCAGCACTCTAGAGCAGCCAGCCCTGAAGATCTCCTTATATTAACTTCGTAGATAAGAAAACTGAACCTCAGGGAAGTTAAGCAGACTGCTGAAGTGTTAGAACCAAGACCAGAATCATTACAACATGCTCTTGAATATGAAGATTCTTTACTGACCACCCCTGAAAGAGAACACACGGCCCACTGGGAAGTTTCCTGCAGCTGGGAGGGATCTGTAAAGATGCGGCCACTACTCCCCCAGTGGCCAAAGGGGGGAAATTTTCAGCAGGACCAAGAAATTATGAGTAGGTCCCGACATAAACTAGATGAGAAAGGTTGTTTCATTTCCCAGAAGACTTGTGGTCATGAACCGCTGTGTGGGAGTAGCGGCTGGACATTAGTTAATTCCTAAAGCGAAAAAGGGCTTGATGGCTGAGGATTTCTATCTAAGAGAGTTTTAGGGATAATCATCCAGATGGGAGTAGGGGTCAGATGTACCATTTTACTTAGATTACGTGTTACCCGGTGGCTTAGCATGTGAGGAGAAGGTGTTTTTGAAAGGCTCACTTTCTCAAACTGCCTCCTGATGATCTCCCTGCTTGGTGTCACTTGGCAAGGCACACGGCTATTGACTGTTCTCAAATGTTACCAAGAATGCCGGGGTGTGGAGGATGGTGCTGGGTATGACTCTGGGCTGCTGCCTTCTCCTCTTGGGTTCACCTAAACCATTGGTTTCCAAACCTGACTGTGCACTAGGGTCATTAGGACAAGTTGGAAAATAGAGATTTTTCAGGCTCTACTGCTGACTGCCTGAATGTGCCTTTCTTTAAGGGGTACAACCCAGGGATCTGATGTTTGTTGTTTCTTGTGAACAGCTTTATTTAGGTAACATTGATGTACAATAAACTTGCACATATTACAAGTGTATAATCTGATAAGTTTTGAAACTCTTGCTACAATCAACCATGATCACCACAATTCTTTCTCTTTTCTTTTCTTTCCTCTCCTCTCCTCTCCTCTCCTCTCCTCTCCTCTCCTCTCTTTTCTTTTCTTTTCTTTTTTCTTTTCTTTTCTTTTCTTTTCTTTTCTTTTCTTTTCTTTTTTCTTCTCTTCTCTTCTCTTCTCTTCTCTTCTCTTCTCTTCTCTTTTCTTTTCTTTTCTTTTCTTTTCTTTCACCACAATTCTGATCTCTACCTGTTAAACTGTTGTTTAGGCAGCCTAGTCTGTGGTATTTTCTTACGGCTGCTCTAGCAAACTTGGCCCCCCCCCCCAAACTTCTTTGTGCCCTTGTAATCCATCCCTCCTGCCACATTCCAACCACAGGAAACCACTGATCTGACCTTTGTCATTATAGATTAATTTCCATTCTCTAGAAATTTATGTAAATGGAATCATATAGTACACATGTTCTCCTTTTGTGTCTTCCACTCGATGCAATTATTCTGAAATTTATTCATGTGTTGCGTGTAGATCAATCCTTTTTACTGCTGGGTGGTATTCTGTCGTTTGGCTGTGGGACCATTTATCCATTCTTCTGTTGGACGTTTGGCTTGTTTCCAGCTTGGGACTGTGACGAATGAACCTGTTATAAACATTTGTGTTCAAGTCTCTGTATGGACATGTATTTTCATTCCTCTTGGGTAAGTACTTAGGAGTACTGTGGCTGGGTCATGTGATAAAATGTGTTTAATTTTTAAAAGAAACCAACTAACTTTTCCAAAGTGGTTATACCATTTTCTATTTTGACCAAGAGTGTGTGAGAGCCCCAGCTGCTCCACATGCTTGTAGGACCTGAGTTTGTAACTAACTCTGCAGTGATTGTGAAGCAACAGGGTCTATACCAGTCTGAGACTGTTCCTTGGCCACCGCAGATTCAGGCAATGCTGCTGGGGCCCCCAGTCGGCTGGATGGAGGCCGGGGCTGAGAGTGGTGAGGGTTTGGAATGAAGCGCCTCTGGTTGAGACACGATGAAACATCACATACACATGAGCTGTAAGCCACTCCAAGATCCTGCTGTTTTCTCCTCCTAGAACATCGTTAGCATATCTCCCAGCTGAAATCGTAATACCGAGGTCAATCTCAAATTCTCTCACTCTTCTCTCTCAGAACCTTCTTATCACTTGGCACCTCTATAATGTGATGCAGCAAAAAGAATATAGGGTTTAGAGTTAGGTACATGTGAATTTTAAATGTTATTTAACTCTTATGCATAGTTTCTTATCTGCAAAATGAAGATAAGAGGATAAAGCACTAGAGGCTGTTGTGAAATAACACAGGTAGGTGAAGCCTCTGGTACCCGGCTTATGACAGGCACCCAACAAATGTCATGTCTCTACCCTTATCATATGCTTTGTAGTTAGACATTTAAGCACTTGGCTTCTTTCCCCTCAAGGGCAGGAACTGAGGCTCCCCACCCCCAACTTTATTACCTACATAGGACTTTGTGTACCCACATCACATGCTAAATAAAGATGTGCTGGGTGGAGGAATATATCTGAGGAAACTGCCTGATCTTTCTTTCTGGGCTAGGCCATTTAGGATAACATCCTTTTGGGGGACATTAGGGTTCCCAAGTGGAGCTCTACCCTCCTGGGAGCCACAGTCTGGAGACCCTGACTCTACTCCAGAGGTTTTGTCATCTTGCTGAGTTTTTTTCCCATTCAATCAACAGGTATTCGTGTGTGTGTGTGTGTGTGTGTGTGTGTGTGTGTGTGTGTGTTAAATATATACCTGGCAACATGCAAGGCACTAGAGATCTGGTGCAAGCTGTCTGGGAGTTGATGGTCCTATAAGGGAGACAGACAACAGAATCACCACAGAAACAAAGGTAGAATTACCTCTGACGAGCACAGCAGAGAAGGGATACCAGTGCTATGCAAGTCTACTGGAAATTTGTGCTCCCGATGGTGGTTGAGAGGCAGAGCTGAAACTACAGTGAGTAAAATGAGGCGCCTTAGGTACAAAATTTAAGGAGTACTCACTCTCGAGTTCATGGCCTTAGCAGCCTCAGCTCCAGGTGCTTCTTCTACATGGAGGTGAATGGAAATAAAGGTCAGCCACTGTTTGAGCACAGATGAGCTTGCTCTTTTTTTTTTTTTTTTTTTTTTTTTTGATGTGAACAAAAATGTAGAAAGATCAGGACTTAGAAAAAGTAGTTTTTTTTCTTTATGCTTCTTTATTCCTAATTTCGTCAGCACTTTATAAAACCAGACTAGAGGCAGAGAAGCCTGAGAGGTCTTCTTTCCCTACCTCAAACTCTGCTTGCTCCCTGTGGAGGGGCTTGGGGTGAGGTGGGGCAGGGGTATTGGGAGCTGGGCCAGGCCTGCTGGGCCACCCACTCTCCCTGCCAAAAGGGGAGCTGATTCTTGATTAATTGGACTCTTTTATCTAGGGTGAGGACATACGAAGTGCAAGAAGCTGAGGGTTCAGTTCTGGTTCATGTAGGCTGAGAAACGCGGCTGTCCTTTCACCTCCTCGGCGGGTTTGAGGTGCTGCACCACTAGGGGGCGCTGGAAGACAGGCCCGCCTTGCTCCCAGCCCTCAGGGCTCGCGCTGTCCGAGACGCCATCTGACCCCCAGAGGAGCGTCTGTGTCACAGAGGCTCACAGAACTTGGGCGAGATGCCTCTGAGCCCCACTTTCACAGTCACGAAGCTCTGCTCTCTGCTTCAGGGTCCCTTTGTAGCTCATGTTACTCAAGGAAAATCAAAGAA
Organism: Rousettus aegyptiacus; assembly: GCF_014176215.1. NCBI lineage: Eukaryota > Metazoa > Chordata > Mammalia > Chiroptera > Pteropodidae > Rousettus > Rousettus aegyptiacus. Next base: position 71,059,658 of record NW_023416306.1, read on the forward strand.
AAAAGTTTACATTGTCAGCATTCAAGAAGGGGATGCAGCCTTCACTCTTCCGACCTTCCGCTTTGGTCTTTGGACCAAGTCACCTCACCGTTTGGCTCATGGCCCTGCAGAAAGGCGCAAGGATATTTAATGCAAAATCACACTGTTTCCGTGGTCCATTCGGGCGGCCCCAGCAGCCGCTTCTAAAAGTTGAGCGGGGCTAATCCGGTTTCTCTTTCAGGAGTATGGGGATGGGAAATGGAGAGACTGCAGATGCTGGCAGTGTTTTGTGAATGCATAAATGTGAACGGATAGGCTACTTCGAACCAGGGCACAGCATCTCTAAGTCGGAAGTCATGAGCACGGCAAAGCGGCGAGCGGGGTGGAGGCAGGCCACTTAGCAGCAGCGATGACATGGCACAGGCCCCAGCGGCCTGGACACCCCTTAGAGGCTAGGCCCTCGTCACAGCTGAAGAATTGGTTCTGTCCTGGGATATAGCCATTTCTCATCGTGGTAACCTCATGCAATACACACCCCGTGCCATCCTTGAAGTGGGTGGGATCCCTGTTCCTTAGGACCAAAAGTTTTTGAGTGAGCCTAAGAGCCAGACTGTGCTGTGTAGAAGTGCATTAGAAAGGACAGTGCTTTGTTTAAAATCCCTTTGAACCAGGCAATAACTATCTTGCGATGCATGCATGAAGGGAGGGGAGTAGAAAAGCCTATATTACACACATGACCTCATGTAATCTTTACAACAGCCCTGTGATGTAAGCAACGCTGCTTTAAATTATTCTCCTCCCTTTGCTGAGAACAGAGATTTCTAGCACCTTGCCCAGAGTTCCAGAGCCAGACCTCAAACATACAGTTTTAATTCCCTATTTGGAATGTTCTCCTTCTCAGCTTCAGATCGACCAGATGCTCCTACACCAAATTTTAGTTGTAACGCAGACAAGCCACATTACAGTCTAACTTCCACACCATGGGGAGGCAGAGGGGGTGAGTGAGGGGCCCAGGTTGGAGCGCCCGCCCCGCATGTCTTGTCCTTAGCGGCCGCACGAGGGCAGTGTGCCTCCGCGCTAGCGATCCCGTCGCAAGACAGCCGGCTTTTGCCTCAGAGTTCACCCAAGTCCTCTTTCTTGGTATGACTGGGAGGCATTGGAATGGATTTGGTTCATCTGTACATCTTCCAGAAGTTAGCAAAAACCGGTGGCGGTGCTGGATAACGAGGGCCTCCCAATTAAAGTTGGGGAGAGCCGAGTCTTACATGTATTGTGACATGGCCGCTGTTTTTGTTGGTTTAGCTGGGTCAGTCTGTTCAGGGTCCCACAGAGATGCTCAACTCTGGCATCTTAAGGAGGCCCAGACACAGATCTTGACTGGACAGTGTTTTCAAAGTAACACTTTTCTGAGACAACTAGTTAGTGTGGTCAGCTGCAAGGAGAAAAACTTTCTTGTTTGTTAGGGAGAGTTGGTCTTGTGCCCTACAGAAAGCAGTGTGCTACGTCAGCGGCCCCTGAACAGGCTGCAGCATTCACTCAGGCCAGGTGGACATTGCCCAAAAGCTGGCAAAGGACACGTTTTCCCAGGTCCACTATGCGTTGGGTTTGATGAAGGACACTGGTTTAGGCCATTTGTAACTTCTCTTTTGATCAAGTGATGTTGGGTTTTATTATTTTTTTTTATTCGAAAAAAAATGTTTCAATGAGTTGACATTCAAGATATTAGTTTCAGGTGTACAGCATAGTGGTTAGACATTTATATAACTTATGAAGTGATCCCCCGGATAAGTCTAGTACCCCCCTGACACTGTTTCTGGTTTCTTGAACAGATCCAAACAGAATGCCATCTCTGTAAATCTGAAAGAAACTTTGGCCATGACCTTCCTGGCACCTCTGGGAAGGGGCCGAGCAGTGCCCCCACCACGGTGGGCGCCCAGGGGCTGCTCAGACCCTGGGGAGAACACCAGCTGCAGCTTTCGACTTAAAAGAAACTCACTCTGCTCTGGCTTATGTCGGACAGAGCTCTGGAGGGGCTGGCCTCCTCTCAGCTAGCTGGGGGGCCGGAGGCGGACAAAGATGACCTGCAGGCCTTATCAGCACTTATCTTTCAGTAAAGCCCCTCGGAGGCTGAGCTTCGTGTGCGGCTGGCACTCTGACAGTTCTGGAGGGCAGGGTAGAGCTTTTGTTTCGTGTTCTTCTCCGGCTGTCGGGAACTTTGCTGACAGCAAAAATCTATCCCATGAGCTTGTAGCACAAGCTATGCATATGAACACATTTTCTTTCTCTAAAGTTTTTTTTAATTTAATTATCAAGTTAATATACATATTAATTTTTAACTTACTATTTTGAAATAATTTGGGGCTTATAAAAATGTGGAAAAGTTATACAAAGAGTTCTCAAATATGCTTCCTCCAGACCCCCTCAAGAATAGCTTTTGAGAGCGAGTTGCAAGCATGATGCTCCTTTAGCTCTCAGTCCCTCAGTCCGTATTTCCTATGACCATGACCACGGGCTAGTGATCCAGTCAGTAAGTTAACAGTGATACAGTACCGTCGTTTCACCTATGGGCCTGATTCGTATGTCCCTCATTGCCCTGCTAATGTCCTTTTCTGAATTGCACCTTGGGTTTGTCGCTGCATCTCTAGCATCCTCTAATCTGGAATGATTCCTCTTCAGATTTTGTCTTTTATGACCTAGACATTTTTGAAGAGTCTAGGCTAGTTATTTTGCAGGGATTTTCTGAATTTGGGCTTGTTTGGCCTTCTGTCAGGATTAGACTAGGCAGAATCCCACAGAAGTGGCACTGGGTTCTTCCCAGGGCATCCTGTTGGCAGGCAGATAATGTCCACATGTGCTGTTACTAAAGCTACTTTTATCAGTTGGTTGGGTGGTGTCTGCCAGGTTTCTCCGCGGTCAAGTTGTAGTTTTCTCCTTCATAGTTAATAAACACCTTGTGAATATCCTATTTTCCATACACCTTGTACATTTTAGATCATCCAAAACCATGTTTATCTACTTCCAGATCTTAGTATAGTCAAGGAGAAGGGCAGAAAAACCACACATAGTCCCCCTGACCCCATCACTGTTTTTACTGAGAGTACTCTTCTTACTTTTCCTGGAGTCTCTGTTCTCTTTGGCTGCTAATCCTTTAACCCAGCTGGAAATGGTGTACTCCTGTGCTGATATGCTCATGCGCCCCTTCCCCTCTCTCCATCCAATTCCTCTGGGTGCATTGTGGAGACTGCCTGAAATAGAAGTATAATTCTGATTGAACTTTCAGGTCTGGCTTTTAGCTCCTCAAGAACTCAGCACCCTGGGGCCTCTCTGCAGGCAGCCACTCAAAAGACCCAGGCCCTCTTCACTTGAGGACTGCAGAAGGGCCTCGTGCTCACCAATGCCACCAGGGAGCTCTGTGCTTCCTGCCCATCCCCCTGGAGGGACCTGAGACAAAGAGGGCAAGGTGGCCAATAACAAGTGAGCACCAAGCTGACTGTTGTGGTGGGAGATGGGGACATTTATGAAACTCAGATCTCAAAATTAGCCCACCCGAGGCACAAAGGAGCCAGGGAACTGACATACCCAGCTTGAGGGTCACTAACTCAGGGCTGTTAGTGGGGGTGGCAAGGGTGTGTTAACTCCCCAGACTTTCCTGCCTGCTTCAAGCACATGGCAGCTGACTTTTGAGATTAGGAGGCAGCTTTAGGCCAGAGATGAGGAAGAGTGGGGGTGGAGGAGGGGGGCTGAAACTTGCGGGTCATCAGCAAGTCCAGTGAACTCTACATTGAAAGTATATCCTTGTCCACTCATTTCTCTCTAGTTCCACTGCTACCAGGGCCACTATCCTGGCCAGAGCCACTGTCCCCGCCCACCTTCCTGAGGCAGTAGCCTCTTAATGGGTCTCACTCTCTGACAATACATTCTCTACACAGTAGCCAAAATGACTCACTGTTCCCTTGCTTGAAACTCTCCACTGGCTTTTCACGGGATCAGGGTGACGTCCAACGCTCTGCCCTCACCTGCCAGCCCTGCATGATCTGGCCACGTCTGACTGTACTTTCAGTGCAAGAAGTTTGGGAGTGTGTAGATACCATTGGACAGAGAAGAAAGGAAATATAGTTTTACTGAACAGATGCTAGTGCCGATCCCCAAGCTATGTTTTCACACACATCGTTGATTTAGTATTGCTTCCTGCTCTCTTGCCACGCCTCCCTCATTCACTCCTACCCAGGGCACTGGCCTCCTTTATGTTTCTGGAAACTGCTAAGCTTGTCCCCACCTCAGGGCCTCCTGTTCTGTCTGGATTGCCCCTGCCTATGATTTTGTATGGTGCTGCTGCTTGGCATTTGGGTCTCGGGTCAGAGAGCAGGGAACCAACTGAGTATGGTTGCTCCCGGTGGGGCCAGTGTTACAGGCCAGGAAGTCAGGCTGAGTGGAGAAATCAGCATAAAGAGAGGTAGAGGGCAAGGCCAGTGAAGCTCAAGCTTGTAGAGTCCTCAGCGGGTCCGGGGCAGCAGGGCAGAGGGCGGGCAGTGGGCTGCTGAGCAGGGTTGGGGGACAGTGGCCAGGAGCCAGCTTGGTTCTGGGACGTCCTGGGGTGGTGCGATGAGTGGTAGGCTCGAGTGCTCATGACCACTGTGGGGGTCAAGAAAGTAGAGGGACTCTGAGCCTGACCTCATGGGGTCGTGGACACTGTTCCTGAAGTAGAACATGGTTATCCAGGAAAGAGCACAAAGATCTTGAAGTGGATAAACATGGTTTTGGATCATCATTAGCCAAACTGGTCAGGTTAGCAGAAAACTCTTTGGTTTTCATGGAGTGAACTTTGGAAAGATTAATTTTGAGGGGATCATGAATTAGAGGAGCCCTTCAGGGCTTGAGGCACTGAGAGCAAGTCTCACTGGGTTCTGTAGTGAGGGGAGGTGGACCCATTATTCAGGAGAAGCAGAGGGCCTGGGCAAGTTGGAAATATAAGGAATACGGCAGATTTTCTCATGATTTCAGTGCGAATGAAAACAATGAGGGAACCAGAAAAAGGACAGAGGAGACACCGGAGCACATCTCTAGTTTTCTAGCTGCTTTCAATGTCAGGGAACCAAGCGACCAGTCGGCCAGTGTTCACCTGCGTGTTAGGGACAGTCCCTGTTCTAACGCTCTGTTCTCTTTTTGACTAAAATGTTCTTGTGTCTTGGGGTGGTCAGTTACGGTCACTGGTGGTTCTTCTGTCGTAGGCTCTGTGGGCTCCAAATGGAAGCCTGTCACCTTGACTTTTTGTTTTTGCTGCTTCTCATTCATGGTGCTTTTCCCTGATGTGTTTAATTATTTTTCACGGTGTCCCTCGCTCCCCTTGGAAAGTTATTTGTGGTAATTCTTTGAGGCTTGGAATGAACGAGTGTCTTCAAGGAGCATCTGTACTTTCTTCTGCCACCTGAGGCCACCGTCCATCTAGAACACTTTCAACTGGATTCACAGCTTGAGGTTTTGTATATTTGGCTGCAAACACCAGTGACGAGGGCTTGTTGGTGCAACTTTTCAGAGAAGGTTTTGCCCCGCCCCTCCCCGCTCTGCTCTGCTGGGAGGTCGCTTTTCTTTGCAGCTGGGGGGGGGGGGGAAGGGGCGGGGCAGCCTCACAGATCACACTTTTACATTAGGCTTCCCACCTTGGGTGGTCCTTAGGTGTCATCTTCTTCCCCAGAGCTCCACAAGGCTTTAAAAATCGGAGTTCAAATGTGCCAAACTCAGTAAAAGCCTGGGGAAAAAGAGCTTCAAATCACAGCGATGGGTTTCTGGTTTCATTTAGATTTGGCCTGATAACGATCAATTCTTTGATGCTTTTAAAAGGTGAAAAAAAGAAAGAAAAGAAAAAAAAGAAAAAATTATCAGCAATTTCAGTTGCTTTCAGTGAGTGGGGAGTAGGCTTAAATCCTAGCCAGCACCCGAAGTCTCAGCAACTCCACTTTGAGACCCTTGTGCTGGTCACCTCTTCCTTTGGGTCTTGCACCGCATCAGTCATACAGACAATGGCTCTGACGCCAGATCGTGTTGCCCCAAGTGGGTTTTGCCTTTACCCCTCCCCATCTTGCTGCTGCTCTGGTAACTCGCCAGCTGAGTGATTCCTAAGTACTCAGCAGTTTGGGCAAGCCGTGAGCTGTCCATATTTGGGTGTTGGTAGTTGTGGGAAACGGCTTTTTCCCCCCACTTCCATCCCATACTCTGAAATGTTTCAAGTGGCTCCTTTGGGGGCAGAGGAGCTTTTACTCTAGGGATTTGAGACAAAGCTCAAGAAAGACAATGTTCTTTTCCTGAGGGTATGAGATAGACTCTACTCCAAGGTTTATACTCCAAGGTTTTCAACAAAGATCCCATAAAGCATCTTTCCCTCCATCTAGCTTTAAACCAGATTTAAAGAACTTGCCCAGCCCATCTCCAAAAAGGCAGATTTCATTTTATTATTACTGTTTTGTGCCTTTCCCAATCATTCCTAGAGCCACTGGACTATCATGGGTCCTTTATAGTTTGTATGTATGTGTCTGTGTGTGTGCACATGTGTTATAGCTAATGGGGGACCACTGACTTCTCACCATTGTCCCTGGTTAGACAAATTCTTTAGGCTGTGGGATGCTGAACAAAATTTGGGACTTAGAAGTACCCTACCGCTTACTGAGTGATTTCTAAATAATTCATTTAACTTCTCTGTAAGTTGAGAGTGAAAATACGTACCTCACTGGGTTGTCTAGGGATCTAGTTAGACAGTGTCTGAAGCTAGCCACTGTACAGAGTTACCACCTTGACCGATTGCATTTTTGCCAGTGCTGAGCATCTGTAGTGTTAGGTTCTTTGCTCTCAACTTGGGGCATACAGAGTTGGGTGAGAGGGAGCTTTGTCTTTTTGAACATGGGGCAGCCCGCCACGTTGGGAGGTTTTGCAGGATGTCATGGGTATGGTACCTTTGGACTGTGTGAGACTTGACAGCACAGCTTCTCATGATGGTAGTTTAGACTTTGGGAAAATTCATAGATGATAACAAGATAATAATACATTGCATTTTGTGGTATTTTAAAATTTTCACAGCATCTGAGTATTAACACAGTTGATTCTCAAAGCAGTCATGAATGGTAGGCAGAGTAAGTATACTTCCATTTTACAAGGAAGGAAACTGAAATTCAGAGAAAATCAGGGATTCATTTGAAAGTGATCAGCCAGGCTTGTAACTCAAGATTTAAGCACTGCGCAGGAGACACTGTTGGTGTTCCAGTGAAAATGCCATCCTGGGTTAGCCGGGCAGACCAGTGCCTTGTTAGAAACAAATGTATCGAGAATCGTTTGATGGAAGAATGTGGTCGTTTTCTTTTGCCATATTAGCTATGAAAGCTGACTGACCTTTTCACATTAGCCTTGGAAGCCACCTTCAGGTCATCCGAGATGGCATAGCTGAGAATGCTGTTCGTTACGGGGTCTCCTTCGCGGAAACTCAGTGTGTGAGCAGAAGGCAGAGGCTGGATAGTCCAACTCTCTCAAGGTGGAGCCTGTCATGTTGGGTGCGCCTATCTGAATAAATGATTGCGTTTCCCTGTTCATATTGACTGCTAGAAAAGCTGATTCTAAGGTGCTTCCACTGAGAGTGTAAGACTTGGTATATGATAGGACGTGCTTTTTTCCATCTTTATATCTCCACTCTGGCTTTTCCCTGTCTTTCCCACATTCTTCTAAAGTGTGTCAGTTATAGTATCATATTGTATTTTATGCTCCCTAACATACCACCTAAAAGACTTTTAGAAGGACATTCTCGAGAAATAAAACAAAGAATGAATGCATGAATAAATAAATAAGGTTAGAATATATGGTACAAGCTGTAGATGTTAAAAGAACTCGAGAACCAAGTGTTATTATGGGCTAAACCAATCATCGGATACTTAATGGAGGCTGTGATATTTGAGGTCAAATGAATTCAAAATAAATATGGAAGTGATACCAAATGAAGAAAGCAATGTGAACAAAAGAATGAAGTTAGGAATGAGTGTGGCATTTGCTTAGAGTTAAAAGTCTATATGAATAAATAATGGGAGACTAGCGTGGGTATGTAATTGGGGTCAATGGATGGGTAAAAGCTGTATAGAGAACTTGAATTTGATTCAAAAAACAAAGAAGGCTTCTTATTAGACACAGTGAGTTGGCCGCACGTGTTTATCTCCTATCCCTCCAAAGAAACTCACTAAGATGACAATAAAGGAAACACAAGCGTAAACCCATAAGGGCCAACATTCCAGTAGAAGAGAGATTTCGGAAAGTCTAGGAAATACAGAGAGCTGCTAGAGAAGTAGTAGCGAACAGAGCAGGGCCCTAAATATCCATTCTCAGTGTCAGCAGAGGGCAGACAGGTGAGAAGATAGCTTGCTTGTTGCTCAGGATGTATCATGTTTCAAAGGTACCAGGTATCATGGAAGGTGGAACCAACAGCCAGGGGTTGATGTAGGTCTGAGTAAAGTTGCCCATTTATCGCAGCAACTACCGCTCCTCCCCTAAGGAGGCTGGAGGCTTCTCTGTGAGACATTGAGCCAGATGGGCTCTGGGCCAGGAGACATCGGGCACAGCAGAGAAGAGAAGGGTCAGATGCAGAGCTGTCTTCATATTGAGTGGTGGGCACTCTGGCTTTCTTATTAATTTTCTTTGCTTTCAGAATATCAGAAGGCAAACAGACCACTGGCCTTATCACAGGCAAAAGTGCCCTATCACCACTGCGACCTGTAGGCCATGTCCTGGGAAGGGGGTGTCTTTGATTTGACCTTTGTCACTTTGCAACTTTTCCTATTCTGGGGACTAAGTGCATGTTTAAAACCAGAAGCCCCAAAGGAATGACCCTTCCCCATGATTGAATGTCAGACAAGCAAGTCTAGACTATTTTAAGGGAAGGTTTCTTAGCATTGCCTCAAGACACAACCCACAGGTTATACTTAATCCAAGTGACTCCCAAAACTAGGTCTCATCCTAGGGGAGCCTTCTTCCAGCCCTCCTCACAGTTCTGTCCCTGAGCACACCACTGGAGGCCCTGAGTGAGGGTGAGATAGAGGAGAGGAATGATGATTTCTTCCTGCCCCACCCTGCCCCAACTAGGACTCAAGAAACCTCACTGCTTTTAGTGCCAAAGGTGCAGAGGGAAGAAATAAGGCCTGATGCCCCTTTCAATAAAAACTACAAAGGGGCCCCAGATGCGGCTTCTAGCGTCAGATACACAAGCCTTGTGGGAGGTTTTAACGTTTCAAAACCTGTCTGCAGGCGGTTGCTGTGCTTGCCCAGGTATTTCAGAATCTGCTTCCTCTTCTGTCCCTTTGTTTATTTGTGCCTCAGTCTAAGGTGCTTCGAAGCGTGGCCACAGCGCACAGTTTCTCTTTACAATATGCTCTTTTTTTTATACTGCTATTAACTGATTTCAAAGGCAGCATTAGATGTGGTACCAGTGCATTTTTGTTTGCTATTATAGAATTGAGGTTTATTCATGCACAGAAATAACAAGAGTATGGGCGGTTCCAAGCTGAGGAGGCAGGAGCATGTGCGAGGTGCGTGACTGCAGCAAGGATGTGGCAAGGCCTCATTCCAGAGCCACTTGCCACTCGTGTGGGCCATCCTTGCCTCTGCCACAGAATGCTGTCATTGGGGTGGAGAGACATTCCAGATATCCTTGGCTGGCATCTGTACTGCATTGCAAGAGCCCTGTCCTTGTGGCAGTAGAAGGGTTCCAATCTGACACACTTAGCCCTGTGCGTTTGTATGGACAGTTCACGTGACTTCGACCCGTTAGGAATGCGGAGTTGTTAGCTGAACACTAAAGCGGAGGCCTCTTTTTGCTGGGGATGAGCCCACTCTTTTGGTAACTGACAACATGGGGGAAAATGTGAAGCTCCGTTCTGAGAGCCAACTCAGCCACCTCAGGGGAAAGGCTCTTGAGAAAGATGCTTGGTTTTTCGCAGCTGAACTAGGAATGTCCTGGTAACCACATGTAGCCATCCTGGCCGTGGGCAAGTCTCAGTGTTCTCAGCCAGGACACCGAGGTTTGCAGGCAGTTCTCACTCTTGAAAGACTCATTGATAAACTTGGAATTGATTCAAAGGAGCAGATTTTTTTTTTTTTTTAACCAAAATAGGCACTACTGTGAACTTTTGATTTTTACCAGCCTACCTCCAGAGAGATTAGATCAGACACCAAGATGAAAGGTTAGAGATGTAATTTGATGACAAGAAGAGCCCACACGTGTGTAAAGTGGAGCTGTGTCATGGCCTACAAGTGCATTCTGCCCAGCCCCCCTCCTTGCCCTAAATTGTCGTCTCCGATAGCCTTACCCCATGGCACCAGTGGTGGGGAGGTTTGAGGTTTTTTGTTCTGGCTCTCTAGCTCTTATTTATATTGGTCACCCACACAATGCCTCTTAAGCAAGCTTCTTGTGGTTCTGGGCCTGGTGCTGTTTGTAGCTGTAGAAACCCGATGTGTGAGGAGCTTTCACTGAATCTCCTCCTCCAGTTTTCCCTCTAAATTTTGTTGATGCAAAGACATTTTTCAACGTTCAGTGGAAACTTCTTTCACCTACAGGGTGTGTGTAAGGCATGGTGGTGGTGGTGTGGGGTGGAGAGTGTATCTGTCAGGATATGCTGCGATTTGCTGCAAAAACAACAAATCTCAAATCTCAGTGGTTTATAAAGAAAGGCTTATTTCTCATTCGGATTGTAGCATTATTACAGGATGCCCACCACTCTGCTCCGTGTCAGCTGTGTTCTGGGATCCAAGCTTAGGGAGCACACCCATTTGGAACTTGCCGGTATGACAGAGGGAAAAGAGGTATGGCTAACCACATGCTGACTTCAAATGCTTCGGCCTTGAGGTGGCACATTTCATCTTTGCCTGTATTTCTCTGACCAAAGCGGGTCATTTGACTTTTTCTCCAGTTCTAGTCAAACCTCCAGGGAGGAGAGTCACTAGAGGAGGGAACAACAGATATTCCATGGAGCCAGCGGAGCTAGCCCTGAGAGGGGCCATTCTTGGTCTCTGCCCTGAAATTAATGGATGAGACTTACCTACATATACAAGCATTCAGGAAAAGCCTAAAGATGATTATTCCATTGTGGAAGGCACCCTGCAAGCCTGGCATTACTGTTCCCCAAAGGAGAATACAGAGTGAAGAATATTTTCTTTCAGTCCCACCCTGTCTTTGAAGCCGAGCCACACATGAAAGTCCCAGCTCAGGCCTAGGCCTGCCCAGCCCTGGCCAAGCCACACTCTCCTCCCAGGCCCGGGAGAGCCCGCCTGCCTACCCTGGGTGGCCCAGCCCTCCGGAGGCATCTGCCTCAGGAGAGTGGAGGTCCCTCAATCCCATCTGGACCCCAGAGCCTAACCGTCTTGGCTGAGGCTACCCAGTGTGTCAGTCAAACTCAAGAATATTCTTTTAATACTGAATAACCATGTAGGGCTGGCAGGGCTCTCTCCGCCTGACAGATGGCGAACACATGCCTCGGGCAGCCCTGCTCTGCACATCAATCTCTCTCTGACGGCTTTCAGCACATCCTTTCAGCCAAGGGCCCTTTCTAGTTTTAGTTCATCATTGTAATGCAGGGTCTCTTCTGAAGGCTGGGGGTGGGGGGTGTGGAGAGGTTTTGGGGAGGAGGGGCAGGAAGTTCGGGTGTTGTTATCAGATGCTGTTAGGTAGATGATCAGATTTCCCCTCAGCAGAATCTGACCGGTCCTCTGCTGACTGGCCACCATAGCAGTTCCTACTGTGTGGGCAGAGGGACCTAGAAATTGTGCCAGCAACTGGGAACCACTCTAGGTTTGTAAGATCGGACCCTTCCCATTATCATTAAGCGTTTCTTGTACTTTGGATTTCAAAACCAATCCTCTTTCACATCCTCTTAAGGAGCTAGAGCACGTTGGCAAAGACAGCCTGTACAGTTTCTCAGCAATTGGTGAGAAAAGGGGATTTCTGTGAGCTCGTGTGGCACGCGGAGAAGTGGACACACAGGGCAGTCAAGCAGCCGGCTTAGTTGTGGGCTGGGTATCTGGTTAAAGTGTGAGTGTCCGAGTCACCTCAAGCCACTCCCTTCATTGTGGCCTGAAAAACCATCCGTACACCAACAACTTCTGGATGCCTCTCTCCAGAGTTCCAGCTCCATTTTCAGACAGCTGACGGCTACTGGATGTCTCAAGAGCATCTCAAACCTCCTCCATCTAAAATCGAACTCTGCTTTTTACAATCTCAGTAAAAGTTGTCACCTTCTCTCTCTGTTCAAGGCAGAGAGCTGGGAGTCCATCTCAGTTTCCTCCTTCACTCTCCTTAATCTGCCCTACCATTCAAGCCTCTGCTCCCCCAGCAAATCCTTTCCTCTGCCTCCAACACATATCTCGAATCTGTTCACTTTTCTTTTTCTCTAGTCCTATTCAAGCCTTCATCATTTCACCCCAGACTGTTGCGATAGCATCACTTCTGCTCTCGTCCCATTCCCACTCTGTCCTGATCCATGCTCCATGCCCCATGCAGCAGCCCTTGAGAGCTTCCAATGTAAAGCAGGCATTAGGCTAGGAGCCCTTCGGTGACTGAAGAGCTAACTTCTTCCTTGTGGCATGCATGAGTTGGTCCCTGGTTCTCACTTCCACCCCATATTGAGCCGCTGTACTCCTTTTCTTTACTACCTTCCAGCAACAGAGTTCCCTTGCAGTTCTCCGATCTTGCCCAAAGTCTTTCTAGCCTCAGGGACTTTGCACATGTTTTTCCCACTGCCCTAATTTGCTTGCTGCCTCTCCACTTGACTGACTCTTTTTGGTCATGTAGTTCTCAGCTCGAAAGTTTGTAGCTTGAGAGAGATGCAGGGATGGCTCTGGAAGAGATAATTGGAGGGGAGCAACAGTGGGTAGGTGGTGGGAACTGGTTCATCTGTAATTGTTGACACTGCCATCTGAGAACTTGTATCTGTGGTGGAAGGAAACTCATGTGCCTCTTGCTTTCCTTCTCTGAACTGGCTTTGCAGGCTCTCCCCGAATAGGCTGGCGTTTCCGGTTTAGGTGATTCTAAGGGATCATTTTATGTCTTTCTTGCCTGGAATTTGGGGTAAATTACCAATACTTAAGTTAAGCAACTTTGGTGTCTTGCACATATGATTGCAGAAAAGAAACCAAGGGCAGAAAGTGGCCAAGATCCTCCAAAGGAAGAGCTGCAAGATTCCCAAGAGTCTTGTTTGAGGTGCACCGCTGAGGGAGCAGAGGCCAACTCCAGAAGACTGTGCTTTTGGAGCGCCCTCAATGAGAACAGCCTGGGGCCATCTGTCTGACACCCTAGCCAAGTCAAAACATTCTAGAAAATGATGTGAATAGCTTCTTACCCAAAACAGTAATGATGTGGGGGTCGGGGAGGACCTAAAACAAGGACTGGCTTTCTATGTACTTTCTCCATCATGTATTTAAATTCTATTTTCACATTGTTTATTGACACTGAATTTTGCGTTCATGGTTTTCCTTGTTGTAATGGCTCCTCCTCTCAACTCATCGCATCACCCATTTTTTTGTGTCTTCAGCTTGTCTACTATTTGATCGAGTAACAAGCTACTTCAGGCTAGTGCAGGAGCGAAGGTCTTATTTATTTTCTCCTTTAGCTTGAACTGATCTACTGAGAAGTTTTCACTACTTCGTAATTCTTCGATCGCTTTGAATAGGCAAAGCTATATATAGTTGGGAATGAAAAGAAAATGTTAACTTTGAGAAATAGCCCTGAGGCCTCTAGCAAGAAACAGAGATGCAGGGATAAATTAGGAGAAAGAAGGTCACTGGCCACTGTCTGGATCACAATCCACTTAAACAGTTATGGAGAGGCAGGGCTTAGGGCATGTTAACTCTTGTGATGCTTGAGACACAAATAAACCACAATTATATACTTTGAGAAAAAATAAGTTCAGTGTACTGTTTTAAAGATACTTTTTGTAGTGATTGAATGAATTATTACTTCATAGGACATGCTCAAACACTGAGTGAATTCACATTTGAGCAGATCATTTTATTTTATGTAATACATCTACAAGCCAAGAATTGTGCCCAAGAAGATTGAAAAGAAAGAAGCTGGGATTGTTCTATTTGTGGTATTGTATTCTTCATCTTCTGGCTCATTCTGTTGAGATTTGGAGGTAATATGGGGTACGCAGGGATTTGAATGCTATTTACTTTGCAGACTCCTCCACCCTTCCCCCATGTTTATCCTTATATGAAGCTCAGAAAATATCCATGAATTTTTCAGTTGCTTAAAATATTTTATCTATTTCTCCCCTTTATCTCTATTTTTAATAAATAGTAGGTACAATGTTTTAAAAAGCACATACAATATTTAAAAGTCTACAATAAACAATAAGTTATCCTCTTACCCCCGTCTCCTAACTTCTGTCATTGGTTGCTTTTCTTTTCTACCAGAGATGACTTACACACACATGCACATGTGAGCACGTGCACACGTGTGTGAATGTGTGTCTATGTGCGTGATAAAGAATGTAGTGTAGCATGCTATATCCTCTGTTCTGAACATTTTGTTGTTTACATTTCACTTTGGGATTGAAGTTTAAGTATTAAATAACTGAGTCCAAGTAGGAAACTCTCTTCTATGAACTACACTACTAGTAGCATCTAGTATGAGCCTGGTTTGCTCTGTGTAGTTCATATTTTAGTTGTTGAAGGAAAAGAGCCATGATGCATTTATTCCTCAATTTTCTTTTAGCTTTTTTTTCAGCTTCCTTACTTATTAACTTCCATTTTCTCGTGTTTATTCAGTATCTCTTGTCTTTCTTCTTTGTTCTCCCATAGCTCCTCCTTCTTCGCTCTCTGTCTAAGAGCTAACCTTCATCCATTCCCTTCTCATTGCTCTTATTTATTTCTCTTCCTTCCCCAAAATCCATTATCTACTGTGCTCTAAAGGGAGAGGGATTTAAAAACAATACATCAGATCTGACACCTAGAACCCTCTAGTGATTTCCATTACACCTAAAATAAAATCCCAATGCTATGGGTATCAATAGGCAATGATTTTGTATTTGGTAAATGTTGCATTTGGTGAAATAGATGACTTAATTGGAGAAGTAGGAAGCTGAGAACTTGACAATCGCCTGACCCCAAAGACAGGTCCTAAAACCAGGGATACAATTAGCATTATTTTTGCAGTTTTGGATATAGTTTGGAGCTGTTCCAGCCACACGAATGAGGTCTTATAAGACAGTGGGGCAGGTTCACCGTGAAAAAGTAGTCTGGTAGTCTGCTAAGGGTATCACCTCCTCTCTCCCATCCTCAGGCCTGTGCTCACCAGCTGGAGCCATGGAGTCTCTTGCAGAATAAATAATATTTAAATTTCAAAATTTAGGCTCACCACTGGGCCTCCACTGATACCAACCTGGCTGGGACAGGGAAGGTTGCCTTGTTACTGCTCCCTACACAGCCTGCACTGACCGTGGGGGACATAGTCTTGTCCTGTTGAGTGGTGCTAAAGGTCCTGACTCTCCACTGGGCTTCCTGATGCCATCCCAGTGAGGAGGGAAGAGGTGCCTTGTTACCACATGTGGGGAAGAAGTCCAGGTGTCCCACGTGGTCTGCACCGACACCATAGGAGGTGTGAGGAGGTTGGGGAGGGCCTTGTCCTCTCAGTGAATTGGAAGTCCTGGCTCCTCATTTGCCATTCTCTGACAGGTCTTGTTATAGTTTGGTGAGGATGG
Source organism: Rousettus aegyptiacus (assembly GCF_014176215.1). NCBI lineage: Eukaryota > Metazoa > Chordata > Mammalia > Chiroptera > Pteropodidae > Rousettus > Rousettus aegyptiacus. Next base: position 71,075,353 of record NW_023416306.1, read on the forward strand.
AGGCCTTTGCCGGCAGAGGTGTTAGTAGGGCTTGACTTTTTTTCTGTGGTAGTTGGCTGGAGGACAGCCATTGTTGTCTAAAAGTTTTGCCTTGATGGCCTGCTCCTTTTCTGGTCCTTTGACTAGTGAGAAAAAACTTTTCTTGCGAACTGTTTTTTGTCTGTGCCCATTGGTATTTTTGGATTTGGCAAAAAGAACAGATGTCTACTACAGAGCCAGAAGCTTGCTGGTGGTAGAGTCAAGGGTAGGGATGCTGGGACTCACTTTCAAAACAGTCCTAATTCTCACCTGAAGGTACTGAAAAAGAAGTATATTAGAAGCCCCAGAAGAGGCCTGAGTATAAGAGCAGAAGACTGACCTAATTAGTCATGGATGTTCAGAAAGGTTTGATGTAGCCTAGTCCTCAGGGTGTCTACACAACAGGTTCCTGGCTTCTGATCATGGCCTACATAGTAAGATTCTGACCATGGTTAATTTCGAGAAGAGCAGGACTATAAAAGGAAACCTCCGAGGACCTTCCAATGGTGCCTTAGAATAAGCCATTGTGACGGTGGGCAAGTGATGCTCAAAGGAAGATGGCATTAAGTTTAGTTGCAATTCTAAAATTTTAAGGACAGATCTGAAAAAAAAAAAAAAACAAACCAAACTAAATAAAACCAGTTCTATGCTGAGGCAGTTGCTCCAGTTCCACCAGCCACATTTTGCATCAGAACGCTCCAGCAACACCCCTGTTATACATTAGGTCTCTTTGTCCTCAAGACAGAGATCTTCCCGCAGCAAATCAGCCTGTGCATGGCTGTGGTCCCCCAATAGCTCCTTAAGTTGACACTTCTTTCTTGAGCTGTCACCTGGAAGTCCAGCTGTCGAATCCTCCACTTGGGTCTTCAGTATTTCTTTTTATAAGAATCAGACTGTTTGAAGATATGAACTTTTTGCTTTATACAATTATACGAACCCTTTTAGCTTTAAATTTTAAAATTGGATAAATGTAAGCCCTACAGTCAAGAAATTACCTGTGAATATAATACATTTTTTTTCCCCTCTCTACTCTCATGAAGTTTGGGGGCTGGCTATGATAGGCTGTTGGGGTCTTTGGAGCTATCAACAGGGACCTGATATTTAAAGATAATCTCTTCTGATTAGACTTAAAAGCTTTAATGTACCTTATATTTTTCTACAGCTATTTGTCTCGTCGTGTCTAAAACCTACTAGGCAATTCCCGGATAGCCATCATGGCAATTCCAGCATGATAATACACATGCCTGCTCTGTAAGGCCGGGTAGTGATGTTTTCCAGGTGACTTAGTCTAGCTAAGTACATAGGATCACGAAATACAAAAATCTGAACAACAATAGCATTTAAATAATTTGAAAACAGCGGGTGCCACGTGATTAAGTGATCAATGGTTGTACATATGGTACTTTGCAGGAGGGGGAGAACTCTTTCTAGCCTGGAGCAGTTAGAGTTTGAACTGGTTCATGGAGGAAAGGAAGGTGAAATTTAGAAATGTGGAGTGGCCAGAGGGGTCAGCCTAGATATTCAAGAAGCATATTCCCAGTAAAGATAAAAGCATAGATGTAGGAACCCACATGCAGCCTCTTCAGGCAGTGAGAAGACCAAACTAGCTTGGGCACAAGGTCAGCTAAACTGAGCAAAGGAGAGAAGATTTTTATCAGTGTAGGTGGGAGCTGGGGAGTGGAAGGCTTTGAAAAGCAGGTTAATAATCAGTTAATACTTATCAATCACTTACTAGGTGCCATGAATGTTTCAAGCCCTTTATGTGTATTTTAGTTCTCATGTTATTGTTATTGCTATTGTTATTGTCCATACCATTTGGTAGCTGAGGACACTGGGAAACAGAGAGGTTGGAGTTAAGCGTCAGGGTATCAACAGGCCGGCTCCGCTCTGCTGCCTTTTGTTAGGATTAGGCAGTTTAACTGGCCCTCTTGGCAGTAGGAATCTACTGACAAATTTGGTGCATGGGTTCTCAGCGAGTCTAGATTTACTATTAGTTTATGGTGAATATTTACCTCAAGGTGTTTTTGGAGGCTCAGACTTTTCCTGGGACTGCATTTATATCTTGTTCCTGGGGGATCAAGGAAAGGCATTACCAAGTCACCCAGATATCTGAGCCCAGGAACAGTGGAAAGATGAGATGGGGTGATAGCTTCCTCTAAGTGTTTTCGGGGATAGAGAGCTCTGATCTCAACTTGTAAATGAATTCGAGGTGGGGAGGGGGCTGAATTTTAGATAAGCTCATGTAGAATTTATCTTTTGGTCCTATAGTGTCCTAAATAAAGACTTATGGAGTAGGGTAGGGGTGGCAAGTTAAGATTAGGTGAAGAAACTTCAGTGGCCTGTATTTCCTCTCAGGTTGCATCTGACAAGGATGCTGAGAGAAATAGAAAGAGCTGTTACACAGGGACAGATAGCCTGCGGGGTCCCTAGAGCTTCTTACTGTAGACTCTGGTACACTGGAGTATGGGGTCCCAGGCACTCTTTCTGCAGAAGGCCAGGTTCTTCAGCCATGGCCGACATGAGGGTTATGCCCAGTGCCACAGAGGGTAGCGTCTCACCCTTTGTTGCCTACTAGTCAGAAGGCCCTCACGCATATGTTTCTTAGGATCGTTTTCTCAGGGACTTTTCATGAAAAACAACTCAGTGTGTTTAAAAGACTGTCAGCTACCTTTGGAGGCTGATTTCTTAGGCCACATATCAAAAACAGCAGAATACTAAGCTGAGCTGCTGCAAGACTGGAATTGGTCCTGATTCTGTCTTCTTGATTTGAGCAGTGATTTCATTCTGAGGTAAAAATATGGTGGTGCTTCTGAATAAGAGAAATAAAAATTCAGTCTTTCTTCACAATGAATGGTAGTGAAAAGGAAAAGGCGTGTTGGTTTCAGGCCTTTGGGTTGGCAGGGGGACCACTGGATTGACTTTTTTTTCTGTGTGTTACAAAATGAGTTTATAAGTGAATGCTTAAGAAAACAAAAGAGAAAACCTCTTTGCTAAAATGACAGTGGGAATGGAGCTAGCTTGCTCTAGAGTAAGCTTCTCATGAAGATTCCATATGGCTCTTCCTAGTGGCCAGTAATGGATTCCCTTTATTTCACTTATGTTTCACGACTTGGCTACAGGAACTTCCCTTCAATTCCAAACGTGAGGAGCCTATGGGCAAAGGCAGAATGGCCCACAGAAAGTCAGAGGTGAAGAGGACATCCTCAAAGTTCTTCCCCCCTTAGCAATTGAATAGTCTTTGTAGGTCACTCCACCATATCTCTGAGAAAAATGAGGTAGCACCAACTGGTAGAAACTACTAACTGGAAAGCAGATATCCACTTTCCAGAATTCATTGACTACACATTTTTCTTTTTACTTTTAATCTGTTTCATATTCTACTACTTGTTATTAAATATTTTTGGAAGCATATTTCAGTTATGGCAATTAAATTATTTTTAAGAATATTCATACATCTCCACATATGTATTTCTATTGGTTTTATCTCAGTTTTCTGTTGTTCACCTTTTCCAAGTTGGAGTCTTTTATTTAGTAGTTAACAAGTGTTGCTATTATAAGGATTTTATGGAATTAGAAAAAGTCAAAACCATAACATAGGTTTCCCATTTCTTGAGTCCATACCTATAACATATTACACATTGTTGTTATTGACATGTGGGTGCGGGTAGTTTTAATGTAGGCAGAACATCTTAGTTAAAATAAAGGAATAATTCTGGGACCTGAAAAACAAATATTGTTGATTGCTAATTGTTCTGAGTTCCTAAGAACTTAAACTGTTAATCTTTTTGTGATTAATTCATATAATTTCATGAAACAGGAAACCAAAACCCAGAGATGCGAATCTAAATCACAAACTGCTCGTCTCAAAGGATTTTATATATGAGGAGATTAAAGAATCTTTTCTCTTTCTTGTAAAAACTTAGTGAAACAAATTATTAGATTAAAATATACTAAAAACTGAGTATTTAACAATCAATTTGCTGAAAATGGTTGTACTATAAGTTAACATATAGCCCAGATAATTTACTTCTATTTTCATCGGTTTTAATATTTTAATTCACTGAGTCATGATATTGAGGATCCATCCTATTTCCATTTTGCCTTCCCACTTCTGATGGTGGGCATGATGCCGCTAACTTGTGCATGGTCTCACCAGGAACACAGTAGTGATGTATCATTTTATGAAGTCGCCTGGAAGCAGTGTCAAAGGACACATCGGTCTTCCCTTCTCTGGACAGAGGAAGCTGCAGCACAGAAAGATTAGGTGCCTTGTACAGATTTGGCTGGGTTGCCATCTCCCGAGCTCTGCATGCTGTTTCGTTTATTATTTCTCTTTATTGCCTCTGTGCTGGCAATAAAGTCAGGGCCATAAAATTAGAGTGCGGTCACCACGTCCGGTTTCCCAGATTTCCATGTCATGTTGGGAAGCCCAAAGGTTCCTGATCGGTGCCACTGGGTATTTTCAACCGTCTTAGTTGAGGGTTGCAGAGATTGACAGAGTATAATTTTAAAAAAGGGGCGCGAAGCCAATGTTGACATTTTAGAGCAAACATATGCCTTATATGGAAGAAAGGTTAGTTATTTGAAGCAAATTTGCCTTCTTGACAGCCCTACTCTTGCATGAGGACATCGTAGGCTGCATACAGCTCCAAGAACCCGCAGCTGGGACCACACAGGGAGAGCCCTCCACAAGCGGGGAGATCACAAGCAGAACCAAGTGGAGCGCGGGCCTGGCCAGCCCCCCGCCCCAGAGTGTACTCTGGGGCCTACGCAGGGTTACCACCCTGGTCTGTCTCCACGAAGCCTCCCCAAGGCCTCAGCTAACTGGTAGGTTGACTGTTGTCTCCATTGACCATGCCTTTCTAAGGGACAAGGAGCTTTCTAAGGGACAAGGAGCCTTTGAAGAGGGAAAACTCAAGGAGGTCTAGCCACAAAAACAGTCTGCAGAGTTTTCTTTGTTGCTCTTCCAAAGCAGGGCTCCAATTTAAAAAGAAAAAGAAAACAAACAAGCAAACACTATCCTCCACCGTGCCCCTGCAAAGAACATTCTCCTGAAACACACAATCTAAAAAATATGTCTGTTTTTGTTACTGTGCCAGGAAAATAGCTAATGGTATTGATGTGAGGGTACAGATTGGGGTGAAGGCTGTGTATACATGATCTCGTGTGATTTTTTACAACCATGAGATGAAGCACAGATGAGAGGAGGTGGACCTACTTGTCCAAGGTCAATTCCGCCCCCAGCTCATGCCCCTGATTTCCATGCAGTATTTTTGTCCTTGAATTAAATGTTCCTGCTGTGTGGCAAAGGCTGACTCCAGAGCGGGGCCCCGCAGAGCAGTGGTTCTTAACAGGGAGTGATTTGGCCGCCCCGGGGACGTTGGCAATGTCTGGAGACATTTTTGATTGCCACAACTTACAGCTGGTGGGGGATGCTACTAAACATCCTTCACTTAACAGGATGACCCCTAAGACAAAGAATTATCTGGTGAAAAAGTCGATAGCGCTTTTGTTTTTGCGACATTTAAGGTTAATGTGGTTTACTATGCTGTGAATAATTAGAAAAAGAGGAAATAAGAGGATGAAAGTGAAACAGCTCCCATAAGCTGTCACCTAGTGCAATGTCACTCATGTCCATATGGACAAAATGCATTAGAAGCCAAACTCAATCCCATAATACCTTCTCTTTAAAACTCGGGCAAAGTATGCACACCTAGGAGCTAAGTGTCATGGACAATTGATGGTTGCCTTCCTGCTGTAGTTGTATCCATTCTCTCCCCCCTTTTTGTAACAGCTACAACTGTATATCTAGGAGAGTCCAGGTGAGCTGACGTCACCCCAGAGCCTGAGGCAGAGCATGTTGACCTAAGCAAAGGAACCATCTGGATATTTTCTGGGGATGCTGGGCTAGCACTTCTTCTCCTAAGGGTGGATAGGAGTGAGGTAGGAGGTCAGGAACAGCTCTGGCCATTTTTCTACTGTGAGGGGAGCCCTAGTGCTGGTCATAGCCCTTTATGCTGGCTTGCACCCAGCACCTGTGGTAACCTTCCATCTGCAGCCTGCCTCCTTCTTCTTCGCCTGCCTGGAACAGCTTCCCAGGGCTGTTTTCCTTCTCTTCCTCAAGGCTCAGGCTCCACTCCCGCCGCCTCCTCTATGAAACTTTCCTTGATTATTCGGAATTCTTAGTCTGTTTATTGACAGTAAGGTCTGAGTTATATGGCGTATTTTCATTATCTACCCAACTAGAATATGAGCCCCTAGAAGGCAGTTTTGCGTGTCCTATTTCTCTGTGTTTTGTGCAGTGTATACAGACATGTGCTGTTTGAATGGCTAGAGGGCACTGTGACTGGGGTTCGACTTTGCACGACTTCATTTGGGAGAAGAGGACAGACGGGTGGCTGCGAGGACAGGCTTTGTGATGCTGCACTTCCGAGTCCCTCTCTGTCAACAAGGGACCCACACATTTGTGTAACATTCATGATCTCAAATGGCTCTAGAGTCTTAGCCCACTGCATCTGTCTTTTTTTCTGTCCCTCCCTTTGTGGTCATTTCTTGGTGCTTCATCCAGCCTCCTGCTTCTCAGCAGGCAAGAAACACTGGCAAGTTCTTCACTACCTGTGCCTTTTTCCCTCACCCGAACCAGGCTCTTAGGGTTGTTATGAGGCTTAAATGCACCATTCTATGTACTGTGGGTGCTCACTGAATGGAAGGTGTAATGAAAGAGCAACAGGGCAGGTAAATGCAGAAGAAGAAGGGAAACAAGCAATTTTATCAGCAGGAGCAATTTGTCAAAGTTGGGATTGTCTTACACACAGTCCTTCGATAGACCTCTGCTGTCCAATGCAGGGGACAGATAACTACTGAGCACTTGGAAATGTGACAGGTGCAAATTGACATGAGCTGCCAATACACTGGATTTCAAAGAGTTAATATGAAAGAAGAAATGTACCATATACTATTAATATTTCTTTTTATATCAATTACATGTTGAAGTAAGACTTTAAATATATTTGCTTTAATGAAATAGATTATTAAATGAATTTTATCTATTTCTTTTTTTTTTAATGAGTCTAGTAGAAAATTTAAAATTACATTTGTGACTCCCATTGTATTTCTATTGGACAGTGCTAGTCTCGGCAAAGACTTCTGTAGTGTAACTTGTGGTTTGTTGAATGACGTTTCTGGCCAATGAAACATCTCTTGCATTGGACTGTGATGGCGAAAATCCCACTTCAGCAGCTTCATTCTTTAAAGACCTTGAGACCTGGGAAATTTTAAGTCTCCTGGAGATTTCAAACCGCTACTAGTCATTGCACTCTAATATGAATGTGCACTGTGATCCTTTTTCTTTTGTGGCAAGCAGATTTGGTGTGAGGAAGTGGGGTTGGAGAAAGGCAGAGGGAAACATGAGAATGGTGAGTAGGTAAGGGTGGAAAAGGGGTTCCCATCCAAGTGGCGGAAGGGATGCTGAGTGGGGCGATGGTGGAATTGACCCACAAATGTTGCCTTCACAGCTTTGTGTCTTTATTCTTTTTGCACTTCTCGCAGTACCGTCACAGTGGTCTGCATGTGCAGGGGGGCCCACAAGAGCTGTGCAGACTCAGTGACCAAAAATAAGGTTTGAAAGGACTCCTCTGTACAACGGCCATTTCTCACTTGACATGATTTATTCTTGAGCCTCCAAAATTTGACCAGATGAGTAGCCGTCATTTCTTCACTAAGAGTTCTCTGTATCTATTTTCATAGCATATTGAGACAGAGTCAGGAACCTGAGGCTCAGACAAGAAGGAGTGGCCTTTTTTTTTCTTCCTCTTTAATTCCCCTCCACCCCTTCCACCCCTGACCTATGAATGTTGCGGTTTTCCCCTTAAGAACTGGATCTCCGAAGGCGGGGCGTCGCCTCCCACCCACTCTCAGCATGCACCTGGGGCCTGGAGCACCCAAGGTATGGTCTGTGGCTCTACCTGGGGCGCAAACCCAGGACCTTCTGTGTGTAAAGCAGATGTGCTAACCACTACACTATGGAGCCACCCCCAGGAGTGGCCTCCTTTTGATCACTTAGAAACCATAGATCCAAGACCAAACATTTGGTTTTTGTCATTGAACTACCCAATGGGTGGGCCATCTGTTTCTGATATATTTTCAGGAGAGGTGAATGCTAATAGATCGTTTCTGATTCAGAATTTCAGGGAAGCACCAAGTCAGAGGGATGGGTCATTTTCAAAATGGTCACTTCCTGAGATAGCAATGCTTCTTTGAACCTAAATTTTTATTTAGTGCCACTGAAGTGACTTCAATTTCCTGATATAAAAGATTGGGTTCCTTTAATTCTTAGGACAACACTACTGTTTTTTTCAAATGATTTCCTAAAAAGAACTTAAATGAAGAACAAAAAACAACCAGTTCCTGCAACAAGAGATATGAAAAGCTAACAGGCCCATTGAGGCACTTGGAAGAGCCTGTGCTTCTGGGGTCCGAGTCTTGAGAAGATCAACCTTATACAAGATTCCAAGCTTTAAATGTAATTCCTCTCTCTTCCCTTCTCTCTAAAATTGTCCTCAAGTAAACTAACTCAACTGCTTTGTTTCTTCCTCTTCTTCCTCCTTCTTCTTCAGAACATGAAAGATGATGAGAAAGCATCTTAGAACAGAGATTAACCTGGGGGAGGAATAGTAAACTCAGCTCACCCACTTCATTAAGAAACCTGAAGGAAACTCTGCTTGTTAAAATTCTACTAATTAAAAGCTATGAAGTCAGAAAATTACTGAACACAAAGGGGAGCTTCCATCAGTCCTTCCCTCTGAGCTTCGAGGTTCCTTCGGGAAACTTCAGGAAGAATAAGGGCTCTGTGTGGGTATCCTCTGTCTCACCATCCTCCCCAACTTTCTTTTCATTTGGTCTCAATGCTGATGTCTGTCAATGTTGTGATTGGAATTTTGTCTAAAGTATGATACTTGACTGATAATATTATCTGAGATCCGCATCAGAAATATATTTGTACAGGTGATTTGAAATCTAGTAAAATAATTTGTCCTTTCGTTTCATTGATTTATTTTCCCTTCCCTCCCCTCCCCTCCCTCCCCCTCCCCACCTCTCCCTTCCCTTCCCTTCCTTCCCTTCCCTTCCTTCCCTCCCCTCCCCTCCCCTCCCCTCCCCTCCCCTCCCTTTCCCTTCCCTTCTCTTCTCTTTCCTATCCTTTCCTTTCCTGGCTGGACATAGGTGTAGTGTCCAGCTAAGTTGGAAGGTCAAAGGTAAAAAAGATTCAGTTCCTGCCCTCAGGAAGCATTCAACAGTTATTTTTGCAGGCTGGGCTCAGCTATGTGAATTTGCTAGCATCCTGTGTATTAAACGCTCTCCCTGTCATGCCCGTTCTTCTGGAAACACTTGGCGCATTCTCACAAACCTCTAACTACCAGTGTCTGCACCTGTGTCTAAGGGCTCATTTTTCTACCAATTCTTTCCCCCAACTATAGCAAACCACAAAGACCACCTGTGACTTACAAAAAGTGCAGAAGAATGAATGTACCCTGGGAACAGACCTCAGTATGACTCTAGGGAGCAGTGTATAAATACCCTCAGGGTGATTCTGGGGAAATCATTTAAACCACGCGATAGCACTGTGAGGCAGGCAGTTGTTTCTCCTGGTTAACACAGGAAGACATGGATGCTTGGAGAGCTAAGAAATGTCCTCAGGAGACTCTGCCTTTGCTGTCTGACACAGCAGCATAAGAGCAGAATGAGTGACAGTCCATTGCACGCATCTCTTTCCAACTTCAGTTTCAGTGTCGGTAGCTTGAAATTGGCCATGGTCAGTGTATTTACACCACAAAAATTGGCAAATCCTACAGCTGAGGGTTTTTTTCTTTTCCTTCGTCTGTTGTTAAACATTTACCAGCACACCATTGGTCTGACCTGCACGCACACTTTAAATCAGGAGTCACGAGGCAGTTTCCCCTAAGGGACAGGACACATAAAGGATGAAGCAGGCCAAATGGGCACCCTGGGGAGCTGCGTGCCCTTTCTGTGTGCCTTCTGTCACAGAGCTCCAGATGACTCGTTATTATGTGGGCTGTGGACCCAGTGTCAACAATTTCTGTCTTCTTTAAGAGTAGCCACAAAATCCAGAATTTTATGTGAAATTTCAATTTTAAAATGCTGGCAACTAATTCAAAAAAATTTTTTAAACATTGCTCTGGCCAAACAAAATACATCTGTTGGCTGGATTTGGCCATGGCTGCCGGTTTGCCATTTCCAGTTCTAACTAGTAAACTCCATTGCTTGTGTCATTGTTCTTTTCCCTAGATGGCCTCCTACTTGTCAAGATCTAGCTTAAATGACAGCTTCTTCAGGTTTCAGCCCCGAGCCTTCCATCTAGAAGCCGTCTTCTGAACACTAAGGAGATGGTTCTGAACACATATTTTCCCTTAAAGAAAGCACTTAGCTGTTCGATGTTATCTGTGCATGCATTTCCTTTTTTTATCTGGTAGTCTGTAACTTTCCTCAAGATCAGGATCTATGTCTTGGTCATCTTTGCTTCCCTGGAAATGGTCAGCAAGTCCCTTGTATAATAGTAGACATTCAACAGATATTAGGTCAATTTTAAAACTGGAAACTCAGTCGATGTTTATTTGAACCATATTTTATATCCCTTGAGAGGTGTGACTCGTCTGCTTGGCCAGGAGGACTCAGAGTTTACATGAGAAATTTCAAAGTCACGTTGACAACATGGGAACATTTCTCATTATTCTTAGTTTTATGAAACAGGCTTAGGAAAACCTTTGTTTTCCTGTGTGTGTTGATGTGTGTGAATGGGGGTCCTGCGCTAAGTTCTATGGCCTAAGAAGGGCACTCCCATAGTCATGATTGACTGAGGTAGGAGAACATAGAGCATTTTCCTACTTAAGTAAGCTTCTTTTTCCAAATGAAAATAACATTTATTAAATCCACAAGCATAATGTTTTCTAATATTGATGTTTAAAAGAATTTTAAAATGTTTTTAATTTTAAAGTGTAATGTATCATAGAGCAAGATACAAGCACTTTGGTGCAAAGCTCAAATTAAAATTTGACAGTTATTATATTTCCTCGTCATTTTCTTATATTGGTCTACATAAAGACTCTTTAGTTCTTTTTCACACTTTCAACACTATAGATTAGTAGAGCTTGCAGTTCATCTCTTAAAGTTCCCTTGAGAGCTTCAAATGTCCTTGGATAATCTTTTCCTGACTGCTTTCTGCTAATTTCAGAAAAGAATTGATTAATCATCTCTAAATTCCAGGAATCACAAGGGGTTCTTTTTCTTTCACGCACTGACTTAGCTACATACTCTCTCTCTCTCTCTCTCTCTCTCTCTCTCTCTCTCTCTCTCTCTCTCTCATGGTGTTTTTTTCTAAGCAGAACAATTAGAGCCTTCTGCTTTCAGCTTAGAATTAGAAAAATCCCAAACTTATCAGTACTCTCTATTAAAAATATATTTTAAACAAATAGTCTCGGAGGCTGCTCATTCTTTTCAAAATGACTTACAAGTATATGTTAACATTTGGCCCATTGCATTTTTTTAATTGTAGAAATTTGTCTGAAAATGACATAGAAACAATCTATAAGTGTCATTTAAGTGTAACTGAATTTTCTCTTTGTAGTTCAGAACGATTTCGACTCTGCTAGCTACTCAAATCATCTTATTTCTAAAGCTTTGGAAATTCCTGCGCATTGTGTACGATCTTGTAAGATAGGTGACACATTTACCCAACGAATACACGTTGAGGGCCTGCTCTATGCAGTGGGGAATGAAACTGACAGGCTCAGGCCCCACGCCATGCTGTCAGTGGTGTGGCCACGCAGGGACTGAGCCCACAACTCTGATATTGTTACAGTCACATTCTAACCACAGTGTTCAGCACCTTTGAGGTATAATGCATTTACTTTCAATTGCCGGTTACGAGGTGATTTCTATCGATCCAAGACCAATGATAACAAGTTAGAAAGGAAAACTTCTCGTAATGTGTAAGTTCATCATTAGTGTCTGCTCACTTCACTAGCTGAAGCCCCTGATCTCTGCTCTTTACCCATTACCTTCTGCTTCGTCAATTTAGACTAATCATCCTTAAAACAAACAGTTAGATAAACAATAGACATGTCTGGTAAAGGCAAACTTGTCCCATCATAGGGATGATTGCTTTTTGCCTTTGTTCCTCTTAGATAAGCCCAGTACCTTGAACCGGAAGGAAGGGAGGTTTCCTTCTTTGAAGCTGAAATTATTTTGAAACAATGTAAGTTATATGATGTTTTATGGTCATTTAGGTCATTATTGTCTACCTCCTGATGCACCCTCTCTTTATTTAACATCGACTCTCAGGACAGTAATGGTATAGCTCTAGAAAGTAATAGATTAGCGGGGAGGGACAGTGTTAAATAATCTGAATCCAGTCCTGTCCTTTGAGGCTCAGAGAGATGAATAGAATTTCCAAGAGCACAGAACTGGTCACACAGTAGGACCCTACCTCTTGGTCTATGTAAGGAAAATAAATGATGCTCTCAATATTTTAATCCCATGTTTTATGGCTTTTTATCTTTTTGCATTGTTACAGTTATAGGTGTAGAATATTAACTTCAATGATGCAATATATTTGTTTACTGCATATGAAAGTTTTATATTTTCTTCCATGAAGGACACCTTTTTTCTGCTCAGCCCCTGACTGATTCTGAGTTGGCTTATCCTCACAAACAATGCTCATCATTTGTTGCTTGAGTTTAACCAAAAGAGGGATTCTGTTTCCAGCAGTTCATTTTTTTTCAGAGGTGAAAAAAGGTGCGGGGAGTTAGCACATCCTGCTCCCTACTTATGCTTTACATGAGTTAACTGATCTAGGGCCTTTGTTTGTTCCACTGAGGAGATAGTGGTCACATGGCTATGAGGAAGTGTCTGGAAGTAGAACTGCCTAGACTCTGGGGAAAGGGAAGTTTCATATGCCAGATGTTAGACTGAACCACAGGAAATTGCCAATATTGTTACCACTTTTGACCTACAAAAATAATAGTTTTATTTGGCTTAATCTAATATGATTTTCCTTTGTCTCCTTTTTCCTTCCCTCTTATCCTCCCAAGACCTTGCAAGTACTTTTCCCTGGCCTGGCAGTAGGATCAATTCTTTGACTTACTATCAAACTGGCGCTGTTCTCTTTTCCTTATCATGAAAGGCTTTTAGCTCTTTCTAGTGTGTCAAAGATTAGCTCCCTGGAAGGCACAATCAGATTCAACCAAAGTTCAAACATAGCTATCAACCCAAAAGTACTCCTTTATTGAGCCTCTGCCTGGTGCCCCTTGTTGCTTGTAAAGGCTTGGAAAATCAATAGTTCAGTACTACCTCCTCACAGCAAGTGGACCAGCCCAATGATTGGTTTCAGTATGCTTCATATTAACATATCTTGAAAGATGATACAGCTCTCTTTGTTCTTGGGCAGGTTCAGACATGGTTCTTCTATCTTATCACCCAGAGGAATGTTATGTTTGGATCTCTACCACCTATAGACCTGAACGGGGTGCCCTGTGTTTCATCAGAAGAGGAGGCTGCCTAGTTATACTCATCTGGTAACTTAACTTGTGTGTAATCAATGGACAGCAGGCTAACTGATTGGGGGCTATTGGCCACGGAGAGGCAGATAATCCCACCACAGGCTTGTGAGGGATCGGTTTATAGGCTGAGTCTCAAATCTCAGTTGACTGCCTCAGTCTCTTCATCATTAGAACAGAGAGGCCAAGGAAACTTGCCTAGGATCAGAAATAAACGCAAGGTTGGCCATGAAGACCCATAATCCTTCTTATGGAACTAGTTCTTCCTTGTGGAAATAGAACAATAGGACAGTAATTCTGGATAAGTACTCGATATCAACTAGTGCTGTGGAAGGGGAAGGCAGGATAAATTGAAAAGTTATTGGATGCTATTGCTCGTCTTTTAGGCATTGAGTTGATTTGGTTAATAAAATCCAGCTATAGGGAAACCTCTACAATGGCTGTGATTGGACCAATAGCCTTAGTATTCTTCCTGAGTTCCAGAAACCCTGCAATGCAACCCAAAGCACTCAGACTTCTCCACCCTTCACTGGCAGAAACGTAATCCAAGACTCTGTCTTTTCTTGAAAGAAAATACATTTATTGAGCACCATGTCTTATACTAGGCTAGTGGAGATCAGATGTAGTGTCTCAACGGGCAGCATCAACATCGCCCAGAGACAAATTCGCAAGCCAATCCATGACCTGCTGGACAAGGAGCCCTGGCAATGGAGCTGTGTCTGTGTCCTAACATGCCTTCCATGTGATTCTGGAGCAACTAAAGATGGAGAATGACTGTTTTACGTGTGAAACATGGATAAGGGAACAACGCTGTTAGGCATGGTTTTAGTGGCTTTGTTCTTGTGTGGTAAGGATCATAAAATGTGCCTGACAAACTGTTGCTCAGAAAAATTCTTTAAGTTTGCCAACCAATGAAAAGGAGGCCACACTGAGGAAATAATGAATTCATGTTTTGATGAAATGTCACCATGTCCTCTGAAGCTAGGTCACATATTAGGAAATTCTGGAATTGTTTAGCCATGATGTAATGTGAACAAGTTTGAAAGACTTGATGAAGATTTTTCCTCTTTCCTCTAGTTTCTAACTATAGTTGCAGTAGAGTTTTGATAGTAGAAAATATGTTCTGTGGCATTGCCTCTACCAAAAAAATTGAGAATATAGCTGAAAAATATTATTAGTGTTATCAGAAAAGCATGACCAGTTTTGTTTTGGATTTTGTTTCCTTCCTTCTTGTTTCCTTCTTTCTCCCTCCCTCCCTTCCTATTTTATATCAAAAATTTTAAATCTGATGAGATGTCTCTATCCTCAGGCACTCAGCTAAATTTATCTCACACACCTGGTTCTTTTATAGAAAATAAAAGCAATAAAGGAGTAGGGTTGCTTTATAAATATTCATTAAAAGAAAACACATATTTTCATGGTGAAGGAAACTTTCTAGATAGTGGCTTTCTAAATTCCCACGACAAGCTATGCCTTCTGACTATTCCCACCCTTCTTTTTTTTAGCTCACACAAAGGTAATTTATGAACAGAAAACAATTTGAGGAGTCCTGTTCACAGACGGCAACCATGGTGACCCCTCTTCCTGCGGGTGCTGTCAGAGGGGATGGGGGTGAATCCTCAATCTTTCCAATCTTCATTCCTGAGTGGGCAAGGGCTCTAAGAGCTGACTGGGCCCCTGGTCCAGTGGTCCTGGTCCTATTTCCTCCTCTGGCCCGGAGTTTGATGTGGAGGGCAGTGATGCCCAGCTCCTTGCACCTCTGGGCCACATCCCGGGCAGCCAACATGGCAGCGTATGGAGCAGACTCATCTGGGTCAGCTTTTACCTTCATTCCACCAGTCACATGGCAGATGGTTTCCTTACCATAAAGATCGATGACACGGACAAAAGTGTCATTGAAAGATGCAAAGATGTGGCGGACACCAAATACATTTTCTCTTTCAGCAACCTGAGGTCCAAGGCTGATGACTTGTTCCTCCTTCTTTTTCTTCCCCTTGTGAAGTGCCATTTCTGTGCACCTTTGCCAGACTCTACCACCAGAAAGCTGATCGTTCTCTTTTGCAGATAAATGGCAGTGGAATTGGAGTCAATGTATTGCCCAGAATGTCTGCCTTCCAATCTGGTGCATACCCACTAGGTAGCACGTTGTGATCTACCAGAGTCTCACCTTTTGCCAGGCCTATTTTCACCTGTGCTGGAAGAAAACTGGGTCTGGAGCCTACTCTGAGGTTGGATTGCTTAATCACCGGGCCCCATCTTTTTACCCTCTGAGGCGCTGCCTCTTGTTTCAGTCAGATACACTACCGGAGGTGGCTCTGAGGTTGTGGTATATCCAGGGCATTTGGGGAAAGCTCCAATGGTAGAATTTCAAAGGACAGGCATCAGACGGAGTGCTGGGGCTCCAGGCCATTTTTCTTAGAATTGGGTGAATACCATAGACCAGCTGGACCTTAATGCCTTAACTTCTGCCAATGACTTGGATGTCTACCCCAAGTGATGCTGGTGGCACATGCTTCAGACTTCCCTTTTGGGAAATTTCAACAGCCTTTTTTCTAGCAATTGGGGTAGTAACAGCAACTTCTTCAAATCTTTCAAAGTTATAGCTTTGACAATAAAGACATTTCTCTTCCAGTAGATGACTAGCGTTTAAAGTCAAATAGGAGACACTTCATATACTGAATTTGATTCCTTTTGAAAAATAGGATTTGTCTAAGGGGAACACTGATTTTTAGGGCAGTGAAACTACTCTGATACTATAATGATGGCACATGTTATTCTACATCTGTCCATATGCATAGAGTGCACAACACTAAAAGTGAACCCTAATGCAAACAAACTGTGGACTTTGGGTAATAACGATGTGTGTGTGCAGATTTGTCGACGATAATAAGAAATACACCTCTGGGGTGGGGGGGGGGTTGACAGTGGAGGAGGCTGTGCATGTTTTGGGGCAAAGAGTTTTAGGGAAATCTATGTACCTTCTGCTCATTTGTGCTGTGACTTTACAGTTTCTCTAAAAATAAAATCCATTCTTTAAAAAATAAACTTTATCTTAGAGAATGGAAGAATGAATTTTAAGGCAAATGTTCCCCCTTCATCCTGTGTAGCACACATCCTCCTGCAGTTGGGACGTTATTAAAGGAATTTGGATATCAGTCAGATATCATTTTTAAAAACATAGTTGATTAGTGGATAAAGGATAAATTAAATAGATAAGGAGAAAAGGCCAAATTGACCCATCTAGCTGTACACATGGCCTTTTAGCTAAGTCTGAGAAAGCTTTAGAAAAATGAAAAACAAAAACAAACACCCAATCCTCCCTCAACTTTGCAATAACAAAAAAATCTGGTCAGCAATTCCTTATTCAAGACATTGGTGATTTGTCATAGAGTAATGATATAGGACATGCTAGAAAAAAATGGAAGATAATAAAGGGCTTGTTCTATTTTATTTTGTTTTAGTGAGGTTTGAGGTTTCCAAAATCACCTACATTTTCACAGGCTGAGCTGCAGGGTTTAGAATCCTGACCGAAATTACTGACCAGTCAAGCCCACAAACACCCCAGGCCCAGCCATCCCCCCGCCCCCACCATGCTGCTTCTAGAAGGCTTTTTGGAAGTCCATCTGGTTCTTTCAGACTCAGTTCTGTTTGTCTTTTCAGTGACATTCTGTTTATTCAACACTGTTTTCCCTTATGAGGGAGAAAGCTTACCATTTTTTTCTTTAAAATTTTAAAAATCTTTTCTTTATCACCATCGAGATGAATAAAAACTGCAGGCAAAATAAAGAGAGACTTAAAGCCAAGAAGAGAAAGAAGGGCCCTGGAGGAGGGAGTTTGCCTCTGGCCACTGCAGCAGGCCGCTCTGGCGTCACCCACATTCCTGGACAGCCCGTGACGCCCTGAACGAAGCCTGTCATTTCCTCCAACTCCAACGGGAGGCAGGGCCGTTAAACCCTCACGGCAACGTGGGTGGGCTCCTGTGAAGACATAGTGTCTCGTCCCATTCAGGAACTGCCCTGGGGCTGGCCCCACAGAAGGCGGGATGTTTGTTGTTTAAGTAAATAAACTGGTTGGAGGTGCAGGCTGGCTGTGCCTGGCCCCCGCCCTCACCCCCCACATCCCTCCCCTTGGTCACAAACCAGGAGAAAGGCCCACCAACAGGAGCCGCAGCTGCCACCCACCGCAGACTCCAGCAGGGCCCTGGAGTGTGTCCCTGCAAAGGCTGTGACCAATGTCCTCTAGACATTCCAGTAAACAGGAGAAAAGAGATGCTCTGTCTTTGCTCCATGTCACAGTGAGGAACTTGGGCCTGTTCATCTTGTTTTTTCAGATGTTCCCGTGAGTTCACTTCCTGACCCACCTACTGGCCCCGAACCATTCACAATGGCCAATTCGATCTTTTGCATGTGTAAGCTAGAGTCAGCGTTGCTCAAAGGGTGGTCCTAGGGCCAGTAGCTCAGCCTCCCTGGGAAACTTGTGAGAAATGCAATTCTCAGGCCCTGCTCCGACCTACAGAATCAGAAACTCTGGGAAGGAGTCCAATCATCATTTCTGCAACTTCTCCAGGTGACTGGGGATGCATGCTGGAGCGTGTGAAGCCAGGAGCTTGGCTGTTGGCTCCCGAAGAGCAGAGCTTTCCTCTGTTCGGTGCACAGCTGAGTCCCCAGGCCCTACACTGTCCAGCACTGAGCAGGTGCTTTGTGCGCACTTTACAAATGAACAAATGATGCATGTTGGAAGGCAAGAGAATGGATTTGGATTGTTTTTTCCTCTCTTCCCAGCCAAGAACCCTGAGTTGGCCACTAGGCTTTGTCATCCCCTTTCTTTGTTGAGGGGATTAAACACAGACAAGGGCAGAAATGGGGAGAGAGGAAGGCTGTGGGTTAGAGAAAATGTCTCTTCTGAGACTGCTTCTCAAATCTTTTCACAAATTTCCTTCTTATTGCTGAGTTTACACATGCACCGACACTCAATCTCTATCACACACACTCTGGCTCAAAGCAGGGAGATGTATTTTTTTTTAATTAAAAATGCTTCATAAGTCCCTGACCAGGTACAGTCAAGCTTTCACGTTGGCCCCACACACCTGCTTCTCAGTTAGTGCCTGAAGCCACCTGGACAGGACCCCTTTCGATGCCCTCCTCTGGGTCTGACCCAGGACATGGATATCTCCTGGTAAGTACTGATCACCCAAGATGTGTCAGACACTGGAGGGGAGTTGTATGTGCTCAACAGAAAAGAGTTAGTGGCTATGCTCATGGCACTTGCGTTTCACATAGGAAGACAAATAATTAAATAATGTCAATAAAATACAATGTAGCAAGTGGTAGGAAAGTATTATTTAAGATCCTATTAATTACATAACGATTCATGACACCTCTTGTTATCTTGATGTGTTATTATTTAAATATCTTACTGTGTGGTTTAGCAGGTTTACTTCTTGTCCTTCTAGCTAGATATTGAGTTTCTGGAGGATGAGAACAATGGCTTACATGCTCTTTATCTTCCATATCTCCAGTGTGCCTCCTATATTCCAATGGTTCAAGGGGGAAAGAGAGGGGGTGCACTTTTGCCCCCAGACAACATATGGCAATATCTGGAGACATTTTTGGTTGTCACAACTTGTACAATTTGAAAAGAAGGTGCTACTGGCATCTAGTGGGTGGAAGCCGAGGATCCCATTAACATCTTCCAGAGCACAGGACAGCCCCCTCCCCCAACACAGAATTACCCAGCCCCAAATGGCAGCAGTGCGAGCTTTCCCCGGCTAGACCAGAGTTTCTCAGACAGGGTGATTTTACTTCCCAGCGGACATTTGGCAATGTCTGGAGACACTATTGGTTATCACAACTGAGAAGGTGGGGTGCCGCTGGCACCTAGTGGGTAGCTATTCTACAATGCATAAGATAGTCTGCGCAACAAAGAAAGCAGGCCTAAAATGTCAGTAGTACCACTGTCGAGCAGCCATGGGCTAGACCACGAGTGAGAGAAGCTTTTTGAGAAAGACTTCAAGACGAGGCTAATGTGGGAGAGTCAGCACTGAGAAAGAAGTCTCTGCGAGCTTCCATTCCATTGAGGAATACATTGGAGACACAAGGCACCTGAGTCTAGTTGGGATATACTAGTCTGTGTCCTACTCTGCAAATTCAGCATCAGCGGAGAGCTACATTTTAGAACATTTGCATGCATGTGTGGTTCTGAGCCAGTCTCTCCTAGCCAGGTCTTTTAAAGAAGATTGATGATTTTCTGTAGTGAGGGAAAGTGAAAATCTCCATGACTTTATTGAGGTACCTGGAAGATTATGTGAGCTTGAACGCTGCCAGACTCCTGCTGAGTAGAGCTGGACCTTGCCTGAGATATATAGGCCTTGAAGATCAGTCTTTCCTTTGCCAGAAGCATCAAATTCAAAGCACAAAATAGCTTCGTTAGCGCCAGCAGCAACTATCAAGTTCAGGGGAGAAGGGAAGGCAGATGGGAGAATGCCTCACTGAGGGAGGTATGGTCTAGATGAGAAAATGGGAGACTTGCAAGCTCTCCTCTGAAGGAGGAACTTCTTTCTGTGCCTGATCTGGGTCAGCATCTTTATATTGCCTTGTCCCACCCTGTCCAGGGTCTTGGGAGAAGAGCAGGTAACTTCTCTGGTGCTCAGTCTTCTGAGATTCCCAGTCGGCAGTGGGTCTTTCTGTGCAGGCTCATCATTGGGGTGGACGTGCTCTTTGTAATCCCTTTAGTGATGCCTTGAGATGTGAGCACAAGCACCAATGGCACCAGTTGGTGTGAAGCCATCTTGTAAGTAGCTGTGTTGATGCCATACCGAGCACAGATGGAGAAGAATAGTGACAACTATTCATTTGATTTCTTTGTATTTGAAAAAGCAAAGATCTTTGGAAGTGAATGGGCTCCATTCGAATCTAGTTCTGAAGGGCTTTGAATGATCTCTTCACTTTTAAAGCCTCAATTTTCTTATCTATAGAATCATTGAAAGATTGAAAGAATCTGTGTGATACAATTAGCACAATATCTGACCCAGCGTAAGTGCACTTGGGAAGCTGATTTTATTATTACAGTTACTGTTATTATTCTCCAAGTTTTATTAAACATGGGAGAAGTCTAAACTGATACAACATTTTGCAACCAGCAAATAACTACACGTAGTTACTGTTCTTCAACTATAGTTGCCTTAAAGCTTCTTAAAAACTTTGGTAGTATTTTTAACATCTAACGTGTGTAGAGATGAATTAATCAACACATAAATCTAACTACAGCCTAAAAGAAAAGAATGTAAGATGGACAGTTTCTTTAATATAGTTGGCTCTCTGATTGAAAATATTGGCGAAAATGTTACATTGTTGTTGATGTGTACTAGGTAGTTAGGCCTAGGATGGTCTGTACTAAACATCTACAGACTTTGATTTTGTTATTATTCCCTAAACAATACAATATAACAACTCTGTACATAGAATTTACATTGTATTAGGTATTATAAATAATCCAGAGATGATTTAAAGTAAAGGATAAGATGAGCCTTGGTTATATAAAAATACTACCCCATTTTATATAAGGGACTTGAGCATCCACAGATTTTGGTATCTGTGAGGGGTGCTGAAACTAATTCCTCTCAGGTACTGAGAGACAACTGTAAGTACTTCAACATAAATTCTCTTTCAAATAGGAGATAGACTAAAACTCATACTCTAAAGATAGTAAAATCACTTGAATGGAAATATTGCCATAGTTTTTTTCATTTGGTAAAGTGCTCAATGGGTTATCTAAGATGTTATTGCTATAGATCAGTGTCCAAAAAGCTTTTATGTTTTAAACTTTAACTTTCAAACTATTTATTAATTTCATATTAGCTATCTTAGGAAAGAAGTGTTAGTATAAATGAAACAGTTTCCCAAATTCTTAATTGAATAAATTGGAGGTGTGTGTGTGTGTGTGTGCGCGCGCGCGTGCATGGGTGTGCGTATGTATGTGTATGTTGGGAGGAGGAAGACAGTTCGAAAAAGTCTCACCCATTCAGATAACCTCTTTGTTAAAAGTAAGCATATAAACCCTTTTAGATTTAAGACACAATAGTTGGAAACATTTTCAGCACTGATATAAAGAAATTCAACATTATCTTCAGTTTCCAAAAATGTCCATGTATCTGTTTTCTTATTCTTTAATATCTATACCTGTATATTTATTCTTTAATATTTATTGAGTACATTCATTGTATATAGAAAGATGCTGAGGTTAGACAGACATTATGGAGGATACAATGTGAGGGACAGGATCCCTTTATTCCAGCGGTTTACAAGAGAGATAAAAGAAAATGACCATCTCCCCCTCTTCTCTTTGAATTAGTTAATATGTGGAAGAGATTGCTAGTTTCTCCAAACACCCATCTATCCTGCTGCTGGGATTTGATTGAAGTGGAGGGTGATGCTATTAAAAGGAAAAGACGTGTCTTCCCCTTCCCCTTCCCTTTCCTGGTGGAACTCAGGCCAGGTGGGGTGAGCCATCGTCCATCACAGAGAGCATGGCAGAACAGCGACATGAAAGGAGCCTGGGTCCGGCACGGTGGGCTGCCACATCAGCCCAGGGCACACACTCAGACAAATCTGGCGAGAGAAATTAACTTGTATTTTATTTAAGTATTGCTGTTTAGGTCTCTGTTCTGGTAGTGGAGCCTGTCTGCTGATTGTTAAAGGAGGCGGCAGAGCCTCAGTGAACGCTTAATGTGATCCTGAGAAGAGCAGTTATGGAAGAGCTTCACTCAACCTGGTTTCTGCTGTTAGAATTTGTAAAAGCAGAGGAGAAGGTAGAGGTCACTTCAAATTATTCAAAGATTAATGCCTGTTTGGGAATGGCAAGGAGGTCAGGCTAGCTGGATGAAATGGGAGTATACAGGAAAGCCTGGGTGCTGGGCTGTGGACAGGGTGTGGAAAACTTAGAGTCCCCAGTGCAGAATTTCAAAACTTATCTTAGAAGCAACAAGAAAATCTGGAGTTTTGGAAGCAATTTGGAAAGAAACTCAGGAGCTGGCAATTTTACCAGTGGAAGGAGACCAATTAGGGAATGGTCCAGGGGCTTTCCAACTGTGTTCCACAGAAGCCCCCAAGGCTCTGAGGAACTTTCCTGGGCACCAGGGAGGGGCTGATTGGAGGTGGAAAGGGGCGGGAATCCTTACTCCTCCTAATTCAACCAGAGAACCTCTATTTTGGTCTGTTTGATGTAGATTTGGGGCTTCTGTGCAAGGTTTTACTTGAAGAAACAAGCCGATGGCATTAAACCCTTTGAAAGTCATGGCCCTGGGCCAGCGGCAAACCCGGCCTGATGTCTGTATTCAGTGGAGGGTGCTTGGCATTCAGGTGTTCTGTGTTATGCAGTCAAGAGCTCTAGAGTCATTGCCTGCAAGGACTTCCAGCTCCCTTGCTAACTAGCTGACTGACTTTAAGCCTCAGTTTCCTCATCTGTAAAATGGTAATAAGATAGTCTCTTCCTCAAGGAGATGTGGTGAGGCATGAGCTAATATATACAGAGCACCAAAATAATGTCTCGCAACTATTAAATGCTCAGTAAACATTGGCTAGTATTGTTACCTCTGTTATTATTATATTTATAATTATCTTATAAGGATGTAACTTGCAGTAAATGATTAAGCCAATGTTGAGAGGTGGGGAATGGAGAACAGACAACTAGTCAAGAGTAGCAGTTCAAAATTTGTAGCTTTCACTGAAAAGTCCCACTGAGAATTAATTCTCGGTTTAGGGAATGAGGGTGTAGTTGATGCTACTTCGGTGAACTGATAGCTAGCTTGAGAGGCTGAAGTATGATGGGAAAACTGTTGGAGCACAGCTCTGCATAATTTGGCATTTGCTTAAGCACTCAAAACAATCTATCAGGAAGTTTCTATGACTTGATGTCAGGAGGAAAGTGACTTCCAAGGAGGCAAATTTCTTAGAGACAGTTCTTCCCAAGGTGAATCCATATTTCTTCTGTGTATTTTTCTCCCAGAGGACTTAGGGAGTTGGTTTTCTTTCCAATCTGTTTTCATCTGCATTTCTTCTAGAATTCTCTCCTGGTGGTACAAAAGAGTAGCAAGATAAGAGGTATCTCTTTTGCCTTCCAAAATAAATTCCACAAATCGGCCATTTTTTGCTTTGTTTCAAGGGTTGTTATTGATTGTAACCATTAGCAATAGACAGGATCAACAAAAATAATAAACAATGAGAACATTACAAGTTCCCAAGAAATCTATAAAATTCTGCTCAGCATTTCTGGCCTCAATTTATGTACAATGAAGACATTCCCCCCACCCTCACCCCAATCCCTCTACTCCCCAGGCCTGTATCTTATTCTCTGACTTCCTTCTTAGATGTATCCCTGGATTTCTTCTAATTCTTGTCTTGGAAATGGATCTGCCCAACTCTGTGTAGGTGGGGCCTTAGATCAAATAATATAGACTAGATCAAGAACCACACACAAAAAGTATATTCTTAAAACTGCATTATGAACAAGAAGATGTAAAAGGGAGACATCATTTTTTTGAGGTATGTGTTGTATAAGAATAATATGAGACAGAGAAAATGTAATTACTCATCTCCCATTTCCTGTGTGTCCTTGCCTCCCTCCCTCCTTCCTCCCTTCCTTCCTTCCTCCCTCCCTTCCTTCCTTCCTTCCTTCCTTCCTTCCTTCCTTCCTTCCTTCCTTCCTTCCTTCCTTCCTTCCTTCCTCCCGCCTCTCTTTCTGTCCTCACTAGTGGTCAGAGGTCTTTAAGGGTAGACATTCCCACCTGAGCAGTCTGCCCTTTGCATCTTCTTCCTGCTTCCTCCTGTTTTCCCTTCTTCCTAGACATTTCATTAAGTTCCCGTCTCTGTGTGGAGTTGTGCCTGAGCTGCATGGATATAAATCACTTGTGGCCCTCCAACTTCTCCAATGCCCTGTGATGAAGATTCTCACATCCAGAGGTGTTTGCTCATTGCCTTGGCAGTGGTTTTTACAACACAGCCACCTGCCTAATCCTAATTGTGCTTTTTAAAGGCGAGTTCTACACCAAAAGATATATAGGAATGTTTTATCGTGAGCCTCACAGGTGACTTATTAATGAGAACAACTTCACCTATCAATGTTAATTTAACAACAGAGAAAGGCTGGGTAAGGTTAGGGAAAGATTAGATAATGTGTCAAGAGATTATTGGAATAACTATTTTTATCTAAGAAAGTAAATCAATATATTTAGCACTTTAAGCCTTAAAGTGTTATGAAAATACGGTTCAGTTCCCAAGGGAAGAAAATAATTTTTGCTTCTTCATTCACAAAGATGTTGGGGTGACCCCAGCTTTATATAACCTTGAGTCAGATTTCAATATGGCCTACATTTAAAAGCTATGATAAGCGGTGGGCTCAGGGGTTAAATGGCACAGGCATAGATGTCTGTGCTTGTCTTTGCAGAGTTGGTCTCATTGGAAAATCCACATTTGTTGAAGTGCTTTCTATCAACAACTTAATAATTAGGAAAGTTACTCTGAGCAAAAGAGGAACTGAGGCAATAAATGTCTTTGCAGTTTAGTCTTTTCATAGATGAACTTAACTTTTTTCTTTTCTTTTTTTTTAGGAAGCAAAAAACAAAGAATACCTACCATAATTGTGTTGAAGGCTCTTGAGGCGGATGCTATGAACGGTAGTGCAAGCAGGGCTCTTACAGGGTTGTGGATGAATCCCCTCCAGGACCAGTGGGAGATCACCAGGACTTCTTGCCTTAGAGACATGTATTTCTCTTCTAACTTGATCTTAAGTCTTGCCAGAGTGAAATGAACTCGAACTGCTCCTGGCTTGTTGTTTTAATTTAATTTTTTCCTACCATTTGGGAGTGAGGATGGTCTGGGCTGTGCTAAGTATGTGGAGTGAAGACCTCACATTGTGGATTTTCATGAAATCAGGATGCGTCTTAGAGAGCCATCCTGTGTGCAATTCTCTGAAACAAAGGGGTTAATGAATCCAGAAGTGGGAAAGCCTGCTGAAGGAAATTGTTCACATCCTCTGAGAGTGCTGGGTTAGCGAGGCCATTCAGTCAACTCCAAACATCTACTGAGCACCTTTTGTATACCAGAGCTCAAATAAGTCTTAGATGGGTTACAGCAATGAATAGAAGGCAAAGAGAAAGCCATGTGGACTCTGATTCCAGAGCCAGGAAACTCTGAAGCAGGCTACAGCTGTGGTGATAACTAAAGACAGTTTTCCAGTTTAAGGAATTCTTTGAAAGGCACCAGTGGGATCGTCCCTTGCTGGTAGCATCCCAAGCTGATGGAAAGCATTGCTTGTTAAATTTCAGCATAACATGAAGTCCTCGCCAAAGGACAGGGACCGGGAGTTGCCTGCTCTGTTTGCCAAGCCCAGTGCGTTGGTGAGGGGCTGTGTCTGCCCACAGGAGGCACTTTTTTTCTCATTTCTATGGGAGTATTCCACAGGTCTGTGTCTGTGCAACTGCATAAAGAAAACTGGACAGGGAGATAAAGGAGGAAATGACATCTACAGATAACTCTAAATGGAGACCTGAAGACATTTCTGGGCTTTTCAAAAGCCATGTCGAGAACACACACACACACACACACACACACACACACACACACACACCTCTGACTTCTGGCTCTATTATTTTTATTTGGAAAAGCAGCTGTATTTTTATTTTGGGGGAAAAATGATATAGTTAAAAATGTTTAATATCTTTTGATAAAAATTGGAGCTATCAATGACTGAGTGTTGCTCTGGATATGAGACACATTGCTAATTTCTCAAGATGGCTGTTTTCTCTAGTTCTTGCGGTTTGCAGTGCTTGATGCCCCTTCCCTACTCATGTTCTTGAGGGTCTTCCTGCTCAATAAGCCAGGCTTCTCCCTTCGAGAAGAGCTGCATTTCTGAACAGACAGGTAGATCAGGGAGAGGACCAGGGCTGAGCTGGACAGCAGGCAATACCCGAGGAACAACCCTGGGGCTGTCTGTCAGGGCGAGGCACACCTGAGACCGCGAGGAAAGATTTAGCTTGTAGGAAAGTTAAAGGAAGTAGTTTTTCTATTAGTGGAACTGACATCAGAAAGGTCTTGGGAGAGAACAAGGAAACAATGTTATTGAAACTTCCATCGTTTTCTTGAGAAAAATAAAATCCTGCCCTAAACACTACGAACAAAAAGATAAACAGGGCTTTCCTATGAGACATGACCCACATACCTGAGATAAAAGTGAGGCCCACAATTCTGTTTCAGCACAATTAATATTTGCACTAATTACAAATGCATTCCTGCCTTTAGGGCTGATGCTTGGCTGCCCTCAATTATGACATTTGACTCCTGTCTGTGTTCTGAGAAGCAAAGGAAGCAAAGACCCATAGAACCCAACCTTGCCTTCCCTCTGCTCTGTGTGTAGACTCTGCCCCCGCCCCCCCCCCCAGACACACACAGAGCTCTTTTAGTATTCAGAGGTGCTGACGAAGGCTGGAGCCATCAACACCTGGTGTTTCCAGGGCCAAAAATTCCATCAGACGCTGCCTAGCTGGGCTGTCAACAAAGTCATGATTTAGCCGTTTTTGGAAAAGCAAATGGACTATTCTTGAGCATTGCATTAAGTGATTAATGAGTGTACCATATACATTGGTTTGTACACACATATATGTGTGCACATACCCACAACCTGGGCCCTCAAGCCCACACTCACCGGGTCGCAAAACCCTCATCGTTGCACTTTCTCCAGTAACAGAAGTGATTACTCTGTTGGGAAATGCAAAATTAAGCTCTGAAGTGATTTCCTTAGAAATCAGTAAAAAGAGTTTACTGGAACTTTTTTTTTAAGATGAAAAGTTTATTTTCCCTTAAGAGTTTGCTCCAAAAAAAGCAGCTCTCACCATATGTTTTCCTGGAGGGAGGAAGGAGGGGACAGAATGTACAAGCCGAATGCCGACTAAATATTGTAGCCCTGGATTCCGCTGGAGGCCAGTCACCAGGATCCTGAAAAGGCCTTGGCTGGCCCGTCAAGTTGAAGGCTATTTAGGAAAGTCCTGGGCAGACTCAGTGCCTCATGAGTGTTGGAGCGGCCAGTGGCTCAATCTATGATCAGTAAATGAAAAATTTCCCCCAGGATGGGTGAGAAGGGGTCAGTCTATAAAATGTTTTTAAGATTTTCTGAGGCAGAGCTTTACACATTTTAAAAGAAGGAAGGTGGCAGTCAACCTTTGAGCACCGATGGTGAGTGGTCTGGCCTGCAGCAGAGAGAGCCGTAAAACCGTAGAATCGGGCCTCAAAGTGACCATCGGTTTCTCGGTTTCACTTTTGCCCTCCCAATAGTATATCACTAAACTCACTTGGAGAGGGTCGTGCCTGGCCTTCTCTTAAGGATTTCCAGGAATAAAATTTTATAGGCTACCTTGGTAATTCTTAGAGGGATTATCATGGAATCATTTATTCATTCAATAAATATTTATCAAGTGGCGACTCAGTGCCTGGCCCTTTTCCGAGCTCTTGGGAAACAATAATTAACGAAATACTTGAATCCCTGTGTTCATGGGACTTACATTCTAATTGGGGAGTAGGGAGAGTTGGGGAAATGTGAAGGTAGATAAGGAACAAAATACGTCAAATACACAGTATCTTAGATGGTGACAAGTACTATTACGAATAATACTAATCTGTAACTTATATTTGCGTGAGGCTCCATAATTTCCATGGGCCAGGACATTTATTTTCTATGTAATCTTCAGAGGAATAAATGGCCTGGAATGTTAAAGAAATTCTCTATGATCACATGATTAAAAGTGACTTTTCTGGAATTAGAATGCAAGTCATTGGGTGCTTAGTGTCCTTCCCGCTTACCTAACTTAAGAAATGAGTAAGCAACTCAAACACCTGTCTCTTTTGGGTTCTCAGTGGAGACTGGACAAGAACTGCTCAATCTCTGACCCCTGGAAGACTGAGAATTCTGGTGAAGAGCTAGCGAGACAGTCCGTTTTTCAGTAAGAATACCAGGGTCATTCAGTAATAGTGACTCTGCTTTCAAGGGTCTGTGAGTGCTGGACAGAAATAACCACAGAGGCATGGCATCGAGCAACACCAACCCAGGAAGCCAAGTGTGTCCCCAGTCAGGGAGATTCCTGCTGGGGTGGAAGAAATCATTGCCTGCCTTGAAACATTTTTGAAGTGGGGACGTGAAAATACGGCGTGGGTCAGACTCTGCCTTTCTCATGATGCTGTGACACAAAGCTGAAAACCAGAGAGGAGTTAGAAGTAGCTGAGTGTTAACTCTTGTAATAGGCTGTGATTCTTTGTACCAGGAAATTGATTCCCCCTCTTTTTTTTTTCTCTTACTACCTCACGTGTTCTTCCCTTTCATAAACAGGGGCGAGAAAAGAGAACCAGATGTTCTATAACAGTCATCAAAATAATTAAATAATTTTGGTAGCTTTTTTGCACTCAGGTTGGAGAGAACCATGAACTTTTCACTCTTGAGGAGAGGTTGGGAATCACGAGGAAACATGAATATCTGACGCTAATATTGGTACACCACATGGTATGGGAAATAAAAGAGTAGGGATTTTGGAATCGGGCAGAATCAAAGGAGAATTCCAGCTCCCCACCTCACTAGTCTCTGACCTGAGATTCATTTTTTAAACCTCGAGTCCCTTATTCACAGCTTGGAGATGTTGCCTACTTGGCAAGATTGTTTCATAAAATGAACAGATAACATGACATTCATGACATTCGTGAGACGTGGCAGCAACTCAATAACAGCTACAGATTAGTCATATCATATGTGAGTTCAAGTTTTGCAAATGCAACTTTTTATGCTTGGCACGAGAAGAGTTGAAGAAGAGACAAAGTTAGTGGGTAGTCCCATCTTGTTTAAATATCTTGTTCAAACAAGGCAGCTTGAAAATCTCTCGAGTTTATTCAGTCTTCCACTTAATGAACTTGTAGTTGGGGGCTCAGCATCTGCTGTTTCCTGATAAATCTGTTACCCTGTCCTCATAGCGCAAACACTACACTATGCCAAGTGTGACTCTAAAATTTAAAACTGCATACATTTCATACCTGATAGCACCCTAATTGCAATCCAACTATGTCATAAGGGGCTCGACTAAAGAAACAGTGATGGATAGTCATTCTGACACTGCAATTTTTGTTGTTTGTTCTTAAGCCAAAGAAATGTGAAATAATAAAAAAGACGCAATGTTCCCTGAACATATTAGTAAAGATCTTTGAAAAAAATGATAACTCCCAGGGTCTGGCAGTACACTCATTGCTGATGGTATAAATGAGTTTTTCTGGAGGACACAGTAATAGGTATTTTAAAAAGCATAAAAATGTTCAGAACTTTTGATGCCATAATTCCACTTTCAGCAATATTTCAAAGATGATTAAATAGGACTTAACTGCTTTTAATTAAGAAAGTTCATTGCAAAGTAATTTATAAGACCAAAGCATTGCAAGGAACTTCAGCGCTCAACCATGCAGGACTGGCAAATCGCGTCACTTTTTCGGCGGATACTGCTGAGCATGACCGTGGTCCTGCTGTGGCCCTGGCCCAGGTCCTGCTTCCAGAAGCTTCTCCTAAGACATGTGTTCTGAACATGCAGTTCGCCCCAAGGTTGAATGCACACGTTTGTAAACTGATATTTCATCAAAGCCACAGACTGCCATCTTAGAACTTCTGGGTTACATGGAAACATTTGAAATTTCACTTGAAATTTTAGCTAATGTTGCCATGTCACTTAAAAACTTTAGTAGTTAAATTTTTAAAGTTTGATACAATAGTGTGGTAACTGGTATCTCAGCATCAGGAACCGGCAGAGTCCTGCTTGTCACTGTGTTCACATGTGTGAGCCAAACAGAAGCCCATTTCCAACTGAAATCAGCATGGGAGCATGGTATGTTTTGGCAGCTTTGTCGGTGTTGGGTTCCATAGAAGATGCTAGTGACTGGGGATGGTTGATGGCAGCACTTTTATGATAAGGTTATTATGTAAGGAATGACAGTACCATTGATTAAGATTCACCTCTTCTAAACCAACGGTCCCCTACCCCCGGGCTATAAACCAGTACAGGTCTATGACCTGTTGGGAACTGGGCCACACAGCAGGAGGAGAACAGTGGGCAAGCTAGTGATCTTCATCTGGATTTGCAGCAGCTCCCCAGTGCTAGCATCACTGCCTCAGCTCCACCTTAGATCATCAGGAATTAGATTCTCATAGGAGTACTTGTCCCTGGTGCCAAATTTTGGGAACTAAACTAGTGGTTCTTGGGGTGATTTTGCTCCTTAGGGAACATTAGGCAATGTCTGAAGACTGTTGGTTTCCATAACTAGGGGAGAGGCGTTACTAACATCTGCTGGTAAACATCCTACAATGCATGGGACAGCCAGTCCTCCATGACAAAACATTATTAATTCAAAATATCTCCAAGAGCACAGACATTAGGAAACCCTGCCGTAAACATAAGTAACCAGCTAAGGTAAAATCTTCTCCCCTCTTCCTGGACTTGATTGGGTCTATGGAGCTGAAGCAATCTTCAAATGGAACCTGTGTGCACTACTTGGAGGGGTTTTCTGTATATTTCAGAAGCAGATCTAAGATTATTGCCTTCACTTGATCATCTTTATTTCTAATATTTTTGCATGCAATAGAGATAAATTTATCCTTATATCTAAAAATGGGACAATGGAGCAGTGTATTTGGCTTTTAAGAGACTGTCATCGGGAATTTCTACAAGCCCCTCAGCATCCCTTGCACGTGGGCCAAGCCCAGTACTTTTCTAGCAGCAGGGACAGAGGGGGGACTTAAAGCAGGTCAAGAATGAGGCACTTGCCTTCTCAAAGCCCGTCAGGTGGTTCGGTTCTGCAGAGTTCCACAAATGGTCTACATTCACTGTGAGTGACATTTGGTTGCTAGTGCCTGTGCTGAATTGGCATTATTTTCCTGTTCAGTGTTGAAATTCAACTTCCTGGCTTTTTGTTGTTGTTGCTGTTGTTGTTGTTGAAGCAGCTTTTGAACACATAATAGCTGCTGTTCAGTTTGTTGAAATATTTTATAAAATTAAATGATAAGGCAGTACCAAAATCATGTCTATGTCATGTAGTATATCTTTGGATGAAAAAAAATGATGGGAGGAGCCCACTCATTGGTGATTACAGGCAGCGATTTGGTGTCATAATAGCTTTCTCAACTTACCACTGAAGAGTGCACTCAACCGTGCGATGCTTGTGATTCCTAAATCACTCATAGCCTTCGCTAAGTTTGTTTCATTGTCGATGACAATTGCCCAACACTTTTCTTCATGAACTTTTCATTTTTATAAATATTTCTCCAATAAAATTTACTCTGCTGGGAAGAACCAGGGCCTCTTGGCAACAAAATAAAGATGAAGCTCACTCGACTTCATCGCTAATCTACCAAGCCATCACACTGATGGAAAAAGTTCAAAAGTAGCACATTGAATACCACCATTAAACTTCGTGTGCAGAGCACAACATAATTTAGGAAAAAGAAGCTTTTTAATCACATGTTTCCTAGAAGAAACTTAGTACCAAATTGCTTGAGTAAATCATAGAAATTCTTTGTTTTCATCTACTGAAAACAGTTTTCAGTGGGGCAACATTTTGACAAGCTTTTTGTTCAAAATTTTAGTTTCCATAGGCCCAAAACCATAAGGAATTGTTTTTTAAAGAATTTGTGTAGAAATCGGTCAGCAAAAATATATGCTTCGGGCCTCTCATCTACCTAAAGCACTTCCATCTTTTTTTCAGTAATTTATTCTTTAGTATATCTGAATCAATGATAATTTATCAAGCTACATAGTTTGTTGTATATGCTTTTAGGTTTTTCTCCTTAAGAAATTTTGGGGTGATGAGTATGAAATTCTGCCTTAAATTCATCTTCATAGTTAAAAATTGCTGAAGAGAATCTTTCTTTCAAAGATTAACGGCCTATGTGGAATTCAATAACCAAAAGTTAAATACAGTTCTTAAAGTTTGTTTTGTTGAATATTAGTAATGCTTCCATGCCAAATATTCTATATTAGAATTATAGCATAATCTAAGTTATTTTTTCCTTAAGTTGTTAAAATTTTTATAAATTATTATTGACCCTAAAAAGAAACAATATTCTTCCTAAGCTTACTTAGCTAACACATTCTCTTAATATTTGTACGAACCGTTTATCTCTTTCCTCGTTTAATCATTGGAAAATTGTTAACAATTGTTTTTGCATATGCGATTAATATTTTTCACAATCTATTGTTCATTTTATTACTTTTAAACTAGCAATTATTCATTTCTCCATGTTATACTCAGAAGCTTACCTAAATCTTAAAGCGAATACTGAGATATTAATAATCAATTCAAATGTCATCTTTCTTTGTCCATATTACTTTTGTTGTTCTAATTAGATATGATGAGAATCTGTGGATTCTCACAGTCATTAGTTGTACCCGAGAAATGAAGGTAAGGTAAAGCCAGTATTCGGCCGGCTCCTTGGTCTTCCAAAGGTTGAGGCCAAAGCTAAAGTAAATTTTGGCAAAAATCCAAGGTCAGGGCCAAATGTTGGAACATTCCCACATTTCAGTGGAAATTGTTATATATGTGAGTACTTATATGTGCAAACACACTTGTATAATATATACATATGTTCATTAAAATGATATTTTAATATGAGGGTATTTAAGAATATGAAAATATGCCTGTATTACATTCATTAAATGACGGTAGGCTACAAAGCAGTATTAGAGTATCAACTCAAATTGAAAATCAACTAGTGTCTTTTTAATTTTACTTTTTCTTGTACATGTACCGAGGGAAAACAAAAGTATCTCCTTTCTTCCTCTTGAGGTGCTCCCACCACTGCCTGCTACTGAGGGCTTAATTAAATTTAACAGCCTTTAAAAAAATGTTTCAGGGACCACGTGGATCTCTGTTGAAAAGAGTTCAGTCCTGTGAAGAAAAAGCTAGAAGGAACTTCTGTGCTTTGAGGGTGGGGAAGAGCAAGGTGGGCGTCTGAGAGGTTGGGTTGGTGGATATCCCAAGATTTCCTGAGAGGATGGAAGCCTTGGTCCCAAGCATGATTTCAGGTGGTTGGCTGCCTGGGTGACTGTGGGGATGGGTCGCTTAGCTGTGGTTTTGGAATGGCAGCAAGGGTCTTCAGGGCTTAGCAAGTGGTCTGCAGAGAGGACCACTGTGAAGGGTATCCTGGTGCCATCTGGGGCAGAGGTGCCTACTTGGTAAAGAACTGCTATCTGGTGGTAGCAGCATTTTTAACCAATGGCGGGTAGTAACAGCAGTGACCACTGTGCAGCCAGGACCACACCTGGCCCTTTCCCCAGAAGCACAATAGCTCAAGTCCTATTTAATATAACCAATATAAGGTGTAGGGTGGATACCCCAAAAGACCAACGCTGACCTTTTCAACAGGCTCAACTAGACTCGGATTTGTAAAACAAAATGTGGTGTCTTTAGTACCCAGATGTCATGGGATTATATGTGGGCATGTGCCTACAGAAACAAAACACAATCGATATACGCCAAGGCAGTAACACTAGTTTGCTGAGTTGAGGAGAGGGGAGGTCAGAGGAGATTTTAATTTTTAAATATTTCTTACTCTGATTTCCAAAATCTCTAGAAGGAATCTATATTCATTTTACAATTGGAAAAAATAAATCTAATAAACCCCTTTTGCAAGATAAGGAAATTTATAAAACATTATCGATAAAAATAAAATAGAATCTGAAAAAATGGAGAGACATTCAAAGATTTTACATGCAAGTGGTGGCAGACTTTCTCTGTAAAGAGCAAGAAAATAAAATATTTTAGCCTATATGAGTCACAGGGGCTCTGTTGGAAATATGCAGTTGTAGTACAAAGGCAGCTATAGATGATATATAAACAGATGAGTGTGACGAGGTTCCAAAAATGTTGTTTAGGCAAACTGGCAATGGGCTGGAGTTGGCTGCCCCCTGCTATGGAGGAACACAGCATCATAAACACAAAACTTTCTAAATTAAAACCTAATTTAATGCAATTCTATTCAGGAGTCTAAGGTAATGTTTTATAACTTCTAGGAAGTGAGACCTTTTTAAGCAAGACAGAAAACCAAAATGTTTTCAGGGAAAAATCTGACAGATCTGACTACATAAAAATTAACAATTTTTTCATGGCTGAAGACAATACAAAAACCCTGACAGAGAGATGATGGGACTGGAGAATATATTTGAAACTCATATGATAGAATATTAATATCTGTGATATTGAAAACTTCTTACAAATTATTGAGCAAAAATTTTCAAAAGTAGGAAAGTAGTCAAGTTATTGAAGTTGAAATGAAAATATCAAACATTTGAAACATTATTCATTTTGCAATCAGAAACCCAGCAACACTTGTGGTTGGGGGAATGTTGTATAACAATAAAAGATCCAATGATCTGCCAATCAAGTCAGCAAGCTATAAAAACAGTGATAATATTCAGTACCCATAAAGGTGTGCAGAGACTTATTTTTCATCTAATGCTGGTGCAGTCTGAACTGGCATACATTTTGAGAAAATAATCTGTTGGTACCTATTAGAATAAAAAAAAAAAGTCAATTTAAAATGATAAATTATCTAGAAATTAAGAAAAGAGAAAAACTTCACATGAACACCTTTGAGTTATGGTCAGGCCTGTATGCTGAGGAAAATTTTTGTCTTTAAATGATGTTAGTATTTTTGAAGGAACATCATGCTTCATTTCTATTTTATATGTATCATAGTTAAGATTGCTTGTCTCTTTGTGATATTAGGAGGAAGGCTAAATCCTAACTTTGATCGAAATAAGGCTTTCCTCTCAGACTTGGGACACTTCTTTTGAGTTTTCCTTTACTGATTTCTCATGCCAGTTCTGGGGCTCACTTTATTTTGTGCACATTGGTCTGTTCTTACGTAGCCACGTTTGTTGTATTGGCTCATGACGTTGTTAACAGCTAGAGTTTGTGCCTCCCTGCTGGGATACAACAAAGAGTTAATGTTTAATCACTTCTGGTTTCATGAACAGCACTCACGTATGCCAATAACTCTAGAAATATTGTGACACATAGGACATTTTATCTAATCAGGGGCCCTAGAAAAGTCTAACCCAAAAGTACTCAAAGGATTACAGGAGAGGGCGGAGTCAGGGGTGGGAAAAAGTCTTCCTGAGGTCTCAAGGGCCTTTTGCTACAATAATCTTGCAACTTCAAGACAAGGATTATTATAACAAAAAAGTGAAGTTTGTATCCTACCAAATCAAGAGAGTGACACCTTCTCTGTGAACCTAGGCTAGAAGATGCCAAACAACAACAAAATCGAAATTAAAAATGTAATGAAGTTGTATTACGTCTTTCCCTGTATGCAAAGACAAACACATGTCTGTTGGTCCTTTAGCCCACCTATATACCTGCAGCTGAAAGGCGCCTATGATTCCTGCTAAATAATCTCCCATGACCAACTAAATGTGTTATGGGGCCTGAATCAAACAGAATCCCAGTGTGAATTGGAAAGAACCAAGTGAGAAATAAAAATAAATTTCTTTATATGACTCTGTCTCTGGAAATGTCACCAGGCAGAAATTGAGGAACGATGGGAAAAGGTTATGAGCACAAGTTTTGGACATGCACATCATGTTCCAACTGCTTATCTGAACTTTTTTAATGAATAGAAAAAGTGTTTCTTTGTATTTTCTTGTCTTCCCCAATCATCACATTGGTGCTGTGCTTCTATCCTCAGAATCGGAGTAAGGAAGTGTCAGATCTTGTATAGAATATTTTAATTTCATTTTTAATGACAGTTTATTAGAATACCATCAACATGAAAAGTTAGGGGTCCAGTTCTATCACAAAGTGAGAAGCAGGCACGGCTTTGTTTCAGGTGGTCCATGGCTCACATGCTGTTTCAATTTTTCTTACCTTTCCCTTCAACGCTGGCCAGTGGTCCCCCTTCTTCCCACTCCTGGTTTGACATACCTTTCAAGCTGCTAGTTCAGTGGTGTCACAGAGAATGCCAAGTTGGGGATAACAAACAAAATCACTTTTTGGGGGCCCAAGTTTTGAGGGGAAAGTAATCATCATTGAAACATCACAATGTGAGCTTCATTTGGGTCACACATGTCACAGGGCTCTGCCCACGGACGTTCCTTTGAGCGCCCAAGAGTGGTCTCCCCTCCTCCCAGAGATGGTCTGCAGCAGGCTCTGTGTGGTGTGGTTTTTCAAATTCCATCAGAAATCTAAAACCTGTAAACACACTGACAGCAGTCAGCCGAAGGATGTGAGAAACTCGCAAATGAGCAACAAATGCAGGGAGAGAAAGGCCAGACCAAATGGACTGATGTTTTTCACAACCGTGGAGGGGCTTAATCCACTGGTCTCAAACCATATGGCACACTGAACACGAGCCGGGAGAGGGTGGGAGGTGCTTGGCGGCAGACCATGGAAACATAAATGCAAGGCATTTTGTTTCCTTGTGTGTGCTTTTTTCCCTTTAAATATTTACTTTTTGTGTTTTGCCAGGGACACAGTTTCCATCCCATATGCAGAACAGGCTGTTTTTGTAAATGGGGGCAGGGGACCTATAATAAGATATTGATTCTATCACATGCAGTTTGCTGGCTTTCCTCCCCAAGGTGACAGCAAAAACCTGCTACAGTCTTCATGTCTAGGTTAGGTGGTTCTTGGAGGGAGGGTGCTCCCTTTGCAGGAGCCCAGACCCACACCCATATGGTTAGATGTGCACCCAAAGGGATAAAGCTCCTTGGCTTATGGAAAAGACACGCCTTCGTTGGGCTGGCAGTAGGTGGTCTCTTCCTGTCAGGTCTGAGGTCGTGGGTGGGCAGGAACGTGCTAGTGAACCACACTGGCAGAGAACAGTGTGGCTTGGAGGCTGCTGATGGGGCATCTTTCACAACCCGGGAAGAAGGGTGGTAAGGGGGTGGGGTGGGCAAAGGGTGAGTAGCCAGAAGAGAGAATGTGGAGGAGGGGGGCACATTCTCAAGTGAAATAGAAATGTACCATATAAAAATAAATAAATTAGTCCTGGGCTGTGAGCCATGTCTGAACCAAAATAATGTAAGCAATCAAATGCTTACTGTCTCTGATTCACTCAGGCTTCCAAACACATTACTTAACAGAAAATGGAAGGGTTTGTAATAAAGGAGTGTAGTAGTTGTGCAGCGTTGGCCACGTGGTTAGAAGGCAGCTAGGAGCTGGCAAATACAGATGTTCTGAACTAAAAATACATAGCTCTGGCATGCTTTCATTGGTTATGAGGGATGAGGGCTGCGAGAAACATCTTTATGTTTCCAGGAGGTCTCTGAGGGTTTCCATTTGTTCCACATGCAACCAGAGGAGAAGTAGGTGGTGTGAGGGGTGCCATGCTGAATACTGAGGCCACAGGGAGGATCAGGCGAGTGGACGGTCCTCAGCGAGTCCACAGAAACAAGACCCCTGTCAAGACCCCCACTAGTTCACACTTGCAAAGTGCTTTTTAGTTTATGACATCTCCTCAGTGGTCACTATTTAGAGACACAGATATTATTTTCTAGTGCAACATCTCTCAAGCCGTAGTATGCATAAGAACCAGGACAGATTTGTTGGCCCCACTCCCAAGTAAGTCTGGGTAGGACCTGAAAACCTACATCTCTAACAAGCTTCCAGGTTATGCTCACCCTGCTGGTCCATGGACCACACCTTTGAGTTCTACTGTTGTCAGTGAGTTTAAATGACAAGGGCCTTTCTTTGACCTGGGTAGCTAGATTCTAGGTCCAAGTTTCCTGTCAATATCATGACACTTTTTGTTCCTCATAGGCAATCCTTGCTGGTCATGGGGCCCATGTCAGCTGAGCCTGGACTTGTCCTCAGAATCCTTCCTGACATGTTCCTCTTGGCAGCCACCAGCAATCAACCAGAGCTGATAAACCTAATTGCGATCTTTGAGTTGGTAGAATGAGCAACAGTCTAGAAGTTGGATAACTGGGATTTAATAGTGACTGAGTCATTCATTGCATGTGGGGTCACCAGATGAAGTTTTTTAACTTCACAGTACTTCAGTGTTTTCCCCTGTAAAATGAGAGGGCTGAATTGGGTCAATAGTTCCCAATCAGGAGAATTCTATGAATCATATTGTGTTACTCTGCTCGAGTTGCTGGAACAAAATACTGTAGACTGGATGGCTTAAAAGATAGGAATGTATTTTTCACAGTTCTGGATGCTGGAAGTGCAAGATTAAGGTTCCGGCTGATTGAGTTCCTGGTGAGAGCCCTTTTCCTTGCGGATGGCTGCCTTCTTGCTGTGTCAGTTCTGGAGGCTAGAAGTTCAAGATCAAGATGTCAGCAGGTTTGGTTTCTCCTGAGGCCTCTCCGCTTGGCTTGTAGAAGGTCGCACTCTCACTCCGTCTTCACATAGAAGTTTATCTGGGCATGTGCATCTGGTGTCTCTTTTTATAAGGGCACTAATCCCATCACAAGGGCCCCATCCTCATGACCTCATCTAAACCTAATTACTTCCCAAAGGCCCCATCTCCAAACACTCTTATGTTGGGGTTTAGGACTTCAACATATGAATTCTGGAGGGTAGGGGGAATGATTCAGTCCATGATGCAGATGGATAGTTTGTTTTAAAACATGGCTTCCTGGGCGCTTATTCCAGAGGTCCTGAATCAGTCTGCGTGGGTCCAGACCCAGGAGTTTTATTATTAACAGGCACCCCACAGGATTCTCAGCCTCTGTCAGGCTTGAGAAGCTCTGGGCGAGTTGTTCATAAAGTTCTGTGATTCCTAGGCAGTGAGCTGTGGGATCCTCCTGACTTCCAAAAGCCACTTGCTCACCTTTCTGCATAAATACTTCACCCACCTCACATGTAACTGCTTATACTCGAGGGAGAGTCTGGTGTCTTAGTATGTAGATCTCTCACCCAGCACTCCTAGAGCCAGGCACATAGTAGGTACATAATCGATGTTTATTGAGGGCCTTGCCAGGACCCCTTCTAACTTAAAAGTCTTTGAAATGTGTAAATCATCTTTGAAGAGCTCTCAAAGGGGTTATTTAGGGAAAAGGCAGTGCAGCTGCCTTTGCTTTTACTGTCCAGGAGGCTTAAACAACAGCAAGTACATTTACATTTCCCTCTCTCCCTGAGCAGCAGAAAGCAAAACAACTTGAGCTGTGACTAGAAAGTGAATATACACAGGCACAAAGAACAGACCCACTCCTCTTAGCCCTCCAGCCAGCTGCTTCTTTCTCTCATTCCCTGCTGACTACAGGGCTGACAGTGTAAGCAAATGAAAAGTGATAACTGAGGCTTTGTCAGGACAATATAATCCAAGAGAAAATGGGGACACTTTTCTGCATTACTTTAGTCTCGTGAGGGATAATGAAGAAAGGAAAGGGAAGAGAACGTAAGAACAATTTTCTCTATTAAAGTGAAACTAAGAAGATAGTAATTCAAAGTAGGCGAACTGATATGTAGCAAATTTAAAACTCCTCTTGAAAAATCCCAAGATATCACTACACGCTTATGCAAATAGTTAAAATGAAAAATAGTGACAATACCAAATGTTGGTGATGATATAGAGAAATTAGATCTCTCTCAGACATTATTGGCGGGAATGTAAAATGGTATAGTCATTCTGGAAAATCGTTTAGCAGTTTCTTATAAAACTAGACATGCCATACGGCCCAGTCATCGCATTCCTGGGCATTTATCCCACAGAAATTAAGATTTATATTCACATAAAAACAGGCACAGGAATATTCGTATTAGCATTATTTGTAATTATCAAAAATTATAAACAACCCAAAATTCCTTCAATGGATGAGTGATTAAATAAAACAGAACGTCCATTTTATAAAATACTACTAAGCAATTAAAAAAGCACTATTGATACATGCAACAACTGGGTTGGACTTCAAGGTAATAATGGTAAGTGAAAAAAGACGATATCAAATGTTTCATGCTATATGATTCCATATATATAACATTTTTGAAATAAAAAATCAAAGAAATGAAGAAAATCTTGGTAGTTGCTAGGGGTTAGGGAGGGGGAGAAAGGGAGGGAGGTGGTATGGCTATCAAGAGGTAGCATGAAGGATTCATACACACGCAGACAAATACATGTAAAACTGATGAAATCTGAATAAGGTCTGGGATCGTACTCATGACAATTTCCTGATTTTGATATTGTGCTATTGATTGATAAGATGTACCACTGGGGGAAGTTGGGTAAAGTGTATGTGGGACTTTTGTACTATTTTGTAACTTCCTATGAACCTATAATTATTTAAAAATAAAAAGTAAAAAGAAATCCTGAAGACAAAGATAAATAACTAAAGAGATGCATTTTCTCCCCCTGGAAGTTATTATAATTATTGAGTAAAACAATTTCTTTCTCTTTTGGAGCAAAGTGCACCAACTTTGTTTCTTTAACATGTGTACCATTATTAGTTACCTTAGAAGGCAAACATTAAAGAGAACAGAGAGACCAGAAATAAACCTTCCCATATATGATCAAATAATTTTCAACAAGGGCACCAAGATTATTCAATAGGAGAAAAGATAGTCTTTTTGACAAATGGTGCTGTGAAAATTTGACATCCACATAAAAAGAATAAAGTTGGGCCTTACCTTACATCATATGCAAATATTAGCTTAAAATGGAGCAAAGATCTAACTGCAAGAGCTAAAGCTATAAAACTCCTAGAAGAAAACATAGGGGGAACTCCTAGAAGAAAACATAGGGATATTGGATTTATAATGATTTCTTGGATAGACACCAAAACCAGAGACAATTAAAAGAAAAATAGATAAATTGGATTTCATCAAAATCAAAAACGGTTTGTGCATCAAAGGATACCATCAACAGAGGGAAAATGGAACCTACAGAATGGGAGAGAATATTCGAAAACAATTACCTGATAGGGAATTAATGTCCAGAATCTGTAAAGAACTCCTATAACTCAACAACAAAAAACACACAATCCAATTTTAAAAAATGGGCCAAGGACATGAATAGACAGACATTTCTCTAAAGAAGGTATACAAATGGCCAAAAAGCACATGAAAAGATTCTCAACATCGTTAATCATTAGGGAAATGAGAAACCACTTCCCATCCATTAGGATGATTATTAAGAAAAAAAAAATAATAAAGGTTGATGAGGTTGTAAAGAAATTGGAATACTTGAGCATTGCTGGTTGGAACGTAAAATGGTGCAGCTGCTGTGGAAAATGATATTGTAGTTCCTCCAAAAATTAAACATAAAATTACCATTTGATCTAGCACTTTCGCTTCTAGATATATACACAAAAGAATTAAAGGCAAGGACCTGAACATATATTTGTACCCATGTTCATAATGGGATTATTCACAATAGCCAAAATATGGAAACAACCCAAATGTTCATCGATGGGTAAATGGAAAAATAAAATGTGGTCTATTTATACAATGAAATATTATTCAGCCTTAAAAAGGAAGGAAATTCTGATAACTGCTACAACATAGATGAAACTTTAAGACATTATACTAATAAGCCAGACACGAAATGACAAATATTGTATAATTCCAAATATATGAGGTACTCAGAGTAGTCAGACTCACAGAGAAAGTAGAGCAGTGGCTACCTGAGGCTGAGTTTAGGGGAAATGGAAGTTACTGTTTAATGGGTATCAAGTTTCAGTTTGGGACGATGAAAAATTCTGAAGATGGATGGTGGTGATGGTTGCCCAACAATGTGAATGTACTTAATGCCTTTGAAGGATATACTTATAAATAGTAAAAATGGTACATTTTATATTATGTACCTGTTTCTACAATTTTTTAAAAAAGCATTACTAGAGATAAATAGGATCACATATACACAAAAGGCAAACATGGTCAAATTCTTTTCCTCATTCACAATATCATTTCTTTCAATCCCTAAGAAGAGTCTGTTTTACTACAGGCTCAAGTAAAATAATAATATGATTTACAAAAAACTGAAATGATGCCAAACAATAATTAGAAAAGTTAAAACTTTCAGACTGGCATTTGCACTCCCATGCATTTCAGCTTGAAGTCACTATTCCTGTTGTATTTACCTCTGTTCCCACAAAGAAATCAGTCTGATGTGGCTCCTTGTAGTGTTCCGAATGCAATTTATTCTCTCCTGGTTCACACCATTTGTCCTTTCTAGAATGATCTCTATTCTCTCTTTTCTTGTCCCCTGGTGCACATCTTACCCATTCTCCAGACCCAGCTCAAATTCCACCTTCACCATAACAAGGTTGTTAAGTTGTTTCTCTCCTTCCATTCACTTGTTATACTTCTTGTTCAGACTTATTTTTTGGTAACTGCCCTTTACATTTAGATTTACGAGTGTTAATTTAATATTCCTCCAATTAGCGTATAAGATCCTCAAGGCACAAACCAAATGGTTAATCTCTTTTCATCACCAAATACTTCATTGCTGTGATTTTCAAAGACCGGATACTTAGTAAAATTTTGGAGCTGATTGAAAAGAGGTTTTTATCCATTTTCCAATACAATCTGAAACATTTGTAAAAATTATTTATTTTTTTGTTTGTTTATCTCAATATCTCAGAAAGCTGTTTTCCCTTTATTGAATGCCACTGACCCGTAGGGGGAAATAAAATCAATAGTCTCAATATACAATTACATTTAAGCAACTTAATTGGATTTTTTTTAACAAAAAGATAAAATCTAATCCATTTAAAAATATTTTTAAATTAAGTTTATTGAGATAACATTGGTTAATATAATTATATAATTTTCAGGTGTACATCATCATTTTACATCTGTGTATTCTATTGTGTGTTTACCACTCAAAGTCCAGTTTCCTTCAGCTACCATATATTTGACCCCCTTTACCCACCCCACTAGTAACTATTAAGTCTATAGTCCTCTGGTAACCCCTAGTCTATTGTTCATGTCCATGAGTTTCTGTTTGTCCTGCTCATTTGTTGCTTTTAGGTTTCTTTCCCACATATAAGTGATAATATGTGATTTTCAACTCTTTCATTCTGGCTTATTTCAATTAACATGATTATCTCGAGATCCATCCGTGTTATCGCAAATGGCAGTATTTCATCTCTTCTTATGAGAGAACTTAATGGATAAAGACCTAGTCTATGAAGGATGGAGCCACACTAAAAATTTAGGTGTACAACTTTCTGAATTCTGAGAGTAGTGTATGAAATGTTAGAAGGAGAGATGTATTCCTTTATAAAGTCACAGATCGTTAGAACTATAGGGAGCCTTAGCTATCATCTACAACAATGTCCACATCACACAGAACAGAAAGCAAACACCCAGAAGATTGAAAATTTTGACCTAAGAACATAAAGATAACACAAACCTTGGATTAGAACCCATCTTCTAAGTTCCTACTTTTTCTTTTTACTTACTACAGCTGCCTAATGGAATTATTTATTTATGTGTGAGATACATAGTATGTAGATATAAATGTCAATTATAATTTTCCACCTGTGGATGAAGCATGTTAAATTAATAGTAAAAGTGACCCTGCATGTTCAAATTGGCAGGTCTTTGGCTGTAAACATTTCATGCTGGATGAGCAGAAATGTAGATGACTGTTTGCACCATGGAAATAAACAGAGACCACCCAAGAAGGACAAACAAAGGCTGTTCATTCAGAGCTTGCTCTAGCAAGGGAGTCTGCCACCATCACTTAGACTTGGCAGACACTCAAAGGCAGACAGAAGAGTTGGAAAAGCTTTATAGTAGAAAAAAGGGACGGCTTCAGGTGTGCCCTATTTGGAAGCTATGTGTGTGTAGGGGGCAGGGTCGTGTAGGAGGAATAACCAGCAGGGGGCATCCCATGTGATTGGTCAGGAGTGCACGTTTGGCTCTCTCTGGTTGGTCCTAAACTGAAAGCAAAGACAAAAATTAGAGAAACTGTTGGTTATTGATCAAGTCCTGGCCGTTTGAGGCCAACCGCTATAGAGAGTGTTGTTTGGCTTCCTGGATCAGTTGCCAGAGAGAACAGTCTGTCTGCCTGTAAGCCT
Source organism: Rousettus aegyptiacus (assembly GCF_014176215.1). NCBI lineage: Eukaryota > Metazoa > Chordata > Mammalia > Chiroptera > Pteropodidae > Rousettus > Rousettus aegyptiacus. The sequence continues at coordinate 71,119,972 of NW_023416306.1, forward strand.
CAGGGACAGCAGGCTGGCTTCCTGGGCTGGTGGCTGTAGATAATGGGTTGGTTTCGTGGGTGGTTGATGGAGATTGTGGGCTGAAGTTCTATTTTTATATATAGTCTGGCCATTGCCTGCTTGTATATTTAGTCTCTCAGTGGTGATACTTAGGGAAATGGGCAACTTCTTGCTCTCCCCTTTCCCAGACTGAAATGAAGCATTGCTCCACCCCAGACCCCTTTCCTATACTGAACTGAAGAGGCACATTCCGGAATCGAGTGTGTGTTTATGATTTCATCTTATCGGAGAACAGGTCCTATGCTGTATACTACGTCCCCACACGCCTTCCTTAAAACACTACTTTTCTTACCTTAACTCTCTTCCAAAAAAATGTGCAACAACTCTGGACCGAGTCTGACTCTCCTGTCTGCCCTTTAAGCAACTTGCATCTGCCACACTCACCCATTCGATTTTTTCCCTCCTACTCAACACTTGACTCAGGCAGAAATTCCTGCCTCCCCAGGCATTCCCACACTTATCCCTACTTCTCTATCCTTCTCACTTGCCGGAATGCCTTCTGCTCTCTTCTCCAAGTCCTGTCTGTAGTTCAAGTTTCAATCCAGAACCCACCTCCTATATGAACCATGTCCTCACGAGTCTGGTGTAGGTACACTTTCCAAACCCTGAGTGGCTGGGCTTGCATTCCTTACTTGGGATGCCTATGGCTGTGCATCAGACACTCACCTGGGGAAGCTGGTTGAAAATGCAGAGTCCTGGGTACCACTTCAGAGATTCTGATTTGTCAGTTCTAGGTAAGCTGAGTAAGTCATACTTGGATTTGCAGGTAACAAATAGAAAGAGTGCTTTTATTAAAAAGTAAACAACATGGGCATAGAAATGGGAAAATGTGTGTGTGTGTGTGTGTGTGTGTGTGTGTGTGTATAACATATTAGGAAAAAAAATGTGGGAGACTTAGATACAGACCAAAAAGATAACTGGTATCTTTACTGGAATACGAGGCATTTTCTGACAGATTATTTGATTCTATGGAGTCCCTTTTTGTTTTATTGTATTTGAGCTTTTTAGAATTATGTAAATCGTAGAGAACAGATAGCAATGCAGACAAAACTTGCATGTGGGTGTAGGTCCCATAGATTTTTTTTCCGTACTGTGGAAGGAGTCCCCTTGGCATCTATGAAACAAATTTAGTTCAGTGTTCTTGATGGCCTGTATACATATCTGTTCTTTGGATTCTCCTTTGAATCATTTCTAGTATCTTGCTGGTGCTCTCATTAATTAATAGAGTAAATAAAATCTTTAGCTCATGTTCATCTTGTAGTTCTGTGAGACTCATGGTTATACCTTTTTAAAAAACCCTCTTTCTCTCACATACATGCACGTACATAAACATATATAGGCCCTGCGTGGCTCAGCCAGCTTACCCTGAGTTTGGTGAGAAAGATAGATAGGGAACTGCTGAAAGGTGGAATCATGCAACTGGAACATTATTAGGTAATTTGCCTTTAAAAAGATGATTCAAAATGTGGGTGTTACTATTCTGTAATTATTTATCCCTCCCATACGCCTTTCAGTGAGAGTGAGTAGGTAGCCTCACTCTTTGCTTTTTCCATACACTTGTGGGACTGTCCTCTGGGAATCTCACAGTGTCATACAAGGTACAGTGGGTAAGCATCCAATCGCCTGGTTGCCAGTCCAGTACCAAATGCTACTAGTTGCTCTGAGTGTAGTCACAAAATGTCTTGACGCGATCAGCTGTAGGAAGCCAGGGAGATTCTGCATCAGGAGTCTCCAGGTATGCTTTCCACCTGGTTCTCATGGGGCCAGGCAGCTGGAGCCATTTAGCCATCTAGAAGCCAGCAGCACACAAGTTAAGCTGCATGCACACCAATGAACACCCAACTCTCCTGGCTCAGAGATGCTTTATTCTATTTCTGGTCCTTGTTTTAAACCCATTAGGAAAAGGTCCAGGTGCTTCCTGTACCTTTTGCCTTTTGACTTTCACTGACACACTCTTTCCTTGACTAAATTAGTTACATTCCTCTGTGCCCTCTTCTTGACCAGGCCTCACCCTTAGAACCTGTCTTCAGCAGGCCTTGTGCAGCTGTAGCAAGAATCCTGCTAAGTCATTTTAGCAAGAATCCCACCACCTTTGATATCTGATCACTTAATATCTAATCAAATTCCTCATCCCCACCCTCAAATCTGATCACCCTGGCCTGCCTTCAGCAAGAATCCTAAGTTGGTTCAGCAAGATTCCCCCTGCCCTTGAAGTCTCTTTTTAGTATTTTCCATCTACTGACCCTGCACTCAGCTCCTTGTCTGTAAATATCTAGTTGTCTTGACTGTTCTCAGAATTGAGCCCCGTGTCCCCTTCCCCCCGACCCCCACTGCCATAGTCATGGTATCTATTGCCACAGCCTGAATAAACTCCTCCTTACTGTTTAATAAATGTCAGAATAATTTTTTCGTTAACACCACTAGGGTCTGCACTCGAAGGAATAACTCACCCCGGTCATTCTGACCCCTAAACAAAGCTGACTCAAACTGACTTGGGCTGCCTTCCGCTTTCTGAGACCCACCCAAACCAAATAAACCATCTCTTCATTTTCCAAGGCAGCCTGTCATTGCATGGGCCAGGGGACACCTTTAGTCTGCATCCCTGGAAAAGAAACACCTACTCTCCTTCTGTCCTTAAAAACCTCTCAAGTGCAAACCCTCATGTCAGTTGCTGTGATGTCCTGGAGTTAAAGGCCAAGTAAGAACATTTCGATCACTGGGCGTGGCTGAGCACTGCCCAGCCAGAACCACACGTGCCGTGCCGTCTTTCCGTGCGCTTCTCCACGTGTGGAAAGGGCATGATGATTTTGTGACCCACTTTGCAGTGCTCCTTGGGGAGATGTCCATTTTTTTTTTTTTTTTTTAGAAGGAGAGCATTCTACATGCTTGTGATATTAACAATTTTTTTTTTGCTTAGCCTCATGGAACCCAAACAGAAGTTAGTCCCCACCCCAAAGTGTGCAAGGACAAAAGGGGGCTAAGGAAATGTGCCTCAACGGCTGAAACAACAAACCGTTTTCCTAAAGGGCAAAGAATGATTTCCTATGTTGGAAGGAATTTACAACTTCAGTTGCTTTCCTTTCTTTTTTCTTTTTTCCAGCTTCCTCCTCCTTGTGCAATAAAGGAGATCAGTTTGTCGGGCGCCCTTTCTTTTTGAAGAGAGCCTGTCTCTGGGAAAGGGGACTGAGCTTCAAGGAACACATAAAAGTAAGCAGTAAAAACACACAACACGACGCAGTGCGGTGCCACCGCCAGCCTGCTCTGCTGCCGGCCCAGGGCCCAGGGGCAGTCATCCAGGTCCCAGGCTGCCATGTGCACAGTGATAAGAGTGGTTTGCAAGTGAGGTCAGCCTAATTAGCCAGGCTAATGTCTGGTTTCCTGGGGAGAGCTTTTGTGAAGTAATTGCCTGCTTTGGGGTCAAAATGCAGTAATTACAGGTCTTTTTTTTTTTTTTTAAACTAAATGAGATAAACAGCCTTTGAATTCTTCCAGCAAGTAAGCCAATCACACCAAGAAACTTCTCTTTGTGCCCCAGAACTGCAGTGGATATTTTGACAGGTGATTTCAATACCATGTAGCTATTTATTTATCCTGGGCTTGGGACATAAACACAAACATCTTGGCCTACAATTCTCGACGTTAAAAGACTATTAGACTGTCAGAACTGAATGTGGAGTTGCGTGGCAGAGGGTCTGCTTAAAATGCTGACTTCGGAGAGTAAGTTCTGTGGATATTTTGAGCTAAAGCAGAAATTCCACCACAATTTACAACGTTAACAGAACAGCAGAATTATCCATGTAAACCAGCCCCCTTTCTCCCAACTGTTTGGTTATTTTCTCTGGAAAAATCAACAAGAATAGTCTGAAAAGGCCATGGAAAGCTAAGAAAGTTTGGACATGTTTCCAGCTCCGGAGGTAGACAACAGAGACCTGGAGACTGGATTAATTCTGAGTGCGACCTGAAATTATTTTTACCAGTTCTGGGTAAGGTGAAGGCGACTGACCCCAAAGAGTATGACTAAACTGGTGTGGAGACCCAGAGATAGGAAATGGGGAAATGTTTTAGAAACGAAATGAGTTCCATTTCTAAGATTTTGTTGCCTCCTGGAGTCCCCTCCCAGTGTTACCCGAAGCCTTGAAACCCAAAACTCATGTCTTGCTCACAGACCAGCAGCATTAATATTGCTGGGGAGTTTGTCTGAAATGCAGAGTCTTAGGCCCCATTTGTAGACCTCATGAGTCATAATCTGCATTTGAATAGGATCCCCAGGAAATTTCCATGCTTACTCAAGTTGGAGAATGAATGTGATAGGGTCTGTTTCAGTTAGGAGAGGCTGTTTGTGCAGGCATAACAACTGTCCTAGGCAATGTGACACCAAAAAGGGAGCGACAGAGACTTGCTCCATATCTGTATCTGAAGATGCAGCTTGACACTATAGATCAATTGCTATTTGAGCACATGGCTGGGTCATGTCTGTTATCACTTCTCCCTGTACATCTTTTAGGACCAGTCATGTACATGAAAGTCTGGTAATTAACAACACAGTAACCCTTTCAGCATCACCACAGAGCTTCATGATTAGAAGAAACTGCCTGCTGGGGTGGGGATTTGGAAGAAGGAGATTTGGGCTGTTCCGACCACTTCCATATCTCAAAATTCATGGCTGCCCCATCATCAAATGCACCAAATGGTGGCTAGGAGCTTTGCAGAGCTTGCCTATGGGATGCTCTTGACATTTTTCTAGCACACAGATGGGAGTTTTAAAGTCCGACTTAAGACAAGTGTCAACGAAGATAGGCAACACTTCATGACGCGGAGCATTGGTGTTTTCAACTACTAAAAGATGTTTACTGGACCCAAGTCACTATATTGTATAGTTTACATTTACACCCTAAAAAAAAGACCTTAACCACCAGTCAGCAATCCTTAAGGAAAAGGGAAAAAATTAGATTACACTATAATACTTCCATTATTTTAATGTTTGTTCAAGAACTTGAAAGCCAAATTACTTCCAAAGCATTCTGTAAATAAGTTATTCCGAAATCATCTCATACAAAGAAATTCTAGCTGATGACGCACATGCTATTCCTGAAACCAGAACCGCTTCTCCAAATCATCCTCTAGGAATTCCATTCTTGATTCTGCATAAAACATGTAAGAGTTATCTACCCTAAACTCTGCCCAACTGTGGAATAGAAGCGTCACTAAATGCTAGCTTTTGGGCGTAAGCAAACCGTAATACTGAGCAGGATAAAGAATATTCTTCGTTTAACAGGTATTTATTGTGTAATGTCTAAATACTGGTCTAGAGTGTATAAATATAATAGTTAAAGTTGATAAGTGTCTGCTGTGTATCAGACAATGACTGTTCCCTGCAGCTCTCATATATTATCAAATTTAATTCTAAAATAACCCAATGAGATGATTTTGTAAATTTGGAGGCTGAAGCCCAGAAAGTCCAAACAATTTGCCCAAGGTCACACAACTAGTAAGTGGTGGAGCTGAGATTCAAACCTAGGAAGCTGTCTCACAATTTGGCACTCTTAATCCCAATACAACCCATGTCCCTAAGAAGACAGACTCTATCCTTTTTCTCATGGTGCTTACTGTTCCATGGGGAAGATGGACACGAAACTACTACAGTTGGACCTCTATATCTGTGGGTTATGCATCTGTGGATTCAACTAACTGTGGATGAAAAATATTCAGGAAAAAAATCTCAGAAAGTCCTCAAAGAAAACTTGAATTTGCCACGTACTGAGTACTGTGCTAAATCCCCTCCAATGAAGTGATGTGTAGGCACACCCGCTGAAGCCTATATGTGAATATAGGTTATATGCAAATCCTATGCCATTTTATATAAGGGACTTGAGCATCCTTGGATTTTGTTATCTGCAGGGATTCTGGAACTGATCCCCACAATACCCAGGGAGGACTGTAACTGCAAGCCTAATGAGTTTTACAATAAGTTGCTTTGGAAGTATAGTGGAGGGAGGCCAAAGGCTTCCTGAATAAGTCGCGTTTAAGTTGCAACTGAGACTCTAGGGGTAGGTAGCGTTTCCGTGGTGAGGCTGGAGCCCGAAGCAGGGGCCAGATTAGGTGAGCCTGGGAGAGCCATGCAACGATATTGATTTTTATTTGAAGAGCAATGGAAAGCCATTGAACTAAGTGAGAGAGTGACTCTAACAGGGCTGAGGCTTAGTGAATAGGTGGTTTGGAGGTGGGAAGGTTGGGCCACGGGGGTTAGGTCAGCTTGCTACTTCCTAACTGGATCCTGGGTCAGCTGCTTCTCTCTGCACCTCAGTTTTCCTCATTTGCCTTCTCCTTTCTCCTCTAGTTTTATTCACAGGACTTATCACAACTTGAAACTTTATCGTATTATGTATCGATATCCTGTCTGGTAGCCCCTCTAGAACATAAGCCCCAAGAGGGCAGAGGCTTTGGCTGGACCATGCCAGGCCCAACACCACCCCCTTCCATACCCCTTCTCTCCCTGGAGAACCAGGAGAGCCGCATGCCAGCCTCCCCACTTCCATCCTTGCTCCGCCCTCGGCCAGCCTCCATACTGAGCCTGAGTGATTTTGTGAGACGTAAAACTAATCCCCATCAATCCCTTTCTCTTAGTCCTTAGAAGACCTGCTATGATTTGGCTCTGGCCTTGCCTTCCTTCACTCCCTTTGTCCCTAAGCTCTAGCCAGTCACACAAGCTTCCAGAGTGTTTTTAAATTCCTCAAGTGATCTGAGCCATCAAGGGTCACATGTGAGGCTTCCAAAGACACCCTTTCTGGACGTGCCAGTGCTGTCCTTGGCTCGTGCTGTGTGGACAGGCCATGAGGCTGGAGGTCATGCACTCCTGTGGCCACCCCTCTGTCCACTTCCCTTCATGGACTTTTCCTTGGCCCTGAGAAAGGTTCGGGGAGAAATGCACTGTGGCTGTGCTGCTGACCTGGGGTGGAAAGCTCGAGAAGGTGTCATGAGCAGGAGGTCAGGGAGGGCTGTTGGGCTGTCTTGGTAGGGGGCAACCAGTCAAGGGGAGCGAGGAGAATCCAGGGAGGCCTCCGCATGAGAACTCTGCTGTGGCTGCTCCCTGGGTGGCCCGGCCAGCACAGCCTGCTGTGTTCTGTGCAGTCAAAAGAAAGCTGCGGGGTGGAGGGGTGAGGGCGGAGGGACTGCTCAGGGCCTGGACCACAGCTTACACCACACATGGCTAAAGTATACAGACGATTAGCAATCAAGGGAAGGACCTCCCTGGGAGGGAAAATGACACAGGGGTGACTTCTCTGTAAACAGCCCCAGAAAAAGCATCAGTTCCTTTTATGGCTCTCTTTACTTCCTTTGAAAAGTCGCAAATGCACCCATTGAGTGCTTTAGCTCCCAGCTCAGAAACTGGGGGAAGGGGAGTGCGAGGAAGACACAAATACACACACCGACTCACAAACCTACAAAATCTCCCAAATAGAAAAAAAACCCAAATGCCATTAGCACTTGCTGGCAGTCTGTGCCCTGTGATCGAATCCCCCGATACATAGAACCAATGGTGCCTGAAATAGAAGACAGGTTTTCCTACGGGTAAGCGTAGCCCTGACAACTAGTACAGATTATTCCTTTTAAGTTGCCATGTCCCAGCACTTTTGTTTTACAGGTTACTCATAAGAGAAGGAAAAAAGGATTTTCACGTTGCTTCGGTAATTTATTGCACATTTAAGTCACATGAGCAATCTGTCAGGCCCTCCTGAGAAAAGGTGGAACAGAGACAGGGTTTCAAGAGCCTCGAATCCCACTTACATTGGAAAGCCATAGCCTTTGGGGTCTCTGCACTGGAGTGGTTACAAGCTGTCCCTCTGCCCGAGAAGCCTGAACACATTTTTTGGGAACAAAGATTTCTGGCCCAGACATGACCATGAGGGCCTAATCAACGGAATCCCTAAGCGCTGCTCACTCTCGCCTTCAGTGTCCTGAGGTGTGCTCTTTCAGTTTCTTGGATCTGCCCCCCTCTAAATATATCCCTTTCTCCCCTGCTGGGCACAGATTTCCTCCCTGCACGGAGAAGCCCCCACTAGACAGTCTCTTCCGGCAGTTCCACAGAGGCGGGAGCAGGGCCTGGCAAGAAATACAACTGTGTGACAAGGGCCAGTGTACTGGGTGGGCACTGTGACAAACGGAGATTCTGCAACCAGCTACAGCCACTTCAGAGCTATGACCCAGAGTCGCCAGATCCTCCAATTTTCAAGAAAAGCCAGAAATCTGGATTTTTTTTTTTTTTTTTATGGAAAAGTTTCTGCTTTTGAAAATGTTATGCAATTCTAACAAAATATTCTTGGGCTCACCAGTGTTTAACCCATGCTCTCCAGATGAATTTAGGAGAAGGAGCCTCAGCTACTCATCTGTTCTTGGAGCAGTTACTGTGGACAGGCCAGCACCTGGGGTCCTCCAGCCTGTCTGGGACTTGGTCTCCTGCCTGATGGAGGAGGGGCCATGACTGACAGCTCCATCGAGACCACCCTGTGTGTTGATGGAGTCCCAGAGGAGAATTGATTGTGTAAATTCTAGAACTTGTGGAGATCCACTTGTATGAACCCATAGGCCCATAGAACAATTCATCTGAGAAAATATTACTCCGTGAGAAAGTTGAAGTTGCTTATTTTTTGGAATAGCTTCGAAGCAGAGATGGGCTAAGAGACAGCTTTCGTAAGCCGTCCATTGTTCTGGCCTCTAATGTAGTGCCTCGGTCAGAAATCAGGTGACCTTCTGAGGGTGAGTTGGCAGCTCGGTTTCCATTTCCTATACAAATTTGAGCCTATTGATGATATAAACACCTAGGAACCAGATGTGGTCCCTGTGTAACATTTTCTGATTATACTGGAGACTTCACCTTCAAGGCATTTTCACCTGAGTGGGGTCTAGACTATGATTAGAAACTTTTGGGACTTTTCTAACCTGGATTCTAACTGCATAGCCCATCTAGAAGAAAGCATGGTGAATGTGCACATGTTTCGTGACTGCTAATTCATAACTGAATAATTTTTCAGGCATAAACCTAAATATTCTTCTGCCCTATTTAGGGATCATCATTTCACAAGGAGGATCTGGGTCCCTTTGCCCACAACCCTCACGTCCCAGTCTCTTTGTCACAGAGCCTAAGATTACACTGGTACTACTTTCCTTCAAGATTAATGCATTGTGCATCTACTCTAAGCTTAAATGGGTCTACGCCAACCTGCAGTGATGGTGTGTCAGTACAGATAACGTGACCTGCTCTGTATTGAGTGTCCGCCCTGCTTCAGGTGCTATCCGCAACCCTTCCTCTTATAAGAGATCTAATAATAAGCATCATTAGACCATTTTTCAGAGGAGATAACAGCCTCCAAAAGTTGGAGTGAAGCTATATGAACCAGCTATATTTGTCATATAGGTATTATGTGGCGGAGGATGAGAGTGTCATATAGGAGACATTGGCTACAACTAACAGAAAATGCTAACTTAAAATGAATTAACGAGGAAACTTATTATCTAATGTAACCATAAATTGGGACATCAGATGGCTCTAGTTAATTTCATAGCTCATATGACACCATTAGGAACCCAAGTTATTCCTTTCTGTTTGCCATCGTCTATAGGTCAGTCTTGACCTCAGTTCTCACTGCCCCAAGCTGGCAGTAAGCATGTCTTACTGGTTTCCCTCTCTAACTTGATTTCGAATGGTCTGTACTTTAGGTTCTCTTATTTTTCCCGTGAAGTTACGTTAGTAATGCTCATTGTCTTTCAATTAGTCTCTAGGTTAAAAAAGAGATCTTAGCTTATGTTTTAAACAGAATGTATATCAGTCAGAGTTTGTGAACCAGTGAGAATTGTCTCCATTGCAAGTGACTCAAGTCCCATCTCCCATTTATGGGTTCTGCTCTGCGAGTTAATTGAGAGTTTGGATTTGGGAACTGGTTGTGAAAATTACTTCGTGTCTTTGTGCCTCAGTTTCTGCACCTGTAAAACGGGGATATAGCAGAGCCAGGCTCAGAAGGTTGCTCTTTGTACATGGGGAATCCTTAGAACTGTATTGTAAGAACTCAACAGGCCATGGTTATTAATATTCTCCAATGTTCCTCCTCCTTGAGGGGACATGGATGAAGCAGCTCTGATATGACATCGAGGACGCTATGGTTCTGTGTGGTCCCCTTTTAGCCCAGACCGATCATGAGCCACAGTGCCCCAGGGCAGGGTGCTGTGGTTTGTGTCTCCCCAAAACTCCCCAGGGTTTGAGAGGAAGGAGCAGTTTCTGAAAGGAAATCAGGATGAGCTGTGATCAGAGGGAGAATGAGAGGTGCGCTGAGAAGATACTACTACTGTTGACCCACTACCATGTTTTCCCTTTGACTCCAGAGGAGGCGGGAGTTTGACTGAATGTGTTCAGTATATTAGACACTGTGTTAGCAGCTGTGGTTGTAAGAAATCTTTGGGTCATAATGTCATCCTTTATCCTGAGCTCCAGGCTGCAATCTCATCTCTAACAATTCTCTCAGTATTTGATAGTATGTAGATCTCTGAACTTTTTATGATGAAAATTTGGAGGGGTAAATGATACCTTCAGACCTAACTCAGCTTTAATGGATATAACCAAAACTTTATTATACTTCTTTGATTATGTAAGTATTAGACATGAAGAAAGCTTGTCAGAAATAAAGTAGAGAGAAGAAGTCTGTCTCATTAGGGTAATGTTAGCGGGTGCATTGGTTTAAGAAACGTATGAAGCACTTAAGTCAAAGTGGCTGCCTCAGAATATTGTGCTTCTTCTCCCACAATGCCGTGGGATTCTCTCCAGTACTCCACAACCTGACCTCCCCAGCCAGATCGTGAGGTCTTACTTCAGGTGAAGACAGAGCTTTCTTACGTATCTCACTGGAGATATGGTACACAGTAAGAGTTCTGTAAAGGTTTTCTGAACAAAACTGATAACGTATGTAAAAACACATTTTCTAAGGAGTGATATAATATAAACCATTTTTCTGAGGCCTAAAACTTGCCATGTTATGAGGCAAGTACTTAGTAAATATTTCTTTATGTTAGTTGAATTTTTTTCCAGACTGCCAACAGACATTTAACATTTACACTTAATTTTCATTTTTATCAATACAGGGACAGAGTTTTAAAAGTGGAACAGTTTACGGCAACGACAACAAAAAGCAAAGCAGTTTTTGCTCACCTCTTTTCACCCGCCACACTCCCAACTCCCACTCCTTTGGCAAACATTTTAACTCTTAGTTTTCTCTTCTCATGTTTATCTCCATGTTGTAAAATAATAAGCTTACATTGCTGTTTTTTGATTTTACAGTTTTAGATATTGCCTTAGTGCATCCAGACTGCTAAAACAAAGTACCATAGACTGGGTGGCTTATAAACAACAGAATTTTATTTTCTCACAGTTCTGTAGGCTGGAAGTCTGAGATCAGGGTGCCGGCCTGGTTGAGTTCTGGCGAGAACTCTTTTCCAGGCTGCAGACTGCCGACAACTCATTGTGTCCTTATGGTAGAGAGCAAAGAGGGGAAGAAAGTTTTCTCATGAGTTTTTTGAGGGCACTAGTCCCATTTATGAGGGCTCCACCCTCATGATCTCATCTAATCTTAATTACCTCTCAAAGGCCACACTTCCCAATATTATTACATTGCAGGGTAAGTTTTCAACATGTGAATTTTGGAGCAAACAAACATTCTGTCCATAACAGATATCATCTATTAACTTCTCATTATGGAATGTAAAGCTTGACTCCTTTCATAAACCTCTCTTCACATTTTCCCAAAGTAGTTGTCTCTATAGATTGTTGATTAAACCAATTCTGTTTTTGTAATATTATGCTTCTATAAACAACTAAGCCATGTAGTGTACTATTATTATTTGCTTTCCAGGTCACTATTTTGTTTTCCTGGGAGTTTATAATTGCCTCATTTTTTCATTTCCCAATTTTGTAGTGTCTCTTATCATTTATTTATGCTCAAATTCTTTGTCAGAGTATAAATTTTTTAAAACTATTCTAACACATCAGGTAATCTACATGATTCATGTTTTTCTAGGTGATTATCGTTCTAGAGATTTCTGTTCCAATCAGGTATTTTACTCAGTCCTCCTTTTCCAATATATTTCTTTTCCAGAGCTTTCCTCTTACCTCTTCCCGTATGGACTGGTGCTTTCTTAGGTCAGCTTTAGAGCCATCGTCATTGACCTAGAGATCCCGTTCATCACCCTAGGGATTCTCATGTGTTTGGGATGTCTTGTTTCTTGGATTCCACATCTTCCTCATTCTTGGTATATTTCCTTGCTTGGTGAATCACACACTCCAATAGCTTTCTGGCTTTTTTTTTTTTCTTTCTTGAGTCTGGCATGTCTGAAAATGAAAATTTTTTTTTTTTTTAACTTTCACATCTCGGTTGATGGCTTGGAAGGGCTAAAAATTCTAGTTTGGAAATAAATCTGAAGTCTTCACTCTTCTGACTTCCAGTCCTGCTCCTGAAAAGCCCAATGCCTTTCTGATTCCTGACCCTTTGTGGGTGCCCTCTCTTTTTCTCTGGGACATAGTAGAGTCTCCTCACTTTTCCCAGGATTCTGAAATTTTAAGGTGATCTGCTTTCATATGTTTTGTTGATTGTTTTATTTATTGTGCCAAGTAGTTAGTGGGACTTTTCAATAAGGAGTCTTATGTCCTTCAGTTTTGGGAAATTATCATATTTTATTTATTTACTTACTTTTTGATTATTTTCTTCATTCATGTGAAGAAAGACTAGCTCTCAAAATTGGTGGACTAATTTAATTTTCTCATATTTTATCTTTTATTTTCCAATCCCTTGTTTATATGTCCTCCATTTAAAAAATACCTTTGTTCAACTATCTCTTACCACTTTTATAATAATGTTTTAAAAATTGATGTTATCATTTTTATATAGTCTTCCTCATATGGCATCTTGATCTTGTTTTCTAGATGCTTTATCTCCTATTTTTTTCTCATTTAAAAATTAATTACAGATTAAAAAAAATATTTAGATCTCTACATTACTTCTTTCCTTTTTTTCTGTTGGTTTTTGTGTCTGTCTTTCTTCACAAAGACTTTCCTCAAATATCTGCTACTCCTTGAGTTCTAACATATTTAAGAGTGACTAAAATAGTGATGGGAAATTCTGTATGCAAGGGTTTTCATTTCGGTGGAGTTTCTCAGAAGATAACTGGCTATTTGTTGAGAAACCCTCAAATGTCATTAACTACAGTCAAGGCTCTGGGGCTGATCAGTTTCCCCAAAGAAGGACTCTCTGATTTTCTGCCTTGGATGGGGTGAAGAGAGGAGGATCCCAGCCTGGATTTTAGAGCCTGAAGCCAATTGTTGTTCGAGGCTATGTCAGGGTTTGACTTTGACCTTATCTGTTGTGTGTACGTGGGTCTGGGTTCATAAGCTTGGACTCTCTGCTTTATCTTCTCTAGAGAGTGATCTGCCTTTCTAGATGAGGGATGGTCCTATGCTGCGTGGGGTAGGCAAGATGACCCATAACTTCTTTTATAGCATTTCATTGAATTTTCCTGTTCTCAGCCCACTTGTACCCTCTCTACTTCTTGAGACTTCCTAGGTTCTGCAGTGTGAATCTGCCCACAACCCCTGGCTCACCGGTGGCCTGTGCTGAGGGCTCTCTTGCTTCTGCTGGTCTGCTCAGTTAATCACCACTAGATCTGGCTGCCAATTTCAGAAGTTTAGTTGAGCTATCCCTGCCCTGATGCCTTTCATGTTCTCTTTGCCTTTGTGTGCTGATGTCTTTTTATCTCATTTATGCCACTTTAATGAGGCTTTGGGAGAGGAATGTGTGTATGCAGGTCATCATGTTTACATAAATTTTCATTCAGCCATAACACCTGAAGTCATTAACCTATCCACCTGAGTGTCTCTCAGCCAGATTTGGGACAATTCTGTTGTCACCTTGCCATCTGCTACATTTCTAGTGAAATGACCTTGCCTCTCATTTGGAGTTGAGTGGGGTGAGGGAGAGGGGTGGGATCTTCATGTCAAGAGCCCTTACTTTCAACACAGAACCGGAGTAGGGGATGAAGCAACTCATGCTAGTATTCAGAGTATCAGACACTGCTCCTGGGTCTAAATAATTCTGAATAGGCCAGGCTTTTATCAAGCAGTAAGACAGTAACCTAAGCCTTTGTTAAAGCTCCCAATTTAAAAATGATGCTGTATGAGGGAAATGTCCCACAACTAAACATTCCATCTAAAAGAACAGCCATTGCTTTTTTAGCCGTCCCCCTCAAACGAATGTTCTCTGACTATAATGGAGGAAAATCAGGATTGCAGGGAGAAGGGCTTGAAAGACTCACCTTAGGGTGTTTATATAAAAGACAAGCATGGTGCCCGGAGTAGTGATGACTGGGCCAAGAGCGGCCCCTCTAGTCTGAGCCGTTTTCGATTGGACAATTGGATGAACTGTGTTTGTTTCTTCTGCAGGTTGAATTCCACTGACGGAGACAGTTATCAAAGACTTATTGACAATGCCTGAAAGAATAGCCACCCCCTGGCTATGGGGCAGAGTTTTAATCCTGGAGCTAAGTCCTTGGCTGTCCGAGGATTTCATTCTGAGAAGCTGCCAGGAGGCAGGTGGGACACGGGGAATAGTACCAGCTGGGGACTGACCTCTTTCTTGGGCACAGAATGTTTTATTCAGTGGTGAAAAAGTGCTGGGACACATGAATAAAGCCTTCAGATTCAGGGGGTGAGGGTGCCATTTAACTCTCCTCCTCTTCTTCACTCTGAACACAGCCAAAGGCATTTGGAACTTGGCTCACATTGATCATATCATAGGTGACAAAGGAATCTGGGCCACCCAAAATCAATGAATCCATAACAAGGCAAAACTGGCTGTTGGGACTTGTCTGCAAATTTGTGACATTGCCTGTTGGGTAAATATTCTTTGTATGAAAATACTCATATTAATATGTAAAATATTCCTTTCCCAGTGAAAAGGCTCATTATAAGACTATTCCTACTTGGAGAGTAAAAAAAATTGTCCTCCTGAGGTTCTGGGGTCTTAATGTGAGGATAAGATGCAATGTCTGATCCAACAATGTCTGGCTTCAATCCAGCCCAGGGTTCTGGGATCAAGGCCTGGGAAGGGAAGGAGGTCAGCAGGGATCTGGAGATAGGACGATAAACTAGGGTGGGGGAGGTGTGTGGGTGCAGTGGGTGGAAAGGTGGCCCCCAGAAGAATGTCCACGCCCTAACCTACAGAACCTGTGAATGTGATCTTATTTGGGAATAGAGTCTTTGCAGGTACTATTATGTTATGGTCTAATGAGATCATTCTGGATTTAGGGTGGGCCTCAATCCAATGATTGATAGATACCCTTATAAGAAAAAGGAGAGAAAGATTTTAGATGCGGAGACACTTAAGGAAGAAGGCCACGTGAAGATGGAGGCAGAGATGGGAGTGACACAGTTACAGCCAAGGAGACACCAGAAGCAGAAAGAGGCAAGAAGTATTCTCTTCTAGAACTTTCAGAGAGAGAGTGTGGTCTGACTGACACCTCAATTTCAGACTTCTGGCCTCCAGAACTATGAGAGAGTAAACTTTTGTTTTAAGCACTGGGTTAGTGGCAATAATTTTATAGCAGCCCTAGGAAATGAATTCAGTTGGGAAGATCTTGAAAGGAAGAGGCAGAAAGATAGATGAAAAGATCAGGTCAGGGACAGCCATGGAGGCTGAGGCAGCGAAAGGCAAAGGGCTGGTGTGAGAGCTCCTCTCTCCCTGTCTTAATCTGCTCAGGAGGCCATAATGAACTACCATATACTGGGTGGCTCAAATAACAGAAATTAAATTTCTCACAGTTCTGGAGGCTAGAAGTTGAAGATCAAAGTGGCACCAGGGTTGGGTTCTGGTGAGGACTTTCTTCCTGGCACGTAGTCAAGGCTTTCTCACTGTGTGTTTGCGTGGCAGAGAGCAAGAGGGAATTTTCCAGTGTCTCTTCTTGTAAGAGCACTAATCCCGTTGTGAGGATCCCACTCTCACGATATATATAAACCTGATTGTCTCCCAAAGTCCCTATCTCCAAACACCATCTCATTATGAGTTAGGACTTCCACATATGATTTTGAAGGAGACACATTTCAAATTATAGCACTCCCCTTTACTCCCCCACTGTGGGTCTTTCAGCATAGGGTTGACAATGTAGTAGCTGGAACTGGACAGAACTCTGCTGTGTGTAACAGGTAAAAATGCTGCTGATTGAAGGATATTTTAACCTGGAGGAGGGAGATTATAATGAGAATCAATGAGGAACACACTTGCCTTTGGTTTAACCAGGCTCTAAATAGATTAAGCCAACAGTTCGGATGATGGTGAAGTCAGATAAGGCAGTCACTCATCAGATCTGTGAAATAGGGGCTGACTGAGGTTATCTGTTCTGGTCCTTCCTTTTCTGGCGTTCTCCTCCCAGGAGGGGTTCCCCGACTCGTTACTTTTGTGTTATGGCTGAATTGTGTGCCTCCCTTCCCCTCTTTATGTTGAAATCCTAACCCCAAGTACCTCAGAATGTAACTAAATTTGGAGATAGTACCTTTAAAAAGGTGATTAAATTAAAAGAGGTCATTAGGGTTGGCTGTTACCCAAACTAACTGGTGTCCTTACAAGAAGAGGAGGTTAGGACACAGACACACACAGAAGAAAGATCCTGTGAATACACAGGGAGAAGATGACCAATTACAAGCCAAAGGGAAGGCTTCAGAAGAAACCAACCCTGTTGACACTTTGATCTTGAACTTCCAGCTTCTAGAACTGACTGAGGGAAAATAAATATCTGTTGTTGAATCCACTCAGGCTGTGATACTTTGTTACAGCAGCTCTAGCAAGTTAATATACCTTCTCCAAACCCAGTGCTTCTAGTAGAACACTCCTTGCTCTACAAACGAACTCCTGCTGCCCAGACCACCCCCACTCCAGTGCTGCTCAGTTTCCTCAGCTTGTTGGATCCACAAGAGACACATTGGAATCTCTGTTCACTCCCTTCTAACTGTGAGACCTTTAGCAAGTTACTGGATCTCTTCGAATCTTGGTTTCCTCGTATGTAAAACCATAGATAACGAACTCTCCTTGGGCACATGAATTAAATGAACTAAGATATGTAAAAGGATTTAATACAGCTGAGGCCCAAGCACTCTTGCACTTTCTCCAATTTTATCTACTGTAGGGAATATTTGCCATGCTTGCAGATCAGCACCGGGCAGCCTGTCTTTTTGGATGAAAAACCAAGATCTATGGGAGGTTGAAGTCTTCCATTGTATGTAGATGGATCTTCTAGCCATTTATCTTCTGGAAGTGAGGCAGGCAGTGTGACTGGTTCAGCCGGAATCTCAAGTGGTGTGGCAATGAGGGCCCAGTGACCTGGTAGGGATGTTCCCTGGTCCATCCCATTGGTGGTGTCTGAAACCCCGCCAGTCTTCCCATTCATTTCATATCGTGCCTTCCAATAACTTCTACCTTTAAATCTTTCTAATAAATTCCTTTTCTGCTCAAGTTAGACTTGCTCTCTGTTATTTGCCACAAAGTGCTGTCGCTGACACATCAGTGTTTATGTCCCTGCTTGCAGGCAGTTTCCCTACGCTCTGCTTCCTTTGGGCCTGTCTTCGATGGCAATCAGATTGG
The DNA here is from genome assembly GCF_014176215.1 of Rousettus aegyptiacus. Taxonomy (NCBI): domain Eukaryota; kingdom Metazoa; phylum Chordata; class Mammalia; order Chiroptera; family Pteropodidae; genus Rousettus; species Rousettus aegyptiacus. The sequence continues at coordinate 71,137,695 of NW_023416306.1, forward strand.
AAAGTTATCTAACACATTATTTCACACTAATGTGAGAGAGATTTGTATGAAGTAGTAATTTCCCCAAAGTCATTTGCATCTTGCAAGAGTAAGGAAACAGGTGACACAAAAAAGTTAGAATTTCTTTTAATGGTCAGTGGAAAATAGGGCAACATCCTCAGGGACAGTGGGAATAATGGGAAAAGGCCTCTAAAATATGGTGATTAGCTAGAGCCTAGGGTGAAGATCAACTGCCAAATAAAGAAGCTGTCATCTTTTCACATTTCCTGAAGGACTAGCTTTAAGGTCAACTCGCCGTGCTAGGTAAATCTCACCAGGGGTTTAAAATGGACTTTTAGCTCTTGTGATATTTACTCATATCAAAAGACAATTCTAGCTTTTTAGGCGAGATAGATTCCTGAGGTGCTTTTCAAATGCCAACCCATGCTGCCTCCGAGAAGGTTTTCTGATTCACAATCCTGCCAGCCAGGATCACAGTCTCTAAGTCATTGCTCTCTCTTTCCTCTCTGTGATTCCCCAAGTCCATCGATTAACAGACTTGCACAGATTCTCCCCCACTCTCCACTCTCACAGACCCTACTTGTTCATGCTTTTCCTTCTCCTGTCTCTGGTTCTGTCCACAGGCTCTTCAGGGATTCTTCAGCTTTGAGTGTCTTCTTCTCAATGATCCTATTCACTATTGCCAGATTACTAAAAAATACCCAAGGTCTCGCATGATCCACAAAATAGTAAGCCTGTGAGTCAAGGTCTTACTCAATCTGGGCCTGTCTTAGTTTTTCAGGAACAAGAGAAGAATTTTAATCAATTGTGGTTTTAGGCCTCCAAGATTCTAACAGATGTTGAGAAAGACTAGTGTCCTAGAAGAACAATAGGATTGAAAAAGCTGCCACTGAGGGGGGGCGGGGAGTGTTCTACTCCTAGATATGTGTCGAATAAGATCCAAATGATAACTTTTACAATAAAAAACTCAAGCCTTATGAAGAAATATTTTAATATGTTTTCTTCTTTAGATTTGTTAGCCATATGAGCACAATTATGTGTCTGGATGGCATCTGAGGGAGTAAGTAAGTGATGGTAAGCTACAGTTGAGGACGTGGAAAAGGAAGGGGTGGAGAAAACCAGGGTGGTGATCTCAAGATGGAAGCCAGATGAGAAGACTTTCTCCTTTCCAGCTCATGCTTAAATGGTAGAAACACACACACACACACACACACACACACACACACACACAGTCTCTTTACACACCAGCTCATCAATGCTCTTGGATTCCCAGAGCAATCATTTCACTTTTAGGTTGCCTTGTTCTTTGGACTTCAGTCTTTGTTGTTAGATGTTGCCCATTCCCCTAAGAAGTATAGCAGACCTGGGAGAGATGTGTTAACAGTCCTCTAACTAGTTGCTCATTTGGATATTCTCCCCTTTTCTCTTCTTCCTTTTATTTTATACTTTTTATTTCTTGTACAGTCCAACACCCTTCACAGTGTGCGATGATCCAAAGGTACTCTAATCTTTTGAGTGCACAGCATCACATAATGATCATGTTCGAATATGAGCCAAGGATGTCTTTGTCCAGAGACGCAAAGGTTAACCATCAGTTATTTAAGATATTCCAACACTGGCTTGGATTTGAAACTTTCCTTCATTGTTATATGCATCGGTCTTGGCACTCTTAAATTTTGCTGTGATTTAGGATTAGCCACATTGTAGAGAGACACAAAGATGCCATAAATAAATTGACAAAGCGTTTGTCGAAACAGATTTTCATAAAATAGTAAATTATTAGGTGTTAAAAATATAAATGTTGCAAACAGTGTGTTTTATATACTGTTTCTAAGAATAAAACTATGCCAAATCAGGGGGGAACAGGCATTGGTTAATCAGATTTTCCGACGGCCCCTCCCTTTAGCCCTTAGCGATGCTTACTGTTTTACAGGCAGTAACACAGTCACCAAAGGGAAGAGAATCTGAAGAGAAGTCTTGGAGAATATGCTAACATAAGGACTAATTATTGCCTTGTTAAACAGTGAGATAGGGTTATTGCACATTTAGGGGTATGGTAGTTACTATGCACTTCTAAAACAAGTTTTCAGAAACCAAGGATTTCCCAAATTTAAAAAGTAATTGAACAGGTAATTTATAGAAATTCAGTTTGATTATGAAGACAGATTTATGTAACAAAAAGGAAAAGGGATGAAGCTAAATGAGAAATAGAATAAAAATGACACTTACAGATTTTTTTTGGAAACTCCTTTAAAGGCAGCTATCCGCCAGACAATGCTACCAAATGGTCTGTGTATCTATTGTTTCACAGTTCTGGAGGCTAGAAGTCTGGAATCAAGATGTCAGCAGGGCCATGCTCTCTATAGACGCCCTAACAGGAAATTCTTCCAGCCTCCTAAAGCTTCTGATGGTTGCCAGCAGTCTTTGGCCTTCCTTGGCTTACAGTCCCATCACTCTGACCTCTGCCTCTGTGATCACATGGTGTTCTTACTGTGTGTCTGTTTCTGTCCACATTTCCCTTCCCTTATAAGAACATCAGTCATTGGACTAGGCCCACCTTAATCCAGTTATGCTTAATTACATCTGCAAAGACCCATTTTTAAATAAGATTAGAACTTTAACACCTCATTTCTAGTCCATGATGTAACCATGAAGAGAGCATGCCAGAAGTTCTTTGTTATTTGTATAAAGTTGGTATTAATAATAGTTACACACTCAAAATAAAACTACCCAGACTAAGATCGACTTCCAGCTGACAGCATGAAGAGTTCCACTGACCCATTACTCAGTGAAACTGATGAAAAAACTATTAAAAAAACAGCATTAAAACCTTCTGGAAATGGTTCTCAGGGGGAAAAAAGCAAGGGAAAAACTCTCTACTCAAGAAAATTTATGAAAATTTGGTAAGAAAAGTAAGAATCTGTGGTATTTGAATGAAGAGTGCTTCCTACTTCCCTACTCCAATTTCGACAGAGTGGAAACTCCACTCCAGACTTCTGCAACCAAGACACAGGGCTCCCTCGCCCCACAGTGCACAGAGGGCCTTTTCTCTGCCAAGTTGCAGGATGGCAGTGTTTCTCGTTCTGTCCATAGCTACCTGTTGCTAAGACTAAGTTCCAGATGAGTCTGGTTGAAAAGTAAGGCTCCTTTCTGCCATCCAGCACCCATTTCTGGAATGGAAGTTCTACCTTGGGCATTGCATGCTAAGACAGTGACCCTGGTCACTCTTGCCCCAGCTTGTGAGGTGGTGGTTCCATGCCATAAGATACAAGCTGAGAGGAGCTGTGGCTGCCTCTACTTCTCTACCAAATGCTCAGCTCTCAGAGTGAGCTTGTCAAGGAGAAATTGCCATTGTTCCCAGCCCCAGCTCCAGAGCCCTAGTTCAGATATTTTGCTAGAGAATGGAGTTGGGAAGAGGGGAAAAAGCAGGCCATATGAAAAAAAAAAAAACACAAAAAACATAGTTCTTATATTTTCTCAAAGGAATTGAATCTTTGCAACAATATTTGGAGAAAATGAAGCCGAATGATGCACTCAAAAACAGTGAAAGTTGTGTGAAAAGCAATTGGGAGAAGATTCGAGATACAGGCTAAACTGAAATGCTGCTAGTTTGCAGGCCAAAACTCAGAATAAGTCCTCATGGAGGAATTCTCTTGAGGTCAGAAAAAGTATCAAACACTGACCTCAGAAACTATTCCTTCAAAGGAGCCACATTTGATTGGATTAATTTGTAGAGCAATTTATGGGGATTGTTGAAAAGAGTAAAGCAACCAGCCAGCAATTAGTGGAGCTTAATGCTGGGGTATGGTCAGAGAAGGAGTAGCTGAGAACCCTAGCAAAACCATTGTCATCTAAGCATAATTATGATTATACCCAAAGCTGGGCCTCTTCGAGGAGAAATATCAGAGGCTTAATGCTATGGGAGGAGAAATAGACTTTTAAAAAATAAATAGAGTAAAGTAAAGTATGATGACAAATACCTTGCATCAAATAGAGAAAAACAATAAGGAGATAGAAGTTATTAAAAAAGACCAAATGGAAATTCTGGAGTTGAAAATACAATAACTGTAAATAAAAAATATATTAGAGGAGCTCTACACTAAAATTTGAACTGTAGAAGAAAGAGTAAATGAACTTGAAAATAAGTCAATAGAGACCATGCAAGCTGATGAACAGAGAAAAAGGTATACCAACATACACTCAGAAGTACCAGAAAGAAAGGAGAGAAAGGAACAGAAAAAATATTTAAAGAAACAATGGCTGAAAACTGCCCAAATTTATTGAGAAATATTGGTCTGTATTTTTCTTTTCTTGCAATGTCTTTGGTTTTGGTACTAGGGTAATGTTGGCCTCAAAAAATGCTTCTAGGTTCTGAAAGAGCCTGTAGAGAATTGGTATAATTTATTCCTTAAATATTTGGTAGAATTCATTAGTGAACTCATCTGAACCTAATGTTTTGTTTTAGGTTATTAATTATTGATTTAATTTCTTTAATAGATATAGGCCCATTAATATTGCTTTTTCTTGTATGAGTTTTGGCAGATTGTGTTTTTCAAGGAATTGGACCATTTCATCCAGGTTATTCACAGTATCTCCAAGTTTATTGAAAAACAATTAACCTACACATCTAGGAAGCTCAACAGACTAAAAAGTAAGATCAATGCAAAGAGATACATCATAGCAAAAATGTTGACAGTTAATGACAAGAGAAATATCTTGAAAGCAGCAAGAGAAAAATGACTTATTACTTACAAAGAAACTCTAATAAGATTTATAGCTGGCTTCTTAGGAGAAACAATAAAGACCAGAAAGCAGTAGAATGACATTCAAAATGCTCAATGAAAAACTGTAAACTCCGAATTCTATATCCAGCAAAGCTGTCTTTAAAAAATAGAGGTAAAATAGAGACTTTCCCAGATAAACAAAATCTAAAATAATTTTTTTTTTTTTTTTTTTTTTTTTTTTTTTTTTTTTTTTTTTTTTTTTTTGCTAGCAGATCTGCCTTTTGTAAGAAATACTAAAGGAATTTCTTCAGGCTGAAAATAAGTGACCCCAAACGGCAATTCAAATTCACATGAAAAAACAAATACCACAGGTAAATGCAACTATGTAATTATAAGAGATAGTATAAATACACATTTTCTATCCTCTTAACTTATTTAAAAACATTGGTATAAAATAATATGTATACAATGTATGTGGAGGCTTATAACATAAATATGTAAGATATATGTAATATATTTGCCAATCAGCACAAAAGAGGTGGGTTGGAGCAAATCTCTACTGGGCTAAGAAAATGACTATACATTATAAAGTAATAATTATAACAATGTACTGTTGGATTTGTAGCATTAATAGATCAAATATGTCAAAGATAATATGACAAAAAGGGAGGAAGATGAATATAGTTCCATACGCATAACGTTTCTATATATCAATGAACCGAAAGCCAATTCTAATAAGACAATATATATATGGTAAACCTTAGAGCAACCATTAAAAATCTAAAACAATATAGTGAAAAAATCAGCAAAAAAGTTAAAATGCGGGGGTACAAATGGCGTAGATGATAGAGGCTCTGTTCATTCCTCTGGCGACCAAATCAAAGTTGTGATGGAAACAAGGAGCAGCAGCAAGGAAAAATTGCTTGGGATCTAGGGGAACAAGCCATACAACTAGGAAGAAGTTCAAGAAAGCATCCTTCAATGGCAGAAGGTAGTATGAGTCGAGGATGCTTGGTCCTGAGCCGCTGAGTGAGACTGAGGCAGAGGCTGCGGCAGAAGCTTCTTAAAGGGCTTGCGACTGTGAGTGGATTTTCCCAGTGACGGACCTGGTCACTCTGAGCACTAGTGACAATTCGACTGCACACAGGAGGCACCAGGTACTTACAGGGAGACATTGTCCGAGTGAGGGCCGAGGTGATACCCACTCTGTACAAAAGTGCCAGCAGTATCCGTTGTTCCCTGTTGAGCCCTCCCCCCTCCCACTGTGTGGACACAGCGCCACTACAGCCACGACATCATTAAACTGGATAACAAAGGTCACTGTGCCCAGGGGATTCCCTGAAACCCCACCTCTCCCAACTCATGGCCCCCTCCCAAACCACATTCAGGTGTATCCTTAGTGAGTCAGGTGCTCCTTGCTGAGACTGATACTGGAAGCAGCCTTGGTTTCTGGTGTGGCCTTTTGAGGCAACTATAAGCATAGCATCTGAGATTGCTTGCTCAATCTTAACAGGTGGCCCCGGAGGGGCACAGGCTGGAGCTAAACTTGGCCTGCAGCTGAACCCCTCTCAGGACTATGCCATTGGACACGTACTTCACAAATCCACACTAATAAGATTGGGAGACTTAGGAGCTTTGCTTAGTACATAGAAACAGACATGGAAAGGCAGCCAAAATGGGAAGACAAAGAACCAGAAACCATATGAGAGAACAGAACAGAGATCTAGATATAATGGAGTCAAGTAATCTAACAGATGCAGAGTTCAAAATACTGGTTACAAAGATACTTAATGAACTTTTGGGAAATGTAGATAGATTCAGCGAGAACTTCAACAAAGAGATAAAAAACATAAAAATTGTAAATGGAAATTGTAAAAGGGAACCAGTCTGAAACGAAGAACACATTATCTGAGATAAGAAGTATATTAAATGGAAAAAATAAAGCAACTGAAGAAGGGAATCAAATGAGCTGTATAGAGGATAGGAAAGCCAAGGATGATTAATCACAATGGCAAGAAAAAAGTAGCCAAGACTATAATAATAATTTAAAAACCCTATGGGACACTATTAAAGATAAAAATATCTGGGTCATAGGGGTAACTGAAGAGGGAGAACAAGAAGTTGAATATATATTTGAAAAACTGATGATGAAAAACTTCCCTAACCTGGTGAAGGAAATGGAGATAAAATCCCAGGAAGCTCAGAGAATTTCAAAAACCAGGAACCCAAATAGGCCCACACCAAGACACATCATAATTAAAATGCCAAAGGTTAAATACAAAGAGAGAATCTTAAAAGCATCATTAGAAAAGCAGATAGTTACCTATAAGGGAGCACCTCTAAGATTGGCAGCTGATTTCTCAGAAGAAACTATGTAAGACAGAAGGGCTTGGCATAAAATACCTGATGTGATAAAGACTCTGGATATACAACCAAGAATACTTTATATAGGAAAGCTACCATTTAGTTGAAGGACAGATAAAGAGCTTCTCATAAAAAAATAAGCTAAAGGAATTTATCACCACGAAGCCAGTATTACGGGAAATGTTGGAGGGACTTCTTAGAAAGAAAAAGCATGTGTCAAAAACAGGAATAAAAAATGGTAACAACTACATTCCTATTAATAAGTATGAAATGGAAAAGAATGAAGTGCTCTGACCAAAAGATAGGGTGGCTAAATAGATAAGAAAACAAGACCCCTACTTATTGCCTACCAGAGACTCAGTTCAGATTAAAAGACACATACAGACTAAAAGGAAGGAGATGGAAAAAGATTTTGCCTTGATGGACCTAGAAGGTATTTAAGTCAGACATAAAAAGATAAATACCATATGATTTCACTTATATACGGAATCTAAGGAACAAAAAGAACAAACTAATCAAAAACACACTCATTAATATGGTGGACAATTTGGTGATGAACAGAGGTTTAGGGGGTCTGAGGGTCTGGGAGAATGGGGTGAAAGGTTAAAGAAGTACAAATTAGGAGTTGATGGATAGTCACGGTGATGGGGAATGCAGTTAGCATTAATATGTCGGCTAGGTGGAGGGCCAGGGGAAGGAGGGAGCAATTGAGGGGATCATTTTGTGAAATATATAGATGTCTAACCAATGTATGTGTACTTGTAATTAATTAAAATAAGTTAATTAATTAAAAAAATAAAAGACAGAAATATTACAAGATATGTTCTTTAATTACAATGTGATAAAAGTAGGAATCAATAGTAGGAAACAGCTTGCAATGCTCATAAATAAGTAGAAATTAAAAATAATACTGCTAAATAGCCAATGGGTTAAAGAATAAATCAAAAGAGAAATCATAAAAGAGCCTGAGATGAATGAAAATTACAACACAACATATGAAAATTTTTGAGATGCAGCTAAAGCAGTGCTTAGAGAGAACTTTATAGCTATAAATGCCTATATTGAAAAAGAAGAAAGATCGTAAGTCAATTATATAAATTTTCACCATAAGACACTGAAAAAAAAGAGGAAATCTGAAGAAAGAAAATAATAAAGATTAGAGCATAACTTACTGAAATATAATATCAAAAAAATTATTGAAACCAAAAGCTGGTTCTTTGAAAAGATTAACAAAATTGATAAATCTTTAGCTAAATTGACCACAATAAAAAGAGAAAGATTATGAACTCAGACATTAAAGAGGATGCATTACTACTGATTTTATAGAATAAGAAGCATTTTAAAGGAATACTATAAAGTACTCTACTCCAGTGAATTAAATAGATGAAATAGACGAATTCCTAGAAAGACACAAACTAATAAAACTAATTCAAGAAAAAAATAGACAATCTGAATAGACTTGTGCCAAGTGAAGGAATTGAATTATTATTATTATTATTATTTTAGTAGTAGTAGTAGTAATAATAATAATAACTATTAACAAAGAAAAGCACATGCTCAGATATCTTCATTACTGAATTCTATTAATACTATTTCAAAAATAGAAGAGGAGGAAATGCTTCTTAATTTATTTCATGAAGCCAAGATTAACATGATGTCAAAACCAGGCAGAGGCATCACAAGAAAACATCAATATATACTAATACTTTTTATGAATATGTACACAAAAATCCTCAACAAAATGTTAATAAACCAAATCCAGCAATGTGTAGAAAGACTTATATACACTGACAAAGTGAGATTTATCTCAGAGATGCAAGTTTGTTTAACATTCAGTAACCAATTAATGTAAAACATTGTTACCTATAAAACAAAAACAAATATCACATGATTATCTGATAGATGCAGAACAAGCATTTGACAAAAAGAAAACTGAATAAACTAGAAATAGAAAGAAACTTCCTCAAAATGATAAAGGGCATCTACAAAAGATCCACAGCTAACATCATACTTACTGGTGAAAAACTAGAGGCTTTCTCATCAAGATCAGGAACAAGACAATGATGTCTGCTTTTTATTCAACACTGTACTTGAACTTCTAGCAGGGTAATTATGCAAGAGTAAGTAAAAAAAAAAAAGGCATACAGTTTGGAAAGGAAGAAATTAAACTATCTCTACTTACAGACAACATGATCTAGCACATAGAAAAACATAAGGAATCCACTAAAAATCTATTAGAATTAACAGACAAATTTAGTAAGGTTGCAGGATACAAGAACAATATACAGTAATAAATTAAATTTCTATACACTTGGGATAAACAACCCAAAAACAAAATTAAGAAACAATTCCATTTATAATAGCATCAAAAATAAAATAAAATATTTAGGAATAAATCTGCCCCCAAAAAGTGCATAACTCATCCTCTGAAAACTACAAAACATTATTGAAAGGAATTAAAGATGATCTAAATAATTGGAAAAACATTCCATGCACATAGATCACAAGGTTTGACATTGTTAAGGTGGCAATACTCTCCAAACTGGTCTATAGGTCTATAGATTAAATGTAATCTCTAGCAAAGCCCCAGCTGGCTTCCTTGCAGAAATTGATGAGCTGGTTCTAAAATTCATATTGAATTTCTAGGACCCAGAAAAGCCAGACAAAATCTTGAAAAAGAAAAAATAAAGAAGGGCTCAAACTTCCTTGTTTCAAAATTTACTATAGAGGAATGTTAATTAAAACAGTGTGATACTGGCCTAAGGATAAACAAGTAGATAAATGGAATAGAACTGAAATTCCAGAAATAAATTCATATGTCCGTAGTCAACTGATTTTTAACAAGGGTGTCAAGACCATTCAATAGGAAAAAATAGCCTTTTCAACAAATGGTGCTAGGACAATTGAATTGCCATTTGCAAAAGCTTGAGAATGGATCTTTACCTCACACCATATACAAAAAGTAACTCAATACGGATCAAAGACCTGAATGTAAGGCCAAAACTATAAAACACCTAGAAGAAAACACAGAAGTATGACCTCGGATTTGGCAAAAGACCCTTAAATATGATACCAGAAATGAAGGAAAAAATAGATAAATTAGACTTCATCAAATTATAAATTTATGTGCTTCCAAAGACAATATGTAGAAAGCACAAAGTGGGAGAAATATTTTAAAATTATGTATCTGATAAGGAATTTATGACCTGATTACATAAAGAACTCTTACAACTCAATAATAATAAGCCAAATAGCCCAATCTAAAAAAAAAAAAAAAGCAAAAGATCTGAATAGACAGTTCTTCAGAGAAGATATATAAATGGTCAATAGCACATGAAAAGATGCTTGATATTGTTAGTTATCAGGAAAATGCAAAACATAACAAGATACCACTTTATACCTATCAGGTTGGCTATAATCAAAATGCAAGTTAATTGCAAGTGTTGGTAAGGGTGTGGAGAAATTGAAACCTTTATGTACTGCTGTAGAATGTAAAATAGTGCAGCCAATTTGGAAAACAGTCTGGTAGTTCTGCAGAGGACTAAACACAAAGTTACCATATAACCTAGCAATCCTACATGAAAGAGAAAGAAAAACATATATCCACACAAAAGTTTGTACATGAATGTTTATAGCAGTATTATTCATAATTGTCCAAAGGGGAAAACAGCCTATATGTCCATCAATGACAAATGGATAAACAAAATGTGTATAACAATGCACTGGAATATTATTCAGCCATAAAAAGGAATAAAGTACTGATATATACTACAACATAGATGAATCTTGAAAACAGTGCTCTAAATGAAAACCAGTCACAAAAGGTGATATATGATTCCATCTATATGAAATGTCCAAAATAAGGAAATCTAAGGGACAGAAAGTAAATTAGTGATTGCCTAGAGATGGAGAAGTAGGGGCTGGCAATAGAGGTGACAGCTAAAGGGTACCAGGTTTCTTTTGGAGGTGATGAAAATATTCTAAAATTGACTCTGGTGATTGTTGCACATATTTGTGACTTACTAAAAACCATTGAATTTTAAACTTTAAATGGTATTGTATATGAACTTTACAATAGTTCACAGTAAGCTGTTAAAAAACAACAAGACAACAGCAACTAAGTACCCAAAATGAGAAGCCCGGCACCAGAACTCCACAATTTAATGCACCTCACACAATAAGGGCAAGACCAATGCAGGGCGACCATCTGTGAAATCACTATAAACTGCTTGAGTGAGGGGAGGAGTCTGTATTAATGTTATTCTTAATCTAGTGTGTGCAAATGCTTCGGACAGTCCCACCTATCTTCTCTTTGTTTTCCTTCAAATTATTCTTCCTCTACTTAGGTCCTTAAAACCAGAAGCCGAAGATCAATGGGATTGGAATAGCCATGGTTCTGAGGCTTGGGGAAAAAAGAACCATTCTGTTTCTCATCTGTCTGGCTGAAGCATGTTCTGAGCAAAGACCTGGTGGTAGTGATGGAGACTCTGGTCAGGCAAAGAACAGGAGAGTCATCTTGAGTCCTTTCCCATTACTCTCAACTCTCCCGTAATTTATAAGTTTCACAGTTTATCTATAGTTTTAAAACCCTTTCTTTTTTTCTGTTTTATTTTTTCTTTATATATGTACATTTATGTTATAATAGGGCCTGATTTTCTACACTAGGCTTTTATGTGCTTCTCATTCAAACTCAAAAAGCTCCACTTAATGTAATAAATAAATATCCAGCCATTATTGTACTAAATAGTTCACAAACCACAAACACAGTTGGACACAAACACACATCCTGTTCTCCCTGCTCAAGTCCACCAGCACATCCCCTTCTTTAATCTGATTAGGGAGTTTGAGAACAAATCACTGGGCTTTGCAGACAATGAGTCTGCATTTCACCATTTTGAGTATAAAGAAGTTTGCAGTAAGAGTGTTAACCTGTCTCATTGCTCCGTCCTCTGGAAGCAATGCATGCAGGACCTGGGGTCTGGGTCTGGATGTGCCACTGACTCATTTGCAGGCTAATTCCATTTGGTGCGTTTTCAATGCTCTAAGCAATATTCCCTTCTTACACCCACTTGTGCTGTGGGAGACTTGGAGGCAAAAGCCCACCTGAGTCTATCATGTGAGTTACTCTCCGCCAGGAACACCTTACTTCTTATTTCTGATGCTGAACTCGTTTTGGCTTCTACTTTTTGGCGTATATTGTGCTCCTTCCTCATCTTAATGGATGGAGCTACTATATCTATAAAATTAGTCACTATAAAAAAGAGCCACTATAAAATTAGTCCACACCACTAATTTTCCTACTTTTTTACTTGAGAGAGAAATAAACTTTTATCTGGTTTAAGCTTCCATATTTGGGAGGCTCATTTGATATTCAGTTTAACCTTTATCCTAACTGTCAAGTGTATCTATACATAAATAATGCTTGGGCTCATGCTGATAACCACAAGTAAGGCTATTCATCTGGCTAAATTTCAGGGGTTCTGTTACCAAAGGGAGAAGGGGAAAATGGATATTAAAATACATATAATACGTATATATCTAAGTATACATATACTTAGATATATAAACATGTATATAAGTATGTATACCTGTTTAAAATGTAAAAGAACTGCAAGTCCTATTGACCAGATTGACAGGATTTCCCAGGGCCGCTTCCTTGACTTGTCAGAGGTCCTCAAAGAGGACCTTAGCATTGAGTCTTCTCTGCTCACCGCGGAGCAGGAATTTGAAGGGATTCAGGGAGAGGCTAGAAAGCTTCCTTGAAACGAGGCTGAGTGCAGATTCTTTAGCAGCTGTGTGAACCACTGTAGCTGCCGACGGCCCTCAGAATACTGACTGCTGGGCATAGCTGTCCCCAATAGTGGCCAGAGTGAGACATGTCGTTCTCCTCTGTACCACTGACCAGTCCCTCCCCTTAATTCTTCATATGCAGCAGAGAGCAGTCCTGATACTTTTGGGTGAGAATTTGCTAAAGTTTGAGGAAAGTGAGATGAAATACACCAAACTGGAGGAGAGCCTACAGTGAACACACAGGCCCAGACCCTTCTATAATTCTTTAGCATCTCTATACTTCAAATTCTACAAAATAAAGTTAAGAACCTGGGGAAGAGGAAATACATAATGTCATCTCTAAGATCCACTTCTTGAGCCCCTATTCCTTGTACTGCAATATCCCTCTTCCCAGGGCAGTGACATCTATTTCTTACAGAACCACCCACGGGGTATGGTATTCAACCATGGTCCCAATAAGAATTACACAATCATCAGAACATTCGCCAAAGTCTGGACTACTGACCGTAAGTACCCTTGGTCCAGCCAAGTAGGGCTAAAACAATTTCAGTCCTGCTTTTATTCAGTCTCATCTCATCAACTATTCAATCTCAAACGTAGTCATTAAAAAAGTGGCTTCCTTTCTTTCCACAGGACTCAGATTTAGTCCACAGAGCTTGGCTGGCAAACCAGACTCCAACATTGTTCCTTGATTTCTCCATCCCTCTGGATGCAGGCTCTTTATCAATCACGATGTGTTTGACAGCAAGTCAAGCCTCTTTGCAGTCAAGATTTTAAGTTAGGCACTATTCCTGGGGAAAGAGGGAGGTTAGGAGGTCAGATGTACAGTGGCCCTGTTTTAGACATTCTCATTCTGCGAGTGGTTTTCTGACAGTTCTGCTGCCTTGTTTATGGTGATAATTTCCCCTACAATAGGACTTAATGTGCAGAGGTGATGGCATTTAGGGAGAGATATGTGTCCTTCTGGACCTAGAAACTTGTACAACCCAGAGCATCTTCTTGAAACTATTTCTGCTTTCTAAAGCAATAACTTCCCAACCCAATTCATTAAAAACTTGTGAGATTACCTCTGTGAATTCTATAAATAGAAAGAATATTTTAGTTTAAAAAAGACAGCCTTGGGTTGTGCCTAATTTCATGTGGGGTTTTGTCCTTGTTTTTATGACAGGGTTCATCAATCAGAAATGTAAAAATAAGTGATATGAATGTTCATCAAGGGCTTTTCTGCTAGTAGCAGCCTACAAGGAAATCCTCAGCACATCTGAAACTCCCTGGTCTCCTATCATGGGAATCTCCCATGTTTGTTTTATGTGAAGTGAGAACAGACATTGAACTTCATAAACTCTTTACATATTTGAAATCATAACTTCTATTCTATTTGGCAGTGCATGTTTATATAATGTGCTCTTTTCTCCTATACCATTTATTATTCATGAGAATCACTGCTATCTGACCTTAGAAGCTCTTTAGCTGGAATCTCAATTGTGGGAAAACAGTGGAAGAATGTTCTTTTCCTTGGTGGTGGTGATGCTTTCGGATGAAAGAAATGGTAAAAGGAAAGTTGAAAGGAAAGAGACTGTGGGGCCTAGGTTGGGGATTCTTTTCTGTCTTTAGCTGAAAATGTCACTGCCCCAAGCAACAGAAGAGGAAGCCTCAGGGGAGCCCATGGAGTGATACCCAGCAGGGAGACACAGTTCTTACTCCCTGGAGCCCTCTGCTTCCAGGTCCTGGAAAAAAAGATGGGAGTTATCTCTCCTTGGGTATCTTTGTTGTTGAAAAATCAACAAGAAAACAAGCAGAAAAGGACAGAGGATAATAAACAGGCATCCATGATTCAACCATACTAAATGAACGAATGTTAACATTTGGATATATTTATGTCTAATCTTTTTTCTAAAAAATATAACATTATAGATATTTTAGAGTCTATGAAGTTCTTCCTCCCAGTTCTTTTCCCCTCCCTCACCACTAGCAATTCCTATGGTGTCATTACAGCCCAGGTATCAGAACATTTTATATATTTATGCGTCTATACGTAATAAAGAGATTTTTTTAAATTATCACATAAACGGCATTGAATTGTATTAACTTTCTGAAGCTAGCTTCTTCACTCTAAATTGTTTTTTAGATCCATCCATGTTGAGACATATAGATCTAGTCATTCATTTTGTCTGCTGTATAGTATTCCTTCGTATAGCTACATTAACTAATTTATCTATGTCTCTACTAATGGACATTTGGGATGTTTTCTTTCTTTTCCTGTTGCAAATAGTATACTTGTGCTATGATTCCCAGAATTGGAATTCTGGGAATCATAGCACAAGTATACTAGGTTACAGAGTTATTGATCAGAGTAGCAAGAGATGCTGAAAGTGTATAGTGGGTCAGCTAAGATATAATCTCATTACTCTTTTATGTAAAGTCTAAAGTGGATGCTCCTGATTGGTAAGTCA
Organism: Rousettus aegyptiacus; assembly: GCF_014176215.1. Taxonomy (NCBI): domain Eukaryota; kingdom Metazoa; phylum Chordata; class Mammalia; order Chiroptera; family Pteropodidae; genus Rousettus; species Rousettus aegyptiacus. Next base: position 71,153,026 of record NW_023416306.1, read on the forward strand.
CTGTCCTCCTAGTGGGTTTGGGGGACTAAGCTCCTTCTCTTTCTCTTTCCCAGAGCCATGCTCACCCACATCCAGCTGGTAGATAAGAAAAGAGTGAAGGCACACCCTTCTTAAGCACCTCAGCTTGCAAATGGCACACATCACTTGGTCACATGTCCCCAACTTAGATGCCAGGAGACTCTTTCCCAATCCATCTAACATATCAAACATACTAACATATCAAAATGTTGAAGAAAATATAAGAAAACAGAAACTCTCATACATGATGCTAGAAATGTAAATTAATACAAAACTTTGGAAAGCAGATGTTTAGTGAAGGTTTGGGTTATGGAGAGAGATTCAATTCCTACATAGGAAACAAAAGTCTTATAAATGGAGATTAGACACACCCACCCAAACTCCTTCCCTCTCCTACTGTCATTCTTGCTGTATGCCTTATTAATTATACTTCCTGCAGTCCATTTCTTCTCCTCAGCTTCCCTGAGGAGATAATTAAGATAACTTGGCTATTCCTTGAAAGTTGTGAAAGAAAAAAATTTCAGGGAAGAATAAAGAATGAGATAAAGATAAAAGCGAGCGAGAGAGAATAAATACAGAAGAGAGAAAAAAGAGGGAGGAGAGAAGTAAGGACCAGAAAGGAGAGGACCTGGGAGAAGATTGGAGGGCAGTAGATGTTGGGGCCAGGAGATGGTTTGGGTTGAGACTCTTAACTATTTTTATGCTATGGATCCCCCTCAACCATTAGAGTAAATTTCTGGACCCTTCTCAGAAAAAAGGAAAAAAAAAAGCATAAAATGAAATACATAGAATTATAAAGAAAACTAATTACATTAAAATACAGTTATGAAAATTTAAACAATTTGTCAAGTAGTAGTGTGTATGCTTCTTTATTCATGTTTTAAATGACAAGACCTAGTGGTGGCCACAAACTGTCACAGGCACATATTCTTCTTTCTAAATATAAGTGTGGCTTTAATTGCTGTAATGTGAAGAAGTGATGAGCATATCTAATATAAAGATATCCATGATTCTACTCGTGACAAAATTGCAAGTACTGCTAATACTGTGGTGGTTAGTTTCTCCTTTCATAGAAGGAAATGCTACATTTCAGTTAGAGGTTAGTGAAAATAAAGATTTTCTTTCTCTCTTTCTCTCTCTCTATCTTCTTCCCTCCCTCCCTTTCTCTCTTTCCACATCCAAGTCTGAATTCTGGTTTTGGACACCAAGTTAAGAATTTCTGCTCTGGGCAGAGGATGGAGAAGCTGTTTCCATGAGACACTTTGAAACATGAAATGTAGACCGTGGTATTTCAAGGCACAAGGTATGGCCCAGAGTCGGACAGAGGGCCATGCCTCTTTCTTCACAGGACTCCACTCTAATGTGGAGAACAGTGGCTTTAGGAAGGCCAACAGTAGCCTTGTCACAATGGGCGCCTCACTGTGGCTCCTCATGTGGCTCCTCCAAATGAAGTTTACACGGGGCAGGGGCAACATGATGGTCAATGTCCAAGGCTGGGGGAAGAAGAGGGGAGTGGCTTGACTCTCTTGCAGCACCTGGCACCACCAGGCACCTGCTGCTCCCCTTGTGGATGGGAGCTGTTGAGTCCTGTCAAATAGCCCCAAGTCAAATTTGTGAGAGCTTTCTCACAAATACAGCTAGGGATGTTAACCAAACTTTCATGCTCAATGAAATCAGTCTAATTCAGGATTGTCCTGTCCTTATCTTCTCTCTGAGGTTGATGCTAATCTCTGGGAGTTCACACAGGTCCTTGGAGGTCATTGGTTTGAAGGGGTCTCTGCATCTTGGTCTCGATCTATCTTAGTCCTGCCCCAAGACAAAATGCAACCCGTCTGGTCCTTGGTGGTTCTGAAGATGCATGAAGATGCATCTGATCCCTGGCTCCAGAAACCCCTTGTCCTGGATGCAGGTATTTTGTCCATCTGTTTGTCTTTCTCTTTGATCACCCTTCAGCCCTCTTCATGGGCTCAGGAAATACTCCAGTACTTTCACATGGGGGAAATTGTGGGTTTTTCTGGTCCTTTAGTACTGGGACCCCATACATGTCACATGAGCTTTACTCGTACATCACATTGATGGAGCAGAGGCTTCTCTGTGGGGTCTGATGACTCTGCTTGACAAACAGTGTTCAGACAAACCCCACATTAATATCTTTGAACTTGAAGAAGGAGTCTATCATTTCTCCTTCTCTTGGACTAAGCTAGTAAACAGTAAGGGCAAGCTGAGACACCACACACATGAATCACTTTCATGCCTCTTGCTTCCCCATTACTCTCTCCCCAGTACAGACTGTACTTATCCAGTCTCCCTGGAGTAGGGCATGTGCCCTCTGTCTACTTCTCTTTTCAGTCTTTTATGACACAAACTTCTTACTTTCATGTTTTGGGAAGGGGTGGCCTTTTGAAATTTAACCCTCCACATGTCTTCTCTCAAAATTATCAACTTTTATAACGTAGGACCCAGGCTTTTAAGGCCATTGATTCTGAGTTTCAAGAGCCTATTTAGAACTGAAAATCTAAAACTTTGATTCTTTGGTCTCTACACTGGGCTTTGTTCATGCAGCCATGAGTAAAGCAGGTAGGTGGCTAAAGACAGAAAGGGTCCAGGGTAACTTCTGTGTGAGGAAGTTATTTAGTATCTCAGGATATCATAGCAATATCCTGAGCTGTCTGAGTTCTGGACATTCATGGACATGTAAACATTCTAACATTAGTCACATTTTCTGCCCCAGAAACAACACTATTTTTTTCCCCTTATAGCGCGAACATATTTTAAAGTCCAATTTTTATTTTATCACATATCAATCTCTTAGGAAACAGAGGAAAAAGAGAAGGCATCTGATAATGACAATGAGACATCCGTTTTGGTCTGTTTAGAGATACAATAGAGTGTTTACAGGAAAATAAAAAAAAAGAAGGAGGAGGAGCAGGAGGAGGAGAAGGAGCAAGAAGAGACAAAATAAGATAAAGGCTCAACCAGGCTCTGGCTGGTAAATACTCAGCAGTGATGGAAAGATGGGCAGCTAGGTTCTGGGAGTTTCAACAGTGAGGAGCGTTGCCTCCAGCCCCCAACTGAAAACGTCACAGTGTGGGCTGTATGAGTTCTGGATTGCCTCATGTAATCAGGGCTGTGGGCGAACGGTGGTGGTGTGCACTCACATGAATTTCTTCCTATGCAGAGTGCCAGCTAGAAAGCTTTCTTGGTGGGAACAAACTATGAGAGTGTGGATGGAGCTCCAACAGCACACGGGCATCAGGCACCAACAACTTCTCAGCGTTCTGAACTATGGGTGAAGTGAGCAAGGCCCCAGCCTCAGCAGAAAGCAATGGATGAAGTCCCAATCAATGCTCTTATAGTTTCAAAACTGATCAAATGACTTGAATCCTGCTTTGAATGGATGTCCTGCATCTCAGTAAGCCAACCAAATAACCTCAGCTGGAGGGGACGAGAGGCCCGGGGACAATAAACAAGCACATGGCTGAGGGCGCGTGACCTTCTGCATCTTGGTTTCCTCCCCACCTGTGCGTTATTAAATTTATTTTCTCCTATGAGGCAGGACTCTTGGGAAGTTTCTGTTCTCACAGTATTACCCCAGAGAGCAGATGTGTCATAGAAATAAGGGCATGGGAGCCATGGGACGGGGCCTCTGTTTTCTCATCGGTGAGTGGGGACTGCTGCTATTACTTAATCTCACAGGTGAGGTGGGACTAAGTGAGCCAATACATAAAAGTGCCTCAAGGGGACAGCACTAAACTGAGCGCTCCTCTCTGTATCTCAAGCAAATCCAAAGCCATGGGCTGTAGCCAGCAGCGGGGAAGCTACTTAAGATTTCATGGAGAAAAAGGGGATGTGGGTAAGTCATACGCCAAAGGGAAAATCCTGGTTAGCCACTTTTTTCCTCTCCCCAAAGTTTCCGTCAGGCAGCCCCTGGTGGGAGCTTCACTTCAACCATGCTGGCCTATCTGGAATGTTACTATCGTGACAGTTTTAGTTTGTGATAATAATAGAAAGTCTTAGCAATAGCATTTTAAAATGAGGCAAGGGTTGTTCAAAGGAAACCTGGCAACACTAAATTAAGTTCACCCAAGGCCCATATTTGGCAATTCTGCTTCTACTTGCCTATGGGTTGTGAGGGTCATGTACCCCAACTGTGGAGTTCATCACCACTCGGCCTGGGGGAGTGAAAGAGAAAATGTGAGAGATGCTGGTCGTGGAGCAAAAGGCTAGGTGTACAGCCAGCAAGGAGGAAGCCTCTTAAAGCAGTTCTGAATGAAAAGGCAGAAGCAACATATCTAGAGGCTAGCTGCTCAGAGTGGGGCTGGGCCACATGGATGTTGGCCGGTTGCTTGTCATTAGTGCAGACTCTGCCTGCTGACCAGATCTTCCAAATCCTCACATGTATTCACAAGACACCCAGGTGAGCACATTAAAGTTGGAGAAGCATCATCTATGGCATATAGAGTAACAGCGTGCTCTTCCTACAGCCGCCAAAAACAGAAGATCTCACAGCAACATCTGAAACGTTTGGCTTTGGGGAAGGGGAATGGGAGAGGAAAATGGGGAGGAAGGTTAATAAACAAAGTAAATTAAAACTAAGGTGGGAACTACACAAAGGCAGAGAATGTGTTTTCCAGGAGAAAGAAGGTTAATGCAGACAGCTATTGTACAATTGTTGAAGACGTGGTTAAATTTCTCCTCCTCCCTCACGATCCTCAAGGCCCAGAGTGAATCTGTGATGTGAGGACAAGCCTGAGTTCAGGGTCTCAGTATCCTATAGCCCTTTCAACACACTGCTTTGCTGAAGTTGGGTCGCTGTGCCAGACCTGTATAAAGACTTGCATACCCTATGTTTGCTGCCGCGTCCACTAAGTCCCAGAGCTCACACACAGAGTCAAGTGGGAAAGAAGGAGGAGCACTTAAGACAGAGCATTTGCTAGGCACAAACACAAGAAGGGACGCCTTTTCCATCTAGTGTTAATTCGCAGTCTAAGCAAAATATCGGAGACTGTAAAGGGCAAAACAGATGAGTATGACGCTGAAAATAATTTTGCCTTCAGTGTCTCAGGACTTGGTGTGTAGTCTTCCTGTTGTCTTAAATAGTTGCTTCCAAGCCCTGTATTAAGATCTGGGAAGGGGCTCTTAATAACAGAAGCATGGTTTTAGAACAAGCATCAGGGAAGGGAGGTGGCAATGGGGAGAAGGGAGATACCCAGACCACTCCAACAGCACCCAGAGAATGAATTCCTCATTTATGGACCTGGAAATGGGACATTTTGTCATTCTTATTTTGCTTTCTCCTGTGTGTTTTTTTTTTTTCAAATCTTTGAACACTGGGAATAATTTAAACACAGACTCTGAACTCTTCAGCTCAAAGTCAGAAAAACTCTGGACTGAGAATATATTACCATTGACAAGTATCCTTACAAAATGCTTCATGATGGAAATGTCACTAAAGCAACTATGCAAAATCCAGTCCCACCTGCCACCCTTCATTTGCATCCTCAGTGACAAAACGCCATGGTGGTGACAAGTGAGACAGGGTTATTGCAAACAGGAAAGGAGAAAATAAAGGAAATGAATACTGATCCAGGGGACAGGGTGGAAGAACACAGACCCCCGCTGGCAGCAGAGAAGGGATGTTTGGGGACCTATTCCCTTGCAGAGAAAACCAGAGGCCTGGGGACATTATGAGGATTCTTTTCACTTTGCTTTTCTTATCAGCAGAAGACCACGAAAACCCTTTTACAGAAATCAGTGAGGTCCTCCTTGTCCCTGAATATTATTATTCCTGTTTTATAGGTGGGTTAACACCTAAGGGTATACAATGAATGAGTGATGGAGCCACCCACATAAACCATAAGTCCTGTTTCTCCAAACCCAGTAGAACATGGGTTGTAGTAAAAAGTTTCTAAAAATGGAAGTAAATTATATATATATATAATATATATTTTATATATATAAATATAAAATATATAAATTATATTTTATATTTATATAAAAATTCATATATATAATATATATTATATATAATATATATATAATACATATATATATATATATAAAATTCAGTAGTCTTTAGAATTCTGTACTTGGTAGGTTTTCATCTGTAAGAGGCACAGAGTATCTTTCCTGCTTATCTTGTAGAGTTTCTGAGAGGGTTAAAAGAGGTAAAAGGGATGTACAAATACCTTTTAAATTCTACCACTGGCTGTAAGCATAAAATATCAGCTCCAATAAAGGATGTGCTTTATGTTGTGCTAATTCTACTCACCCAAAACCCTTTGGGGACAAGAACTTCACTTCAAATGGCTCCACTGCCAACAGCTGTCATTCTCCGCAGCCCTTCGTTTTGGTCCGGGTCTTTCATTACCCAATGCAACTGCCATGAACCTTTTTATTTAGCCAGGTTCCCCACTGCAGGCCTGAGAGCCTCTTCCCTGGGAGGCAAAGTTTTCACAGTCCTTGAAATTGTACTCCTCCTTCCCCCTTCTGTAAAGCCAAATTCATTTAATTGAAGAAACTGTCCTTTATTGTGAGGTTTTCTCCTCTTTTTGGCATAAAATGACATTCTAACATTTGATTTTAAATTGATGGTGCCAGTGGATGATAGTTTTTTTTTTCTCTTTAATGTATTTACTCAAAAAAACTATAAGTTGGCCACTTTATACAGGTTCTCCAGTTTTTTTTTGTTTTGTATTGTTTTATTTTTTAAAATTTTTATCGGTCCATGAAATTCCTCAGTTTGGGAATCATTGCTAAATGCTGATTGCTGGCTTTCCGAAGGCCTGAACTTGTGCTGATAGGAAGCAATGAAATGCACATACTAGATCCTTTATGAGACACTGATGAGGAGAGGAATTCGGGCTGGGCAGCCTGTAACTTAGGAATGCAGCTTTCCCAGAATTCAGGTAAGCAAGTGGGCACATCAGAGTTCCTGCCAACAAGGGGCGAATGCCTGGACCCTGATTCAGACCTCCAAGGGTGGCCTTCCCGCAGAAGGGGAGGCACCCGCAGCCAGGGCCAGGGTCTGTTCCCAGCATTTCTAGTTAGAGCGAACAGAAAATAACATTTTGCATGATCATTAGGGGTAATTCAAGCCATGCCGTGTTCAACAGGTATATTGCCCATTAATTAGAGCTTTGTGGGAGGGCCCGGCACTCTAACACCATTTATAGTGTTGTTTCTAAGGAAAAACGTAATTTGCTAAAATTTAATTCACTAAATTAAAATCAAACTCTTGAAATGGCTCATGTAAGGTAGGATCTGGGGCCCATCCAAGAGATCCAATTGAATCAAAAAACAGTAATTAGCATTTCTGTTTTGTGTTCTTATGCATTAACTCCATGGTCCTTGTGAGCCCTTTGAGGCAGATGCAAAGGCTGAGTTTTAGACCTGGAGGTCCTGTAGCTGCCAGCTATACATGGTCTGACTTGTGATGGGCTCTAAGTATAAAATACATACTGCATCTCAAAGACATGAAAAAGTAAAATATCTCATTAATAATGTTAACAATATTGATTACACATTGAAATGATATTTTAGATATATTGTATTTAAAATATAGTATTAAAATTAATTTTACCTGTCTCTTTCCACTTTTTAAAATGTGGCTAGAAAATTTTAAATTACATATGTGGCTCACATTGTTTTTATTGGAAAGCCCTTCTCTAGATCAGAGATTGCCAAGCTACAGCCCATAGGCCAAATCCAGCTCATTCCCTGTTGTTGCAAATAAAGTTTTCTCAAAACACACCATACCCATTTGTTTCCATATTGTCCCTGGTTGCTTAGGTGCGTAGTTGCACAGAGATCACAAAGCCTAAAATATTGACGATCTGGCTCTTTATTAAAAGTATTTGTCGATGCTTAGTCTAGACTATTAGGGTTCAAATCCTGGTTTTCTGATTTACTAGCTATGTGACTTGGGCAAGTTTCCATATGTTTCTGTGTCTTATTGTGTCATCAGGGACAATGATAAAGCAGACCTTCCTCCAAGAGGTTATTGTGAGGGTCAAATGAAACAGCATGTATCAACCACAGTCAATATTCAATAAATTCATCATCTTATCATCATCACCATTTTTCAGATGACATGACTGGGGATCTGAGAAGTTGTATGAGGTCCATAGTCACAGCCACACAGTTCAAATTCATGTCTTCTACTCCATAATTAGTTATTTTATCCAAAGGCTCCGTAAAAACAAAATGAAACAAAAATCTCTTAAAAGAAAAAAGACTGTCAAATGCTGGGAGGATAAATTCATGGCTTGTATATACCCTCTCTTCCCAGATGTGCCTGAGAATCATTCTCCAGGCAGTAAATGCAATTGAACTTGGCATATGAGCTGAAACCTCTTTGTCATCCCTGCTCCATAGACATGGACTTCAAATCAGTTAGATGGAAAACTTTAATATAAATCATTCTTAGCATATCAAATAAAAAAATGTGTTATACTTTTGGGATCCCCTTAGAGTTGTAGAGATTTAAAAAAAAAAAACTTTTTGGACACATAATGCAAATAGCAATACTTTGCATTTACAAAGTTTTGCAATTTAGAAAGTTATATAAAGTTAACAGAGCAGATACAGTTATTCCATTTTTATAGATGGGAAAATTGAAGGTCAGAGAGTTGATGATTGGTCACCATTAGAAAGCTAGTGAGGCAGAACATAGGCCCTGGTCTGCAGGCCCAGTGTTCTGTATCTATGGTCACTTTCTCTTAGACCAGAGTCCTCAACTAAAATGCTTTAGAGGCCCACCGGTGTGAATTTGTGAAGCAAGCTGGGTATGTGTGTACTAACTCAGTAGGATGAGTCTTTAGTTCCAAAAAGTTTACTTTCTTCCATTTTTCTTGAGACACGTAGCCTTCTAACCTACCTTTTTTCTTCTCCTAAACATTGATAATGATAAGGTGTTTTGATTAGCTATCACCGCTATTACAAACCACCACAAAACTTAAAGACATTGACTATCTCTCACAATTTTGTGCATCAACTGAGCTCTGCTGGGTGTTTCTTTCATTCCACGTGATGTTAACCATAGCAGAGGTCACCTGGGGGGCTCAATCAGGTGGGAACATCCAGGATTGCTCACTCACATGGTTGTTGGCTGGGTGCTCAGCTGGGGTTGTGGGATGGAATGTTCTGGTTCTTTCTGGATAACCTCTGTAAGTGGCGTTAGCTTCTCATAGCACTCTTGCTGAGGTCCACGAGGGTATGTTCCATGTAGAACCTGTGGTGTCTTAAGGCCCCGTTTCAGAAATTACACAGGATTACTTCTACAACATTCTATTGGACAGAGCAAATCACAGACCAGCCCTGATTCAAGAGGAGGGGAATTGACTTCACTTTCCATTGGGAGAAATGACAATGAGTTTGCAGCCATCCTCAATTTGCTACATACGGGTATAGAGAAATATGCCTCTGCTGTATGAAAAACAAGAGAGAGAACACAAGCATAGGTGGCCACTGACACTCAGCCTTGGTCTCAAATGAGAGGAAGCATGAGAGCACGGCGTTCGGAAGCCCAGGCAACTGTTGCCAATTGGAAATGTAGGCCCACCAATTCCGGAGGACACTTCAGTTTCTAAGAGAAGAAATATGAATTTTCATGGGAAGCCTCTGCTTTATCAACGTGAGCTCAACCTTTAAAATCAGATAGCATGGGGCAAATTGACTCGTGAGCTTCCAGTTTTCAACATCTGCCTTACATCTTCGTGGGACAGTGCTGTCTTTTATGAGAAATATCTGTCAGCAAGACAGTTGTGAGGAACTCATTTATCAGAGAATGTCACTGCTTCGTGGTTGGTAAGACGGGGGAGGAGAAAAGAATAAGTTAATTATCGCGAGGCTGGGTAGTTGCCAAGCAAAAAAAAAAAAAAGGCATGTCTGTCACTTATTTACTAGTATTTACTTGTAAGACAATAAATCAAAGTCTTGTGTTGGCCAGGAGAAGCGGCAGTGGCAACAGCTGTGCCAGACAGAGCAATCTTTCTTATATGATGAGCACCTGGGGAGGGTTGGTTTCCAGTTATTTCCTGCAGCTCTTATCAGATTCCAGGCCAGGGAAGACAAAGGGAAGGGAGGGTGAGGAAAAAGGCCTCAGTCTTTAGAGAGACACATTGCTGTCCACAACAGGATAGAAGAAACAGGCTGAGGCAGGAAGACCCAGCCCTCTGCCTGGGCAGGAGGCCCTTCTGCCATCCCAAGACCCTCTCGTCATGAAAACCAAATAGCATTCCATTCGGCAACAACAACGAAAAAGCCTTTCTGCACATAATGAAGAGACACCCGTGTTGAAGAGTTCCCAGGAAAGAGCTTGGCTGTGATGGGTGGTGGAGAGAGTGTTTTGAAATCTGAACCTGGGCAGCACTGCGCACACCTAAGGATCCCCAGCGGGTAAGGCCCCAGGCCTTCTGACGGGATCGTTGAGGGGACAGATGTTGCCCTGGGGACAACATACACCTTCAGGGGTCTACTGGAAGGGCCCACAGGGTGGGATAGGAGCCAGGGATCTCCCTCACTACTACCTTCCCTTCCACAGTACATGTGCGAAGAGCAGGATGCATCCTTCATCCTTTCACTCAGTTAATTCATTCAGCAAGAGTTTATTAAGTGCCTGAAGGAGCCATGCCAGGTGCTCTTCCAGGCTCCAGGAACACAGTGCCTGTCCTTGAAATGTACACAGGCTGTCCTTGCAGGACTTAGGCCTCATAACTTAGGAGAATGGGGTCATAGGTCAGGGGTCGCCCAGCCTCCTCCCTGACTGCCAGGTGGATAAGGGATGAGGCCGTCTCCCCATGACCTCACTGAGCTATAGGGATGCAGTGGTCCTATTTTACAAATATAATAAAGAGGTAAGGTCAAAACTAAAAATATTTTTTTTTTAGCCCTACTTCAGAATGAAAAAAGGAAATCTGACAAGTATAATTTGGATGATGAAAATGTGTTGTTTTTCAAGTATTTTAATTTATGAGAACTATTGGTCGAGATATTTGAAATTACGATCCTGTAGCAAAGTCCTTACTATGTGGGGTAAAATACATGTGGGAAGAACAGTAGAAATATGGAAACATGGAAGAAGGAGAATCATAATTCTGGGGACAGAATCTTTATTTGTTAGATTTATGTAGATATTCATTGCTGAATGGAAAAACTGAGTTTATTTTGCATATGAGTATTAGTAGAACGAATTAATACCTAATAACAGCTTGCATTTATTGAGCTCTTACTGTGAGCCAAATATTATCTCAATAATTTTGTGTGTACTATCTCATTTAATTCCTACAGGGACCATCCGAGATGGGTACTTTTATTAGTCCCAGAGGTCAGACCCTCCTCCCACATCTTCTGGTTCATAACTGACAGAGCCTGAAATCAAACTTAGAAAACCTGCCTCCTGGAGGAGCTTGTGCTCCCTGTTCTATGTATCAATTTATGGGAACAGGTCCTCTGCAGGGTTCAGAGAAGGTAAACCACAGTGCATTGAGGTGAAGAGGCTGGGCTTAGAGTCAGAAAAGCCAGCTCTGAGTCCCCATGTCACAGCTTGTTAGCTGAGTGATGTGGGCCGGGTCACTCCCCTTCCCTGTGGCCAAGTTCTTCTTCATTTATTCACTCTGCCTCTTACTCCTGCATGGAAGAATGACCTTTTACTGTGTGCCAGCCAAGGTGGCCTGTGGGCAGGTGCCATGCATGGTTTGAGGGACTCAAAGATAAATGCAGCAAGGTCATGCCAGCAGCAGCACTTGAAGAGGAGGGATACAGAGCTGTGAGCAAAAGACCACGGTCCTGTGTGATAGCAGAGTCTGCCAAGTAACCAGAGAGGCAAGCTGGCAACTGCAGGGCTGCATCTGGAAGGATGAAGTGGGAGAGATCTCCAGGTGAGAAGCCAAAGGCCCTCCTGGAAGATGCAACTGGACATGAGGAGGCAAGGAGGTGTGGCAGGGAATGGCCACCGGACAGTGAGAATGTGGTCACTTCCAGCAGTGAGGCCAGCGACCAAGGGTACATTGGGAAGGCCCTTAAATGCTATGTCCAGGGCTGTTGCCTTGACTGAAGGAGCTGTTGGCGAGGAGCCAGCTGGACACAGAACCAAGGCAGAGGAGTGACATAATTCAATCTGTGCTGATCATCAGCTCTGATAGCAGCATGAGAACATTGGAGGGGTTGGGAGAGCCAGGGAGGGAGTGAGAAGAAATGCTAAGGGTGAGAAAAATGAGGCAGGTGCCTTTCTGAGTTCTTTTTAAATATGAGCTTGTATAAACCGATATCATAATTGCACATTATTCCATAATGTGCAATTATGGAATAAATTTCAATACCAGACTAGAGCTTCCTTTTTGTTTTATATATATATATATATATATATATATATATATATATATATATACACACACACACACACACACACACACACACATACATACACACACATATACACATATATATATACATATATATATTTATTTATTTATTTTTTAAAGTGATTACGTTTAAGCAAACATACAAGATGGCTTGGGAATGTTTAATATATTTGAAAGAGCAAATAGTTTTCGAGTGCTTTCCCAATTTCTTGGGTGGAAGCAATATGTGAAGTACAAACAGACTTTTCCTGCTTATCGAAGTAAGTTTGTCCACAGTGTGGCCAGCAACACACTGTTGTGCATGAATAAGTGCTTCTCAGTTTGAAAACTATAAGACTACATGGCTTCATCTTTTAACATGTATTGTACAACAGAATCATTTCCCTAAACCTTTGTCTGGGTTCTCACCACTCCCCCATTAGTCCATATCAATGCAATTTAAGTATAATCTCCAGTCGATTCCATTTTAATACAATAAAACCTAAAGGGAGTTAATGGCCAGCAACTGAGGGTTCTGGTGAAATTTTCATCTAGGAAAAGATGTGGAAGATAAAGCTTTTGATCAGCTCTGAAAGCAGCCTTGCTTGCGGGTTGAGTGGTGGTCTGGACTTCCTCGAGTTTATAGGAATGGCCCTCCTGTCCCGGCCTTCCCGCAAAGCCGCAGCCACATCTGCAGTGCCTCTGGTTTTAGAGCCTGCAACTGAAGCACTAAATATGTTACATTTGTTCGCTGTTGCCCACCCCTAATTTTAGGGTTTTTTTCTTCTTATTCGCATGGGGGACCATCTATTTTTAGTTAGATAAATGGTTCATCATCTATTGCAGTTGATTTCCTTTTATGATCAATTAGTTTGAGGCTGTCAGCACTGCTTCAAAGCCACTATGTATCTTTCACACCCCTCTACCCTGTAATTTATAAGCACTATGGGTTTCAAAAAAAGAAAGAAAGAAAGAAAGAAAAAAGAAGGAAGAAAAAAAACTCCTCCAGTACTTTTATTAGCTGCTGAAATGCATTAGGGTGCATACACTTTGAACTGCACAGAAGAAGATAACCATGCCTGTAATTGGAATAACTCACATTGGTCCCCTCTCAGTTCCCTTTACTAACCTCTGCATTGTTTTATCCCCAGGATTTATTGATGACCTGCAATAGCCCTCTCCCAGGCTCCGGCCCGCTGGGGTGTTTGTGGGGGAAAGGGCAATGCGCGTGGCCCACTCCCTGACCCGAGCCGCCCCATAAATCAGGGCCCGCATTCGCCTGTGACGGTGAGCCAGATGGCAGCTGTTGTTGGAGGAGCTCAACAGGAATCAAGGCCTGTGATCTTTCCTGTTGCTAACAGGCCTGATTTTTTATGGCTGTCAGCATCCTTGGAATGGCTGAGGGAGGCACGAAGGAAGGTTGCAGAAGGGGGTGGGGGTGGGGAGCGTGGAGCAATGGCTCTAGATATCTACTTTCTTCTCCCAAGGGGGCAAGCCACAAAGGTCTTCTCTCTTCCACACTGGCCAGGGGCTTGGCTTCATACTCTGTTTCTGAAGAAGTTTCCTAGAATGTGTGAATGGCAAGGCTAAACATAACCAAAACCTTCTAGAAAGAAAAATGGTAGTCAGCTTCCCTTTGCTGTTCCTACATAGACCCTTAGCATCGCCCCACCTGAAAAATGACAGCTGGCCTTTTCCTTTGGAGTAACAGTCTAAAACTCAGTCTTTTTTTCTTCGAATGTCTTTGATGTGGAAATAAAAGCAATTACTTGAAACTACTTGGTGGGTCCAACATTTGGAGTTTTTGCTTTTTCAGAGGTGATGGACAGAACATTCAGGATAGGTGAAAAGGTAGGATGTAAGGATAAAGTATGAAAAGCAAAGAGCTTGCCAGACACAAGGAGGAAACTGCAGCCAGTGCCGAGGTACCTGATGAGGGGCATTAACGGCTGAGACCCGACCACTTAGGTGGAGCTGGACCACAGCGGGTGCAGCGGCCTGAACACCAGCATGGAGTAAACAGTTTATTAATGGTCCTTGTGTGGTCCAGCGGCTTGCCTCCAACAGACTCGACCTCCCAGCTAGAACAGAGTCGGCCACGGGGCAGGGCTGTGTGGCCAACACCAAACAGAGCCTGCAGAAGCCCGGAGGAGATAGTAATAGAATCCCAGATGCAGCCAAGTGGTTTCCAGGCAGGAGAGTGAATCAATTTATTTATTTATGTAGGGCTTGAAGCTAGCCTCAGACCACAGGGACACTAAGCTTACAGATAAAGCAGACACACCCAAGAAATCACATGCAGAAAGTTCCAGTGGACATCCAATTTCTTAGAGACATTGGGGTCCACTGAGACTCTTGCTGTAACTCTATTTGCTGCAGTGAAATTTAGTCTGTAGCCAAATGTCCACTTCTCAAGTTCTGAGTCCACTGGCAGAAGTGTAAATGGACGATGTTTCCATTCCCACTTAGGATCCTCTGTAGGCCAGTGATCTGACAACCACAACTCTCATAATCTCCAGAGAGCTCAGCCATTTAAAAAAGAAAATGATTGAAATAGCCTCAAGGACCATTTACCAGTAGAGCTGGCTGGAAAAAAAGCCATTTAATGTTTTCAGAAAGGGCAGGTACCCTTTTTTTATCTGCCGTTGCCTGTACCGATCACCAGGTGAGGCCCCAGGTGATGCTGCTGAGGGGATCAAGACGCAGTTTACACCTTCCTGACTAATATGGCAGACAGGGAGGCAGGGGCACGGGTTGTTCGAGTTATTCTTTCCTCAGAGTATGGGCTTTTGGCCTTCTGAGTCACCCGTGAGATTCGTTATTGACTCATTATGTAAAAACGGTGGTGAGGCCCTCCCTTTATCCTTCCCTTCTTTTGGGCCCACCTAAGCAGAGGCAACAGAGGTGCAACAGAGGCAGAAATATTTTATTTTTCCCTGATACAACTGCTCCAATCAGGCTCTGTTTGGATCGCTCCCACTGCAACTATAAGGCTCTCAGGAGGCTTTTTAATATACAACCCATATGCTTCTATTGAGCTTTATAGGGAGGGAAGAATCCTGCAAGATCCTTCCCACCAGGAGGGAAAGTTCCGTACCACAGGGAGAGTCCTGGGAATCTGAACAGGTAGAAGACCTATTGAGGCAGGGGGCGGGGGTGGGGTGGGGTGGCAGAATAATGACCCCCAGAGATGTCCGTCCTGTAATCCTCAGAACCTGTGAATATATTTCCTTATATGACGAAAGGGCTTTGCTGGTATGATGAAGTTAAGGCTCTTGAAACAGAGAGATTATCTGTTGCAATCACCAGGGTACTTATAAAGGAAAGAGGGAGGCAGATAAGGCAGAGAATGAGACGTGACAATGGAAACACAGGTTGCAGTGACACAATTGCTGGCAGGAAGGGGCCAAGAGACAAGGGATGTGGACAGCCTCCAGAAGCTGGAAAAACAAGGAAACGGATTTCTCCGCAGAAACTCCAGAGGAATGCAGCCCGCTGACACCTCGATTTCAGCCTAATGAGACCCATTTTGGATTTCTGATGTTTAAAACTATAAGATAATAAATTTTTGCTGTTTTAAGCCTCTAAGTTTGTGGTAACTCATGACAGCAGCAACCAGAAACAAATAAGCTCTCAATTCATGAAGTGGTCTTTACATGTGTTAACCTCACTTTGGAAAAAGCATTGTTTCTCTTTACACAGACTCCCAGCCCCGCACCGTGATTTGACACCAGTGGTATCCTGAACATCTCAGGAGGAAAGTGAAGAGTAAAGGTAGAATTTGTTGTTTGAGTACAGATTCAAGTAGGTACTCTAACAATCAGAACATGATAAGTCTCATATATGAGAGCCGAGGACAAACAACGGGACAGAGACTCGAAGTGGGCATCCACTTTCGTTCTGGGGTAATTTTGCTGGCACAAGAGTGTTTTGTAAAATACCCTCTGGCCATCTCTGTCTTATAGTCCTGCGTCTGAGAAAGAAACATGTAATACTTTTTTTCCAACTGATGAATCTGATTTAAGCAAACGACACACAGAGGGACACAGAAATCCACACACAATTTGATTCTTACTAAATTTTATTTCATCTGATATATTAAGCTTGGCTTTTTATATAGGTCAATATATATAGAGGCAGTGTTTGGAGCATGGGCTATGGAGTCAGAGAACTGAGAGTAAATAAACAGCCTCTTTTAACACTAGCGAATGACCTTAGGTAGTTTACTCCTGTCCCCAAAACTCCATTCCCTCCAGTAGAATGGAGCTAATTCTAGTCCCTACCTTCACGGTATCGTTGAAAACATTAAATGGTATTGATGTCCACCAAGCCCTTATCACTGTGCTCAGCACATGAGCACATAATTGGTGCTCTACAAATGTGAACTAGTTTCTATTTTAATGATTGACATTTGGTAGAACTGAGTGTATAGTTTAATTAATTATTAAATTAACTAAGCTCATAATCTGACCCAAGGGCGTTGAAGGTGGCAATGATAAAAATAACATATATTTGTTAATCGCTTGCTATGTGCCAGACACTCTTTGGAGCATTTTACGTATAAAGTAATGGAAGCTCAGGGAGTTCGAATAACTTTCCTGGGTCACCTTGCTAGTCAGCAGCAGAACTTGGATTTGAACCCAAGCAGTCTGAGCTCAGAGCCCTGCTGAGGATTTTGCCATGCTGACTCTCAAGGAAGACTCTCTCACAGCTTATACCATGATCTATACAACCTCAGAAGGGCCAGCAGGTTCACTTCTGCTCCTGATTTCCTTATGTCTTCTGTGATTGATATGATGCCTTGGGCATTTTCCTAAAGGTTATATTAATATTTTGGAGATGCTAGCCAATAAAAGCTTGGCTTTCTAGTGGAATGTGAGAGGAGATGTGAAGGAAGGTAAATGGTTGTTTAGGCAGGTGTGCTTGAGGCAAAGTCTTCCAGACATTTCTCCAGCATCATGGTTGGGGTAATAATCCCCGTGACTGCTGGTTATAGTTTAAGAATAACTCAACGTTGTTATCTGGACACAAGGTGAGTACCCAGGTGCTCACCTTTTGTGGGTAGTCTTTTTCAAGATTACAAGCCAGAGTGACTGTGCTCTCTAAGAGTCTGGAAAATGTGGGTGGCTGGGCTCAAAGCAAGCCACCTTAAGGAAGTGGGTGAAAACTTTGAGAAGTGAGAATCATTTGCAAAAAAAATCCAGGAAAAGTAGAAATTAGGAAAAATGGGTGATACCAAACAGCCTAGCTATTGGAGAACAAAGTTATCATGAACACTCAGGAAAGACTAAATCCTGGAAGAAATTAAGAATCGAATTCCAAAAACTGAAAAAACAAGTGAACAGAATGATTAAAATTGCAGCTCTTGATGGGAACCAAAGCAGGAAGATTTCAGGATGAGATGGTGAATTGGGCTCAAAGACCTTTAATATCCCTCCCAACTCAGATTCTCTGATTCTATTAATGCTTCACATCGAATAAGCTACCAGAATTTCCTTTGCTGAAAATGGCAGCTGCTCCATCTGACCTGTAGGTAAAATATTTCTGAGTAGTTTCCGCATCAACTGAATCTCGTCTCCCCTTCAGGTTTCGATTACTTGAGGAATTCCTTTCTTCCTCTTCTTCTACCACTCCCTTGTCCCCCTCTTCCCACGTCTCCTTCTCTTATCCTCTTTCCTCCACATTCCTTGGTTAGATATCTGGCTATTGACATAATTTAATTCCAACAGGATACGAAGCAAATGCCTGACTTAGAAGCCATGAGTATGATATAATACCATGTTGACGCTCTGCAGTTGGTGGTGCATAGAGAAGCATAGTAAAGACAAGGACCTTCTGCTGAAAGAGACAAAATTTAAAAAATTTTTTTTCTGTTATACTTGGAGTTTAGTTCTAACAGTGTTACTTTCATAAAATAAAATACAAAAAAAATAAAGTGAGTTTCTTATGTACTGTGGTGTGGTTAGGCTGTCCTTGGGATTTAAGAAAAACTGAGTGTGCTTTAGTTAAAACTCATGCTCTGATCCACAGTGAGGCGGCTGCAAATTTTCATTACACGATAACAACATTTCAGTTATGGTTTGTGAACCCTGGTGGGTGCTATTGCTCTGAATATTATTTCCATTGGGTAATGTTGTGTCGAGGCCTGGGTTTTGTTAATATTTTCAGAATCTTATCTCAGCTATCACATGTTTTAAATACCGGGAAGAGTTTAATGCAGAAGCCAAGGTTATGCAGATTACATGAACTGCACTAAAACAGACTATCCTTCCTCCCTCGTTGGTTAGGCTGCAGATTTGGAGAGTCAGCGACTTTTGTCTCAGAAATAAGCAGGCAGAGCAACTCAGGGCAAGCAGGGGCCTGTGGGAAGAGGGAACAACCTAGTTAAACAGTTGAACAATAGAGACCTGAGAGGATAGAACCAAGAACAGAGAAAAAGAAATGAATAGTAGAATAAATAAGGTAAAGTTGATTGTGTACCCTCTTAAGCCCTTTTTGCACACCCCTATTCAGTATATCATTCATTTATTCATTGCCACCCATCCTATTATTACTTTCAGGAGAGATTAAGAGATAATGGAACATTAAAAATAAAAGCAATAGCATGAATGAAATAAATGAGGGGAGCATACAGGAAGCAAACTAAGGCATGAAGCTAATGGAGGAGTTAGACAAGGGAACCTTGCTTCTTCTAGTTTAATGCAATCAAATCCCAAAGCGGCACATTTCAAATCTTTTGAATCTGGTTGTTTGCCTATGTGTGCGTTTGCTGCTTGCTAAAAAATAGGATAAAACCAAGCACTTTGTTCACTGTCATGCACTTCACTTCAGCGTAAATAATGGCAGGAATAGGAAATGAGGAAAATGGTGAGCTGCGTAGGTGTGAAAATGAAGGGAATTAACAAGGGGTGGGAATCAAATGGATCGGGGCAGGGGGAAAAGGGGAGAGGAAGCCACACATAAAGGACTGTGCAGAGAGGAGCATCATACAGGGGAATGGATCCTTATCTGTGCTCTCTGATCATCCCAAGCAAGTTCTACCAGAACATTCCATATTCCACTGAATTCTGTCTTTAGAATCTGTCTCCCTCATTTGTCTATCAATTTCTAACCAATAGAAGATGTTCCAGAAACACCGTTGGACTGAGCTCTAAAAGCTATGAATAGAAGAATAAGTACAAGGAAAAACATAAGTTGTGTGAGATAGAAATCATGAAAAATAATAGTAAGAAACACATAGCAAGGGACCAAAAAAATATCATTCAGTGTTGGTGTGGAATTTTCCCTTCTCTAGAAATCCTTTCCTGACCTTTCTGGAACAAAGGCCCCCTACTATTAGGTTCTATGACACCACACACTTCCTTTATCGCAGTTCATGGTGACCTCAACTGTGGCTGCCTGGTTTTATGTCTTCCTTCTGTACATTAAGCATTGCGCACATGGTGTGTCCATCTAGCTCATTATGGTGTTCATAGAATCTAGCACAGTGCCTGGCTTATCATAGTTGCTCAATATATTATTTTGAGGCAACCGACTGAATTGGAGAAGATATTTGCAAATAATACCTCCAATAAGGCACTAATATCTAAAATACATAAAGAACTCATACAACTAAACAACAACAAAACAATCTAATTAAAAAATGGGCAGAGGACCTGAAGAGACACTTTTCCAAGGACGGCATACAGAAGGCCAACAGATATGTTTAAAAACATCTCTGGCTGTAAGGGAAGTGCAGATCAAAATCACAATGAGACCTCATATCTCTTAGAATGGCTATTATCAATAAGACAAGAAATAACAAATGTTGGAGAGGATGTGGAGAAAAGGGAAGCCTCGAACATTGCTGGTAGGAATGTAAGTTGGTGTTACCACTATAGAAAACAGTTGGGAGGTGCTTCAAAAAATTAAAAGTAAAACTACTATATAATCCCTCTTCTGGATATTCACCCGGAAAATTTGAAAACACTTATCTGTAAAGATATATGTACCTCTAAGTTCATTGAAGCATTATTCATGGTAGCCAATACATGGAAACAACCCAAGCGTCTTTTGACAGGTAATTGGATAAAGAAGAGGTGGTGCAAATACTCAGGAGAATATTACTATTTAGCCATAAAAAAGATGAACTATTGCCATTTTCAACAACATGGATGGACCTTGGGAGTATTATGGAAAAGGACAAGAACCGTATGATTTCACTCATATGTGGGATATAAAACAAAAAGCAACAAATGAACAAACAAAACAAACAAACAAATAAACTTGTAGATAAAGATAATAGAATGATGGTTACCAGAGGGGACGGGAGTAAAGGGGGGGTCACATACCAGGTGATGGAAGGAGACTGAACTTCAGATGGGGAGCATACAACAGGGTACACAGATACTGTATCATAGAGTAGTACACCTGAAATTACATAATACCATTTACCAATGTTACCCCAATAAATTTAGTAACAATATATATAACTTAAAAATACATATTATTTTGAATGAATAAGAAAATGAGACAAAAGTTAAAAAAGAGTCTCATGAAGAAATAGGGAAATTTGTTTTAAAAATGATTGAAGGTGTGAGATAATGTTTAAGAAACTTTGAATAAAGAAATTTAACTTGAAAATAAAAAAGTAAAGCCTCTTTTATGAAAATTAGGAAAGAGTGCTATAATAATAAAAACATGTGGTATAATTGTGTGGACTTTTAATTTCTTTATAAAATGGTATTAATAATCACCACCTTTTACGTGCTTTGTGAGGATTAAATGATACTGTGTAAAGTGTTGAGCAATTGTTGGCTACTACAACTAGTTAAGACTGTTAGGTTGAAAATGATAAGAGCCCAGTTTGTACTTATTTATGGGGGAAAAGAACGAGGGGTTGGCTTTACTGGTTTGTGTAACCAAGCCTAGAGGTGGGAGGGGAGTGTGAGTGCTATGAGGACCCCCTGATTCCCTTGCTTAGTTGAATTCATCGTCTCCAACTCCAGCTGTCTCCACAAACCATGGCTGCCAGCAGCTCCAGACTCACCTGTCCGCAGTTTCATAGGTAGAGAAAAAAATGGGGCTTCTTTCACTTGACCCTAATTCAAAAAAAAAAAAAAAATCCCAAGAAGCTCTCTGATGAGTTCCATTCAAATTGTGTCCTCACCTCTTGTGTTCCTCAGCGCGCTCAGGGACCTGACTGACAATAAGTGTGCCCTACTTTGCATCAAGGATCACCTTTCAAAGGAGGGTAAGGAGGATGTCGTATTAGACCAGGCAGTCATCACCTTGTGTCTATGATGGTTAAAAATGGAAGCTATTAATGATAGTAGGAGTAATAATAAATGAAGGAGAGGAAATGACCAACTTTTGCTTTAATTTTTCCACTCTTACTTTAGCAATATGGTATCTGCCCCTGATCTCTGCTCTGTATACGATAGCTCAAGGAATTGGAAGCCACACATTGCAGAATGTCCAAGTATGATTGACTTGCCAGCCACACTCAAGGTGACTGACCTTGGAGCTGCCTCCCTTTCCCCTTCTCTTGTTTGAATAAAGAAACGTCAAGTTCCACAAAAGTAGGCACTTGCCTTTAATTTCCTTTTATTTCCGGTTGTATACTGTGCCTTACCCACAGAGTGCCATGTTTCCAGTAAACATTTACTGAGTGTTTTTTAATAATTGAATGAATGAGCAAATTGATGAGCATCAACCATGTTGCAAAACAAACATTGTGTCAAAACATTTTCTGGGAAAATAACTCACTGGAAATAATTGAAAATTTTGCTTCAGAAAATGTCTCCTAAACTAGTTATACCTATTTATTAGATGCCTATAGATCTCTGTGTTTGGCACACTTCCTGAAAAAAAAAAAACAACGGATTTAGCCGCTGAGGTTCCAATTAAATGACTTCTTTATTGTTTCTAAAGTAAGATATTTTAATATTTCTCAGTGAAAGATTAATTTATCCCCTTGTATTTCAGCTCTAAGCCCTTTTTGCTAATCTTACATGTAAAATCTAGTCTGAAAAGGTAGTACAGAAACTCAAAGAACACATTTACAAAAGAGCTCATCAACAAAGGGACATTAACACAGTACTCTTGAGTAGCTAAGTTGGGGGGTGGGCAACAAACAAAGGAGTGAATGAAGTCATGTGCAATGGGTCCTGAAATGTTCCCTCAGTGAAGTGAGTTTGGAGTCACATTTTAAAGGAAGTTAGAACCATGCATTGAAGTTGGGAGCGGGGACATGGAACTAGAAAAAGAAGTTATCTAATCTTAAACATGAATTTTAAGGCAAGGTAGATTGATCTCTTTTTCTCTGTCTTAAGGAAAGTATATTGCCTCTGAGATTAAGGAGGTGAAGGGAAGTAGGGTGTGAGAGATACTATGGGGAAACGGGTGGGAAGTTGCTCCAGTGAGCTCCCACCTTTCTCTGGGCTGTTTCCAGAAGCAGGATTGCTGTGAGAGTTTGGCACCAAGAAGGGGACATGAAAGGTCAGGGCCAGAGAAGCTGGGGTGTGAGTGCTTGGGAAACACTGACAGGCCATGGAAAACTGGAATCTTTTAGAGCAGCAGAGATAATCATGGGGGTGGTTGGGGAGAGATATCGGGGTAACAAGGAGAGGCAACACAATACACATAAGCCAAGTTGAATGTGAATCCAAGTGTCAATATGGCTTTGCAAAAGTGACTAGAGTGAAAAAGAAATCCAAGAGAGAGAGAGAAGGTACTGACTAGTCCGGATGCCCAAAGTTATGCTTCAGTAACAAACAATTTCCACATTTCCATGATTCAAATAACAAAGGTTTGCTTTTTTCTGACACTTCTTGTTTATTGTATGTGGGCATCAAAATCACTGTGGACCTTTGATGATGAGAGATCTGTCCTGACACATGATGCCACCATCGACAAGACTGGGCAAAGGGAACTTGGAGAATCTTTCACAGTGGTGCTCAAAGCTTTCACCTGGAAGTGACCCCCCCCCCGCCACTTTCCATGCATATTTCATTGTCTAGAACAAGTCACATGATCATGGCTAACCTCAAAGTTTCTGACTGTCTCCTCTTAGTTTAATTTCCTAATAAAACACACTTCAAATTCTCAAGCTTAATACTGGCTGTTTTTTATTTATTTATTTATTTATTTATTTATTTATTTATTTATTTATTTAAAGTTAATCTTCATCTGAATTTATTTTAATATGTGTTCTGTGATGAGCCGTCTTCTATGCTGAATGAAAGACCTTGTTACAATAGACTATCCTTTGGAAGACAAGGTATCAGATCGAGAGGCTGGTATGATTAGTAAACTAGCCAAGGGGAATTCTCTGAATAGAAGCACCTTTGCTTTGCATTGTGCAAGAGCAGGTCCAAAGCCAGTGGTGCAGCAGAGAACCAGGGAAGGCCTTCTGAAACATGTAGCATCCAGCGAGGGCAAACAGCGCGCCCTCAGGTGAGTGTGGCCATGCGGCATTGGGTAATACGTGTGTCTCTGTCTCTGGTCGGTGGTAAGGCACTTGGGACAGGGAGGATATGCCTCTCGTCCAGTTCTCTGCTCCAAGATTAATGAAATAACATGTCCTTTAGGGACTGAAATTTAAGATTAAACATAATGGTTTAGAGTGGTAATATGAAACGGTTCTTTGAAGGAGACAGGCTGAATCTCAAGCCACTAAAACCTGTATGTAACTTATTCATCTATGTGTCAAAAACGTGTTGAGTACTTCCTATGGTACTGTTGTAGGCACTCGAGGTGTAGTGAATAGTGTGAGGTGTCACCCAGGGTCCCCTTCAGGAATGAAGCTGCTGGGAGTACTGCTGGCATATGGTCCTCAGCTGTCAGTACCTCTGGGGACCACCATGGTACAGAGAGCTGCCTCCCTAAAGATCAGGTCCCATTTAAAGAGCAGCCACATTCAGTGACTGATCAATGAGGGGCAATGTCCCAGGCAAAGAGAGGGCACCCACCCATAAGGGTCCTGAGGTGGAGATAGGCATTAGGAAGGTAAGGAAGAGGGCAAAGTGCACAATGGCTGAAGTGGCGCCAAAAAAGATGAAGTCACCATGAGGTCAGTAAGACAGGTGAGGACACACTATAGAAGCCACTATTGGCCATGTGAGCACTTTGGATTTTATTTTAAGGGCAATGGGAGATAGGGGGTCATTAGTCCATACAGGGGCTTTCTGAGACTTAGAAAAAGGAACCGTTCTCCCAAGTAGAACAAAATTTTTAAAAAGTTTAAGTTAATGGTTAGTTTAGCACAGGATTTGAACAACCCTTCACGGTATTTGTCCTGGGGACAGCAGGGATGCAGAAGGCTGACCACGGCAGCTGAGGCACATAAACGGGAGAGGAGAGAGGGATATGAAGAAAGATCAGCTCTGGAGTTTAATCAGCAGCATCCAGCCTAGGTTCATCCAAACAGTGGTTCTATAATTCAAACTGCATTTAAATCAATGGCCAGACATATGCATTCTATTAGGAATTAGGCAAAGTTGCTGCTGTGAGGATGTACCCCTTGACTCAGCCTGGCTCTCCGCATGTGCTCAACTCATCACCTCTCAACGAGGGGGTGCACATGCAATCAATAGTGTGCATACACTCCTCCCCCCACCTGTACATGTCCCAAATTGGTTAACACAGCTGGAAAGGGCAGTGTTTCTTTGGATGGTTAGTTCTCTATCTCTAAATAAAATGCTATATCTCTTATATCAGATAGGAATTGTGTTCAGCTGCCAGTGCAGAGATCCAACAAAAGCTGCTTAAATAAGATAAAGTTTTGTTTATCTCTCACATAAGAGAATCCAGACACAGGGAGCAGAAAGATAGAAAGAACTTGGATTCCAAAAGATTATAGAACCGACATAGGAATCCTGGACTCTCTATATCTGGCAAGAAAGAAGACAAGAGAAAGGAAAAGGGGAATGCCTCACATGCTTTTTGACCTTTAAGGAGATTTTCCATAAATCCTACCAACTGAGGCTCAGATTTCATTGGTCTGAACTTAGTTACATCTCTCCACCTCCGTTCTGAAAGAGGTATATCATTATTTGTAATTAAATTAATAATCAAAAATTGTATTTTTATGACTATTTAAATATTGTTTACTCCAGCTCCAAAAAATGAGCTACTTTTCTTGTAAAAAAAACATTTCTTATAAGTCTTTTGATTTTTCCTAGAATTTTAACTAGCCTTTGTGTGTGTGCGTACTACCTGCCATTATAGTTCAGCTTCCCCCTCCCATCCCCTGCCCTAGATACCATGATAGCAGGTAGTCTCTGCTTTTCCTTCCACACAAAATCCTTTCTCCTAGGACCTTCTGCTCTTTGGTCTCCTCCTCTAACTAGTTGATCTCAGAGTGTGCTGCACAACTGTCACCCTTGGACTTGCCTTTCTTGCTTGTGTGGGTTGAAGGCACTGTGTCCTCGGTTTCATACATTCTTCTTTCGTGATTTACTCCCACATGTTGCTGGAACTTTACTGCTTAATTACTTCTAGATCAGCAACCAAAGAGGTGCTAGACTACTAATCGGACAGACAGAAAGAAATGAAACATAATTCCTGTCCTGAGGGTTTCAAAGCCGAGTGATAGAGACAGACATGTAGAAAGGTAAGACATAATCCTTAAGTGCACAACGTGCTCTGGTAGCTAAAGTATGAGGCAGTGCGTGAGAAAGAGCAATGGAATCTATCCATAGAATCAAGGCAGGTTTCATAATAAGATGACACTAGGTTTTGAAAGAAGACAAAGCATTTGCTTAGTGGAGAAGCAAAGGAAGGACATTCCGGGTAGAGGTAACAGCATGGGGAAATGCTAGGCTGCATGAAAGACAAAACCAGTTAGAGGAATGGCAAATTCGGTGATACATAGAAGCATAAAACACATAGGGAAGAGTCAATTAGCTTAGTGAAGTAGGTTACAGCCAGAGGCTACAGGAACTAGTATATACCAAGTTTCAAACACCCTATTTATAACTATAAGCATGTCTTACTTGCAAATTGTGGGTGGCCTAAGCAGATCTATAAATGTAGGCACTAAAAAACCCAAACATTTCTGTATAAGAAATAAAGTCTCTTCAATTCTGGTTGTTGGTTTTTCAGTCCCAATTAAGATAGAGAAAGCCAAAGTGCTTTCATCAGGCCTATGTCTTCTCCACCAACAGATTGCTTGAGGTTTCTGAAGAGATAAAGAGTTTTATTAGAATATGAAAAATAATAATTGGTTTAATTAACCTAGTATGCAAAATCTTTGGTGTTCCTACAGCACTATGAAGTGTTAGGACTCTAAGCAAGTTAAGATCTTTCTAGCGCTCAAAACCTTCCCTGCCTTAAAATGCTAAAAATGTTTCTTACTTGGATGCATACTTTGCTTTCCTTTTAAAAGACAGAGCTAGCCTGAGTCATAGAGGGCAGAGACCCTCCCCCATTCCACCTTTCCAGATGATTGGGTTTATTCTCTATTTGCAACATTTTTAAGAGCTTCAAAGGGGACTAGGGCAGACATAACCTCACCTCATAGACTCCTGGCTCCACATCACAAGTCTCCTGGGTATTTTTACAATATTATTGGTTGAAAAACATTTAAAATATCTTTCCTCCATAAATGCATGGGTATATAGTTTCCCTGTTTTCCTGCAATGCCCACATTATAGGTAGGAAGTAGCTGATTGGACAGCTAGTTTTATGGAGAGGCTCATACCTGGAGAAAAAATATCTGCACATCTCTTAATGGTAGAACCCAGAATAAGGTACTTCATGGTTATTCTCTTATCAAATTATCTTTTTGCCCTTAAAGATCAAGGAGTTTTATTGATTTTATAATGGTGGCTCTTTAGGAAGAATCAGAGAGGAAAATAATTAATTAAATTTGTTGGTGGAATTGTGAAAGCGTGTGTGTGTGTGTGTGTGTGTGTGTGTGTGTGTGTGTGTGTGTAGGGACAAGATAATACTAATAATATTTTGAAATCTGCTCCTAAACCTAAAACCTAATTTGTAAGTTCTGTTACGAATATTTGTAAGTGTTCAATTCACTCATTTACATTTCCAACTAATTGACTGTGTGTCTGGCTTGACGCTGGGCACTTGCCTGACAATGAGAACAAAATAAACAAGGAAGCCCTGCCCTCAAAAACCTCAGTGGTCCATTGGTTGGTACCTGAGGAACCAGCGCTCTGGAGAACGGAGGGGTTTGAGCTTGCACATACTCACTCTCCTGCTCATATGTTTAGATTTAATTTCTACTCCTAAAATGAAATCCTCTGTCTAATTCAGCAAGTTCTACTATTATAAAGTGTCTTCGATTTTATTTTTAAAAGGCTTTCTGGTCATGGCTCAACTGCAGATAATTTTCTTTAGGTACAATCTACTTTACTGTGGTTTTCTTGGCTCAATAACTCCAGCATTGCTGTTGAGGACTCTCTTTACTTCTAGAAAGGAGTGTCAACTGCCCCAGGCTCCCATTCCTGTATGTGTGTGTGTGTGTGTGTGTGTGTGTGTGTGTGTGTGTAATATGTATATTATATATACTCACATATGCAAGTATAATATATACATTGTACACACATGCACATATATTTATATAAATTTACATTTCTGTTTATGATTCTTCTTCATACTCAAAAAAATGCAATATTGACAAAGAAATTAAGACATTCATTGATTTATGGCTCCAGATTTCACAACACAGTGAATACAAGGAATTTTGTACTGACCGAAGGTGAATGTCCCTGTGATGTCCTCATCTCTAAGCTTGGGAGAAAAGCACCCTTTGTAAATGATGTTATCGAGTTCCAGTGATAAGACCATTTGGAGTTAACTTGACCCAAATCCTTGTGTGGCAGACAGAAAACATCTGCATGGGGAGAAGCCTGTCCTGACAGCCAAATCCCTACAGGGCTTGTCAGTTTTATGGAAACCGTTGTTGGCAAACATCCATTCTACTGTGTGCCCCAATTTGATATCCTGCATCCGAAGGGCAGGGGGCTGTGGGGTGTCCCCTAGGCAATGGTTCTCAGCCTTATTGGCACATTGGAATCACCTGAGGAACTTCCAAACATACTCCTCTTGGGGCGCTACCTGCAGAGAATCTTCCCCGAGCCGTATGGGCGAGGCCAGCCCTGAGTTCTTAAAAGGTGACTCCACAGTCCAATCAAGTTTGAGAACCACTGTGGTGGAGTCATCAACCTAGGGGTACTTGATATTTGGGGGCAGGAACTACTGAGGTAGCCTGTCTTCTCTCTCCTCTCTCTTTTTTCAGAGCAGAAGACTGTGGAGAGAAGCAGGACAAGGAATGCATGGTACCATCTGGAGACTGCAGGTCCATGCACTCTAAAAGGGAGCCAGTGGCCATGCAGCTGTGGCCATGCGGACGCTGCCGCACACCCAGCCCGGAGCCAGCGTGTACTGTTGGAATCCTGTAAGATAGGCTCCTAGGAATTCAAATAAGGCGGCCGGCCCTTTCTGGGTTCTTGTGCTGGAACAGTCAATCCCAGAACCGAAGGGTGGGGGTACTCACAAAAAAACCAAAGGACAAGAGGACTCTGTTTTAGCAGATTCATTTATAAGGAAAATATCAGAAGCAAAAGGCACACATGGGAATATTGTTATTGGAAAGAGCATTTTGCTAAAGAATTTTTATAAATGGAAACTGCTTCAAGTTCAAGCCATATTTAAAAACACAACCACATGGGTGGCAGGAAGGAGGGTAACAGCTGTGTTCAAATATTTTTCTGAAAGGGTGAACATCCGACCTCATTCAGCTGTCTCTCCGGAAGGCCTGAGTGGCTATGTGGGTCTCACTTGTGTTTGGATCAGCCCTGCTGCCCCCTTCTGAGGCCTCAGTGACCTAGCCACGATGATAAAACATGGTAGCTAGTGAAAGAACTGTCCCTTTTAGAGGTAAAGATCTTTTTCCCCCAGAGATGATTCAAGAACAATTCATTTTGGTACTGGAGGAAAGAAATAGACACCAGCTATTGTATAAGCGAGGGAAAAAAGTCAAGGGACCAAATTCCCCGTGAAACCCGTAACTGAGTGTGGCTTAAGGTCTGCGATATTTGACTCAGGGATTGCTCAGGAATTTTCTCTGTTCCTTTGACCCATAGCAAAGTGGACTGGGTTAATTTTGGTTATTGGTTATTTCTGAATGGTTGTTTGGGGATAGAGGTTGAGGGGATTTGGGGAAATTGGAGAAAATAACTTTTTCTGAATAAATCAGCAGTGAATGTTCACTGTGGTGTGCAAAGCTCCAAAAATATTTGTTGGACAAATAAAAGAGGTAATATCTCCCCCGAGAACTCCCAGGAACTATTTCAGAAATACAGCAGTCCCCCCTTATCTGTGGGGAATATGTCTCAAGACCCTCAACTGGTACCTGAAACCGCGCCTGCTACCAAATCCTATGATTTTTTCTTCTGTATACATACCTATGGTAAAGTTTAATTCCTAAATTAGGCACAGTAAGAAATTAACAATAAAAACTAATAATAAAATAGAACAATTATAACAATACACTCAAATAAAAGTTTCGTGAATGTAGCCTCTTAAAATATCTCATTTGCTGCACTCACCCTTCTTCGTGTGATAATGTGAGATGACGCAATGCCTGCACAATAATGAGATGAGGTAAATGATGCAGACATCGTGACGTGGCATTAGCCTACTGCAAGGGCTACTTGAACACAAGCACTTTGATGCCACCACAGTTGATTTGATTACCAAGAAGGCAACTAGGTGACTATTGGGTGGGGGACACATGTAGCATGGAGATGCTAGATGAAAGGATGATTCACATCCTGGGCAAGATGGAATGGGAAAGTTCGAGCTTTCCTCACACTGCTCAGAGAAATGTACAGGTTAAAACTTATGAATTGTTTATTTCTGGAATTTTCCATTTAATATTTTTGTACTGTGGTCGACTGAATGTAACTGAAAACCACAGAAAGCGAAACCATGGAAAAGGGGGGCTACTGTAGACAAAAGACCCTTAATACACATTTTCCCTCAAATTAATCATTTCGGTTCTCAGGAAACAAAAAGTTTTTTGACTTTCTATATGTTGTCTCGTATCATATAAATGTAATAAAATATTTTCCTCCTATTTATGATGACACTTTGTGAGCATGTACTATGGAATCAGGCATTGCTGAAGGAGCTTTGTATATATTAACCCATTTTTATCCTGCCAACTGTTTAGGAACAGATGAGGAAATGGAGGCACAAAAGACTTAGTAACATTTCCCATTTGGGCTAACACTGGTTTAAATGAGGTTTCTGTCACTTACAACCTAGTCCTAACTAGCAGAGGCCTTTTTACCAATGAAAGAGACCTTTGTCTAGAGAGGGAGGTAAGCCTTTCCCAGATGGCCTTTCCGACAAGACAGGGACTGTTTAGGAGGACTTCATATGTGTTGCTACTCCAGATGTTTTCAAAAATACTGTGGCAATTTATTCCACGATCTCTTGTGAAAGGACTTGGCTACTCCTTGCATCAAGTGGTGGAGTCTGTTTCCCTTCTCTTCAAATTGGGCAAGACATGTGAATTGCTTTGACTACATCAGAGGTGGGTTATGAGACCTGCAAGGCTAGGCCTTAAAACACCTTGCAGCATCCACTCTTGCCATCTTGGGGCACTGTTCTGAGGTCACCATATAAGAAAGCCAGTCCAGCCTCCTGGAGGGTGAGAGGCCTTGTGGAGCAGAACTGAGGTGCCCCAGGTAAGAGCCAGAGGCATCTGCCAGACTTATTTATGAGTTGTTGTTGAACCTCCTGGCCCAGCCAACCCTCCAGCTAAGTGCAGCCACATGAGTGAGCCCAGGTGAGCTGGCAGAGAAACCAACCTTCAGAACCAAGAGAAATAATCAATCATTGTCATTTTAATCCACTAAGACTTGGGATGATTTCTTTCACAGTAATAGATAAGAGATACAGTCAGTTACCATGCTTTAATTTTCAAGTTTTCTAGTTAGTATTCCTAAAGAAAGAAAGAAAAAAAAGAAACAAAACAGGACAAAACACAGGTGACAGCAAGCAGGACACCCCTGAATGGCATCACCCTAGATACCTGGGTTGGTTTGTTTGGTGGAGAGGTATAAAGGCAGCAGTTGTGGCAGGAAAATAATAATACCTAAAAAGGAAGATAGGAGATAGTTTCGCAGTACTTACAGTTGACCCTTGAACTATGTGGAGGTTAGAGGCACCGACCTCTACACCGTAGAAAACCCACTTATAACTACAGTTAGCCCTCTGCATATACAGATTCCCGACTGCGGAATTGACCCTTGAACAACACAGGTTTGAATTGCTTGGGTCACTTGAACTGCAGTCAATTGGGAAAAAAAACCTCGCATATAAATGAACTTGCACAGTTCAAACCCATATTGTTCAAGGGTCAATAGTATTTTGTGGCCTACAGAATGCTTTGGCCCATTGGCTCTTCCAGGCCCTGTACTCTTACTTCAGGTGAAACTGATTCAGGTCTAACTATTGGAAGTGTAAAAACTTGGAAGATGTTGAGCTTTCAAATGTGGAGTTCTTGACTCAGCTTGAATGTTTAGAAATTGCATGAGCTTTATGCCTTTTTATCATTAGCTTTTTAAAGCACTTATAAATTTTTTTAGTTATAGTCTACATTCAATATTATTTTGTATTATTTTCAGGTGTATCACATAGTGGTTAGATATTTACATAATTTACAAAGTGATCCTTGGATAAGTCTAGCACCCACCTTGGACCATACATAGTCATTACTATATTATTGACTGTATTTCTATGTTGTACTTTATATCCCCATACCCATTTTTTAACTACCAATTTGTACTTCTTAATCTCTTCACCTTTTCCACCCAGCTCTCAATAATCCCTCCCATCTGGTAACCATCAGTTCATTCTCTGTATCTATGAATCTGTTTGTTCATTTATTTTGTTCTTTAGATTTTACATATGAGAGAAATCATATGGTATTTTTTTTCTCTGTCTGACTTATTTCACTTAGCATAATACCTTCCAAGTCTACCCAGCTTATTGCAAATGGTAAGATTTTATTCTTTTTTATGGCTGATATTCCATTATGTATATGTACTGCACCTTCTTATCCAATAGTCTACTGATGGGCACTTAGGTTGCTTCCATATTTTGGCTATTTAAAAGAAAATGCTGCAATGAACATAAGGGTGCATATATCTTTTTGAATTAGTGTTTTGGATTTCTTCAGATGATTACCCAGAGTGGAATTGCTGGATCATAAGGTAGTTCTAGTTTTAATTTTTTAAGGAACCTCCAAACGGTCTTCTATAGTGGCTGCACCAATTTGCAATCCCACCAGTAGTGCACAAGGGTTCCCTTTTCTCCACATTCTCACAAACACTTATTGTTTTTTGATATATTGATGATAGCCACTCTGACAGTGTGAGGTGATAGATAGCTCATTGTGGTTTTAATTTGCATTTCTCTGATAATTAGAGATGTTGAGCATCTTTTTATATGTCTATTGGACATCTGTATATCCTCTTTGGAGAAAAGTCTAATCAGATCATCCACGCTTTTTTAAATTGGATTTTTTTGTTTTGTTTTGTTGTTCTTGTTTTTTTGTAGTTGAGTTGCATGCGTTCTTTACAAATTTTGGATATTAATCTTAGATTGGATGTATGGGTGGTGAACATCTTCTCCCATTCAATAAGTTGTCTTTTTCTTTTATTGATGGTTTCCTTTGCTGCGCAAAAGCCTTTTAATTTGATGTAGTTCCATCTGTTTATTTTTTTTTCTTCTGTTTCCCTTGCTTGAAGAGATACATCAGAGAAAAATATTAACAAGAGCAATATCAGAGAGTTTACTGCCTATGTTTTCTTTTAGGAGTTTTATGGTTTCAAATCTTACATTTAAGTCTTTAATTCATTTTGAGTTTATTCTTATATATGGCATAAGAAGGTTGGTCCAGTTTCAAGTTTTGCATGTATCTGTCCAGTTTTCTTAATACCATTTATTGAGTAGACTGTCTTTACCCCATTGCATTTTCTTGCCTTCTTTGTCATGGATTAATTGACCATATAGATGTGGGTTGATTTCTAGGCTTTCTATTCTGTTCCATTGATCTTGTGTCTGTTTGAGATCAGGTAACATGATGTTTATCTTTCTCAAGATGACTTTGGCTATTTGGGGTCTTTTGTGGTTCCATATAAATTTTAGGATTATTTATTCTAGTTCTGTGGAAAATGGTGTTGATGTCTTGATAGAGATTACATTGAATCTATAGATTGCTTTGGGTAGTATGAACATTTTAACAATGTTAATTCTTCTTAACTATGAGCACAGTATATGCTTCCAATTATTTGTCGCTTCTTCAGTTTCTTTCTTCAATGTCTTATAATTTTCTTTGTACAGGCTTTTTACCTCCTTAATTAAATTTCTTTCTAGGTATTTTTTGATGTAATTGTAAATGGAATTGTTTTCTTAGTTTCTCTTTCTGATAGTTTGCTGTTGGTGTATAAAAACGCAACTGTATCCTGCTACTTTATTGAATTCATTTATCAGTTCTAACTTTTTTTTTTGGTGGAATCTTTAGGGTTCTCTCTATATGGTATCATGTCATCTACAAATAATGACAGTTTTACTTCTTCCTTTCTAATTGGATGCCTTTTATTTCTTTTTCTTTTCTTATTGCTGTGGCCAGGACTTCCCTGTTTTTCTGATTACACCAGTTAGTGCATCCAATGCTTTGCTGTTTCTCTTTCTATTTATTGCTAGAAAGTCACAGGCATGGAGAACTGCAGGGTCTCAGGATATAACGAGGAAATTCCTTGTTTTCGTGAGGTGGGGTATCTTGGATGACTTGAAACATGTGGTGGGCTGTGGAGTTGGATGTTGGCTCATAGGGGGCCTCTGTGTGCTCAGGGCAGACAAAAGCCTTAATCGTGACCAAATTCTCAGGGTCACATAAACTGATGTCCAGCCAAATCTCTTAGTTTTCCTGGGATTCCACTAAAAAGAACTTAAGCCAAAAATGAGATTCGAGTGTCTTAAGGACTTGGGAGAAAGAATTTCCAGGAAATCTCTGAGGAACAAGATTACAGAGAAATCCCTGAGTGCAGAGTTTCCTGGCATGAGGAAGGCATTTAACATGAATGTTCTGTGTGGTGTGAGGGAGGAGTGTGGGTTCAGGCAGGAGTATCCCCCCACTGTCCTGATGACACCAAGGGCTCTTTGCTAGGGATTCCCACTCTGTAGGGGCTGGGGGACAAAGCTGAAAGAACTGCAGCTTCAGAGACCAAGGAGCAGTGGCACAGGAGGAAAATTCTCAAGCCCACTGGGAAGATGGGGCGGACTTTCCTAGGGATGGGGCCATCAGAGGTCAAGGGTAGGCAGCCTGGGGCATGGAGGACACTGCTGTTGGTAGCTGCATGGAGAAATTCAGCCATGGCACTGACAGCTGCTTGAGTAGAACTTTGGCACAGGGCTGCAGCCTTTGTGCGGGCCAGGGGTGTGAGTGAGCATAGACAGCTCAGTGAGTGCATGAGGGGGCCACACAGAGCGGAGGGATTATGGCATTGTTTATTTCTATTGTGATATATGTGTATATATGATGTGTACATGTGTGTACACACACACATCCACTTTTGGATTCCGGAGACATAGTAAAAGAGGGCTGGTGTACCATTCCAGAAGAAGTGGGAGTTTCAGTCACATTGTTCCAATGTCCCTATCTGGGATATACAAGCTGGAAAGTCACAAGTTCTTATGGGTAATTTCCAGGCGAAGACATTAGGGCTCAGAGAGGTAAAGTGACTTGTCAACAAGGGGCAAAACTGTGAGGTGACAGGCTAAATCTGGCTCAGGCCTGTTTTTGCAAATAAAGCTATATTGGGACCCAGCCACACACATTTGTTGTGAAAGTATTTATAGGAAGAAAAGGATTGGACATGGTCTTATCCTCTTTGCTCCAGAGGTGGAGGCATTCTCACTCTTTCTATCAGGAATGCAGATTAAGAACAAGAGTGAAAGCCAATGATGACACTGATAGATGTCACCAAAACGAGGATGTCTTGGAGCAAAATATTTTAGATCCCATGTAGCTTGTAGCCCTGAGGGCTGAGAGCAGCCTCAGAGCTCTTTCTGAAGCAATGACTTGGGACAGAATCGATACAAAAAGCAGGGCACTGTGAGTTCCCCAAACAAGCATCCTTTAAATTAGCACACTCCTACTAATAATCTGTGACAACCTGAACCTGTAGTTGATGTAAGCTTTTCTTGACAAGGGAGGGAGAGATGGCATAAGAAACTTGTGAAAAACTGCTAGAGAAGACATGATCCCATCTTAAGCAACAGTGGTTGGATTGACCCAGAACTTTGAAAAACTCAAAGCTCCAGAAGTATCTCCATCTTTACCCATCACAAATACCCTAGGTGTGAGACAAGAAAAAGAGAAGAGGAGAGGTGGAGGAGAAAGGATGAAGGAAACCGATGAATTTTGTAATCATCGGATGGCTGCTTCAGAACATCTGGAGGTTGACAGTCCTAGGAGCACAGCAATCAATCCTCCTGGACCCGTCCTAGATCGCAGGGGTGGCCAGGAGTAAATAGATGCCGAAGTGCAATCAGTGCTAGGCTGTGCACGAGAAGAGGGTGAAGAGAATCGCATCTGCTCAGGGCGACCCTGATTTCCTGAGACTGCAGCAGAACAGGACCCTGCTGACCTTGCCCGCTTTCAGAGCCTAAACAGCTATGGTTCTTCTTCAGAGCTGTATGCAACCTCATAGAGACACTGACCAGCTTCTCTCCTTTTCTTCCTTTGCTTCCTTCTTCAACCTCCAAGAAAGCGAAACGTGAGTCACGGGAAAAGGCTTTGAAGCTGCAAAGAAATCATTTCTGTGGGCATCAGCATTTTCACCTGTGAAATGGGAGAGGTGTGGGTGAGAACAATGAATTCCCAAAGTTTTATTTTAAACCAATAGATACTGTTTTTCAAACAAAATCATCAAAGCAACGTGGAAACATTTTGGCTGAGGGTTGGCTGCCATAGCAAAGTTTCACAAACAGAAATGTATTGTTTCACAGTTCTGGAGGCCAGATATCCTTAGTCAAGTGTCAGCAGGGTTGGTTCCTGCTGAGGGCTGTGAGGAAAGGATCTGTTTCAGGCTTCTCGTTTTGGCTTGTAGATGGTATCTTGTAGATGGTGTCTTTTCCATTCACATTGTGTTTCCTCTAAGCATATCTCTGTGTCCAAATTTCCCCTTTTTATAAGCACACCAGTTATGTTGGATTAGGGCCTACCCCAAGATTTCACCTTAACTCAATTGCCGCTGTAAAGATCCTATCTTCAAATAAGTCATTCAGAAATACTGTGGATAGGACTTATATGAATTTAGGGGAACACAATCAACCCATAACAGAGCCTTTCCTACTCCAACCCATCCCGCTCTTGTAGAGATATCTAGGACAATACTGTGGAAACACAGAGCCCAGGATATAACTTGGAAAGCTGACTAGAGAAACTCATCAGCCCTTTTCCTCAGCCCTAATAGTCAATACATTAGCAAAAGCCTGTGCTAAATGTAACATTTTGAGAATATGTGCTCTCTTGGTGTCCATATTTTAGTTTCTAAATACCATTCTCCACTGAATGAAGCCCAGGTTCCTTGAAAAAAATGACACCTTTTAGGACTCAAGCAGGGAAAATATGAAATGAGTTTGAAATAGATTTTTGTGCTAGAAAATAATGATGGAAACATGTCAAAAGGTCACAGTATAGGGGCTGGGAGTAGAGAGAGAGAAAAGACAAAAAGAGAATAATAAAAGACAGAGTTTTGCTTGAAAAGGCCCCTTCTGGCCAAATCTAGGATAATCTGAACATCAAAATAAACAGTGATTACAATGGATTAAAACCTTTTAAATAAAAGAGTATCTATGAGTCTATATTGATGGAAATGAATGAATAAAGAAACAATGTTGAGAAAGAATGTGCTTCCTTACAGTCTAATGCCAACTAGTAAATTTGTAATTAGTTAGATTTAGAAAATGACCATTTGAAACCATTATAGTAATAGTTAATTTAGGCAAGAATCATCATTAGATGCTGTAGCTAATGGGAGAAAGTATGACAGCAAACAGGATAATTATATAGTCTCAAAGTAGCTTCCTACGAGTTACTTATTAAAAGGGAAAAATAGTAGCTTCACAGTGGAGAAATCTGGAAGACATCTCCTTAATGAAGTGATCCATGTTAACAAAGAGACAAAGGGGAAACACCAATATCATGTTCCTCATGATATAATACAGTAAGGATAAGACAGGGTTTTTGTGCTATTTCTGCTGTATTAGATTCCTGTGGTTATTGTAAAAAAAAAAAAATGATCATAAACATGGTGGCATAAAATAAAAGAAGTTAATTTTCTCATAGTTCTGAACCCTGAAATCATTGTCAGTGGCCCAAAATTTAGGTGTTGTACCTTCCAGAGTTCCTAGGGGAGAAGGTGTTCTTTGCCTCTTCCAGCTTCTGGCGACAGCTGTCATTCCTTGGTCTGTGGCCACAGCACTCCAGTCTTTGCCTCTGTGGTCACATCACCTCCTCCTCTTCTGTCTGTGAAACCTCCCTCTTATAAGGATTCACATGTTGCACTTAAGGCTCACCTGAATAATCCAGAATCATCTCCCCGTCTCAAGATCCTTAACTTCATCACATCTGCAAAGGCCTCTTTTCCATAAAAGATGATATTTACAGGTTTCAAGGATGAAGACCTGTTACCTTTGGTCTTATCGAACAATATCGACATTATTCAATACCTGCTAAAACCAACTCTCTTCATGAAGTCACATCAGATAGACCAAAAGCAAAGGCAGAACAGTGAGCCTGTGGTCTTCCAAAAAATTGATATTGTAAAAGACAAAAAAAAAAAAAAAAAAAAAAAGAGTGGGCACCAGTTGGAGGCCAAAGGAGCCTAAAGAGACATAACAAACAAACAGAAAGTGTATTCTTAGATCGGATCATGGATGGGGGTAAGGTGGGGGAATGCTACAAAGGACGTTATCAGAACAATTAGTGTAATTTGGAAATATAGCTAAATCTCCTGAATTTTATAATATATAAGACAATGTTCTTGTTCTAAGTTTATTTAAGGGTACAGAGGTATCATTTAAGGCTAAAAGAGTATCCCTAACTAGTTCTGAAAAAAAATACTGTCTGTCTATTTATCTATCATCTATCTATCATCCGTCAATCTATGAGAGGTATAAAGCGCATATGGCAAAATGCTAAGAACAGAAGAATCTAGTGAAAGTTAAATGGGAATTATTTGTACTATCCCTTCACATATTTTCTAAGTGCTCTGTAAATCTGAATTACAAAAGAATATATGCTCTCTAATATTACTCATCAATGTGGGCACAATGTTCGTATCATTGGAAAATTCAAAACTAGCGATTTAGTTAAGCTGGGAGCCTGATCTCATCTTCACTAGTAGTGGGGCCTATATAACAGAGTGTGGTGACATGTCTGTGGCAGAGCCACTCTCACACGTCATATTCAATCTTCTGTGGCAGAGCAGGCAGCCTTTTACAATTTTTTTCTTTTTTGGACCACTCTACTGATATATAATTTATATACATACAACTCAAACATTTAAAGTGTATAGTTGAATGGTTTTTAGTAGATTCGCAGAGTTGTGCAACCATCATGACTATAATTTTTAGAACACTTCATCCCCCTCAAAAGAAACTTCATACCTTTTATCTACCATCCTCTTCTCCTTAGCCTCCACTCCAGCCCCAGGCAACAACTACTCTACTTTCTCTCTATATAGATTTACCTGTACATTTCATTTGGAATCATACAATATTTGGTCTTTTGTGACTGGCTCATTTTACTTAGCATGTTTTCAAGATCCATTCATGTTGTAGCAGATATCAGTACTTCTTTCTAATTATGTGAATGAACCAAAGGTGGTTCTATGTTGTTTTTTCATAGCTGGCTGAGACTCCTTAGAGCAAAAGTCCACTAGTGCCACACTCAAAATTTTACGCCTCCAGTTGTTTTAAGAGTAGCTCGGACTAGCAGATTTTTAGCCATTTAGGGTCTGCCTGTTTTGCATACCCTAGGAAACTGTACCCAGCGCCTGCTGGTCGTTGGTAAGATAGAGTCTTGTGGTTTTAAGGTCCCAAGGTGCCGCAGCCGTCAGAGCTCTCTCACCCAGAGACTCTCTGCCTTGTGGTTGAGCAACATCACCTAGACACCGAAGCGCCCTTTCCTCCCTGTCCCCGGGGGTTTTCTTTGCCCTCCTCCCCTAAGGTTGGTGGTCCCCTCACCACAAGCCTCTACACAGTCTTATGCTATGAGGAACTCTGTCCAAGTGCTACCCAAGAGAGCTTACTGTGTGCTCCTGCCTCTATGGTCATCTGTTTTTTCTTGATCAACCCCCAAATCTCTCATAACCCAGACAATTCCTTTTTACTGCTGAATAACATTCCACCATATGGACAGACTACATTTTGTTTATTCATTTACCCCTTGATGGACATTTGGGTTATTTCCACATTTTGGCTATTCTTTTAACTACTTTGAACATTCTTAGACAAGTTTTTGTTTAAAGAATTATCATCATTTCTCTTAGGTATAGACCTATGTGTAGAATTGTTAGGTCATATGGTAATCCTATATTTAACCCTTTGAGGAACTGCTGGACTGTTTTCCGAAGTGGCTGCAGCTTTTTGCATCTACCAGCAGGGTATGAAGGTTCCAGTTATTTCATATCCTTGCCAAAACTTATTATTATCTGACTTTTTAAAAATTATTATTATTATAGCCATCCTAGTGGGTGTTAAATGATATCTCTTCATGGTTTTAATTTGTATTTTCCTGACGACTGATGATGTCAACATCTTTTCATTTGTTATTGGACATTTGTATATCTTCATTGGGAAGTGTCTATTCAGATCCTTTGTTCATTTTTAAATTGTTTTTTTTGGGGGGGGGTTTATTGCCAAATTTTAAGAATTCTTGATATACTCTAGATACGAGTCCCTTATCACAAATATGATTTTCATAAACTTTCTCCTATTCTGTGAGTTATATTTTTGCTTTCTTGATGGTGTCCGTTGAAGTACAAAAGTTTATAATTTTGATGAAGTCCAATTTATGTATGTTTTGTTGTTGTTGTCACTTATAATTTCGGTGTTATACTTAAAAATCCATTGCCAAATCCAAGATCATGAAGATGTAGTACCGTGTTTTTTCTAAGATTTTTATAGCTTTAGCTCTTAACAATTAGGTCTTTGATCCATTTTGAGTTAATTTTCTTCTATAGTGTAGGACCCTTTGCATGTGGCTGTCTACTTGTGTCAGTACCATTTGCTGATAAAACAGTTCTTTCATCATTGAATTGTCTTGGCATCCTTGTCTAAAATCAATTGAGCATAGGTGCATGGGTTCATTTCTGGACTCTCAATTCTATTCCACCAACCTGTAAGTTTATCTCTATGTCAAGACCACGATGTCTTGATGCTTAGAGTGGAAACTCTTATGCAGTTCATTCCTCCAACTAATGAATTGTTCAGGTCAGGTGCTGATCTTGCACCTAAGAGTGTGGCGCGTTTTAAAGGTGCTCTAGGTATTATGTCCTGGCTGCATCTGTGTCCACATCTTTTGTTTCTCCTCCTTTTTAACCTTCTTGTGGGTTGTTGTTGTTTTCTTTATTTATTTTTTTCCATTCCACCACTGTGGAGTAGCTCACCACTGTGAGCTGAGTATTCCCCTCAGTTCAGGGGCAGTGGCTCCTGATGACCCAAAGCAGTAAGAGACCTGGTGGAAGACAGTGATCAAACTCACAGTCTCCAGGAGATGGGGCCTCCTTTGTGTTGCCTGATTCCCGCTGACACAGGACTTTGGGGTTTACTGTTCATACTTCACTTTTTCAGCTCTAGTTTCAGAATACCAAAATTGAACCCAAGGTATGAAATAGCCTAATGAGACATGGAAAAGGCATTCTAGAAGTAGGGAAATAATCCTTGGAAGGAAAAGAACATGGGCCCAATTCCTCAATATTTGGGCGTTTAGCTACCAAGTGTTCTTTGGAACTGGAAAGGCAACTGGAAAGGACCAAAGATCACTGCCTTCAAGAGAGAAGTATTGGGGAGACGAGACTGCCCAAAAGAATGTCCTTCATGTGAAGCAAGCAGAGCTCAGATTGCACATCTTCAGAATGAGGTCACTTCAGGTGCTTTGCTGAGGAGCGAGAAGACCTAATATGATCTGGGAATGTCCTTAACGAAGGCGATGATTTTAGACACCAGAAGTCTTGGTTAATATTTCTCATCTAGAGTCCAGCTAGAATGGGGTGCAATCCAGGAAGAAGTTCAGGTGTACCTAGAAGGGTATCTTTGTTTCCTGGATGAGAAATAGGAAGTGAAACATAAAGAAGGTGGAGATCAGTGCCATATTTAAGTTGTACAATCAGAATTCCAGAGTGTATGGCAGGATTATAACCACTAGCTCCTGAGCCCAGAGATCTGAGGAAGGAGAAGTGTAAACAGCATAGAGAAAAGGCCTGGCTCAGCCTGGCCTGTTGTATCCAGGGGGCTCTCTTGGGCTCCTTAGCTTTCGGAGCTGGGACACACGGACAAGTCTTTTTTCCTTGCCTATGAGAAGGCACAGTTTTAATAAACACCCGGATAATCATGGGGTGCCTTGAGGACTCTGGGGGGCTCCCCCTTGCGCTAGGGGAAAAGAACACAGTATAACCAGGACACCTAGAACTGTGTTCCATGGGAGCCCTGGGGCTTTGGTCTATTTCCAAAGTGTTATATATAAGCAGGGATTTTTTTTCATACATTAATAATTTTTTTTACATAAGTACATGTTGGTTTTAAAATGCAACTAAGCAAAGGGATAATGATAATTATCTGCCACTCCCCCTGATAAGGTAATTATTAATAATATTTTCAGGGGGTGGCTCCATAGTGTAGTGGTTAGCACATCTGCTTTGCACGCAGAAGGTCCTGGGTTTATGTCCCAGGAAGAGCCACAAACCATACTCCAGATGCTCCGAGGTTCTGGTTGCACCCCGGTTGCACACCGTGAGCACTCCTCATCTTCAGAAATCCAGTTCTTAAGAAGAATGCCCAACATCCATGGGTCAGGGGTGGAAGTGGGGCAGGGAAGGAATTAGGAAAAATAAAATAAAATAAAATAATATTTGCATATGTATTCTTTATGACTTAAAAATAAACATACACACAGAAAGATACACACACAAAAGCATGCATATTTGATTTCTTCAAAAAATTGAGTCTCATTGTACAATAGTCTTCTGTCGATTTTTTTCACTCAATTGTATATAATGACTATCTTTTCATGTCAAACAAAGTCTTTCACATCATTTTTTAAAGGCTGCTTATTATTCTATCCTATGGATGTACCACCTCTAGCAGATACTGTATTAGATCAATAATGATAATAAGAGCAACATATTTTTGCCTCCTCTGAGCACAGCCAGAACTGGGCTCTGTTAGACAAACCTTTTACATCTCCTAACTTTGCTAAATGAAACAGAGGAGGCAGGGAAATTAGCGACCCCATGCCAGGCAAACACTGAATCCTGTTTAAGAATTTCTTATTTCTGATGGTACTCTTCAGTGCCAATGAAATCGGTGGCTTCTCTCCAATGAATAGTACTTAAGTGAGATAACGTATTTAAGGCAGTCTGTAAGATATAAATTTGCTATATAATTTTTATGACAACAAAAGCAGTATTATTATTATAAATTAAGTTCTAGGCTTTGGGTCTATAGTGGGAGCCTATAGAAGCTTTAGAATTACACAAAACAATAGCTTGTCTCACTTTAGTCATAGATGTGCTTTTGAAAGTTTGAGACAAACTAAACATTTAATGAGTCAAATTATATATTTCTATCTAAAGTTAGAAATGGCTCTGTTTTCCTTTCTGACTAATGTTGAATTTTCCCTGCTCTTAAGTCTTCCTCTCCCCGCCAAGATTGGGCAAACACTGAAACCTTCTAGGGGCCTGGCTGAGGGATCGGCCTTTGTGCAGGACATCCTGTTTGCTGCCTATCCCAGCTCACCATCCACCCCCACCCTTTCTACTTGGCTTTTGACTGGGGAGTCTTGTCTGTGTGAACTGTGCTCCACAGCTACCAAACCCTCTCTCTGTCTCCTAGGTGGGGTTGGCCAATTGGGGCTCTAGCAGGAGATCAGAGGGAGGCGGGAGAGGAAGGCCAGGGTATTCATTGCTATGACTCCTCCCTGCAGGGTCACCACTCAGGGAGGCATCCTGCTCACAACTCTCTCCTTCCAGGTTCCCATAACCTCTCCTTCCTTCCTTCATCCCATTAGGTCTGGTGGTGGCAACAGCTCCACTGCATGGCTGCCTCACACCTGTCCATACCTTATAAGGAACAAAGAAACACTCCTTTAATTTTCCTAATTTGGGCGTGCCTTCTGCTTCCCGTTGGGACCCTGCCTGATAAAGTCTGGGGAGTTTAGGAATCCTTTGATAGCAGA
Source organism: Rousettus aegyptiacus (assembly GCF_014176215.1). NCBI lineage: Eukaryota > Metazoa > Chordata > Mammalia > Chiroptera > Pteropodidae > Rousettus > Rousettus aegyptiacus. Next base: position 71,196,868 of record NW_023416306.1, read on the forward strand.
TTGTGCCTTTTCTTAATTTATGGGCTGGAAGCCAGGAGAAGCTTTGCTACTTGTTACAACAGCTCTGTGAGTTCATGATATGGGCACACGAAAGAGGGATGGGCACAGGGTCAGCACTGAGGATCTGGATACCACACAGAAATGGCAAAACCATCATGGGGAGAAAAGCATAGTTGTTTGGCACTTACATTTTGCTGTCATACTGCCTGGGTTTAAATACAGCTTACTGTGGCAGCCAGACCTAAAGACAGCCTCCGACAATCCTGCCCCCTGTATTTGCTCTTGCGTAATCCCTCCCTTTGAGTGTGAATGGGAACTCGTGACCTCTTCTAACCAATAGAATATGACGAAGGTGATGAGATGTCGTTTCCATAATTATGTTGCATAAGATTGTAGCTTCTTTGACACTCTCCACGCTGGCTTTGGTCATATGAGCCACTGCTCTGTGAGGAATCATAAAACGAAGCCTGTGAAGCAAGGAAGTAGCATGGCCTTTGGTCAACCGTCAGATAGGAACAGAGGCCCTCACTCCAGCAACACTCAAGGAACTGCCACCTGCCAACAACCATGTGAATCAGGAAGCAAATCCTTCCCCAGTCAAATCTCCCGATTAAACCCCAGTCCTGGCTGACACCTTGACTAAAGCCTCAGAAGAGACCCTGATCATCAGCTAAGCTATACCTGAGCTCCTGACACATGGAAACTGTAAGATAATAAATAGGCCTTGTTTTAAGCTGCTAAGTTTGTGGTGATTTATTAGGCAACAAAAGATAACTAGTATACTATGAGCAAATCACTAAACCAATTTATGTCTTAGTTTCCTCACATATAAAACCAGAATTAAAATAATCATCTGACATTTCTGCTTTGCAGGCCTGGGTTGGGAATGAAATGAGTTAACCGTGCTATGCTTAAAGTAGCACCTGTCACAGAGGTGGCTTATTACACATCAGTGTTGGCTAGTATTTTTAGAGCAGATTCCATAGGCTCTTCAGAGTGATGTCACCTTTCTAGATCATAAGATTTGGTTGACCTTCTCCCTTTCCCCTTCCCCCCTGCAGGGCACCTCAACTGTTCCCCTTCGTTTGTCTCTTTAGTAAGTCTGGCATCCCATAAGATTTTCACAGCACAGAAAGACCTTGCAGAGCCCTAAAGTGTGAAAGCATCATCCTGAATCTTTACCAAAACTCAGCCACCCTATCATCCTCTCTATAACTCTTCCCCACAGCAATCTTTGAATTCCTTAGAAAATCAGCTAGCAACACAGTTCAGCTGTGCCAGGAGCAGAGCACAGATCCAGACATCTGTTTGGTGGCATTTATTATAATGCACCCCTGTAGGGGCCAGCAGAGCATCAGAGAATCACGGCACACAGAAGCCAGAGGACAGCTTCCGCCAGCCCTGCGTCTCTCGAGACATGATCTTCAGCTCCTAATGGGCCATTTCCCCGTTCTGCCCAGATCTTGGATTCTCTCTCTTCTTTGGGTCTGATAGACTTTAAAGTTCAGGGAGGCTTTCCTGTCAATGCTCTTTTTCTATACCTTCTCCCACATAAACTCAAAACTTTCAGATCCTTCTTTTTACCAGAGCGAGGTGAGGCCTCTGAGCTCCTTCTTTCTTTTTGTGCCCATCCATATCCCTTTTTCCTCGGAGCACCTCACATGCAAAAAGATTTCTCCCTTCTCATCCAGCAAGACTCCTCTGGTCCAAATTCACTTTTACCTCCTGTTTCTACCTACCTTGATTTGGCGGGCATGGCTTTTCCCCATTGTCTCAAAAGCCAACTCCCCAAAATAAACACATTTGTTTACTTGGGCATGTATGCCGGATAGAGGTTTATTGGTTGGTTCATTTACATGTACAATATTTTCTCCAAACATAAATTGCCCCCACCCCTCATGCTGTGGGTGGGTGAGGAAACTGATCAAAAGAGGAGAAGCGACTTGCCCTAAATTAGCCTCCAGCTAGTTGTCACCCCAGGAGTATAATCCAGGTGTCCTGACCCAGAGTAGATTTTGTTAAGCGGCAGGACTGGCCTGTTGGCTGGATCCAATCAGCTGTGCCATAGTTATGGTAACTTTCTGCTTTATCTAGTAGGATGAGACCCGGTTAATTGGAAACTTCATGAGGTTAGCCGATATCTGGTATTTACATTCACTAGAGAAGGCTAAATGTAGGAAGCACTCAGGAAATACGGGGTGGCTTGAATCCATGGTTTCTTTCAAAGCAGAGGGCAGGTAAACCAGAAGAGGTTAGAGCTGGTTTGGAACAATGGAACGCCCCGCCTCCAGACGGGGTCTTTCTGGGAGGCGCGGTTCACAGGAGCCTTTCACCTTTTGGCGCACCCACGGCTTTCAGGGGGGCTCCGCGCGTTCTGTTTTTTGAGTGCCAGGAAGATGACTCTTTTCATTGGCAACTGTCGTTTTTTTAATATGTGAGTAAAGAGCTCCTCTGCATCTTTTTAATTTGCCTCTACCTGCAGCATCGAAAGGAGAAAGGGAGAAACACAGAGTGAATTTGTCCCCTGGGGAGAGGGAAGGATTTTATTATTAGCAGCAGTGTCGCTTTCTTTTCTTTTCTCTCTTTCTTTTTCTTTTCTTTTCTTTTCTTTCTTTTTTTTTTTTTTTTTTTTTTTTTTTTTTTTTTTTTGGAGGGGACCATGAGGTGGCAACTCTATGGTCCTGTGGGTGGGTAGGTAAGAAAGTGGGTAGACAGAACGGAAAGTTTCCTTCCTGGGTTCTCATCGTCGGTATTTAATTCAGGTCCATTCATCTGGAGGATACTTATAACAATCAGAGAAAACTTGAGCTGAAACTGCCTCTAGCGTCACAAATACACTGAACTCCTTCAGGGTTCTTTTGTCTCCTTCCCATCCATAAACTCCTGCTTTATTTTAAACAAAATTTCCTCCAAGTATCATTAGCCTCAGGTAACCAGCACGTGTGGTTCTTGTCATTTAACTAAAAGCGCTAAGTGAGAGTTAAAAAAAAAATGCAGAGAAATGTACGGCTAATGCCAGTCCCCAGATGAGGCTTTTAACGGTTGCACCCTCTGCAGATAAATGTTAACTCCTAAACTAGGAAAGATTATGTACTTTCTATTTACAGAAAAGGAATTTCCCTATACCCACCACTCTGGCTCTCACTGATTTTTACTTATTACATGTGAGAAATCATTCAAATTAGCACTTGACCACCCTAGTTTATTCTTTCTGCTGGCTGTATTGTATTCTATCATATGGTAATATTTAATTTATTAGATCAATTTCCTCTGATAGTCTTTTTGCGCGTTTGTAGTTTTTCACATGGTAGCTTCGGAGGCGGAAGTCTCCTGGCTGGAATGTGGGGCCTGGCAGTCATCGGCATGTCTGTCCTGCTTAAGGAGTCTGCCAGCCAGTGGCTGAGCCGGGGGCGTCTTAGACAGTGAGGCCCCACCACGGGTGGAACAGGGCCCAGGAACCGAATGCTAAAGAGGCACACATAAAAATACGTGGGCTTCTGGGTCCCAAATCGAGACGCCGCAGCACAGGGGTGGGGTGGGGATACCGTTCTCCGGGAGTTTGTGACGCGGGTTCTCGTCCTACCTCTACGGAAGGGTAAGACGCATAGGGGCGTTTGTTGGGCTCTGACTCTAAGCCAGCCCTTTCACGAACACCACGGCCTTTCCTCTTCATCACAGGGATGAGGATTGTCACCTGTACAGGTGGAGGGACTGAAGCACTAACGCTAAGTCGCCTGCCCTAGGTCGACACTGCCCCCCTCCTCGAGGTGCCTACCAGGGGTGCTTCTCTGATAATTCACAGTTTGAAATTCCTTCCCTCCCAGCCCCACTTTGCCATCCTTTCAGCTACTCTTTTGCAATGTTTTCTGCCCTCTCCTTCCGGGACAAACTAATGGGGTCAGCAGATATTTACTGAGCACCCACTCTTTGCAGAACGCTCTGGTTCTCCTCACCCTATAGGTTTCCAGTGGAAGGCACCTCTGTCTAAGGGATTCTATGGTCTCAAATCCTTGGACCACAGACTCAAGAAGTCCACCTTCTTGCAGCCTCCTTGGAAGGTGACCACAGGACACCGTCCCGACACGTGGGACAGCTGGTTTGAGGGGAGGGGCTGGTAGTGAAGTGGGTCCTCCCTGCTTTTACCTGTCTCACGTACACTCGATGAGTGCTCTGTGCTGGAGGCTGGGGTGCCAGAGGCTGCACCGGGGGTCAGGGCCACGTGGAGCTTGGAGGGAAGGGACCTTCGAGGTTCTAAAGCCAGGGCCCAGGGGAGGGGTGAGGACAGGCAGCATGCTTCTCCAGGGCTAGAGATGGAAGGAGAAGGTGTTTGCAATCAGAAAATGTCAGACACCAGCACCTAATCCTCACCGCCCACCCACCCATTCCCATGGGAAATGGGCTCTGCGAGGTGACAGCCAGTGGTAAGACCTCAGGCTTCTTGCCACCATCCATCCCGTGGGGCGTCAGCAAGGCTGCGGGACCTCCCCACACTGCTTCGAGGTGTAAATAATAACAACAGCAGCCATTCTCTCATTAAAGAATTACTGAGGCCAGCCTGTATCTAAGCTGGGCCCTTTTCTAAGCTGCAAAAGCCTGCAAGTCAGATATCAATGCCCACATTTCACAGACAGGAAAAGAGAAGCTAGAGCTAGGAAACGGTGTCCCAGAACACAGAGCACTTAGAAACTAGGCAGACAAACTGTGTGAGCCCGAGGTAGAGAAGAAACCTGGGTGGCAGCCTGGGGTGGACAGAAGGTGGCTCTGGCTGAGGCTTGGAGAAGCCGTTGCATTATAAAAGCCCTTTGGGCCTTGTCTTCCTTGAATGGGGCCATTTATCGGTGTATCTATAACGTTGGAGCAGATTGGACTCCTTGGCAAATCCCCTGGCAAACCGCTTGGCAGGCTTTCCCTAAGGGAACATCCAAAGAGAAAAAGTCCCCTGTCCTCCGGGTCCCTCGTAACCTCCGGCCCCACCCATGAGGATCTTGTTTGCTCTGGCAGACAGGGAGCCCATTCAGAGCCCTGGGTGGCACAAGCAGAGTCTGGCCCTGGAGTCTGGCTGGTTAGGGTGGGCCTGGGGGTGGCCTCTAGAAGCCTCCTTTGGTTCGGGTGGGGGTGAAGCACTGACTTTATTCTGGCCGATGAGAATGACTGACTTTACAGTTCCGTCTTGCTCCATAAACCAAAAAGCCACTTCCAGCTGGTGGAATGAGGCCTGGTGGGCGGGTGTCTGGTGCCATCCTGCCACGGGAGGGTGGCGGCTGGGTGGATTGTGGTCTCTGCTAGCCTTAGGGGAGGCGATTCTCTGGCGGTCAGCAGCAGGAGTTGGTGCCAGGCTGTGTACGCAGGAAACATATTGGCTGTACCTGCTTCCAGGTTTGGACACCCACAGCAACCCAGCTCAGCGTTTTAATTATGCTGCCATCAGAAAGCTTTCTTTTTATACAAGGAGGGGCTGTCCAGACCTTTTTATTTTTCCAAGAGTGGGAACCACTACCTTATCCTAGGCTCAGACAACATCTGATTAGGAAGGGGCTGTGGGTGAATTCCACAGCAAGTTGTCCCAGGGGTCTCTTGTCCTCGAAGGTCAGACAGGTCCTCATTTCCAGCTTCTCACTGGGGCAGCGCAGCCCCAAGAGAGCAAGAAACTTCATTGCTACCCAGGGGCGGCCCCTCAAAGGGGAAAACAGAGGCACTGAAAGGAACATTTGCAGCGTTTCTTCCTCCTGCCTTCTTCCCTTGCTGGCCACAACTGTGCATGACTAGCCGAAGGTGATTATGTTTAAATATTAAAAAATGCTTAGCTAAATATGCTAGCTTGTTTGCTTTTTGCTGATAGTAACAGTCTACCCACAGAGCCCTTTCAAACCTCTTCAGTGTTTTGGAAAGTGGATAAGGGACTCATTCAGTGACGTGCAAAGTTTGACCGAGCCAAGAATGAAGCATGGATTTCATGAAATGAGGAATAGCCTCAGACCACACACACAGACACACAGACATTTCTGAACTTGGCACTGCTCCCCCCTCCTCTCCCGCCCTCACCCTCACCCTCGCCTTTCTCTCTCTCTCTCTCTCTCTCTTCCCTCCCCTCACCCACCACCTTCACTCCTTACCCTGATGTGGAGGTGTAAAAAAAATTCCCTCCTAAATTCTTCTAGCTGTGCTAATAATCAAATTAACATGAGAGAGACTGGCGGGGGGGGGGGGGGAATTCCAAAGTTTATTATAGTATGTACATGCAGGGGTCCATAAGAATGTGACCCAAAGGTGGGTTGGGTAGTTGAGGTTTATATGCCATTTTGGACAAAGGAGAAGAGGGGGCAGGGGTCTGAGATTTCAAAGGGGAAACAGGCAATTCACAGGTAGACAAATGAATTTCTCCTGGGCCACCCAGAAACAATGGGACAGAGGGGAGAATCCAGCAGAACAGGTTTTTGGATGGATCCTTCCTATCTGCCATACTTGATTCAAATAAGCTAAGGTAAGAATAATAAGGTACATATGCTGTGATTCCCTTCCTGAAGCAGACATTTCCATCTGAATTCCCTGAAGCAGGAAAGGGAGAAGGTCAAAAGTTTTTTCTGTCTTTTGTTTCTTAATAACCAGCTTAAAGTCATAACTCAAAAGTCACATTTTGTGGTCGCAAAACTTTGGTCTCCTTCACTGACAAACTGGCCTTGACTGATAGCAAGAAAGCCCATTAACGGAATCCACGGCCAAAGGCTGGGGGCGGGGCAAAGGGGTGGAGTTCTGGGGCTCAGGTGACCTTTTGTAAGAAGCAAGCTGATGAAAAAATGGGTGACTCCAGTATGCCCCCACCCCCATCTTAAAGAGACCGTGAAGAGAAGCCCGCAGCACACAGACAGCTGGGAGAGGAAGCTGCTGGAGCCCAGTGTGATTGGTGAAATCACCTCTGTGTGGGGAGGCAACACACATTTCCCCCGAAGAACGAGGCTGGGTTTGTGGCGACTTCGAGCAGTCACAGGAGTTGGGCTGCCTGACTGCAGGGAATGGTCCCTTCTACCAGATGAGTCATTGTTGGACATAGGAACATGAGGCAGCAAATATGAGATTATTAGGAGTACGTCCCTCTAGGAGACATTGGGGCACAATTATATATCTACTCCTTGACTGCAAGTCTTAGATGCAGGTCTAGGAAAAGAGTTCTTAAGCTTGACTAAATTTGACCAAACTAAACTTGAAGTTTAGAGGATATTAGGTTTTCTTTTCTCCCTTTTGAACTTTTAAATGCAGGCTCCAGTGTATCCAGAGAGAAGGAGGCAATGTATTCCAGAAGTATTTATGGTGCTTCCAGTTATAGTGACTGGGGTAAGTGTGGGGGCTGAGAGCAGGGGGAAGGAGCACAGCCTCCAGCCCCTCAGCCCCAAATCCTACTGAGGTGCTGTAGGGCTGCTCCTTCTTAAAGCCATGACCCAGAAGACGTCACTGTCATGTCTGGCTTGGCAAAGCTTGCAACTATTTTTCATGGTTCTCGTTCACCTCCGCAAGTGTGGAGTGATTGTCCCTGGGGAGTTGGCGAGGGACAGGATGGCTGTCCCCACTCCCTCTCACTAGCATGATTCAAGGAGAGCGACCTGAAGAGAAGACTTGTTTGCCTTCTTTCTTCTTACATTTACACTTTGAAGTAAGAGGATAGTTTTGCCAAGAATAAACACAAAGTTGGAAGCCCAGAGGTTGTGATTTGGTTTGGATCGAAGAAGCCACACAGTTCCAGGATGTCTTAAGGGGTCACACAAATTCTTAACCTCAAGCAGTGCAGACAGTCAGAAGAACAAATTCTCTCTCCTGAGCTTTCGCAGGATCTCCCTAAAGCTTCCTCGTCATCTGCGGCCATGCTGGGGAGGTCACTGACTCTGGCTTCCCCAGGCCAGAGCCGGAACCACAAACGTGGAATGAGGGCCAAACTCGGAGGTTCCTGGCTGAGTGTCCACCACACATCCAGGAAGTTTTCTCACTCTAGTCCCTTCCTGGGTTGATGGAACTAGCTGCCACCTCTGATGATGGTGTCACCTCCCACAATACAATTCACGTTCTAACCCCAAGAGCTGCTCGTTTAATCCCTTCGTTCTCTACCCCCAGGAATTCATGTCCTCGCTCCCTTGTGAAACAGATGCCCAACCTTCTGGCTTCCTGGTGTCACTGCTGCTGCACCTCTGTGCCTCCCGCTCCCCTGCTGCTCCCTCCAGGGCACCGGGTGGACTAAGGGCTGCGCCAAAGGCCCCCATATGCCAGTCTGGGCCCACCTGGCCCACAAAAACCTCCCACGTGATACAAAAATTACCCTCAAGTAGATCATAGACTTAAATGTAAAATGTAAAATTATAAAACTTTTAGAGAAAATAGGAAGAAGTCTTTGGGATGCAGGTCTAGGAAAAGAGTTCTTAAGCTTGACTTAAAATCACAATCCATAAAAGAAAAAAATGACAAATTAGATTTTATCAAAATTAAAAACCTTTGTTCTGAGAAAAACCCTGTTAAGAGAGTGAGAAGACAAGTTAGACTGGAAGAAAATATTTGCATGCCATATATCCATATGTCTAGAATACGTAAAGATTTCTCAAAACTTTGTAGTCAAAAAGTACACAATCTAATTAGAAAATGGGCAAAAAACCTGAAGAGACCTTTCACTTAAGAGTATATACGAAAGCAAATAAACATGTGAAAAGGTGTTCAATATCATTAACTATCAAGGAAATGCAAATTAAAATGACAATAAGATATTTTCACACAGCTACCAAATTGGCTAAAATAAAAATAGTAGCAACACCGAGTGGTGGTGAAAGTATGGCACACAACCGTTTCCGGTGGGAATATAAAGCCGAATATGTAACCATCTTCCCCCCCAGCAATTACGCTCCTGAGCATTGATCTCAGAGAAATGAAGACTTATGTTGACACGGAAACCTCTTTAAAAGTGTTTACAGCAGCTTTAGTCATATTAGTCAAAAACTGGAACTCTCCTTCACTGGGTGAATGGTTAAACAAATGGTGGTATAGCCATAGCATGCAATACTATGCAAGAATAAAAAAAAAAAAAAAACCAAAAAACCAAAAACAAACTATTGCTACATGTAACAACTTGAAAGAATCTCCAAGGAATTATGCCTGAGTGAAAAAAAGTGAATTTCAAAAAGTTGCATACTGTATGATTCCATATGTATGTAATATTATTGAAATGACAAAATTATAGAGATGGAGAACAGACCCGTGGTTTCCAGGGGTTAAGGAGGAGATGGAGGAGGGAGGGAGGAGGGTGCGGCTGTAAAAGGGCAGCATGAGGCCTGCTTGTGGTGCTGGCATTGTTCTCTGTTTTGACTGTATCAATGTCAGCATTGGCCGTGAGAGTCTTATAAGATGTTACTATTGGGAGAAACTGAGTGAAAAGTACACAGGATCTTTCTGTATTATTTCTCTCTTCAACACATAATCTTTGTTTTTTCTCCTTATCCACTGGATGGCTGGAGACACTCCAAGGACCCAGAGGCCAAGCCATAGCGGGAAGGAGTCTGGGTCCCTGAATGACTGTGTGGAGTAAAGTTGCCCCCTCACTCTGGCACCATGGGCTGAGCTGTAATCAGGAAAAACTTTTCACGTGTTAAACCACTGATGTCTGGGTTTCGTTTCTTACTGCGATCACTTCTACTTACCCTGAGTAATGACACATAGGAGGATCTGGGGTTTTAACACAAACTCAGTTTCCATGGGGAATGGACAAAGTGTGCTGATTTTTTCATAAAGCTATTTTGTTTTCTAGTACAAAGAAATTACCCCATCTTCATGTCTGTATGAAACCTGGGATCAACTCCTACCTGCAGCATGTACCGGCTTTTTGAATTTGAGTAAGTCACTGGATATCTAAGCCTCATTCTCTTTGGCCACAGGATTCAGGAGTTAGGAAGGGAGGTGCCCCTACATGGAATTACTGACTCTGCATGCCAAGATTGGGGGGTTATGTATCTGGCAGCCTCCTCATTGTCCTCTTTGTGATCTGACTCCTCTGGCCTTCAAGTTACTCTCTGTCTAAGCCTCAGAGCAACCTTCCTTAGAAAGGAAACCGATCAGTTGCCTTGGTTAAGAAATTGGAATAACGACAATGACAAGTAGTAGTAAGGCTGTTATTGATAATAGCTGTCATTTGTCAAGCATCTACTATGCTCCTAGCCACATTTGTAAGCAATCTCAGCCTTTACCCTTGGGCTTGTGTTTGCATTTCCAAGCCCAGCACCTTCTAAATGGCTTCCTCCCTCGCCCACTCTAGATGGTCGTGCTTCACCTCAGCCGTTTATCACTATAGCCCTCCACGACTCACTCTTGGGGCAGTGTGTCCCTAGTTTGAGGCCGTGACCTCAGAAACAAAGTACCAATTACTGAATGGATTTACATGGCAGGCACTGGGTAGAGTGCTTTGTGTACAGCATCTTACCTGGTTATATACAATGTCATGCAGAATGGGAAATTGACAGGCTCTTCTTAGGATTGGCTCCTAAAGCTGGGGGCTCCAGACCTCTGTAAGGCCATGATGCCATTTCACTGATTGTACTAGTTTTCTATGCTTTCTGTAACAACTCACCACAAATGTAGGGGCTGTAAACAACACAAACGTGTTATTTTGCGGTTCTGTAGGTTCGAAAACTCACTGGGCTAAAATCCAGGTGTCAGCAGGGCTGCATTCCTCTGCAGGGGCTGGGGGTGCGGAGGAGTCCATTCGCCTGTCTTCTCCAGCTTCTAGAGGCCACCCTCACTTTTCAGCTCAGGGCTCTTCCTCCGTCTTCACAGCCACAATCGCGGTAAGGTCCTTCTCACATGACTTCACTCTTACCTCCTCCTCTGCCTCACGCTCCCACTTCAGATTACATTGGACTCGTGAATACAGTGTGCTGGCCTGGATAATCCCTGAAAATCTCCTCATTTTAAGGTCTGTTCTTGAGCAACCTCAGCCTGTCGGCTGCCTGAATTCCCTTTGCCATGGAAGTTAACATATTTACAGCTTCTAGGTGCTAGGAGGTGGCCATTATACCTACCACACCAGTCCACAGTAAAATGAGAAAAATGACAGGGTAGTGACTTTCCTATGAAGCTATTATATTTTTTAAATTATAATTCTGGATACATGAATGTCCTTCTGAAGAAAAAAGAAAAAGTCAGCAAACTGAAATTTTTCTGGCCCATAAAATTCTAACCTACAAGAAGCAATACTTTGGGCCAAATAGTCTCATGGATGAATAACCCCCTCCTTCTCCAGAGCATTATCTGACAGCAGGCAGGGGTTGGCAACCTCAGGGTGCTGCTGCGGGACTGGGGTCCTGAAGGACTGTGGCATGGCCGAGAATCGTGGAGACGTGAGGGGTGCCGGTGAGGGTTGCCCACTGGCTCCCTGATCAGCACCTATGTCGGGCTGAGGAATGGGGGTCTAGGCTGCAAGCAACCTTGGGACAGCTATGGGAGGCGAGCTGAGGTAACTAACATGTATCACCATCCTTAGCTGACAGGTGGGGCAAGTGGGACGTATATATACACATGCTTGCCTTTAACAAGTTATTCGACCTCTTCATCATCAATAAAATAAAGAGCACAACACATCCTCAAGGGCCTTAGGAGCCTAACCAGCCAACCTGCATCAGAAGAACTGCGTAGTTCACATGCACATGCTGCATTTTAAGTAAACAAATACCAGTTTTTACCTTACCTTGTGGAGAATAGCTTTCACATTTTTGAGGGTTAAAAAAATCACTATAATCTTTAATATAATCTGGCTTTTGGTTTTGCTGTCGTCCTTGTTTTTAGAGAAGTAAGTTAAACGAGAAGCAACGTTAGAATAGCTTCTAAGTCTGCATTTCAGTTTCAAGATGGTAATAGAAAATTCACTGAAGAGATGGGAAAAATCCAACCTTCGACAAGCAAATGAATTTAGTTCAAAAGTTGTATATTTATAACACTTTCAAACATCTAGTAGTCTATTAGTTCCACAGGTATTTACCAGCAGATGATTTAAAGGATTAGAATAAAAAAAGAGAGAAAGAGAAAGAAAGTTTCAATTTTGGTTGATTGGTTTAAAAATCATATGAATCACTTTTCTATAAGTAGGAAAATTAATATATGGATGTTGATGGATATATAAAGAAACATACAAAGGAAAAAATAACTGTTACTCTTGTCACTGCTACCCAGAAATACACGCGGGTGATTTTGTGGCATCCACTTCTGTTGTGTCATTTTTAACCAGTAAGAATAAAGCAATTTTCACATTGTACTGCTAGCCCACAGAATCCTACCAATGCGACCAACTGACTTCAGTAGAAAACAGAAGACGTTTTAATGTTTTTCTAATCATTAAATAATATAATTCTCTCCCAATATTTATAGATGCCCAGCAATATCTGCTTTGACTCCATATTTTCCATTTTTTTTTCTCTCCTAGAAACTTCTGCAATCTTCTAGTATTTTCTACTGCACTATTCTAATAGAATACAGCTTTTAGAACCACACCAAGATTCATCTTTGGCCCCAGATACTAGGAAGCCCAGGAACAATGAATGTAGGGAGAGAAGGGGACACATGAGTCCTGTTCCACATTTCTGTCCTTCAACGTTTATTTCATGACCTCAGCCCTCGTCCCACCTTTCTTCTGACTCACCTTCCTGATATCCTTGGCCTGGAACATTAAACAACCTTACCAAACTCTCTTGCACCCGAACTTTCACATGCGAGTTTGAGTTTGTGACAGGTTTGGGAGATGAATGAGGAGGGAGAGTGTTCGTGATTTCTGGGCAAGCTGTGGGTGGACATCAGGAGGCATAGGGGGCTTCCATTTAGCTGGGATGGATGGTAGTGGGAAGGTGTGTTGTCTGTAGCTTGCAGCAGTATGGCTGCTTCTCAATAACAGAAGAGAGAGCAGCTCCTTGGTGGCTTGGTTCTGCAATTGGCTTTGGGAATCATCCCTGAAAGCTCCACCTGTAGGTGGTTTTTTAGCCCTCCTACCAATTCTATAAAACATTTTGCAATTAAAAGCCCAACTCTTTTACAGTAGCTAGGGTGGATTCTGTTCTTTGCAGCTTAGCTCACACTGATACTGCTATTCCATCGGATCTACCTGGAGCATCTGCAGTGAATCCATGTTGTACCAGGCAGGAAGGGTCTTCAGAGAAGTACTGTAATAGATCACAATGTGCCACACTAACGTTAAGTCAGCAGCCATAGGAGCTAAGAACTATTACCAATCTTATACAGAAGGAACCTGAGTCACAGATGGATTATATAACTTGCATGAGGTCACTCACACAGAAAGAGGCAAAGCCAAGCTTTGTTCCTGCACAGTTCAGCTCCAGGGCCAACGGTCTTCAACCTCACCTATGTACCCTGTCCATCGTGCCTCCAGTCTCGGCGAAGTCTGATAGTTGGTTTGATGTCTCATTTCTTTTGCACAGGATAAAACCAAACACAATAATTACAGGCGAACCTCAGAGATAATGCAGGTTTAGTTCCAGACCTCTGCAATAAAGTAAATATCACAATAAAGTGAGTTATGTGAAATTTTTTGGCTTCCTAGTGTATATAAAAGTTGTATTTATGCTATTCTATAGTCTATTAAGTATGTAATAGTATTATATCTAAAAAAATGTACATACCTTAATTAAAAAATACTTTATTGCTAAAAAATGTTAACCATGATCCCAGCTTTCAGTGAATTGTAATCTTTTTGGTGCGAGGTCTTCCCTGGATGTTGATGGTTTCTGACTGATCAGGGTAGTTGTTGCTAAAGGTTGGGGTGGCTGTGGTGTTCTCTTAAAATAAAATAATGAAGTTTACCACGTAAAATAAAACAATGAAGTTTGCCATGTCAATTGACTCTTCCTTTCACTTGAATACTTAGAGGCCATTGTGGGGTTATTAATTGGCCTAATTTCAATACCGTTGTGTCTTGGGGGTCGAGAAGCCCAAGGAGAGGGAGATAGCTGGGGGAAGGGCTGGGCAGTGGAGCAGCCAGAACACACACGACAATTATTTGTTGAGTTCACCATCTCATATGGGCACAGTTTGTGACGCACCAAAACAGTTACAGTAGTAACATCAGAGATCATTGACGGCAGCTCACCATAGCAAACATAATAATGAAAAAGTCTGAAGTATTGCCAGACGTAACCAAAATGAGGCACAGAGACATGAAATGAACAAATGCTGTTGGAAAAATGGCTCTGATAGATTAACTCAAAGAGGGGTTGTCTTAAACATTCCACTTGTTAAAAAGAAAAAAAAAATAAAAAGCAGTATCTATGAAGCTCAATAAAGTGCAGGGCCATAAAGTGAGGTGTGCCTGTACAGTTATGAAGTGGACTGTTTCTTGACTTGTTGGTTTTGTTTCTCCTTATTTGAGGGTTTATAAATTAGACCTACGAAGTTTTCAAATCCCAAATCAAACAAGGGGCCCCAAAGATCTCACTTCTGTTATCTTTTTCTATGTAGACAGTATTTAGACTCTTTCCTCCCCTCCCCCAACATGATTCTCCAGCAGAATAATATTCCACAGGAAACCCATTTAGCTCTTAGAAACTGATTTCTTATGTCCTGCATTTAAAGTCTGCAATATTAACCAAATAATTACTACCGCAAAAGACATTTTCAGTCTGTGCCTGGGAGTGTGAATGACACACCCTACATAGTTCTTGCTTTCTTTGTAGGGAAGATTAGTGGGAAAGTTGCTTTTCTCTTCACTCCTCCAGAGATAATTTATCACTATTTGAAGAGTTGTATGTTTCTGTGGTTGCTTGGTTTGGAATTGCAGCAGACATTCAGATTTCTGCAAAATTCCATTTCTGATCTGCAAGGAATGTGACTCAACTCACCAATATCTTCCATAGAACAAAATTAGCCCTATTAATAACACAATCCTCAGAGCCTAATGACACCTAGAGCCTTGCCACTGACGCTATCAGTCTCTCGATTTCATGATTTCACTGTATACAGCTAAGGTCTCCCCACCACCCCTGCCCTGCTCCAGCCAGCACAAAAAGAGGCAACGCTAACTTGATGGAATTAAAAAATGCCAAAACCACACAAAAGAATGTAGGCCTGGGTGTAGCACTCATCTGCTAAGCATGAAATCTTTTCCCCGAGTGAGTGTTCCACAAACAAGGTCAGTCCCGAAAGCGATACCACCTTAGCCAGGGAGGAGCTGATGGCGCCATTCAAAACTCTTGCCAGCACTTACCTCAAACTATGTAAATACAAAACTGGTGCTTGTGTTTATTTAAAGTTTTTGGCATTGGGCCCACTCCTGGTAGACAAAAATTATCTTGTTTACAGCAGCATCCAGATGATGGACAAGACTCTGTATAATATAAATCGAACTATGGAGGTGGGGAGCACTCGTTAGCATAAACAGCTTTCCTCAAGCAAAACAAATCCTGCCAAGACGCAAGCTGGAATTCATTTATTATCCAGCTCCAAGCTGACTTGTTTCAACATTAAACAACTGCAAAAGCGGAGGGACAAGAATTGATGTACAAAAGGGCATTACAAGCCTGTGCTTTGACTGCTAACATTTTTACGAAAGGTGTTTCTGGCCTTGTCGTTTTGCAATATTCACTTCTCTGAAAATGCTGTCACTTGAGTCACTTCACAGGATGGTGTGGCTGTGGATCGTGCATGCATATAGAAGGTAGGAACGGGCCAGGAGACCACCTCACACTTGTCATTGTCCTTTCAAAAGCATTTGGCTAGCAGATAAACCTATATTGGGAACTTCAGCGAATTTCATGATATAGAAACAGATACTACAATTTCAGCGTAAAGGTACAGAGCTCTAATGTGGGACAAGCTGGGCGATGACTTCTGCCCCCTTCTGGGATGCAGACTTGCCCAGGGAACTGCAGGGCCCTCTGGGAAAGCTCACCTAAGTGAAGAGAGAATCAAGCAGACAAGCCAGCCTCAGAGAGAGGAGTGACTCTAGATCCTGCCTGCTGACTCAGGGGGAAAAGTTGGGTCTGGGGAACACAACAACCCCCTCCCCAGAAGAGAGTGTGGACATGAGAAGGAAGAATAGCCGTGATGGAGGTCACATCGAGAGTCACCCAAGGTAAAAGAAACACTAGTGGCAGGTGGGGGAGAGGAAAAGGACAGGAGGAAGATCAGGATCCTGCCTCAGTTGTTGGGAGTCCCCTCCCTCCTGCGCAGCACAGGTGACACCAGGCTGACGCGGCCAGTGGAATTTTGTTTCTCTAAAGCCAATTTTCCTCTCAGGAATTTTCTGCCTTCATTGTCTGTTTCTCCTCTAGATTCGGACCACCCACTTCTTTATCTTGGTGTCCCTGATAGCCCTAAGATGGGAGGGTTCGGCCTTGGGAGTTACTTACTCTATCTGCTGGCCCACCTGCAGTCTGCTCTCTCCTGGGGCAGCCCAGGTCCTGAGTGCTCTTTTTGGGTTATTTAGAGACTGTTATGCTTCCACTCTTTGGAAAAATCTCTCTGAAGCCTCAGCCACCCAGAGAAGCCACCTCTAGCCCCTGTCATCTATTGGCCCAAACCACTTCCCCATTTATGTTCAGACTTTTGGCATCTGAAGGTTTGTCGTTTTCTCCAACCTAAGCCCCATTGCTGTCCTGGTGGCTTCAGCATCTCTGAAACTTATCTCCACTGATCCTCACCTTCCTGTAAACTCATCCGCACAAACATGTTCCCCTCAAACAGGAAATGCCACCCTCTGACTTCTCTCTCTCTTGCCCACTCACCCCTGCTCCTACTCATGTGCTCTCCGATTTCACAGAGACTTTCAGGGCCCTGACTTCTCATCTACGGTGACTTCTGGTCCCACTTAATTTTCTTCCTTTCCTGATACCAATCCCCTAACCTTCCTGCTCTGACCTGCCAGGGCCCACCTGCCAAACTTTGACTCTGGATCAATTCCACTGTCCATCTTCTCTACTCTCACACCTGAGCAGTATATTAGTTATCTATGGCTTATAACAAACTGCCACAAAGCTTAATAGCTTAAAACAACAAACATTCATCATCTCACGCAGTTTCCGTGGGCTTAGCTGGTGGCTGTGGTTCAGGGTCTCTCACCAGTTGTAGTAAAGATGTCAGCCAAGGCTGCAGTCATCTCAAGTCTTGACTGGGGCTGCAGGGTCTACTTCCAAGATGGCTCCATGGCTGCTGCTGACAGGAAGCCTCAGCCCCTTGCCACAAGCACTTCTTCATCCTTATGACATGGCTGCTCACTTCCCCCAGAACAAAACAAATGATCCAAGAAGAAGCCACAAAGTCTTTTGTGACCTAGAGTTGGAAGTCACACACTGATTCTTCTACTACATGCTATTCTTAGAAGCAAGTCACTAATTCCAGCCCACACCAAAGACCACCTTTGGAAGAGAGGAGTGTCAAAGAATTTGTGGACATACTTTAAAACCACAACAGTTGATTTCGTACTTTCCCTTTCATGACAGCAATCACTCTACTTTCCTCTCCCTTGATGGCGGCCAGGATCAACTGGTGAGAATTTAACTTTGTATGGATCTTGTTACCCACTTTCTCTGCTTCTGTGTTTGGGCAGTTGAGCCCTAATGGAGACAAATTCTAAAAACGGACCATGGGACCAGGCTGTCGTGTGATTTCCAGCCTGTCAGGCTCTTCCTGTGTCTGGTGCATCTTCTCCAAGACCCCAGGTGACTGTCACTGCTGTGTCTTGGTGGCACATCTAATGTTTATCTCTCTCCTCAGTACTGATCCCCACCTGCCCACCCCTCTCTTTCTTAGTGGACAATTTGCCTCTGACTCTATTGATGACATCTACTTCCTCCCCTTTTTCGCAAATGAATCTGCATTATACACTGTCTTCCCTCACATCTTAGGGGAAGAGGAGCTTCTTTCCTTTTATTTAAACACAATCATTCCTGATCTAATTCTCCATCCTTCCAGCAATCAGCACAGATTCCTCTCAGTCTTTAACCTTTCTAGTGGGTTCTTCCTTCCAACCCCTCCCCCAACTATATAAACACTCATGTTGGTTCCAGTCTTTTTTTTTTTCTTTTTAGACAAGGTTCATTCTTGGCCCAACCTTCCCCTCCTCCCACCTCCGGAAGACATGCACAGATTCCCTCCAGAGACTGTCTGTATCTCCTCCACTTCACGGTCAACTTCTAGAAATAGCAGTCTGCACTCTTGGCTTCTTCTTCCCCGCTTCTGGCCACCACCCACCTTTCAACCTACAGCAACTCAGCGTCCACCTCCATGGCTTCTGTATATATCAGGGGCCACCGCATGGCAAAACACATAGGCACTGTATTATCCTGTCTTGGGTAGGTAGCCCCAGTGTCCCTTGGTGATATCTCCTTTCCTTTCGAGTATGCTTTCTTACCCCATTCTCCTCTGGCTCCTCACTCCCCTTTGGCTCCTCTGCCTCTTTCTAGAATGTTCTTTGTCTTTCTGTGAGATCTCACCAAACTCATGTCATCCTAGCCTTGGCATTCCTCAACTGCACTTCTAGCCCAATCTTTGATTAGGAGCTCAGAATCTACTACCCAGCTGTCCTTGGCACTGCTCCCACCTGGATGTCACCCATGAACCTTAACCTCAACATGTCCAAAACTAGACTGATCGCATGTCTTTCCAAACTTGGCATCCCTGTCTACCTGATCACTCTACCCAAAACCTGGGAGAACTTCCATCTTCCCCCACCCCCCATGACTAATCAATTAAGTAATCTTGGCTAACTAAACAATTACAACAAAATGTCTGAGTTCATACTTCTGGGGTTCACAGCTGTCTCTGCCACCTCTCAACCTGCTGGCACCGGAAGGCTCCTAACCTCTGTGCCTCTGTTTACGCGTCTCTAAACTGGGTATAATAACGGCATCTACTTCATATGGGTGTTGTGCTGATTAACTGAGGAGTATAGGCAGTGCCAGAGAGTAAGAGCTGGGTCAGAATCGGCTCTCACTCTCTGGTCCTCTTCAGCCCCAGGGGTGGACATTGCCTGGGCAGTGCTACTCAAAGTTTACTCCACAGACTGCGGCCAGTTTGGGAAATGTTCGTTATTGCTCTGCAGTGAGTTAAGTGCAGAAGTTGAGAGTAGCATTTAAAACTATTATATAGCAATTTGACAGGATCATTTTATACCTGTTGAACCTAATAATAAAAAATTGTTTTTTTTTTCTACAACCATGGGCATGGCCACTATCAAAAGACCAAAATATAACAAGTGTTGGCGAGGATGTAAACCTTTGTGGACTGTTGGTGGGAATGTAAATTGGTGTAGCCACTGTGGAATAGTATTGTGGTTCCTCAAAAAATTATAAATAAAATTACCAGATGATCTAGCAATTTTATTTTTGGGGATCTATCCAAAAGAATTGGAACTTTAAGAGATATTGTACACCCATATTCACGGTATTCACGGTAGTATCATTCATAATAGCCAAAAGACAGAAAGACTCGAGTGTCTATTGACAGATGGAAGGATAAACAAAATGTGAAATATTATTTAGTGTTAAAAAGAATGGACATTCTGACTCATGCTACATATGACATGGATGAATCTCGAGGACATTGTGCTAGGTGAAACAAGCCCATCACGAAAGGATAAATACTGTGTGATACCACTTACATAAAGTACCTGGAGTAGTCAAATTCACAGACAGAAGGTCGAGTGGAGGCTGCCAGGAGCTGGGGGGAAAGAAATGAGAGTTGTTGTTTAATGATGTAGTTTCGGTTTTGCAACATAAAAAAGTTCTAAGATTGGTTGCACAACGGTGTGCAAGTACTTAATGCTACTGAAATGTACACTTTAAATGGTATATTTTATGTTATCTGTATTTTACCTGAATTAAAATATTTTTGATTAAAAATTTAAGATTTGGACATGGTTCCATAGTGTAGCAGTTAGCACGTCTGCTTTACATGCAGAAAGACCTGGGTTCACACCCCAGTGGAGCCACAGTCCATGCCTGGTGTATGGCCATGCCACCCTGAACGAGACCGATGTCTGATCTTGGAAGCTAAGCAGGGTTGGGCCTGGTTAGTATTTGGATGGAAGACCACCTAGGAAGACCAGGTGCTGTAGGTATAAAAAATAATAACAACAAAAAAAATAATTAAGGCTTATATTTTGTACATCTTTAAAATCTTTCCTTTTCTAGTAATTTTACAAAGGTATCTGTACAGGAAGGACTGGAAACAAAATAAAATGGGTCCTTCACTGCACAACACAAATGCTTCCAGAAGCACCGCCCCGGGCCAGGTTCTCCTCCCATCCTCGCCGGTCTGCTTGCCTGCGCTGTCACCCGTCTCCAACCCGGTTCTCACCCTGTGGCCACCATGATCTTCCTGAGGAGTGAGTTTAACTTCGTGTCTGTCTTGTATAGTTTTCCAGTCCTTTTTTGTTTGCTACAAGAAAAACCCCAAAGTTCTCAGCTGGGCACACAGGGTCCTCTGGGCTCCAGTTGGCACTTCTGCCCAGCCTTGTGGCTCCTCATCTCGGGGACGGGCCTGCCACTCCTCCATGGCTCTGGGGCCTTGGTGTCCCCTCTCTGGGGCACAGGCTATCCTTTCGCTTGAAATGCTTTTGCCCTTGTGTCCCACCCACAAGCAATTCTTGTTTGTCTGTAAAAGGCCACCTTCTCCGGGAAGCCTCCTGTGGAGGTCTAGACATCACTATTTCTGCATCTGATGATTAGCCAGGGGGAAGATGAGCCTCCTTTGCTTTGAGGCAAATGTAAGAGAGTGGGCACTTTGGCCACAGGGGGGAAGCTTTAGGCAAGCGTCTACTTGACACTCCTCAAATGATTCCTGGAATGTGTTCCTGCCACTTGCCATATGGTGTCCTCCACCCCCACCCATTCCCTGCTGTGGCCTTGGCCTCCCTCTTCCAACCTGCTGGGGGAACCGTTGTGCTTCTTGCTGGAACTGTTGGAGAGCCTTCTCTGAGCACCTAGATTCCAATTATGTGCCCAAACTACCAAATAAGTTTTTCTAATTGCTCCAAATGATAACTGCAGACAGAAGCATCTCTTTCATTTCATGATGGCTACAGAAGGGGCAGCGTAGTCCTAAAGCCAGCCTCCTGGATGTGTGTGTGTGTGCGTGCGTGTGTGTGTGTGTGTGTGTGTGTGTGGTTTTTTAAAAAATTAATTCTTTATTATACATAGACCCAGCATAGGAATTAGGAATTATTTATGGTTTCCTGCAGTCCTCCCAGGTATAATATGTCAGATTCAAACTGGAAACTATGTCTGGGATGAAATCCTACTTGAAACAATTTCTTGTGGTTCATATATTAATGACTGATGACTGGCAGGTTTACACAAACAAAACGAATATTATAATTTTGTGGATAAGCAAATAAATTACTTTTATAGGATTTAGGCACTTTCCACGGAAGCTTTGATTTATCCAAAGAAGTGCCTATGCATACACGTTACTAAATTGCCAGCTTGCAACTCTTGAGGCCTGGTTCTTGGATTAAACAGGAGGCAGACTTCCTGTTTAAACGGGGAAATATAAAATGCTTGATAAATAGAAAGATTCTTTGTTGACATTCTTAAGCCAGCTGGGAGCCTTGAGAATTTGAGATTTGACCTCTATACAAGGGAACGGACCTTTCACAGGCCATCCAGTGCCTGGCAGGGATTGTGGAGGACAATGGCATGCTAGAGATAGCCAGCATTGTATCTTGGCCACACGGAAGCTCTCTGGCTCTGCCAGCCCTTGGCTCTTGGTGAGATCTCTGCTGGTTTTAAATTGCTACAAGGTATGAGCAGTCCTTTTGAGTTTTCATAGCTCTGGAGCACAACATTACTGACAGATAAAAAGACTTCCACAGGATAAGTATCAAAGCTGATGTGCTATATTTGTGTAAATACCCAAACAAACCCACCAGGGAGCTATATGGTGAGAGACAAACTCTCCGGAGTCTGAGGCAAAGATAAATAAGCCAGTGGCAGCGACAGAACCAGATTTCATAGGAAATATTCTTCGAAGAAGCTTTTTCTGGCACAGACCCCATGAAGAGAGAGAAGGCTGTGGAAAAGAAGCCTGCTCTTAGCAAAGCAGGCTTGGCCCGGTTCCACTTGCCCCAAGTGAAACGGGGCTCTTTCCTGGAGGTTTCAGTGGAAGACATGGAAGTGACTTTTCAGACCTGGGGTTTCTGGTCCTTCTTTGCTGAAGGGAAGTATGTGGGGTACTGGGCTAAAGGCCCAGGGTGTGCGTGGAAGGCTCCGAGCACTGGACACCCAGGCCCTGCCTGGGAGCTTCGAGGAAGGGGAATGTGGAAGCCGCCAGCTACTTCCTGCCCCCAGGCGCAGGCCTTGTTCAGCTACAGGTCTCTAGAGGGTCATACCTTGTCAATGACCACATAATGTGCCACTGAGGAGCTGGGAGCAGATGATTTAGTATTTCTACCCTTATTTGATTCCAATGCTGTCCAAAGTAAGTTGGATCTAATCGTTTTTAAAAGGTGGGACGGTCTGTGTGCTGTTAATGTGAATGGGGGACGGCCAGCCTGACCAGGCCTCGGGGCGAGGGGTGGGGGTGGGGGTGGGAGGTCAGGTCTGCAGTGACCAGGGATGGCTTGTGTTACTGCTGAGCTGAGCTAGGCAGTGCGTCACCAGTGATGGGAAGGAAAACGCGCTCAGGGATCTGCATACTTAATTTTTATTTGCAAATAGTTATGTAAACACATATGTGAGCTGGCCACTGCCCGGAGGGTTCTGGCATGTAGTCAACCCCTCCCGGGGGTCTTGGTCCTGGGGCGCCTCAGCTTTATAGCATTTGGAAGGCAACTAGATTGGGGCAGGCCGTGGACTTTGCTGATGCCGGGAAATTATTTTCTCTTGGATTCAAGCCCTCTTTTCCTTGTTGAGAAAGGGAGAGAGTTTGTTCTAGCTGAGCACTGGTGAGGGATACATCATTCTAGTTCTTTTGGATGCCTCCAAGCCCCCAGTACAGACCTGTGAGTGCCCTTGGTGGACAAGCAACAATTCAGGCCTTGGTTCATGTGTCACCTCCTTAGGGAAACCTCTCCTGACCAGTATTCCCAAACAAACAAACAAACAAACAAACATAAAATGACTCATCCTGGCCTAATTCATTAACACCTCTTAATCCTACCTGGAAATTTTTTTTTTTTTTTTTTTTGCCTGTTTATTACCTTTGTCCCACTGGACATGAGCTCCATGAAAGCTGGGACCTTGTTTTCATGGTCAATTGCTCTATCCTTGGCATTCCTAAATAGTGCCTTAAAAAATTCTGGAATGAAAATGAATGTGCTTTAAAACATACATAGGATTTGATAATGTGGATAAGACACACAGAAATGACTGTAATGAAGGAAGGAGTCTATACTCACAAGTCCCTAGGAACAGGAGGCATAGCACAGTATGTAAGCCACCTGGGGAAGCTCCAGGGTCCATCAGCAGGCAGAAGTGAGGGGATAAAGCATGGGCATAAGCCTTTATTGTGGTTTTCCTGGGAAGGAATGGGCAAGGCATGGTAAGTGGCTGAGCAGGTTTAGGATTAGACAGTTGGACTAATTTGTGGGGGTCTCTGGGCTATGATGGTGACCGCTAGCTGTCCAGTACATGGTGATTAGGGCAGATGAATACTGCCTCCTGGGAATTGTTTCGTTTCCATTTGTCTTGAAATCAACGTTTCCTTTGGGTGGTTTTGCCAATGGAATCCTCAGTGGGAATGATTTTTTTTTTTTTTCTGATACTGCTCCCTCTCAATGTTCTATTGGAGTATGGCATACATACAGAGAATTGTATCTATCAAAGGTATAGCTCATGAATGTTCACAAGTTGAACACATGCAGGAAGCCAGCATCCAGATTAAGAAAAAGGACATTATCAGCAATCACAGTCCCTCTTGTATCCTCCCCATTTCCAATGGTGACCGCCACCCCGACATTCCATTGCGCAGGTTAGTTGTGTCTTTTTCGCATTCATATAAATGGATTCAAATTGTGTCTAGCTTTTTTCTAATTATATTTGTGTAATTCATGCATAGGATTGCATTTGGTTGAAGATAGTTGATTTTCGTTGCTATGCAGTATCCCATTGTGTAGATATTTCACAAGTTATTTATCAATTCAAATGTTAAGGAGCCTTTGAGGAATTTTCAGATTGAGACTACAACCCCTCCACTGGCTTTTGGCCCATTGGTGTGACAGTCAGTCTTTTAGTTGTGAGAAACAGAACTTAACCTGGATAACTTGATTCAGAAAGGTGGGTTGATTGGAACCATTCTATGTACAGAGTAGAGTGAAAGGGCAGGTATAGCCAGGCTCTGAAAAGGATGTGAATCAGGACTCCCCCTACTGGGGAATCCTGCCAGCAAGAATGTGTGGACGACCTCTCTAAGACAGAACAGTAAGTCACCTACCTGCCTGGACCCAGGTTTCCTATCTATATTGTGTGTGATACAGGAATATGTGGTCTGTAGGAATTTTATAATGTTTCATGGAAAAAAATTAAAAAGACTCTACAGCTATGTCAGTTGGAAAACTCGTTAAAAAAGCTGATACTTCTCCAGATCTTTAATAGGAAAAAGCATATTTTAACCTTCCAGGAGCACAATGGTTCCCAAACATGACTTTTCCCATGGAGCATAAACTTACCTTTTCAGGGGTATTCATGTTCCATGGAACAAAGGTTTGGGAAATGCCAAGCCAGAGCAGAGTGGGAATGAAGGGGAGAAGTGGAAGATGTGTTTGGGGATGAGTTTCCAATGCAAAGACTAGGATTTGGGATGTTTTCATTCTAGAAAATAAGGAACCATAAAAATAAATGGCAGTGTCATACTTCAGGAATAAGTCTGTCAGGTGTTTCAATAATACCGTACTTCTGTGTAAGTTTTGTAGGTCAGAGAGTACATTTGAGCACATTACCTTGGTCTCCCTGAGGGTGGGAGTTATCAGCCCAGATGACAGAATCGATCATTGGTGCTTTGGGCTCTTAGCAAGCTGAGAGTTCTAGACAGACAAGGTGTGTGAAGTGAATCAAGTTGCCCACTGACCCAACTTAAGACTTGGTTCTAAACCATGATTGTAATTTAAGCATGGGTGGGGGTAAGATCACCTGGGTGAGAACATAGAGAAGAAGACCTAGGGGCACAGCTTGGATAATACCAATATATAAGGGCATGTAGATGAAGATGGACCTGCAAAGAATTCTCAGAAACATTTGAGGAACACCAGGAAAGTACCGAGCTATCGAGGCCCAGGCAAGATGGCGTCTCAGAGGAAGGAACAGGTCTGTGTTGCAGTGCTTCAGAGAGGTCAGGTAAGATGAAGGCTGGAAGACATTCACTGGACTTGTTGCCATGGTGGCCGTGGCAGTGCGGGGTACACCACTCAGATGTCTCTTCAAGAGAGAACTTGCCCCAAGGAGTGCGATGACTGACAGCCTCTAGCTGTAGGTGATTCCAGGGTCTGCTTGAGTGTTTGAGCAAGTCATCAAACAGCGACTGAGCCAAGTGATGATATAAGGGCTCACATTTCTGGCCAAAGTGAGTAAACTCTACACTATAGCTCCATATGGGCTGCCTAGACTTTCTCAGAGCCGCCCTCAGCCCAAAGTGCTTCCTATGCTGTTCCCTCAACACCTCTCTACTTCATAGGTATCAGCCCTGGGACGCAGTCGGAAGGTTCTTCTGCCTCCTTCTCCTTGCCACTTGATCTTCCACAGGTGTTATCCGGAGTGAATCTCGTGTACCTCAAACTCTACCTCAGAGTCTGCTTCTGGGAGATCTTAATTGATACAGCCATTGATGGCTTCAGTGAGAGATGTTTAGGTAGATTTATGATGCTGGCAGCCATACTAGAGTGAATTGAGAGTGAATAGAAAGCAATAAAATAAAGTCCATGAGTATAAACAATTCCTCTGAGGAGGCTTGGGTGAACCAAATGCTTTTGGCCATTTGAGATGGAGCATCTTGTAAGTATTCTTGTGGTCCTCAGAAAGAGGTGAGCACCATATAAAAGAAAATCAAAATAATAATGATGATTCCTTTTCTCTTTTGTGGGCACATCTTTCTCAAAGCTGCATTTTTTCTTTCTTTTTTTTATGTCTTTGCATAAAAGAACAGCCCAAACAAGCTGGTCGATTAGCATTCCTCCTCCTTTCCATTTATTGGATAGTCATCAACTTCTCACTTTCTTTACCGCCCTTATCAGATAATATAAAAGCTGTTTGAAAGCGCTTTAAGATATAAACAAGTTAATAAAGTGCTAAAATCAGCACTTTTCAGAAAAAGATAAACTTGGAGTATTCTCTCCAATAAACACTAACTAAAGGAAATTCTGGGATGCACTTCAGCTAGTAGAAAAAAGGTCCTTGATGGACAGTCTGAGAAGCGATAAGAATTGATAAACAAAGAAAGTAGAAATATTGGCATAAATGTAAACAGAATTATCTATATAAAACAACGACTGCAATGTCCTGTGGGTTTCTTTCTTTTTCTTTCCATTTTTTTTTTGAGATAAAAAAATGATTAAAAGAGCACATAAATTGGGATAGGAAGCTTGGAGTTAAAACGTTCTAAAGTCCTTGGGTTGTTTGGGAGGAGGGTAAAAACACTGATTACCCACAGGTTTGATGTGTTTAGTATGCATGCTAAAATGTTTAAGGAAACAAAACAAACAAAAAATTGGAGTGTTTGCTTTTATCCAAGGATAGAGAAAAACAGAAATGAGAAAAATGCTTCAGTTTCCAAGGCTTGGGCAGGTCTCATTTGTGGAGTGTGGTGAGAGGTGGCCAAGGGTAGGTACCTGGTGGAGCTGCAGTGTTATATGGACAGAGCTGGGATATCTACACCATTGCGAGTGAGGCTCCTTCTAGCTGAGTGATGGAGCCATTGACAGGGAGGCTCTAGGTTGGGGCCTCCATTTGTAATCTAGGCCGGGGTCCCGTAGGTGTTAGGAAAGGAAATTGGGAAGGAAGGAAGGAAGGAAGGAAGGAAGGAAGGAAGGAAGGAAGGAAGGAAGGAAGGAAGGAAGGAAGGAAGGAAAAGTGAGAGGGAGGGAGGGAAGGATAGAAGGAGGTAGGAAGGAAGGCCATCTAAAAGTGGCAAGTAAATGACCGCTAGTCCTAACTGGAATGTAACTGCAGGGTCCACCATCGGTTACGAGCTACCAGGCAGGAGGGTGGTGGCCATTCCTGACTCTGACTCCCAGATACAGGAGTAGGAAATCCTCAGGCTCCTGGCTTCAGGTTAGGATAACTCTAGGGCACAACTTACTCTCCAGAGTTTTCTGTGAAGTTAGGTTCAACCTATGTCCACTGGATGCAGCATGAAATCACACTCTTTCTTGGTTTCCTCCTTTCCCCTGCCAGCTTCCTTCCCTCCCTCACCCGTCTCCCCTGATGGCACTTCTTTAATACATCATGTTCAGACCAATCCTTATCCTGGGGCTGCTTCTAGAGAACCAAACCTAGACCCAGGAAACTCATGAACAAAGTGTGTGTGTGTTTGTTGTGTGATTTGTATATGGTGTGTGATATGCACATGAGCATGGTGCATGTGGCATTTACGTGGTGTGTATATGTGGTATGTGTGTGTGTGTGCTGTGGTATGTGTTTTATGTGTGGTGTGTATGTGGTATGTAGTGTATATGTGTGCGGTGTATATGTGTGTCATGTGTGTTCTTACATCCAGGGTGTGAAGTGGAAGGGGATGAGCGTGTGACAAAGACAGCACCTCTGACCCCGCCATTTGTTGCTGAGTTTGCTTTATTCACCTGTGCATTCAATACCCCAGAAGAGGGGACCTACAGGAGAACTCTCCCATTTTCCCCACAGTTTTCCCTTCCCCTTTCAGTGATTCCTGCTTCCAGCCTCCCCTCTGTCTCCTGCCCCACCTAAGCCAGTTGTTAAGCTCTCCATCAATCCAGCTATTATGTTGGGACCATCACAGAACTCTGAACCTTACTCTCTACCAGTAGGGGGTACTAAAGAGAGGCTGCAGGGCTGAGGCCTGAAGCAGACCCGCACTCCCTTCTGTTTGTTCCTGTTCCTGTCAGCATTGCCCCAAATCCTTGTGACCAAAACAGTGGCCATGGTTTCCAGTTTTTCGGTTTGCTTCCCTCAGTCCTAGGACCAGCATCATCACCTCCGTCAGAGAGCTCAGACCCACTGACTGGCATATCCAACTCAGAGATGTGAGCCCAGCTCTGGGGAAGCCGCCTTCGGGCTTCTGATGCCTGGCGCTGAGGTCTGGTTCCAATGCCTCAGGCAGGGCCTCTTCTCCAAGCTTCTAGAACCTGGGTTCTCAAAATCCTTGCTTCTTCCCTTGGCTCCTTAGAGATGCTAACTATTTCCTTCAGGTACAATATCTGTGTCCCTTTTAGTCTGTCAACACCCATTCAACCAATTCACTATGTTAAATTGTCTCTGTTAAAATTAGGGGTGTAGTTTGTCTTCCTGACTGAACTCTCTCTTCCTCTCTCTCCCTAGTTATCTTAGAGGCACTCTCTCACAGCATTGTTCACAGTTCCATGGAAGTTAAGAGCTAAATCCACTTGATCATTTTAAAAATTCAACTCTTATTCGAGATTACAGGTAAAAATGTCAATGGAAACAAAACGAATAGCTCAACAATGATTAAAATTGTGTATTGACAGAAGTCAAATCATTTTGACAAAATTTTGATGGGCACGATTTAACCTGGAGAAATACTGAACGTTTCTCTGTGGAGTCAGATGTGTGGTGGGCTTCCAATGTACTTGGCTGCTCAGTGTCAATTCATGCTACTCCTAGTAATCACCTCAATTCCATTTCTCCACCAATTCCAGTCCATGAGATTCAGAGGGGGAGCAACTATCTTCAGCTGCAGGGGGAGGGGTAACAGGTGACTCAGGTCTGGCTTTTTCCTATAGGACTTGGATGTGGAGGCATGTGAGCTAGAGCATCTGCTGTCATTTTACCACTGCATGAGGCTTGAGAATGAAGCCAGCTTTTGAAGGAGAGTAGGACTGAGAGGCGAGATGGAGACACTGGGCCTGAGTGATGTTCACTGAGCTTCCGTACCTAGTCACTTCTGAAATCAACCTTATACCACTAACGTTCCTTTTTGCTTAAGCCAGTTTGTGTGACTTGCGTCAAAAGAGTTCTACCGGATACAGTAGATTTCTTTAGAAGACTTAAGGAAAAGACTTGAACCTGTTGCAATAGTTTAGGCATTGGAAAGGAGGAAGTAGGGTCAAGATACTTAAGAAGTAACATCAGTAAAACTTGGTTACTGAATAAACATAGTGAGAGAAACGGAAGCATCTAATAAAAAGATGGTGCTCAGATTTGGGTATTAAGGTCAATGAGTGACAGTACGATCATTGAGTTAGGAGTTAAATATAGGAGAAAGACAGTGCAGAGTTGAAGATAATGAATTCCATTTTGAACATGAGTGTGAGGTGCCCATACGTCATCCAAGGTGGTATGGTCACACCAAAGTCTGAAACTCAGAAGAGATGTCAGGGTCAGTGCTGAGGATGTGCAATCGCCCACATAAAGATTAGTTAGAAGCATGAAAATGAATGGAGATTCTATGGTGTGAGACTAACCCTAGATTGAAGGTAGCATCCTAGGAAAGTTAAGGGACAAGTTGAGAAGAGGGGGCCCCCCAAAGAGATCAAGAAAGAACTGGCACAGAGGTGCAAGGACAGCCAGGTGCACAGCCTTCAAGTAAGAGAGCAGAACATTAAAGGAGGTAATTTGCTGCGTGATGTCATGGGCCACCTCATCTCATCTAGGAAAGCAAAATGATTTCTTTTCTGAATACATTTGGGCCAATGAGGAAGACTTTAAATAATCGATGTCCCTAACTTCCCTTCATCCATTTTGCTTATATGTTCTCCACTTCCTGGTCACCAGCACCTCCACCAAAAGGTTGTGAAGAAAATGACCAAAACAGAGATTCCGACGAGGGAAAGGAAAGCTTTGGGTTTGCTTGCTATAGGCTGCTCTGCCTCTGTTTATAAAGTGACTATACCATAGCCGGGCACAGGAATGAAATCACTTTGGTTACTGAAGCAATCGTTAGCAACATTTTTCAGGTGGTTTCTTCTGTTCACTTCTGGGAAGCAATTAGTGTTTAAGAAAATAGAAGTAAAGTTACTAAGGATACCTGAGAGTTTGACTGTCTCTGTAGATAAACACTGATACTAAAACAGCCCCCACCAGAAAGTTAGAAAGATTCATCTTGAGAAAGAGAAAGCCACTCTTCCTTGGTTACATTCTCTGGTTACGTTTTCCTCTGATCGACATCCAGAGGTTATTAGAGTGTGTGGTTATTGCACCTGTAGATTCCGGCACCCAGCAACTCCTCCCATCACGATGGTTTGAAGTCTTATCTAAATCTTGTATACTTCACATCCTACTGTATTTCTTGTTCTATATCCAGAAGAGATGGGGGGAAACCTTTCAGTCTCTGTTTGAGGCAGACGCCTCCTCATTACTGCCCAGGCCCATTTGATTAATAGAGTGTGTGCCATGGGCATGATACAAGCTCAGTGTTGAGAACCTTAGTGCTCCATTTTGAAAATACATTTTTTCCCCAAAGCATCAATGTGTGTACTTTTTAGATGTTAGCATAAAAAGCATTAAAAACACAATTAAAAGAAACAGAGCAGATGCTGGCAGGGAGTGATAGCAGAGCTTGCCCCCTGGGTGAGTAAAACTATGCTTTTTTGTACCCTTTGAATTTCATACATATTATGCATCTATACAGAAAAATAATTAAAAATTATATTAAAAAGCCATAGCACTACTAATAGGATATGTATTCCAGGAAGAAAAAAGAGCATACATATTACATAAAAGGCATTTTTCATTCAGACAAGCAGGGATTCACTAGAGCCAACACTGGTCAGATGGTCCCTGTGCCTTGCAGTTCTTGAGTCTCGGCCCGTTTTATCCAGATCATGGAAGGGTGGGTGGAGAGAAATCACCTTAATGCCTAGACAGTAAATGGGGACCAGGGCCTCTTGTGGTGTGATTTGTGGGTACTAAAAAGGGGACCACTGCCAGACTCCTAATTTCCCAGCCACTACTTAATAATAGAAATCCCACCTCTCCAGGACAAAGGCAGCCCAGACAGTGCCTCATTTGCATGCAAAGGAAGTGGCAAGAGGCTGATGCTTGGCAAGGCTGGGAATGGGAGGGCACTGGGGGTGTGGAGGACTCTAAGGAGCCTGTGTTTGTGGGAGAGGAAGGAGAATGTCACAAGTCTGCTGTGGGGTTAGGACACCTGTGGTGTCTGCTGGATGCAGCCAAGCAAGAGGAGGGTAGAGGAGGCTGTCAGGTGAGCACCAGGCGGAGGAGCCAAATGTGGAGACTGTTCTCAGTTGCCCATGCCCAGAAACTCAGATGACTAATCCGTTAAAAGCAAATGGAAGAGCAATGGGGCCTCTGAGGCACTCGGGATCAAACTTGACCTGACATCCACCTGCCTTATCCACTCAGTTAACAGATGGTGGCTGCCACCTGGCCCTCAGGACACAGCTGGCGCTGTGGGTCATTCTATGCCTGTTAGGGCCATCAGAGCTTTCTGCAGAAGTGCACTGAAATGGTGGAGAAACAGACTCAGAGGTGGACTACCTGGCTCTGGATTGCCTCTGCTGCTCACAAGCTGTGTGACGCTCTGTGCCTCAGTTCCTTCCTCTATAAAACAGAGATGATAATAATATCCAGAAGGGTTGGTGGGCAGTTAAATGGGAAAATCCACTTGACGTTTAAAATATGACACATAGTAAGTCCTCAATAAACGTGAGCCCAAGCCTTCAGAGCCCAAGTCCCCCTCCCTCCCCTGGCCTGCTCAACAGAGGAAATATGAGGTTTACAATTGCCAAGGTCCCTCTGTGTTTTAACACGCGCTTCGCGCGCGCTTTGGGGGAGCAGTGTGAAAAATGGATTAGGGAGGAGGAGGCAACAGCTTAGGAATCCACAGAGAAGTCCGCAGGCGTCCAGGTGGGAGGTACAGGGGCAAGAACTAGGCCCTAGGATTCAGGAAATATTTTGGAGACGTTCTCTCTAAGACTTGATAACAGGATGGGAACGGGCACTTGTGGAGGAAGTTGGAAGGTAAAAAAGGCAGCTTCAGGGAACATTTTAGGCGGTGTGGGCGGGAGACGTGAGATTGGGGCTCGGGGCAGAAGCAGCAGACCCAGAGGCGGCGGTGAGTGTAGGTCTGGGGTTCAAGCTGGAGGTGGAGTATTTCATGCACGTGGGGGGCCAGCTTCCCGGCGCAGCTGGCCCCTGTCTAGGTGCTGTATGACGAGGCGCTAAACCCGATCTCCAATTTGGACCGGCAACTGCGCCGCTGTCGGGTGTGCCCAGGGCCACTGGCTGACTCCGCGCTTGGGTCGGGCCAGGAGGTCGATCTCGCTGAGCTTCCTTCCTCTGGTACCGTCCTCAGCCAGACCTCCCATTCTGCCCATCTCCGCGCGTCTCCGCCCTACGGCTTCCCATGACCTCAGTTAGACGCGCTCGGGATCAAGTTGAGGCTGGTTTCTCAGCGGGCCGCGGGCCAGACCGCAGGAACCGCCGCTGTTCGCACCCAGCGGCCGGGAAGGGACCCGCGCACGCGGCGGGGGAGGAGACCCTCTTGGCTCGATCGCCCCATCACTGGCTGCGGCCGGCGGAGGGGCTCGCCTTTCACAGCCAGAATCGTGACCCCCACGGCGCCCGAGCGCTGTGTGCGCGCCGGGCCCACAGCCAGCTGGGCGCTGCTCACTGGGCTGTGTTTACGCGGGAGGAATTCGCGCGCACCGCGAGGCCGGGATCCCGCGCCCCGCCCACCCACGCCTGCTCGCAAGCCCAGGATCCCTTACCCGTCCCCGCCTACCCCCTGCAAACTCCGGCCTCGTTTCCCAGACCGCGGGGTTTGGAGATTATCTGGTGCTCCAAGCGCCCGGAGCTCGAGGGGAGACAGAACCCCACAAAAGGCTGCCACTCTGCCTTCAATGCGTCCCTTTCCGCGGTAGACAAGCCCCAGGGGGCTGCTGAAGAGCAGCGGCCGGCCGCCTATCGCTTTCTGCGCACGAAGGGGGATGGGAACTTTCCTAAATTTGAGGCTAATGTGGCAGATAATGTTCTCCCTCGAAGAGCAAGCCCCTGGAGTTTACTTTCAGATTTTCCAGCAAATACAGCCAGACGTGGTGGTGGTAGTGGTGGGGTTGGGGGTGGAGTTGGGCTGTGAATGTCATTAGTTTGCTCTTTTATCCCAAGAAAAAGACCCTGAATAGAGGAGCAGATAGTCTTTCCTGCTGGGAGTGGAGGTGAACTGCTGCCCGGGTTTGGTGGCATCACAGCGGGGGTTTCCAGTCACAACCCTCTGCGGTGGCAGGTGGCCTTCTGGAAACTGGGGCCCTGCGGGAGGGTTGGGCGGGACGCGGGTGGAGGCGAACTCACTCTTCGTTGCTGTTCTGGAGATAGGCGCACAGGGCCAAGCAGCAGCCCGATTCCCGGGGACCGACACCATCCCATAGAGTAACGGGCCAGGGAGGAAAGGCCAAAGGGGGCCTCGCCTCACAACCACCACCTTGCCCAGACTCAGGCTGTGTCCCGGGCCAGAATCAGGAGGGAAATTTCTGCATGGCGGTGGCGGTTCCTAGACACTCAGGACTCTTGGTCTGGTTCTTTCCTGCCCTTCTATGCTTTCACCCTAACCTGCGCCCCTACCTTAGAGGTTGTCAGAAGCTCCTATATTCCGCTAATCTAAAACACGGACTTCTCCACTAGGCCCACATTCCTGCTCATCTGGGGTTTTAAGGGCCAAGGGAGACTGGAAGACATATTGTTCTGGCCTTCCCATTCTTTCACAGCTGGCCACCAACCCAGCTCCAGAATTTGAGGGTGGCCTTTTCTGGTCAAAGCATGTTTCTTTTCCCAATTTCGGCCTTCAGAAGCCTACCTTCCTTCCAGCACCTATTTGCGCCTGGATTCCTGGTGGGGTGTCTTGTACCCTTACATGCCCTCCTGGGAGACACTGAGCTTCCTGAGACCCACTTGTTCACCCCAACATTCCACAGCACACTTCTATGTCCTAAGGACTGCCAGAGCTCTGGGCTGGTTCAGGAGGCAAATTGCACCTCTGCAAGGGCTCCATGGACTGTTTGGTTTTGCTTTTTCCTGGCAGGTCAGTGAATTGATGCTCCTGGGGGTGACTTGCCAGGTGATGTGGCTTCTGGAATGTCCCAGGTATGACACTCAGAACTTCTTCCCACTGTGCTCAGCCTGCTGAACTTTGCTGGTGGCATTTCCTGACCTAAGTGGAGCAGGAAGGTGAGGTGTCTACTTAAAATAGGGGAATTGGGGGAGTTAAGAGGCCCGAGTGTGATGCAGTATTTGGGGAGTAGAAGTGGGGAGGGAAGAGCTATTAGGTTGCTGGGCAAGGCATGCAGGGCTCCATGAAACTGGTGAATAAGATGCTTAGGGGAAGGGGCAGGGAGGCAGGGTCAGGGACTG
This sequence comes from Rousettus aegyptiacus, assembly GCF_014176215.1. Lineage (NCBI taxonomy): Eukaryota > Metazoa > Chordata > Mammalia > Chiroptera > Pteropodidae > Rousettus > Rousettus aegyptiacus. The sequence goes on from NW_023416306.1 coordinate 71,231,334, forward strand.
ACCTAGAAGGGACTTGAAGCTTTTTGAGGAAGGCGGTTTAGGGCATTGGCAATGGGGCAGTGAGTACTGGCTTGGGAGCAAGAGTTGACTGTTGGAAACAGTGAGGTTTGCTGGCAGGTGGTTAGGGCCGGTGGTCAGGTGAGATCAGAGATTCTTAAGAAGCACAGCACATGTTGGCATTTATGTTTTGAAAATTGAGATTTATTTTGTTCTTATCAATGTTTTCATAATAGTTTTAGAAAAGAAAAAAATATATATGAATTAGCTATATTGAGCCGTCTTTTGAAGTCTTTCAGTCCAGAAGCATGTCTCACTTCAGAAAAATAAAGAAAATCCAATGTTAAAAGATATTTGGGGGGGGGTAACTAATTCATATTTTAGTTTGACAAGACAATTCACTGGAGTTTCCTTAGAAATGTGTAAGAAATTTAGAGATGCACACTTTCCTTTGTTTATATAAGCTCAAACAATACAGAATGATTTTCAGTTATTTCTTTCAATGAGACAGAGGGACCCATTTAGGTATAGCCAAAAAGACATCTGTAGAAAGAGGCATTCTTGATTTTAACTACAAAAGCAGTATGAAACCAAAATGTCAGCCAGGCATTATACATATCAGTGACAGAAAAGCAGCATATTCATATAATTAAGACTGGTCTTAAATTTGGACATATAGAGAGTAAATATAACCATCGCAATTTGTTAACTTGTAGCAAAGCAAATAAAGTATAATCGGAGAAACAATGCTGAGTTTAGTTGCACAGGTGCTATTTTTACTCTGTGTGTGTGTGTGGGTGGGGTGGGGGTTGCTAGGAGAGGCTCAATGAAGCAGAGGGAAGATCAGGCAGGTGAGTCTTGATCAGCAGTAAAGTCTCAGACAAAACATTAGCACATCAGAATTATTGTGAAGCTTAAAAAATAAAAGTGGGTACTAGTGCTGAACCTTAGGCTTCCTGAACTAGAATCTCCTGGGGAAGGACCTGGGCACCTGTGTGTTGTAAGGTTCTACAGGAGGTTCTGACTTGCCATTTCAGGGGTGGTAACCACACAGCCTCTGACTCCCAAAAGGAAGAATCTTTTCCTTTAGAAGCAGAGAGTAAATACCCAAAGGGCTGTTTTCATACTGAAAACTCTGCACCCATGGTTTCCCTTTATCAGAAGTGTGCTGTTCTGCCCACCTGCCACAAACACCATATGGAACCGGCAGTGGGGTGGGGGGAGGAGGAGTGCAAAGGGGAAGTGCTCGGGGCTGTTACTCAGAGCAAATGCAGTGTCACCAGTGCGAAGATGTGTTCTTGAACTTACAGGCCTTCTCTTTAAAAGGCCCCTCGGAAGCACTGGGTGAAGGATACTTTAGAAAAGCAGATGGGGATGGAACTGGGAAACATGACCACATCAATGATGGTTAGATGAGAATTAGGTGAGGAGCCTAAAGAGCACTGTGCACTCTGGAGTTTTGGAAAGCGATGCATTTTACAGGATCTGACTTCCTCGGTGGGTCCTAGATCCATTGTTGACGGGCTTTATGACAAGTGACCATGGAGCTCTATTCCCTCTGATATGGTAAAATGATCTTTGAGGCAGGTAGCAATCCCATTCATTAAAATTAAATAGACGAGTAAAAGTCAATTAAAACTTTTGGGAATTGACATATGGTTATCAACTTTTAAATCAAGTAAGGACAGTGAAAAAGACTAAAAATGACAATCTATTATCATTTTATTAAAAGAGGGCTATTTTAATATCAGAAAGGAAGGATAACTTCAGAATTTAAAAACTGCAAACATTGAACTTTGAAAACAACCTACATTGCCCTTAGCTTTCTCATTTTCTGTGGACTGATAAAGTTTATCACCAACTAATCTTGCGTGCTAAGACTCCTTTGCCTTGAACCCTTAAGGCCATCCACACCACTTGCAGATGTTGTTGATGTACTCAAAGAAATGGTTTTGGGGCTTTAGGGAACCCTGAGGAACTGAGGACCACTGATCCAGTCCATTTTAAATGCAAAGGGGAAGTGGGCTGAAAGAAGCCCTGGGATTTGCAGGAGACCACCTATTTTGTTGGCAGAACTTGGTGGCACAACACTATTGGAGTGGGGAGGAAGGTTTCTTACTGTCCACTCTTCAGAGTGTCTGTCCCCAGATTCATCAATGGCTGAACCAAATCTTCCCAGTATTTCACTGCAGAGAGAGTCAACCCTTACAGTTTCCCTTCTGGAACATTCTGACTGGCTCCCTTTCATACTGGACCCTGTACTCTGCTTGGCACACTGTTCCTGCATGATAATGACAAATGTTTCACTGACGACTGCTGGAAAGTAATTTTTAAACTCCAGGCCTGTATTTTTTGCTCCCATTTTGACTATTACTGATAAAAATCTCTTTAATAGTACTTCATTATAGATGAAGAGTATAGAGCTAATATTTGTATGAATATTTTATGATTCTAAGGTCATGTCTATATAAAAAATTCAAAAGGTATTTTATTTTTATGAAAGACACGCTTTTATTAAAATGTGTGAACTCTGTTGTCTGGCATATAAACAGAGATGAAGAGGTATCTATGTGCTTATGCTTATCTAAGTTCCCTGAACAGCTGGTTGCTCAGCGGGCAAACAACATTTACATGTCAAGGTTACCACATACTGCACAACACATTCATTTTGTAGCAAGCACTTCAGTGGTGAAATGTAGCATCTGATAAGTCTGGACACCACTTGGCTTTATGTAGCAAAAAAAAAAAAAAAAAAAAAAAAAAAAACCTCTAACTTAAGACAGTGATTTTGAAACTGTGGTTCCCAATCATTAGTGAGTCATGAAATCAATTTAGTGAGTTGAGAGCATTAAAAAAATATACATGCACAAGAGTCAAAAGTGTAATAGAAGATAAAATATCAAAGTGTGTTGCATGCCTTAAAAGTACATATTATTTCATAAACATTTCATTTACATATATGTATTAATATAGATACATGGGTCATGATGTAAAGTATATTTCATAGCCCTCGGTATTGCCCTAGAGAAAAACATACTTGGCCATTCAGCCCCTTGAGAAAAGATTTCTTCTTTTTTTTTTTTTTTCTTCATTTCTGAGCAATGGCTCCTCATCCTGAGTCCTATGAAGTCCCTCTCTCCTCAACACAATAACAAAGATCTCAGAGCACCACCATTTCCTGGTTCACAGCTATCTACTGGACACTTCCTCCTATTATAGCCCTGTGAGTGCAACTGAGCAAAAGTTTCTACAGCAACATCTGAATGTGGGTCAGGAGAAGCTGCAGGTGCCTGCTACCATGTGCCGGGCATGATGCCAGGGGCTACAGATATGACTCTTTACAGATGGGTGTTTCCTTTCTTTTACCTGGAGCAGTGCCACGCCTGGACATCTCAAGCTCCTAGCATAGTATACACAGAGGCTGAGTGAATATTTCCAAATAAATGAATTTGACAATGAACATATTCCATTGGTTATAAACCATATAAATTCAACAAAATATAAGTATCAAATAAAGTAAAATGTTTAATCATTTCTTTATACTTAAGAAATACAAAAGTACCATAAAAGCTTTACCTGTATTGATCAAAACATAACAGTTGTATAAAAAGTTGAGACACTGGCATTCTGTGGCAAAAGTAGTAATTATATTACTTCAACATCATACCTCATGTGATAGTCATTACGACATTTACCCTTTGATGTTAAGCAGTTATAAACTTACTATTTTAATACTATATATTCAGTTCTAGTAATTACTGTCATTTAAAATAATTTAATAATAGTAGTACACAATATTGAGAAAAAAGGAAAAGTTAATAATAATTTTCTAAATGTTTGTAAGAAACACATCAATGTACACCTGATTTGGAGGGCGAACATAATTTGGCCTATGATTTAATGGAATCCGGGAGAGTGAACCAAAGCTTTTTAAAATAGGACACTCATGTTGATCAAGTTCAAACCCTTCATCTTCCGTATTAGGAAACAGCTGTACTCCAGGGTAAGTGACTTATCATCTAAGGTCACATAATTACTCAGTAAGACAGATGTCACAGTCTCCTGATACAGAATCTTTTCCATTCCATAACAAAGGTTTATACTATAATAAAATCACTTTTTAAGAAGATCAATTAAGATATCAAGGAAAATAAATACATGATAACATTTTAAACTTAAAATAATAACCCTAGAGCAAGAGTTTAATAAAAATATGTGTTGATAAGTGTGTTCAAGTTACCATAATTAGTGTGGAATATAGTGTTGTAAACATTGATGGTAGAAGTTCATTGGTACAATAATTCATTTGCACATTTATATATTAGTCTTATGTATTAGTTATGTTTTCATCTGTATCACTTGAGTTAAATTTTTTCCACAAAAAGTTCTCATTTGATTTCCAAAGAGAAGTTTCCAGTTCCTCTTTCCTTTTGGAGGATGCAGCAAGGGGCGCTTTTTCACATAGAGTCTCTATCACTGCCAAGTTGGTGAGTTTACTAAGAATGTCGTCATTCTGCTCATTCAAGACGTCCCAGAAATCTTTTGGTCTCTGTTTTGCTTTTTCCATGGGCCCTGAAAGAACTTTCTTTGGCAGTTGTGTGGGACTGTTCCCGTGACTTTTAAAGAGGTCATCAAGAATAGAGGTGTCACCAAGTAAGCCTACCACAGAAGTGTTTTCTAATGCTGGATTTTCTATCTTTTTGTTTTCCACTTTGGAAAGGGATCCATTTCTTGAAATGCCCGTTCTTGTGAGGTCCTGCTGGTCTTTCATGGTATTTTCTAACTTTTTCTCATATGCTTCAGACTTACTGTTTAGGGAACTGGATGCTATAGTACTTTTGGATACTTGGTGGTTTTTCCCATTGTCAGCCTCTTGGGTAGAGCTTATAGGTAATTTCTTAGTTACTACAGCATTAGAAAATACCTCTTCGTGATTTTGAGACTTAATTGATTTTTTCCTGTCTATTTTTGGGCTGCAAATTTGAGAAGTTTTTTTGGTAGAATCTTTAAATGACAAAGTTTCAGAATCTGGCAGCCTTCCTTTTATAAGAGACTTTCTCTTTTCAGACTTTTTCCTGACTCTCTTTCCTTCCTTGTAGGCAGGTTTAATGAATTCTGTAGCAGAATCCACAAAAAATTCCTTTACTTCTGGATATTGAGAAGCATAAAAGTCTTTTAGCATTTTCTGTCGTTCTTCTGATGTGGCATTAGTTATATGTTTAGCAAATTCTTTTACAGAAGGCAAATTGAAATAAATAGCCATTTCTTCAAATTGTTTTCTGAAGATTTAATGAACAAAACCCGTGGTTATTTTTATTACATCTTACTTTTAAAGAACTCATCATCAGTGATATGCAATGTAGAAATGAACCAAAGTCATCTTATTCATGTAGCATATATTAGCTTAACTCCTTAATAAAAATGAATTTTATACTAGCAGAATGTGGTCCCTTTCCTTAAACTATTGGAAAAAATATTTTAGCTTATGAAATCATCAGCTTTTTAAGTTATTCCGATTCATATTATGAGGGATTTCCTGGGAATTATAGGATCTCAGCATGCTCCTCCAGTCAACCAATTTATAACTGACATGAGAATCATAATTTATATAATCTGTATTTCAAAATCTGCATTGCATTCAAGTTCTATGAAATAAAGTTGTCAAAGAAAGTCTTTCATAAATAGAAAACAGAAAATTCTGAGGAAAACATAAAGGAATTTTTTACTTCTCTGTCCCTTTTCCCTTTCTTCCACATAAACGGAACAACTTTTTGATGAGCCTAAAGGAAAGTTTTAAACTGATAAACCTAGATTCTTTCTTCCCCCAATTGGTCCAACTTCAGTATAGAGAGCTAAACTAAAAAATGAGATGCTACTTGAAGAAGCAAGTTTCAATCTTAGTATAAGATATGAATAAAAGCTCTTACATGCATGTGTGAGGAAATGGGCTTTCTGGAACTCTGGTAAGATGGAGGCAGAAAAATTGTTCAGGAACCCTAGGCACTAGACTGCTCTTTTTCCCAGCTGAGGGTGCTGTGGATTGAACTGTATCCCCCCAAAGTCATATGTTGAAGCCCTAATTCCCAGTAGGACTATATTTGGAGATAGAATCTTTAGGAAGTAATAAAGTTTAAATGAGAGCTCTCTCAGCTGTGAGAGGACACTGTGAGGAGGTGGCTGTTTGTAAGCCAGAAAGAGAACCCTCACCAGGAACCAAACCAATTGGCACCTTGATCTTGAAACTTCTCAAGCTCCAGAACTATGAGAAAGAAATTTCTGTCATTTAAACTCCAACTGTGGTATTTTGTTATGGCACCCCAAGCGGATTAAGACAGAGGGTACTGCTTTGCTGATGCTGAGTCTGGGTCATGAGTCAGGAGAGCCCAATGTTTGTAAACATTCCTTTTAACAAAAGTCATAGCCAGTATTGCAGCATGTGATTCAAAGTCCCAAAGTTTTAGGATTATATCTATATTTTATATAATACTTCCTTAAAACCTTTATTCATTCAACAAATATTTATAGAGCCCTCTTATGTGCTAGACACTGTAGTAGGAACCATAGAACAGTGAACAGCCCTAGTTTCTTATCTTCAAGGACTTTATTATAGTCTAGTTGGAAGAGACAGATGCATGAAAATCAAACCCGAAGGGAATGATAAATCCCATGATGGAGGTTAATGCAGGGCCCTTTCGGCATCTACGTTAGAGGTGCCTAAGCCAGTGACTGGCAGTGGGCAAGGCAGCAGGCAAGGCTTATCTGCTGTTGCCTCAAGCCAGTCAGGCAAAGATGAGTGAGGAAGCCTTCTAGGGAGAGAGAGTATATGCACAGGCCTAGTTCTCAGAGGACCTGGTGTACAGAGGGGTGGGAGATAAACTGCCAAGGAAGAGGCCGAAAATCAAGAGGGGTCCGTGTGCCAATTTCAGAAGTTTGAATTTTATCTTCCGCACAACAGAGAATCCTGAGGGTAGAATAATATACTTTAAAAAAAAATGTGTGTCAGTTGGAGCTTTAAAATCACTATAATTTTTGCCACCCTGACCAGGTTCTATAAAGTTTGTGTTTCCTTTGATTGTAGTGGTAATCCATACTGCATGCCCATGACTTTCTTTCATGGCTTCAGGTGAGCACCATGGCTTCCAGTCCTTACCATGCCTGTCAACTGTTCCAAACCCAGGTACTATCTCTGCCTGATCAACCACTACTCTCATTGCCAACAAAATATTTAATAACACAAATACGAGCTTCTAAATTTCTGTCCTGGAAAAAATTGCCAATGTTCTTGTTGGAAAGCAACAAGCATGTTCTGAAAAGGTTCCAGTTTTCACTTCACATGAAGCAATGAGGTATTATTTTGTTTAATTATCACCTCCAAATCTATTTTCATGGTCTTTCTAATATTTGTGCTGTGAAGATTAAGTTATTAGCAAGGTTACTGGCCAATGTCTTTTATTTACCCGAGACCTCGTGCTGTCTCAGCAGCTGCCAAAGGACTTGTGCCTTTGCTGTACTGACCTTGCCCATGACCCTGTGATTCTGTCACCTCTGGGAGGAGAGCTGTTTTGGACCCCATTTTATCTTAGTATGCAAGTCAATTATGCTGCATGTTTGCCCTCTACAGAATGAATTATGATTGTAATTCATTTTATTCTGTCTTGTAACTTGCTTTCATAATTCTGGATCTTTAAAGAACTTTTTCTAAAGGTTTAAGGAACTGCAAGGTATGTCCACGGGGTATAAGCTAGCTCTTTTGTGAGGAAAATTTAGTAAACTAGAGCCACTTAGAAAAAAAAGAAAAGAAAACCAAAAATAGGTATCTTTCAGCAATTGTCTCTAGAGTGGTTGTGTGTTATGGATAAAATTCAAATTTCTCTCCACTTTTCTTAAAGAATTGGGGGAAAAGGGTGGAACACAGCTAAAATGATCATCTTCTCTCTGCCTAAGCTTTCTAAAGAGGAGGTAGGACTGAACACTTCATTCAGATGATCCATAGGGCTGCAGCATGGAACAGTCTTGATTCTCATAAACTAGGATGGTTAGCAGGGAAGAGGTGTCAATAGTTTGGACACTGCTCCCTAGTTCAGATGTTGGCATTCTAATATTAGACACCCTTTGCCAAACCCCGAAGGGAAGCATCAGGAACCCACAGTGCCACCACGACTGTCCCCAAAGGCCATGAGGACCAATGCTTCCCATCCCTGTTTACCTCATCCTACTCCTTGGTACCATAACTGCTGACCTCTCATCTCCTCCCACTCTGTACATCCTTGATCTAAACTGATCATTCCAGACCATCCCTTGATGCCCCTGAACCAAGCTATGGTACCAATTCCTCTGTGTCTCCTGTGCTGAATGGCCCCTCAGTTGCCTCATGATACTGCCCTCTCACATGTAGCCCTTATAGGTCAAGTCTCATACCTCACACCCCAACCTCGGTTCATGCTTTATATTGCTGCTTCCAGATCATTATTTTCTTAAAAACTCCTTTCCCTCTATAGGGTTTATGCTGTCCAGCTAAATCATTCTCCCCCATTTTGTTAACTGACCCCTCAGTTGCTTTCTGCTAGTGACTGAAAACTCAAGATCCTGGATTACTGTTGCTTCCTATCCATCCCCTGCCATCATTCTGATAATTACCCTCAATATCCATGTGGATGTCCTACCCAACTCCTGGTCCACCAATTTCTTTACCTCACCTCCAAAGACTCCATTCCATGTCAGGTCTCTGTTCTCAAGGTCTTATTCTGCCACTGTCATTACCATTAACTGTACCACCTCCAAATTGCTGAATTCAATTATCACCTCATGCTCCAGCTCAATTACCCTGTGGCAACAATGTTGGAATTGGGTCCTCCAAATCACTGACTCTTCTGCTTTCTCACTATCCCTTCGTCCAGCTTAGGTTCAATTTTATAACCACTCCTTGGCAAATGTCCTTTAGCTTCCTTGCTTCTCTCTCCCTCCATTCTAATCCCTAGCAAAATCTAGCCATCTCCCTATTCTGTGTTTGCCACTGAGCAACTGAAGTTTGCTGAATGAAGTCTGCATGACTGCACAGATGTTTTTACTGGAATTGTTCTCAAACAATGATTTAATATCACCAAGAATTCTAGTCCCACTAAACTTGCTTTCCTACTTTATAAATTATTTATTTTAAAACTTCTCTCTCTCTAAATCTCTCTCTGAAATGACAATTTTAATTCTCAATTAATTGAGGAAATATTACTGTATCTTTATCTCTTCCCTTTCAAATGCCTCTCAAAGGCTGGAACTACACAAGAGGTCTAGATCCCACCCTCACCTGCCTCCAGGACTCCACTCTTCCTATTATCACCTCTCTGGTATGATCTCTTTTCCCCCCTATTAGTCTATTCCCAACACACAAACAGGTTCTATTATTTCACCAACTTAAAAACACTGCCCTTGATCTCACAGTGCCCTCCAGCTACTGCTACTTTTCATATCCAAACTTAAATAGCGATGGCAGGTCTTCCCAGTCACTGTTTGCTCACCTCGCCCTGGCATCTGCCTACTCAGATTGCTCGTGTCTAGGCACTCAATGAATTCTCTGCTGCCAGCTCCAGAGGGCACTTTCCTACTTCACCTGATTCCGGTTCTTAGCAACATTTGATAAAGTTAAGAGCTCCCTCCTTTTTGAAACTTTCACTTCTCTTGGACTTCAGGACCTCACACTGTGTCTCCTCCAGTAGTGCCATTGTCACCTCCAGGTTCAGTCCTGGGGCTTCTTCTCTTCTCTCTGTGCTCTATCCATAGGCTGTTCACACAGTCCCGTGGCTCTGAAAACCATTTATAATCTCTATGATGACGACTTCCAAATTTAGATCTCCAGTCCCCAAATCCCAGAGTAGCATATCCACTGCCTAGATGACATGTCTATAGAACATCAAATTTAATCTGAGCAAAAGAGAACTTGTGATTCGTTTTTAAACTTCAAGCTCATTTCTCTCCTAGTTTTCCCTATTCAGTTAATCCAATCTGTTGCTCAAGACAGAAAGCTAGCAGTAATCCTGCTTCTCTCTTTCCCAACAACCAGTCCAACACCAAACACATCCTTTTGGCTGTGTCTTCATGGCAACCACTCTATTGTGAAACACCATCACCTAGTTTATCATGGTCTCCCCTAGTCCACTCTGCCCTCTTCCACACAGAAGCTGGAACAATCTTTTAGAAATATACATCAGATATGTCATGCTTCAATAGCTTTCTACTGCATTTGGAACAAAATCCAAATTCTTTCCCACAATCTATGAGGCGTTGCATAAGCCAGCCCTGTCTATGCACTACCTTCATCTCATGCCACTCTGCTAGGTTTATCAAGTACTAAGTGCACTAGTCTTCTCTCAGTTCCTCAAATACACCAAACTTCTCTCTTCAGAAATATTCTTACTCTGGTTCTTTGCCCAGTTATCCTTCAGGTCTCAACTTAAATGTCGCCTGTGTAGCAAAGGTCTTCCCTAACTACGCAATAGAAAGGTAGCTGCACACTTCCCAATCCCATTATTCTCTATTAAAGAGGCCTATCCTTTTCTTATGTATAACACAGCATTTTATCATTAGTCTTTCATAAGTTATTTTTCCTTTTAAAAATTTTATGGTTCAATGCCAACCCCCATTCCACTGTCTTTTTCTTTTACACTGTATATTTGGCACTCAGCACAGTGTCTGGGTGCGTACCAGGTGTTCGATAAATGTTTAATGAGTGAACGAATATAATGTACTTAATTATTTCATTTATCTATACCAAGTGATTTCATTTATCAATTCAGGCATTAGCTTTCTAAAAACTTCTACAACATTTAAAACTTATTTTTTAAAGTATACGAATTCAGATTTTTCTGAAATATTCAGATGCCAGGTATGATCAAAATTCGAATAATTTGTGTATTTTACTAAGAATCTGTATTTCTTTAGAATTATTATTTTTTTTTCTTTTTTGCAGGGAGAAGCTGATTTTAATCACTGTCATTTCATCTGATGTAACATTTCATCTGATGTAAAATTTAAGCTGGGCTTAAAATTTGGCTCCCAAATAAATAACAGGGCATGTTTCTCACATTTCTTGACTCCTCCAAGAATTATTCTTAAAGTCCAATGTTGTTAGATAGCATACCTGCGGACCCCTTTTGGTGTTTCTCCAAGTATAAAGGTGGTCTGGTCTGTGCGGTAGACTTTTTTCTTCTTCTGGCTCACAGGGTGTGAAATGTAAAGGGGACATGAAATGACTCCTTCACTTGATTGTTGTCCTTTCTTTGTATGTGTCAATGTATCTGCCTTTATATCTTCTTTATTTGTCTGAAAAAAGGGAAGGAAGCAAAAACTAAGTCTCGAAAAATAATCATTTTTGGTCAAATAGGATTGTGGTACTTTTCCCCAGTATTCTTTATAATCAAGTATATCATTTTCTATTACTGATAGCATTGTCAGAAGATGTTACCCTACATCTTCTGGATCTTTCTTAAAGACATTAAAGTAACAGAAATACTACGTTTCCATTATATCTATGGGTTAAGATATATGTTAAAGATATATTTTTCTTAAAGTAATGGCAATAATATATTTCTACTGTCAAGACTGTGGGCATACTGATGCACATGCTGACATCTTAAATAAGGATGAAAATCAATGATTATATAAATAATGGCATAAAAATTAGATATTAAAAATTTTTTAATTCAGTACTTTCTTTCAAATTAAGTGGACTTTCAGCCAAACTGAAATACAACCATCTTTATACAATAATTAAATAGGAAATCGTTTTTGCAAATTCTACTTTTCATCTCTACTGGGTTATAAGAATATTTAGTGATTTTAAGATGCTTATATCAGTTGATTGAAATAGATAGAATCATATTTATTTTACAGACTATGGGTTGCTTGTTTAACATAAGTTGTTAAAAACAGTGGGTCAAGAAAAAGTAATTTTAAACTATATGGTTCCAATTTCCTAACAAGATGGTATGGTGAATATGTGGAAATTTGCAGTCTCATTCCACAAAGAGAAATACTGGATACAATTTGACAACAATGATGAAATTCTATTTAAGTTAAAAGTAAGAAAGGAAAATCTTTAGGTGCCCAAAACAAAGAAGTAACAGTGGTGAGTGGGAGCTGATGCTCACTAGCCCCCAGGGATAGAGTCTTATGTCATAATCTACAGGATCTATGTGTAGAGAGAGAGGAGAGGAAAATGATTTAACTCCTTAAATTAAAAAACAAACAAACCAACCGAAAACACAGCAGGAATTAAAAGATTATCAATGTGGAAATTAAAGCTAGGAAATCCCAAATGGAGACATGGGAGAGAAGCAGGTTACCTTCTTACTCTAGATAAAAACAATTACTGGTAAAAAAAAAAAAAAAAAAAAAAAAAAATGGAATGCCCAGCCTGTACCATTTGTAGAATTTGATTCTGTAGCACTTGGTAGTATGGAAAGTCTTAAGGTAGGAACTAACATAAAGAACTGGACTAGAATTAGTGAAAATCATAGATCTAAATGAGGAGTGAATACAAAAACATACTACAGGAAAACTTCCATAATCTAGAGAACACTTGTGATTCCAATGGGGTTAGGGGAAGGAGTTTGGAAAAAATTATAAAGAACATATAAAACCCACCATCTTGAAAGTGGGCAGATGCAACACATGAGAAACCATAACTGAGGAAATACAGATAATAAAGCAATCTGAAAGAAACTTTAAATCATTAGCATGTACAGAAAGACAAAGGAAGGGATAGAATCCATCATCAAGAACTGGATATTATATAGTCGGATCTGAGAAAAACTGATATACAAACTCTAAAAAGGAACTGTGGTTTTGAACTGAAAAATAGAGATAGAAACAAACTCAAACTCAAAATGTGGATTAAAGAGCAGACTAAACAGCCCTACAATGATAGTAGATAAACTGGTAGAACAAAATTACTTAGAATGCAGTAGAGATTAAATAAGGGGGGTAAGGGTGGGGGAGAGAGAGAGAAATAAGGGAAGAAAAAGAAATTAAGAGATATAAGACATAGCCAAATTTCTAAAATACCAAGAAAACAGAAAAAGTGGAAGAGATAATGGTAGAAAATTGAGGAAGGCATGAATTCTCAAAATAAAAAGAATCTCTAGTGGAAAAAATGAAAATAAACCTTACCTCGTTATATCATAAAAGGAAAATCTTTAAAAATATCAGAAAGAAAAGATAATATATCACACAAAAAATGACAATCAACCTAAAGGCAGACTTCTCATTACCACCACCACCACCAGAAGATAATGAGATAATGTCTTCAATATGCAGAGAGAAAAACTGTCAACCTAGAATTCTATACCCAAACTACATTTGAGAAAATTTTCAGACATACAAAGACTACAAGAGTTTACTAGATAAAGATTCTTGTTGATGACATATTGTTTTATAGGTGTCTGATGGAATTGAAGTGGCTCATATCAATGAATGTGGGTAGGGAATGGCTTTTTCATTTTACAAATATTTACTAAGTATCTATTATGTTCCTGGTACCATGCTCTGCAGTTGAGAACAAAGATATTTACAAATACAAAGATACAAAATACCCTTAAGGGAATATGTAAGATATCCTTACATATACATATACAAAATACCCTTAAAGGAATTAAAATTGACAAGCCCATTTTTTAAAAAAGATGGTACATTTAGATTTTTTCTTTTTAAAAATATATTTATTTTTATCTCAATTTATATTCAGGTTCATTTTACTGAAATAAACTGAACATAAGATAAAACAGACACAACTATATGCTATTTAGTAACACTAGTAACACATAATTTCCAGTGAAAATAAATTGACTTTTCAAAATCTACTATGACTCAGATGAACAAACACAAAATGCTGAAAACACTTTCCTTAAAGACATAATTTGTTTAACCTTAAAATATTATTAATAAAGAAGAGAAAATGCTCTCCTTTAAAGATAATTTTAAAAGATATTTGATGCATTTATTTTACATTCAAGAAAAGAAGATGAATGCTAAAAGTTCCAATAAAAAGGCTCATTTTCTTAGATGATCCCCAAGAAAGAATTATCCATTAATAATCCATTATTGTAAGGAGGGATGTGAATGTTTACATGACAGTAAAGGGAGTAAACAGAAAGAGAAGTAACTGGGCCAACCAAGAACACTTCCTCCTCATACATTGCAATTTCTGAAGCCATGGGGAAATCATGCCAGGAAATGGCGATTTTTAGTCATTTACATGATTACTCTGGGTCTTTCTGACCCTGGCAGCATTACTAAGCTCACATTTTGTACAGATTTTTTTTCATAAATCAATTTATAAATTCTTCAGGAGATTTCGGCTTTTCCAACCACAGCTATCAGACATGCGGATCTTTAGTTTTTGTCACACTTTCAACATTTTAAAACTTGATTATTTTACACAGCAGTAAAAAGGGAAAAGCATTCATCTTTCACATGGGCTCAATATCTTTTATTTAAAAAATATCTATGTTTAGATTTCCACTTTAGTAGGGTACTTTAACGTTTTACTGAAAGAAGACTGTGAAATAAAATTTTGTTAGTTAATTCAATAAACTTTGATGCTCTTTGTTATAAAAGCTAGTTTCACTACTTTACAGTAAAATAGTATCCTTTACAGTAGTATCCAATCCAATATAGAGATGAAATCCTTTACAATAGTATCCTTTACAGCCCTTTACAAAAGGATACAGTAGTATAGTTTACAATATCTTTTACAAGTGATACAAGGAAAATGGTGCCATAGTGCAGCTGCAATTGTAGTGACAGCTATCATTTATTATAAAGCAAAGTACAAGGCCTATGGCCAAGATGAAAAGATTTCGGATTATGTGAACTGGACTCAAATTTATTCATTACCACTTACGTCAAAGCCGTGAAGTCATATTACACTGAGGCAACACTATGAAGTAGCAATTGTAATGAAGGTTTAAGTAACAACAACAACAACAAAAAAATCAATAAAATGAGCTGGATTACGAATTTAGGATGGAAGATGAGCTTGCTTGCTTAAGAAAGCAAAATAAATCTACTCCTCTTTTGCCCAGAGAATAAAATGGCCAACACCTGGAACACTATGTCTATATTTTACAGGAGATTTTGCAAATGTGAAGAATGCAGAAATTCTAGTTTTTGAAAAATAACCTAATTGTTCCTAACTTTTTCCTAAAAAGTTTTCTTCAAAATAATCCATCAAAATATGCCTTGAGGAAGTACCTCTATATTCCGTGATTCTGATGAAGGTTTCCTTCATCTTTAAATTTATGGTTATTTTGAGGAAGGTATTATGAAAACAAGAACTTTGTACAGTATTTGTATAGTATAAATACTTCTGCTAATAAGTATTTTAGAAAGCTTGTCATTGTTAGAATATAATTTCTAACTTAGTAACTGCCATGTTCATGATTACTTCCATAAGTTACTGGGTATTATTATGTATTTCTACTACAGTATTTATATGAAAAAAAAATCAAATTCAACTTATGGAATCTTTATTCAAAATAAAACTTAGTAAGCATAAGGAATATAGTAATCATTTCTAGATAATGTAAACATAGTTAAAAATCCATTTGATGATAAGATTAATAAATGGAAGTGGGGGGTTACTTAAGAAGCTGAATTTGTCAGAGAATACTGAAGTAATAATTCTAATTTACGAGTACTATATCTTCTTCCTTTGGACATACACATACTATATGGAGTAGTCAGTTGAATTGGAAAAGTACTATAGTTTAACAGGTCTAAAAGTATATAAAGGGTGTGCTATGGCTAAGTTTAATTTGACTTATATAATTGAAAATTTAAATGCACAATCTGTTATCTTTGCTAAAGTGATTTATTAAAATAAAATTCAGGATATAAAAATTGTTTAATTAAAATAATATATATTATTTCTATAAATGGTAATTGTTCCAATATATTTTGGCCAAAATAGTCTTCTCACCTATCCACAATTAAATGGTTAATTTGGAAATGGCTCACTTCAGAGACTTCATGAATATCTGCTTTGATTTAATTTTGATAAAGTTATAAAATCACTGTTGAATAAATTTTAAAAATCACTGTTGATTTTTCTGATGTGTTCATAAAATATGCTTGAAAATGTATCATAAAAATTACATTTAAAAATGTATAATGTATATGTTCTGTAAAAAAAAAAGCTATAATTATTTTAAGTTATAAAATATATTAGGATTATAATAAATGAGGGGGCACTTTTGTAGGAAAAAATTCCTTCTACAGTAGCCAAAATGAATTCACACTAGAACTAATAAACTGCATAATTTTGTACAACTTATTTCTTACTGTGAAGTTTTAGATTTATATTGGTTCTACCGGGAAAGTTCCTTATCTTTAGAACAGCAGTGTGAAACATTCAAATAGCCTTTGAAAATAAATACTCTTTTTCTTTTTCCTTTGAACCAAAAGTACACTGTTTATGTTTCACGGCATTAGATCTAAGCTTTGCATTATTTTCATTGAGCCGATAGTTATTTTTTGAAAGGCATAACTGAAAAAAAAAAAAAAGATAAGGTATATATAGATTTTCAATATGAAATAGAAAAAATAAAACTCTTTTAAAAGTTTTCAGATAGCAATCTTTGAAGTCAGTATACTAAGCAAAGACAAAAAGTTCTCCCTACTTCACAGCCATATGATTACATTAACATTTTTCTATTTATTCTGCTACTATGAAATCTATCTTTATATACTAGGAAACTTCACTGGAATAGTGCCGAGAATGTTTATGGAAATGAAAAATTCTATTAATAGTCTTTGAAGTAAAAAATAATTTTGGAGGTAAATTACTAAAGAACTGTAAAGAGCACCTGTGTAAGAATAGCAAGGAAATGAGAAGAGTTGATAGGAATCAATCTTTTCCATACTCACATGCCCTTAAAAGATGGGGCAAGAAACATTACAATCCAGAAAAGTGAGTTTCAAAAGCAATCATGAAGTGTCTCTAGTTCCATTTTGGCAGGAGAAATACTATTGTAATCTCTGCCATCTTTCTAAACCTCCTCAGGGCTAATTCCTGGAGATACATCAATAGCTGGTGCATTATCTAATAATGCTGATTCCTTCTCTGCTCATCCATATCCCCACGGAGCAGAGGAATCTTGGCGTGCACAGTGGAGAAGGATGGCCTGATGGGGGGTAGGGTAGGCTGTCCACAGTTGACTAATAGAAATTAGTGAAATGCTTTATTAAGCAATCTGCCTGTGGTGCTGGTTTCTAGAGAAAACACCTTATAGAGAATGTACACCATAATAAAAAGCAGTGTATATTTAACAGTGACATATATTGTTTTCCCCACAGTTAGATGATTAGTCTTGATTAGTTGGTTATTGAGGAAATTGGAAGCAGGAAGGATATTTTTGATGGCCCTGAAAGTTCTTAATGTCTCTGACCCATTGAGAAACCTGAGTGGAAGAATTAAAATTTAGATTCTAAGATCACCAGAGGATCTGTGCATCACAGGAAAGCTCTTTGGTCTACACCTAGTTCCTGAGAACAGCACAGAGCTTCACACTATGGTCATTGCCACTGTGGGCATACCATGTGGGCCACAAGCCCTCATGCTGACCCGATCACACCCACTTTGCCATAAAGCCTAAAAAATCCAGTGCTTTCATTTTCTTCTTCATTAAACCTTAAATAGTGAAGTCAGCAATGCTTTTGTTTACACATCTGTTCAAACAAAAGATTAAAAAAGAAATCTCTCTTTGGGTAAGGGCCAACCCTGTAAACACATAAAATGTCAAAAACTTGCTTGTCTTTGCAAAGCAGGGAATCAGGAGTCCTATAAAAACACATAGCACATGTAAATAAATTCATTCCAATGGCATCTGAGAGTCTGTAATGACAAAAACTTTTGAGGATCTTTGCACAAGTGTGAAAAAGCCCTTTCCTCAAAGTAATCATTCAAGTTATCTGGCTGAGGTAGGAAATGTTACTTTAAATGCATTTTTCCAGCACTCAAAAAAACCTAAGGCAACTAGCTATGAGCTACCCTTGAAATGTCTTCACTCACCCTCTGGAGAAAATGCAGCTGGTCGGAGGACCCACCATGAATATATACTGAAGTCAAATTTTCTTTATATGTTTAAAAATGACTTTCAAATCTGAAAAAACAACACTGAGATTCAAATTCAAAAATGCTCTGAGGTTAGGTTCCTTTTTTATCCATAACAGTCAACTTCTTATTGTCCAAGAAGCTTATATATCTAAAAGACAGGGCAAAGTGACAGCCTTGGGAGAGCACACACTACAGACAGAAACATGTAAGCCCCATCTCTTTGGGACCTGTTAACCTGAAGGCACTACCATTCATGACCATAGCAGTCTACCTGTGGGAAAGGGCAAGGTGAAATGGTGCAATTACTTTCACCAAAGCCTGCATATGAGCAAAGACGAATGTTCACTAATACCCTCCATTCTCCAAAGGCAGGTGGTCAGCAGCAAATTTCCTTTAATATCTCCTACAAAGGCTATAGCAAGATTGGGCCTTTTGGGGTAGATGTCTGAGCACTGGACTCAGCACCACAGGCCCTGGTGTCCAGGCCTTATTCAGCCTCTTATTGTATAAACTTGGGGAGATTTTATATATTTTTGAGCCTTATTACTTTGAGGAATGATGAGGGATTTGGGGATCAGGATCTGGAGGGTAGAGAATTTAGATCTGAGACTCCCATCTGTCTCCTCCATATTTAAAAGTCACAGTTCTACCAGTTTTATAGACTATCTGGTAAGTAGCAACGAAGAGGTCCTTAGCATCTCAGCCCTGATCTCAACTGAACATCTTTAATATGTATGGAGTTTTTAAACTTCTGGAAAAATTTCTCTAAAGACTATGGAAGGTCTTATAATTAGATAATACCTGTTCTATGAAAAGAACAGGAGGGTGTTGCTGATGGGAAATTTTTTTTTTTAAAGCCTTTCTTGGTAGGCACTCATCCTTGCCTGCCTTTCACAGGGTGGCACTTCCTAAGAGAAGCTTCTCACTTCCCTCTTCCATGCCCTCGAGCTTGAGTAAGTGTAGGCTACTAAGTATGGGCTGATTTGGTTACAAGGCCACTAATGGCTCTCCAGCATCTAGTGAAGGATATTTCAAGCACCATGACACAAATGTCACTAAGACATTGCAACTAGCTGTGAGGTATAATAATAACGGAGTACTTAAATCTCTGAATGATTCACATTTTTAGTAAATTAGAGTAGATTCCCTATAACTACATCATTTTTACTCTCTCCTATTCTGATATGCTTTCCTGAGCCATGTAGGAGAGGAAGTAAAGCTTTCACACAAAGAAAGGCCAGCTGGAAGCATATCCCACTGGAACTGAATTTAATGATCAGGTGACTCTTTCATATGACCTAAAATAGCAGTTCTGAAGCTTTTTAACCTGTGGGGGCGCGCACACACACACACACACACACACACCCCAAAAACCAAAAACCAAAAACCAAAAACAAACCAACTTTCTCCTCACCTACATTTTCCTAGCTGGGCTAATAGTCAAATTAACAGAGAGAATAACAGGAGAAAATGACTAAAATGTCCATTCAGGAGTACTGTAAGATATGAGACCCAAAGGAAAAGTGGGGCAGGGGTCTGAGATTTCAAAGGGGAAAGCAGGCAATTTACAGGTAGATGGAGAAAAAGCAAACACGTGGCAAATAAATTCTTGCTGGGCCACCCAGAAACAATGGGACCACAGGGGAATCTAGTAAACAGATTTTTGCTTGGATCCTCCCTATCTGCCGCACTTGATTAATATGTGGAAAGGTGCTAAGGTGAATATGATAAGACTCCCTTCCCGAAGCTAGTTTTCTATCTGAATTTCCTTTAGGCAGAAAGGGGATGGGTCAAGGTTCCTTCTGAGTCTTTTGTTTCTTAATAACCAGCTTAAAATCAATATCCTGATAGGTGCATTATAGGGGGGCAAAACTCTGGTCCCCTTCAGGTCTTAGAATCCCTTTATACTTTAAAAATTATTGAGGACCCTAACATTATTTTGTTTATGTGGGTTATAGCCATTGAAGATTTTAAATATTTATTAATTCATTAAAAATAACAATAAGCCAATTACATGTTAACCTAAATAACTGTTGTTTTTTAACAACAACAAAAAAAATCTATGCTATCCAAAACAAACAAAAAATTAGAGAAAAGAGTGGCTTTGTTTTACATTTTTGCAAATTTCTTTAATATCTGGCTAAATAAAAGACAGCTGAATTCTCATATCTGCTTCTGCATTCAATCTGTGGCAGCAATGTTGTTTTGGCTGGAATATATGAAGAAAACTCACCTCATACAAATATGTAGAAAAGACAAGAATATTTTAATAGGCCTTTCAAATAATTGTAGATATTCTTTTGTTGATACTATTATCAAAACTCATGGTTAATTTCACGTAAAATATCAGTATTTTTTATATTGTTAAAATTAAAATTCATTGTGATATCTGGTATTTTAGGTGATATTTTCCCCCATGTATGATTCTGTAATATCATTCAGTGGTCATTAGAAAATACTAATTAACAGTTATGTAGATCTTTCAAATTTTGACACAATTATATAACATTGTAAAATCATATTCACTGTTATCACCATCTACTACATCTGAAAAATCTTGACGTATTGGGAAGGTGTCATGGTCATGGTGGCAGATGCAAGTTTTTCAATGTTTTAATTTTCACTTGAAATCTTAAATTTTATCACCAGCAACAAGTACTGTTTGTTATTTTCCTTGAAGTGACATACTCGCTAAGTTCATTTTAAAGAAATTATCTACTAAATGCACAAGTCTAAATAACCATAGTTTCTCCGTCATTCTTTCAAGTACAAATGATGTTCCCTAAAAAAAGTGTCTAGTTCAGTTTGCAGTTCAGTTATATGAGTGCTTATGTACACTTCCTAGTTCATCAAACAGAATATAAAAAATATGAGTGCTAAAGGGTTGAGAGTTAATAAAATTAGTCCTTTTTACTGCTTCATCAAGGATACTCATAAGAGAAACTAGTTTTCTTTTCCTGCAAGTTTGTGAAGGTAAAGAATTCAAGGGCCACTAGTACAATTTAGGGATGCTAACTGATTTCATGCTAAGCTGGCAGCAGTTTTCCCACCATTGCTTTTGCATGATTTGTGCAAATGCCAACAAGCTAGAAGGGCACTTTGTATCATTCCGAAAATAGTCCTGACCTTGCAGATTTCTGAACGAGTCTCAAATAGCATAGGCGTCCATGAGCCACATTTTGAAAATTGCTTGTTTGCAATATACTGGCAAGCCATTTAGCACTTGATACTTCCATCCAGACTATCTGAACAGAACGATCAAGAGCAGATTTTGGTTTCACGCAGCTTTACGTACACAAGTGAACATGCAAATGCTCCTTTCTTGAGTAAAATTATAGAATAATGATTATATCTACCTGTTCCAGCTGTGGCTTTTGGCCTTCAATTTTTGAATGGTTAGATATCAGCACATGTTGAAAGTTACTTGTCAGAGTATAAACTCTAACATTTCAGTCTGTTCATGTCAGTTTAACATTCATTGATTATTTCTTTAAAAGGAGAGCCTTTCATAATCTCTTCCCAAACCTCTACGCAGCTTTACTCTCCCTGTTGCCCAAGTCAAC
The DNA here is from genome assembly GCF_014176215.1 of Rousettus aegyptiacus. Classification (NCBI taxonomy): domain Eukaryota; kingdom Metazoa; phylum Chordata; class Mammalia; order Chiroptera; family Pteropodidae; genus Rousettus; species Rousettus aegyptiacus. The sequence goes on from NW_023416306.1 coordinate 71,253,000, forward strand.
CTGATTAGGTCAGTCTTCTCACGACTGTCAAACACATCATGACATATATTTCTAGCATTAAATTTCCTCGACCTTGCCTCTGCCCAACTTAGTTCTACTCATGCTTGAAAGTCTAGCTTCATGAGACTTCCCTTGAGTACTTCTTTCTTGCATTATTATTTCAATTTCTCATTTGATAGATTTATTATATAAATGTAGTCTATCTTGATTTAAAATTTTATGTAATCATACATAGCATACCAAATCAAGCAGCAACAATACTGCATGTAGGCCAAAGATCTTAATTTCGCCTACCAAAAGGATCGAGGGGCTCTCTTTGAATAGGCAGGGCCCTGTACTATTTTGATTGTTTAGATCTTATTATTATATAACTAGATCGTATATACCTCCAATCCAGAGAGCAATCATATATATATTTTTTGTACTGAGTCCTGAGTCATGTTCCCTGTAGCCTCTCAATAAATTAGGGTTAGAGCAATATAAATGTACACAAATATAAATAACACAACTAAAAAAATTAATTTTGGGAAGATATTTACCCAATGACTTTTATGAACAAAGTGAAGAGTTCTTCCTCTTAAGGTATTCAATAATTTACCTGACAACAGTAACAGGATAGCCTTAAATACTGAATAAAATAGTAAGATATGAATTTCCAATTCCATTTTGAAGGAGTTAATGCTAAATAGTCATGAAAACTGTTTATAGATGAACTGAAATTTGATTCTGAGAGTAACTTGGCTATAAGATGACCAACACCGTTAAAATAAAATGTCATCTTGCTATGAAAGCTGTAAGAACTGACTTTGGTTATAGTAAAAGGAATATTATCCTCCTTAGGAAATTTGCAAAAATATCATCAATTCCATATTAGATCAAGGACCATAGTTCAGATATATTCACCCTGCCTGAAGCCAATCTACCACACAGGAATTCATGCTATAAACTAGAGTAATAAACTAGAGTAATTCTTCACATTTTTACTAACGGAATTTCTTTGAGAAGGCTTTATTTTGTATCTTCTGAAAATTCAATTGAAATCAGCAGGTCCTGGGAATAAAAGATAGAATAAATAAGATGCAGTTCTTAACACAAAAGAGTTTGACAGTCTCATCAGGGAAACGGGGTCAGGCATTGCTGATGGCCTATTAACAGACACTGCCTCCCTCTTTGCTGTCTGTCTCTGTCTTTCCATCTGTCTTTTCTCTCTGTCTCTCTGTCCCTCTTGGTTCTCTCACTTTTTGTCTCTGAGAAGAGACCATGCTCTGTCTATAGAGTGTTAATCCTTTCTCTAATACTTTCCTTTTGACTCTAACTCTAGTATGAATTCTTTCCTGCACTCAGTCAAGAGCCTTCTCTCTAGGTAAAGGACTTGAATCTCCACTCAGGGGGATTCACCCTGTCCTTCATCAAAAGGAGTCCAAAAGGTGTGCTTGGAGACTGGTTCATAAACTGAAGGCTGACTAGAAAGACCCTGTTTGCTTTTATATCCCCAGTGTCTAGCATAATACCTGGCACACAGTGTCAATAATCCTGAATGAGTATCTTGGAATGAGACTGGAAAAGCAACCTAGGGTCAAATTGAAATAGGCCTTGTGTGCCATGGAAAAGAAGTACAATAAGACATTTCACATAACTGTGGAAAACAGAAAATTAATCATTATAGCGACAGCTCAGATTTCTTAGTGCTAGATGAGGAACACTCACAACATCATTTATGGGTAGGGATATCTTTCTGACATCATTTTCCATATTCTCCCTTCTTGAGCGAGTTCCTATACCTCACTATGGCCGATGGATGACAAGGCAATAGGTGTTTCCATTAAGTGGGCATGTCCAATTGATACCACGGTTTTCAGAGAGGGATAAAATATAATTTGAAAAGGGCTAAGTGCTTAACATTCTTTAAGTAACTAGGTGGAGTCAATCAAAGTTCAATGAGGCCTTATGTCGCTAAGCTTTTATATTGTTACTTAAAAGACATTATTTGAAGAAACAGTATTTTTTTTAACAAGTTAGAATCTTCCAACTATTCTAAAGAGAGAAATTGTTCAAAGAAGACATATTTATCTTCTATGTAATTGGAACAATGACCAGCTAGGAGAAGAGCTAGAATCAAACTATTTCCTAATAAGCAAAGGTTTTTCTTTTTTTGGTCAGTGCAGACTATTGCCAAATTAGTTTATAATTTCTTTCAAATACAATATGGTCGTCTTCATGACAGCCATAGTTCAAGGCAGATCTTTCATCTACAAAATTAGAGGACTGGATTAGCTATCTTTAATAATATTCTAAAATATTCTACTATTGGTACTATTAACAACAAAAATAATAATATTCTCTATATTCTCATTGTAGAGAATAACAGAGGGAGTTTTACTCATTACTCCTACTGATAATCGATAATCATAATTACAATAATAAAAATTTATATTTTGAGTACATTTAATGCCTTTTTTTCAAGGAGTTGAATGTGTTTTGTACGCATTAATCATTATTCTACTAATCCTGGTTAATGTCACTGTGAGAAAGGGTGCCATAGTTTCTCATAGCCACCAGCTAGGAGGGGAATAGGTATATGTATTTATAGTTAACACTAGATTCTTCTTCCTCTGACTAGGTGACAAGTATTCTTTATAAATGACATACTATGTTTCTGAATCAATCCTAGTTCTAAGGATAGAAACACAAAAGCCTTTTTCACGCCAAAACTAGTCACATAATTTCATACATACACACAATTTTACAAAACTTGATCTCTATTAAAATCACTTGAAAGAATAACTTTCTGATATAAACATCATAAAATTAACACCTAACTATAGAAAGAAAAATGATAAGACCATGAAAAATCCCACCCGGTAAGAGTTAATTCCATTACATGCTGAAACCATAAACCTTCCTTACTGAACTGCTTCATAAACTAGTCATTTGTGAACAATTACTTTAAACCATCATGCCATTCACCATCCTGAAAAACAGGATAATGGAATGCTATATCTCCCCAAAGTCTGCTCATTGTAAACAGTCCATCCCTCCTTGCTGACTCCGAAAGCTGTATAAACATACTGCAATCAAATCCACCATAGCTCATAGAAATCCTTTCTTTAAGTCGTCTACAAAATGCCAATTTAATACAAATACAAGAAAGAGAAGTTCTTATACTAACACAACATTTTGTATTTACAGTATTCTGAACAGTGCTTAAACCTGCGCTGGTTATATAAAAGGCACTTCCCCCCATGCCACCCACTGCCCCCAGGCTGACAGCATGCTTAGTTCTCTCATTTACACCACACTGCAATAACATAAAGAAGGGTTTACTATTAATCCAGGTTTTACTACAAAGCGACCTGTTATTTCTCTGTCAAATACTCGTGAGAGTGCCAAGTGTCTGTCATCCAATTCAAGGGATTAAGTCTTCTTTTATAGTCTGATACTTGTACCAATTTATAAAAATACAGATATAGTTTCTTAGAGTTGGTCACAGTCTATATTTTGGCTTGGATTCAGGCAGCAGAGGTTGACTATGACAGCTGGCAGGAAGCTGAGGGGAGAATACATCCTCCCTCTTTCAGTCACCACGTCTCAGTTGCCATAGTGATTAATCCTTAATTGAATGCTGTCTTTGTACATTTCTTTTCAGAAAACTTTAAGTAAACTTAAGTTGAAAACATGCAGTTGATTGAAAAAATGAGGCACCACATCACAAACAGGTATAGCTAGGTTTTGTGACATACTTCCATATATTAAAAGAACAAATTAACTCTAATAAAGGTATTTATTATCAGTTCCTTCCAACACTTTAAACATTTCTTTTGGTCTGAGCTTAACCCTGAATCACACAGGTTTTCCCTCTTATCAGATATCTCATCTTTTAAAGAAAGCTGTCTTCAGAAATGGTTCTAAAATATCCAAGTACAATTTAAGGCAAAACGAATTTTTATTTTATATTGTTTGTATTACTATATAATAAAGGCATAATTAAAAATTTATTTTAGGAGAGATGGGTTTTCATTTAAGACATCTATAAAATGTGTTCTATAAATAGAAATTATTTATAAAAGTATAAACTATAAGAAACGAAAGGGAAGATAGAAATAGATATTTTTAAGTATTAGGCTTTTATCTTAATATATAGTTAAATTTGAAAAGCAAGTTCATCGCTTTTGTCATTTGGTTATCAATAATTACATCAAAAGTACTGAGAAATTCTGAAAGGCCATAGGATTTTATCTAGGATTGTGGTATATATTTCTTCTCTTTTGTAAGTTTTCTATTTAGTATATTCCTTTGCAATTTAGTTAAGTCTTTAACTTAGATTTAACTGTAGTCTTTCTTGGAAAGTAAAATACTTGAATATTGTGGTCACTGTCAATCCTGTATTGCTATCTTACAAATAAATGGTATTTGTTTTCTTAGAAAGTGAGGCAATACATCTGCGTCTGGCTGCAGGCACGCATGCACGCACACACACAGACACAGACCACACGCACGCATGCACACACACAAACACACAAATCTTTTCAAACACAAGTAAAGGTCTCTAATAAAACTCTGGTGACAGACATGAAGCACTCAGAAGAATTCTCAGTAATCAAAAAGATTCTGGATGTGAGCCCCAGATGAAAGACACTATACTATAGGTGGGAGGTCTGGGGATTTTTGGAGTCTTCAGAAGCAAGAGGTTTACAGATTTTTCTAACACTATGGCTGAGTCTCTTTTGTCTTCACTTTGCTTCATTTCCTTTCACCTTAGTTTACTCTCTTTTCTTTCCATAACTATTTAAAACTTTTTTAAAAAACTGCAAATTTGCTATTGCCACCCACCATCATACATACTACAAGCTGTAAACCTCTCAGTGAGTGATATACATATCTCTAACAAATGTTCCAATGATGTATTCATTAAAAGAGTTAAAGTAATATTGACTAGATATGATGAAATTAGTGATGGTGAACATTTTTTTCTTAGAAATTCTGTGATAAGACTTTGAAATGTCATCAATAGCTCATCTATGTGTAATAGTATTATTTTAAAAAGTCTCTTCAGAAATCCTTTAATATAGTCTACAAATAGTTTTAAAGAGAAAAACGACACAACCCTCATTCTATCTCCGTGACATTACTGAGGTTGTATTTAGTTTCCAGAAGAATAATAATGAGGAGAACCAAATATTATGTATAAAGATAATGCAAAAGGACTAGTCTGAAGGCAGAGTGATGTCTCATTCATTTGACTGTCAGAAGCTATGGAGATATCTTAAATTAGGAGTCACTTCAATTGATGAATCTAAAGAGAAAAGAAATCTATCAGCTCTAAAGAGAAAAAATTACTAGTAACTTCAATTCTCATATAGACTATTATAAAATAAAGTAATATAAATGATAAAGAACTGAGTGGCTATTTTCATAAGCAAAAACTCAATAGTCACATATAAAAGTTTGAAAAATATTTTATCATGAACATTCTTGTTTTTTTTAAAGGGAGTCCAAAGCCCCAGATCTACTATACCACCCATTCTTTTATTTATAGTTAAATATGGTTGCATACAACTGTTTATGATTACTTCTAGTTGATCCCCTGGAGATCAATTAGGTGAGTTAGAGACCTGATATCAGTCTTATCCAATGGTAGTAGTAGCATTGAGTACGACTTTGTATCAGGCACCGTTCAGAGCATTTTAGTGGTATTACTTCATTCAGTTTTCATAAAAAACATTTTGAGGTAAGAAGTATAATTATTTATATTTTAAACACCAGGAAACGGAGACACAGAGAAGGTAAGTAACTTTCTCATGGCCACACAGGAAGTATGAGGTTCAGCTAGAATTAAAATTCTGGCATTCTGAGTAGAGTGCATACCACAGGCTAGTTATGGCTACAACTATTCTTTCTGCCTATGAAAGATTACAGAGTTCAACAAATTAAAGATGAGAATCATCATATGAGTTATTTAATTAATTTACTTCTAATTAAACTAAAAGGAGAAAAGCATAAGGTATACATACCTCAGCAGTTGTATTTTTGTCAAAAATACAGTAGTTTTAGTTTTTGATAATGGTGAAAAACTAAGAATATCACAAATATGTATGATCACTATCTATTTTGAAAATTCTGATTTTCATATAGCAAGTAAGACCTTTTAAAAAATTAGTAAGTTTATAATATTGTCCCTGAGTAATTTTTATATATAGGTAATACAACTTTTAAGATGCTGAAGTATAGCTATATTAGTAATCTGATATATTAAATGGTATAAGTCAAACCTGAGGGATTGATTCTTATTCTGTTGGAATTTTTTACTGTACCAAGATTGATTTAAAGAAGTTGGCCACTGAAATAAATGTCTATACAGACAGTTCTTGGCCTGCTAGCTAGCATTGGTAGCATGGGATTGGACCTCTTGTTTAGTGGCTTTAAAACTTCCCTGAATATTTTATACCAACCATGATTTAGTCATAAAACAGCAATTTTCTTTGTTTTCTCTGTTAAAGAAATACTAAGTCTGTCTACGTGTGATTGGGGAAATATATGGCCTCAAAGGGCATATTAGAACACCTAGGGGATAGATACTTCAGTTTGTTTCCTGGTAAAAAATATCCCTCACTCTGAAAATCATTGTAAAGAGCCAAGGTTTCTGATGAGAGTGTGCTATCCACCTCAAGAATGTTGGGGCTGAAAAAGACTGAAAACTATTGGTATTGTTAACCACCCCCACTTCCTGCAAATTAAAGGCAAAATATATTTGGAGTATTTTCATTTTTATAACTTTCCTTAAGAAGGTTCCAAAGGGACTTTTTATTGCTTCTAGATCTAGGCGTTGCTTCTCGGGTCCATTTTGGGAGGAATTATACACCTGTAAATTTCTTCTCTGTAAAATATTTAAATAAGCTAATAACTAATATCTAGTTAAATCATTTCATTAACATCTACTACAGAGGTCTGACAAACTCTCTTACTTCTTTCACATTAAAATTTGTTTAGAAAAAGAAAACTCTAATAAAAAATTAGCTATTTAAAAGATACTGATATGCTCTTCATTTTAATAAAGCAAGTTTCTGGCAAACTCAACATAATTTTTCCAACCTTTTACAGATAGCTCCTACAAGGTAGTCAAACTGTAGAAATGTCTACAGTACTGGTTGAGAAACAGTATATTTCTGGATCAAATGAGAATAACATTTGAATGACATTTATTCAAAAGACCCAGGTATGCTTTCATGAGTTGTATTTTGGTGTTGGCTCTTTGGATTACATGGAAAAATGCTAAAAGCACAGCCTTTCAAAGTCCATTATTACATTTACTCTAAGGATATTATAAGACAACTGACTGTTCACTGGATTATTCAGTGGTCCTCATTTAAAACCCAGGAGACAAATTTCCTTCAAACTAAGTGTTAGGAAGTTTTTTTCTCCTTAGAAGAGCTGGTATTTTTTCCCCCTTAAGGACAACCATTTAGCTCAGTGTTTCTCAGCAGGGTGTTATGGCATTTTAGGCAAAACAGTTCTTGGCATGTAGGGTGTTATCCCCTAAAACAGTCATTGAGTATCTCTGGCCTCCACACATTAATGACAGTTGGGCACTCAGTCATTGTGACCACTCAAACTGCCCACACACATTTCCAAATGCACTAGTTGAGAAAACACTAAATAGTTTATTTCCTTTGTTTTGTCTACTAGGAAACTCAATCAAATTTGTCATTAAAAAAAAAAAAATCTGGGTAAGAACATTATGTCCTATATATCTGCATTTTAACTACCTCCCAGTCTTGAACTTCTAGTTTAATTTATGTCTCCCTTGGTCCTGAATTTCATTTTGTATTCTGATTTTATTGTTAAGACAATCCAAAATCCTTTACTGAATCAAATAAACAAAGACAGCTTGGGAGTTCAGAAGCATTCTTTAGAAGCTTTTATTCATTTATAAAACCACTACTAAAATAAAGTACCACTGTATGAGGTATGCATTTCAAACTTCTACACAGAAAGTGTAGAAAACTACTCAGACACTTAGCTCTTAGAAATTAATGAAGGATAAGACAAAGAGAAGAAAATATCGTTTTAAAACCTTTGATGAAAATGATTGTGTCAATAAATATCACATTTATATAAAGCCCATTTCTATATAACAGCAATTTAAATGTTAAGAGCCTATAGGAAATATTTATCACTTTTAACAGTATAAAAATCATTTTGCTAAAAAAACAAATTCTATATAAAGCTAGTTTTTGTGTCTGCCTTCATTTTAGATGAAAAATTTTGGAGGAAATCTAATCATACACTTCTCTTTTTCCATAGGAGCAGAAGTAGTCTTGATTCTGATTTAACTGCCCAATTCCCTCAAATTCCTCATTTTTGGCAAGCTTTTCCTGAGGGATACTATAAATCAACTCACCATTATTATAGTTAGATATCGATTTGTCTTTTACTATAAAACATCTTCACTGACTACAGTGACCCAAATAGTATTTTTTTTAATACTTATTTATATGTCACCATCTTAGCAGCTACTTTTGAAGGATTTAGAGATCTTACTGAGTAATTTCTATGAAAATGAGATAAACTGAAGATAAAAACTAAAAATGAGATAAAAATATTACCCTACGTGCTTCTTACCTTAGAAGTACAAACAGCTATGTTAGCAGGAAGCTGGGAAAATTGCTTCAATTCAAACACATCACGTGCAGCCCATCGGCTCATGTGATTTTCGGCTTTGCTTGATCCAATCACATTCTGGTTTGAGTGAATGTAAGCCACTTCCTGAACACCATCTACAAGGTAATTGATGTTTATTAAGTGATGTCTCATTATGAAGCAATATGGTTCCATGTATATTTTAAAAGTTATAGGCAATACACTAAAAAAATATGCTTGTTTTGTTTTTAATCCTCAGGAAAAACATTCAGTTTGTTAACATCACAACATTCTTTAAAAAAAAAAATGAGAAGAGAAAGAGTTCAAATATGTTCATCTAGGTTAACTTGGAAAGGACTTTTCCCTCTTATCAATATGCGAACTTCTGAGGTTAGGTGACAGTCTTTAGATTTAAACCTGAATTGAAGGTTTTGGCAACAGAAAAGTTATGGTGGAGGGTCATTTCTATAAATTTGTTGTTCCAGCTGATTAAAAAAAATTGTTTACTAATTAACCGAGCAGTGCTAGCTTCATCTGTTCTTTCAAATATGTGTTTGATTACAGTGATAGAGTGGGAGCATGGGGTTTATGACCAGGGAGTTTAGTTTGGTTGGCTTGTTCAGTTTTACTGTTTGTATTATGTCTTTTTTGTACATATGCCCAGAGAATGTCAAGATTGGGAGGAAATTTAGGAAATGAAAAAAATTAACTTACAGCTATTATCCAAAAGAAGTTTAAAAAAATGACTACATTTTTTATTGCTTTGCTTCTAGGCACCTATAATTTACTTATAAATTGTGGTCATAAATACAAGGCTAGAACTAAGGTCTGTAAAAGTTCCCTCAAACAGCTCTGGCAATGAACCTTGATTATGACTTTTAACATTTGTAGTGTTTCAGTCCTGAGTCTCACTCAACCAGAATTGCCAATCATGCAAAAACAAGATGTCGTTAAATAAGACGAGTGAAAGAGCAACTAAGATAATATTCTCCTTACATTTCAAGACACCAGGAGGTGTGTATGGTAATAGTTTAAAACCTTCAAAAGGTAGAAAATATATTCAGATTTTTCTTAACCTTGGTGATATATTTTATGCCTTACTCAAAATAGCAGTTCTGCACTAACTACTGACATCTTTTGGGCAGTAAAAAAACAAACAAAAAACCTCAGTTGATCTTTTAAAAAATAGTTTACACAGTAATTCCTCAAACCTAAAATCTAGTTGTAGCATACAAACCGAAGTCCAGTCCAGTACTTAGTTACGAGGGTATCAAAATATATATCATGATAAACTTTTAAATGAGGCTACTAATAACTGCAAAAAAAGCCTGATTTGTAAATAAATTAAATATAATGATTAAGATTTTTTATTCCAGTATCCTTGCTTATATATCAGCTTCTTTCACATAGTCTTTTGGGAATGAGTCACTTTTGCAAGCAATGCTAATTCTTAAAATCACTAAACAGATTCTCAACCAGATGGTGATGGCAGGGGAAGCAGTTCTTCAGTCTCTCCGAATCCCTACAAGGGAACAGACAGCAGCTAGAGAGCAAAATCAATAACCATGGACAGCACTAACAACAAAATAGATGACAAGATACCCCCATGAGCTCTAAAATAACAAGCAGTTGGGGACAACCCACCAACAGCTACATACTCTGCGTGGCATCAGGGCCTTGCATAAAGGGAGAAGGAAGCGACAGGGCAGCATCTGATGGATCTGAGAACAGGGATCTCAGAATAGCGAAAAAGGTTTTCACTGGAAAACACAATGGGAAAATTGGCAACAGTAGCTGAATCTGGGAAGGTTTTCTGCTCTTCAATGCTGAGTGGGTGCAGCAGGCTTGAGGTAAGATGTCCTGAGGAGATGGAGCAGGCTAGTACTGAAGAACTTACCAAATTGACCTACCAGGGCTCCCAGGTCAGGGCCACAAGGTGAGGAAAAACTGGTGAGTGTCAAAATTAGCAGGACAGGAAGAACAGGGATGAGGAAAAGAGAAGGTCTAGAGCAAGGTAGGGGAGAGGACGAGAGAAATACTATACAAAACCACAGATATGGATCTTTGTGAAGTTAGAAAAATGTCCTAAACTCTGCCTTACTTTAAAAATTCAGGGAAAATAATTTCTACATAAATAAGAAAAAGGGTCAAATCTCATAAAAATTGTTATAAAAGAAAAGGGAATAAGCAACAGAATTTATTCCTACAATGAAAACATGCCAGAAATATTTGCTCACAAAACAGATGAAAATTGCAACTGATTTCAAAATGAGGTAAAAGACTTTAAGAAATGATAACATACAAGAACCAACAACATAAATCAGAATTAAAATAACCTAGAAATGAGTGCCAGAACTCAGGAAAAACTTAGAAATTAAAAACATTATTTCAGAAATGAAGACTAAACTAGAAGAAACATAAGGAATAAATACACTAGATAACACTTTAAGAGAAAGGAGAAAACTTTTAAAAAGTAAAAAGACATGAAAATGAGATAAAAAGGATTTGAGAGAACATGACAAAAATTATGAGGACAGGAAAAGAAGATTGAACATATAAATAACAGGAGTCCCTGAAGAAGAAAGCCAAAGCAAAGGGATAAAACAAGTAACTAAAAACACTAGTACAAGAAAGCTTTTCCAAAATTAAAACTGAGTTGAAACTAGACTTTGAGAATATTGACCCAGAATAACCAACAGTGCTTTGGACTGAATTTGTTCCTTTGCCATACATATGTTGAAGTCCTAAATCCCCAGTCTGATGGTATTTGCAGTTGTACCTTTGGGAGATAATTAGATCATGAGTGTGGAGTCCTAATGAACAGAGTTAGTGCCCTTATAAGAAGAGACAGGAGAGAGATGATTTCTCTCTCCACCATGTGAGGATACAGCAAGAAGGGGGCCGTCTGCAAACCAGGAAAGGGGCCCTAAACGAGAACCTAACCTGGCATCATGTCTCACCCTCTAGACCTGTGAGAAATAAATGTTTAGGCCACCCAATCTATGGTAGTTTATTATAGCAGCCTAAGCTGGCTAAAACAAATACCAAACACAATCTAGTAAAATTACTAGACAATAATGAAAAGAAAAAATCCGTATGGACATCTAGGAGAGAAAAATAAAGAACACATGACACAATACTTCATGCCAGAAGAAAATGAAGATAGGTATTTAAAATATTTAAGAAAAGAAAGTGTGAGCCAAGGATTTTATATTCAGCAAAAATGACTTAAGTATAAGGGCACATTGTATTATCAACAGGAATCAAAAACAGGGAATATTATTCTCATGAGCACTTTCCAAGGGATCTGCTAGAAAATAAGCTTCAGACGACCAAAATGACTTAAAAGACACTGACATAAGGACTAATGCAGATCATTACATTTATATTTACCTGCAAACCAAGAATAAACTAAGTGTAAGAGGGGGAGAGTATATAATTCAATGTCTGCATGTCCTGATACCACAGACATAGTATATCCATTTTCAAAATAGGAAGAAATAGAAGACTATATGCAATCAAACAAAAAATAAAAAAATCCTAATATTTCCAGGAATCATAGTGTAGCAGTATTGGCATTTTTATTGTTTGACTTTTATACAAGATGGGATAAAACTAATGAGTAATTATGGGACGCTATAATTAAATCATTTCCTATATGCTTAAGAACCAGAATTACCATTATGGAGGAAATGGTATACAAATGTGACAGAAAAGAGGTTTAGTAAAATCTTTATATTCTCATAATAAGTATCAATATAAATATGGAAGTATCAACATACACACATTGTCTTTTATCATGATATATAAAAAATATATATGTACATAAATGTATATATACGTAAACATGCATATACACATATAAAATATACACACGTGTATACATTCATGCACATGTGTACACATACACACACATACACAACGCATAATCTGTCCAATGAAAAGGTCCAGAAATAATAACTAAGCAAGTATAGCAATGATCATTCCTAGAGAAAGACTGTGGTCTTGAATCACTGTTTCCCCCTAAAAGAATCCATGACATCTTGGAGAAATGACTAATTCTAGCTCTGGGGCAGAAAATGTATGAGATGATCCTGGAACATTTTGTAATACTAAGTAATAATCAAAAATGACTAGTGTCATGTCAAAGGGTCTCAGGAACCAAAATGCTCATGTCCATAGGCTCCTGCTCTCCGAAGAGCCAATTGAACCGTAATAATGATATTAATTGCAATGGATTGAGATCCATTAAATGTCTTTGAATCAATAAATTCATTCTCTAGAGATGATAGGGAATCAATTTGTACTAAAAGCTGGTAAAGACAGGAATTATGTTCCCTGCCTTTTCTATATGAACTATAATACTGGGTAAATAACAGTAGATATAAGTATCCTTCTACAGAAGCATTCTAATTTGCATATGAAAAAGAAATAAGAGAAGTAGAAAACATCATTTCCTATTTTGGATAAATAGTTATAGGCATTTAAGGATGAACAGCGGCTGCCAAAATAATAGAGAGAGAGACTAGTGACATTTTGTGCCTCCCATAGTTTTGCCAAACACTAACTTTTGTCTTATGAAAGGAATAAACTTGAGTCTGAAATAGCCTCAGATACCACTAATTTGTAGGAAATATAGAGGGCAAAGGAATATGTTCAGCCCATCAACAGTACACAATTAACAAAATGCAAATTGAGGACAATGCTATAGATGGCGCAGTTTCTTTAGCAGATAAATCATAAGAAAATGAAGGGGACAGAAGAGGAATACTACAGATTAAAAGAGACTATACAAAAATATTTTTAAAAATGAGACTAAAGTGTAATATCTAGGGATACACGTTTGTGTGATAAAATCATAAAAATGCAAAAAAGTGATTACTACACAAGTTTGAATTCGTATTTACGGGGGTTGAGGGGCTGTGATTCAGATGGGGTACATGGAGGAGGCCCTGGGAGAGATGACAAAGTTCTCTATCTTGAGCTAACTGGTATTCCCTTTATCTGGGCCCCCACCCACTTCATTTGTGCTTCAATGTAGCTTCTTGATTGAGAGACCTATTTTACAAGCTAATTCAAAAATCTCTTATGGAACTATTTGCACATAACAAATGAGTAAAGTTTTTAGAAAGTATATGTCATTACCTAAAAATTTATCCATTGATTCATACAGCTGCTCTTGATGGACAATGCTCTCATTTGAAAATTTCACTGGTTTTCTTGGTGTGACAGTGCTATTTTTCTTATGACTAGGCAATTTTGAAGATAAACCAATTCTCTCTTTTACAGTTTTTGGTCTATGTCTCTGTTTAGAGAAACTAATGTGGCTAACAGAAAAATCATCATCTGAGGATGAAAATTCATTAATAGTCTGAGAATTACAATCTTCTTCTGTTGGATATAGTTGGTTTGCTTTCTTCATTGTTTTTTTTCTCTTAAACCTCAAAGAACTAGTAGCTCTTTGTGTTCTTACTCTTGACTTGGAGGATATTTCAATGTCATCAGACTCATCACTAATATCACTACTGCCTTTTCTTTTCATAATAGATTTCAAGGTCATGTTCTCAGGATTTAATTGTTTTGAAATTAGTCCATTTCCTCTTACATCGGTCTTTCTATCATCACCATGATTTCTTATTTTTATAGGGTTTTCTGTTTCAGAATCTACAGATCCATCAATGGGTGGCTTAAACCTTATACTATTCTCAGGGAATTTCAGAGTTGTATATTGTGTGGGAAAGATGACATCACTATCTTCTGATTCTGTGACATTCTGTAAAATGCAATGGCGGTCAGCTGTATTTTTAAAATTTTTCTCATAATCAGACTCAGAAGAAACATTCTCTTCTAAAATCTTCTCACTTTTATCAAAAATACATTTTTCATTTGGATTTAGAATTTTAGATAATGTTTGATGTTTTGAAGTACCAAGAGAGTCTTGACGTTTCTGACAACCAACATCTTTGTTTTCTGTTGAAAGGCAGGTGGGCTGTTCATCAGAACTTTTATCTTCAGATGTAATATTTTCATCACTATCTTCAGTTGGTTTACATTTTGTTTCAAGCAATTGTGAGAAACCACACTGGAGTAAGGTGAGCTGTCCAAGAGAACTTGAAGCTTTACTTGAGTCAGATGCTTTGTTTTTAGTAGTCTTTATTCTTGAATTTTCCACTGCTTCATCGTCACTAAAATCACTGCAGAGATCACGTACTTCTTTTGCCAGTGGTTCTACAGGTTGCTCTGGACCTCTGTGTTCTTGACAGTCAGGCTCTCTAGGCTATATAAGAAGCAATGACAGAAATATTTGAAAATGTCAAGATCTATCACATTGGAAAGTAATTAAATTTGGACAGATAATTTGTACAAGTATATCACTTGGTATTTTGTAAAAGTATATGTAATAAACAAATATAAAGAATTTAATATTATAGTCTGGTATACTCTTTTCTCTTTTCAAGTTGAATAACTTTCCAAAATAAGTAAAAATTTAAACTAGAATAGCATGTGACCAAATTATTTATAAGAAAAACAGCTGAGTGGTCAGCTCATAAGAAGCTGGGATCAGTTCTGGACTCAAGAGGGAAAAGTATACAACTATTGCTTACTATAGTCTAGCAGATACATCTAATTATGCTTTAAAAACAAAACAAATTTGTAGGAGTTAGCAAATTAAAGAATTCACAACTGGAAAGTGGTTCTAATTGATTAGAAATAAAAAGAGTAAAAAGGATCTTGACAACCAGAAATAAAGAAAATATTAATATTTTGAAGTAAAATTTGTTACAAGTTTAAATCCAATATTTAAGTTTTTCATATCAGTCAGAGCTAAATATATCCTTCGACTTCCTTAAATTGAAGCTTAATTAGTAAAAGACTTTGGAAAAGTATTGTCTAGCAATATTTTTGCCAACATTTGATATTCATGTATTTCTATAAACTTAGAAAAATATTCACCCCATATTCTAAATTAATAGGCTATCATAAATTTATATAACTCCCTAAAAACCAAACAAGGAAAAACAAGCAAAAATAATAACAAAAAAAGTTTTCTACATATATTCTTTACTTTTAAAAAGGCCCTTTGATGGCAATATAGATTTTGTAGTATGTGAGATGACAAACTACCAAAAAGATTACAAGATTAAGGACTCAAATAAAATATCTACTTGAGTAAGAATGTAATTTGAATGTTTGGATTTAATATTCTTAAATACATTTGGATTGCTATTGTCCAACTTAATTTATTGTTTAGTAAAAAATTATTTAGATTGGATTGGTCACCTAGGCAGTGTATTTAATTTTGGGTTTACAGTTTGGTATAGTTAAAATTCTAGTCTAGATATAAAGGTATGAGTGCTCCTCAATTTGTCCTTATGATATGAAATGTTAAATTAGCCTAAATTATTAATTTTACTGATATCCTCTGACATTGTATACTTGATTTTTTAAAAAGACTTTTTCTTTACAATTAGAAAATAAAGGGGAAAAAAGTAAACTTAAAATTGTGACAGTACATGTTTTCTAGGAGTTCTGGGTTACAGAGTCAAAAATTGCTTACTGTTTCTAGTTTGTGTCCTGGAGGTTCCTTTTCCAACCATGTTGTGGCTGTCATGATCCCTGCTTCCACTTGGCCTTCTCTCTATAAAGAAAATATATAACTGTAAAATATGGAGTAAAAACAACCAGATAAACAATAGCAATGGCATGCTAAAACTTGAGAGTTAAGAAAGGAAAACTGAGTGCAGCTTGCTTAAGCTCTTATTTTCAATTTGCCACTAAAGGAACTCATATATACTTTATATAACATTTAAAAATACTCTTAATTCTTAATTCTTAGGTGGTAGACTGCCACAGTGGAAGTGCGCTGGGCTCATAAAATACTCATTTCTTATCTTAAAGCTTATTTTTTCAGATAGAAAACTAATAATACTTTTCAACCAACTCCATTAAAAGCTCTAGTAGGTGAGGGAGGGTGAAAAAACATATATAGACATACAGTAATGAGTCTATAATAACTATGTCTATATAATCATTATAGTAAGAACATATTTTCTATATTTCGAACACCACAGATAATGTTGAGTATTGGGAACTTGATATTCTAGCCTACATTGCTAGTGTATTTATTGTTCATATTTCTTAAAATGTTTATTGATTTTTTAAGTGTAGTAGACATCGAAATGAAAAGGTCCACCCTAAAATGAAACCAAAAGAAAAAGTCTTAATTATATAACAGGTTTGCTACATCATTTGGGAATGTATCTATGCTTTTAAAGCTTTTGCTATATTATTTCACATTCATATATTATTGCCTAGATTCTAGAATATTAAATTTTACTTCAAAAAGAGATTAATATATTTCTCTTTCTAAGGTTTTATATGTTGATAGAACAGGGCTAAATAATACTACTATCACCAGAGTTACGAATTTGTATATTCATACAAATTTATGAATATACAGCCATTCCAATTGCATGGTTCCATCTAGCTGGTATCCAGGGCACAAGTGAGAATTTCCCCTACAGAACTCTAGAGAATGATAAACAGCTCCTGAATTGTTAAGAGACCTTTTCTTCCAATGCTAGAAACCATTCCTGCAAGGGGGTGGGGAGTCTCCTTCCTAGCACTGCCATTTATCTTTTCAACAGAAACTTAACTGGCTACAACAGATTCAACTGGCAGCATCAGAAAAATCCCTCGTTACTGGAACCCCTTTGTGATAGGTCAATGGCAACTCTAGTTCTCGGTCATCCTTAACTCCTCCTTTTTTCTCATACCCTTGATCTGATCCATCACCACTATCAACCTGGCCCAAACCACCATGATCACACAGATGAATCATGGCATTATCTTCCCACCTCGATTCTTGCTTCTACTCTTTTACTTTTATTTTCTACAGTCTAATTCTTAATATTTAATCCAGATAATATAAATCAGACTATGCCATTCTTCTGTTCAGAACCCCTGAATTGCTTTATGTCTCACTTGAAGTTGAAGTCAAAGTCAAAGTTGCCTGCATGACCTGGCTTCCTGATATCTCTCTGGCCCCATCTCTTACTCTCTTGCTTATCCCACTCTGGCCACTCTGAAATTATGCTGGGCATACTCCTCCTTCAGGGCCTTTGTATTTGTTCCTACGTTTAAACCACATCTTCCTTCCTAGTCTCTTCAAAAGGATCAACTGCAATCTTACAGTGAGCACTTCCTTGGCCACTATTTACAATTGAAATGCTGTTTCCTTGACAGTCTCCTATTTCCCTTCACACTCTCATTTTTTAAAAATTGAGATACAATTTACATATAACACTGTACATGTTTAAGGTGTACAACATGTTGATTTGATACATTTATGTACTGTAATATGATTACTACCTGTGGCTTTAGCTAACACCTCTATCATGTCACACAATTATAATTTCTTTTTTTTTGTGGTGAGAACATTTAAAATCTAGTCCCTTGGCAATGCAGAAGTATATAATCCAGTACTGTTAACTATAATCACTATGCTGTGCATCAGACCTCCAGAACTTTTTCATCTTCTACTTGCTCTATAATAAACTATACGCTTCACTTATTTTTTATTATCTGTCTTTCCCAAATAAAATGTAAATTTCTTATAGGCAGGATTGTTGTTTATTTTATTCATTTCTGTACGCCTAGTTCTATGAACGCTACCTGACATTTAGCGTATACACAATAAACATTTGTGAAATGAACTCTCAATATCTAACTCTAAAAAGAAACCATGATGTAGGTAAGTCAATGAAAAATATAATTAAATTGCTTAGAAACCATCAGATTAAAAATGTTCTATAAATTCAAATTTCTACATCTTAAAACATTTTAAAAGAGATTTTCTGCAGCCTTTAAAAATTAAAAATATATCACAAGAAGTGAAATACTTCTTTTACATTGTGATATATACTTTATATTACATATATGTATATACACACACACATACATACATACATACATACATACATACATACATTGTTTGGCAAAAAGCAGCATGAATCTAACTAACCCCGAATAATTTTAAATTCTGGTTGATAAGAAATGAGCAAATTTAATTCAATAGTTAATAAGAATGCCAATGATGTGCTTAGCAAGAAGGTAAGCACATTTTACCACAAACAAAATAAGACATGTAGGGTCCTGTCATTAATAAAGAAACACTCCTGGATGGGACACAGATATACTGAGGACAACCAGAGAACAAGAGAAATTTCCATTTAATAAGTCGTCATACGGAAATATCTTACCTAACTCTTGTTTAACAAAGGAATGGGTGGCTATTCTCATAAAACAAAAAACTAAACTAATTTGATATATGGCAGAAAACAGGATAAGTAATATAACACTATATATTTTATAGATAATGATTTCAAATTAGAAACATGCATATAGGTTGGCATGTTAGGTGGTACTCTGAGATAAAGGTAAGAGCTGAGGGGGTTCTGGAGGACAAACAAGGTTATCAATTAGAGAAGAGGAGTGGGAAATACAATTCATAAAAAGGAACAGCATATTCAAAAACAAGAAGGGGAAGAAAGGGGGACTTTAAATGGGCCATTCATTTCAGAATCAAAGTTACTACAAAATAAAAGCTTAGCAGTAAACACCAGACATTCTATAACAGTTGTAATATTCACAGGATACTAATAAGATAAACCTTCACGTTAACCATCCATCAGTGATCACCTGCTAAGCTTTAGATTAGATTCTTACTGCTACCGAACTTGCTTGACATATGCTTTCTGATATTACATATTCATTATGTAAATGTTCTCTCCCACCTCCTATCAAGATGGTCTAAGTTCTTTAAGGACAGGGACAAATTGTCCTTTGAACTGTTTTTATTGTACTTACTGAATAAACAAAGTATTTAAGGTTTTACTACAAAGTCCCGAAAGTTAAGGAAAATGTCCTAACTCCAAGACTCAGTTTCCTCATGATGAGAGGATTGAAAAAGGTGATATTCCAGAATTCTATGATAGCCATATCAATACCAGCTAGAAAATAGGTTAATTTCCCTAATAATCTGGTATATTAAAGAATTTAAAATATTTTTTAAAGGATATAAATATACTGTTTGAAGAATAAGAAACATCTGTATGCTGAGGATGAACACAACTGGGAGAGTTTGAAATATTGGTGTGGAATTTTTATTGGGAACAGAAAACAAAAATCTCCATGAGACATGAGAGTGCATCTCAGGGAGTATTTGGTAACTTTTAATCAAAACACATTTTATATTTTTGTTTATTTAGGGAAGTCTCTTTTTTTTTAGTTCCTGACTTCAACAGCTGTTTTCAAAATAATAAACGTTTCTTTGCCAGTCTGAAAATGACTTTGTAGGTCACACTATCTACTACATGTATCCGTATAATGTGTGTACATTATTTATAACTTTTCATGGGAAAATCTTAGTTTAGAGGTACAACAATTCATTTCTTACTTCTGTAAAAGTAGAAATTCTAAATATAAGGCATCTTTATGAAGAAACCCAAAAATTTCTCTGAAAAGGCACCAGCAATTATATTTCAAGTTTCCTGAGGGGGAAAACCATGTTTAAGATATTATTGAAAAGGTCAGAAAACAATTTCACACCTCCAGGATGTCCCTTGTAAGACAAGACCCTTGGGATCTTAGTTTGAAGAGATTATAAACTCCAAAAAGCTCTCCTCGATGCTCTTTTGATCCTTGAACTGCTTCAAAATACCGCTTGGCATTTTCACTTCCAACCACCACACAGTGAAGTTGCTAAAACAGAAAAAACACAAGATATTTTTGAAGTGTTTGCTCCAACAATATGTCAGAATTTCCTGGCATTCCCTGTATATACACAGCTTTAGCTGGAGCAGGCAGAATCTCCTTAGGGAGGAAATTTTATTTTAATTTCCCTAGCAGATGTTGCCATTGTGGTGAAATAATAATAATCTGGCCAATCTTATTGAAAGAAGAGATCATATATGTCCTATTTTATCTGTTTCTTACCAACTCAGTCAAGATCACATCTCTAAGGACTATCCACCTGACATAAAAGTTAAATAACATGGGCATACATGTGGATACACCTTCCTCCTTTCTAGACTCATTGCAATAGGAACTACAAAACTGTCATAAATAATCACTATATTACCAAAGTTAAATTATAACCTGAAGTAATTATATGATAACCATGTTAGTGTCAAACTAACTGTGGCCATGTTTATACTGTCAACTAACAGCAAAAACCCAATCACTGTTTAGAAACATTGCATCTGTGAAACAATTTTGAATACAGAAAGAATACTGACATGGAACACTTAAGGATATATAGCACTTTAGTATCAACATTAATGTGCCTCTTTATTTAACGGCTGTTCTAGTAAATGGAATGTAAATACAATCGGATTAACTCCACATACGCTTTAATTTCTTGGAAGAAACAAAGAATACAAAGAATGGAAAACAACTTCAGTCAGTTGTTGATTAGTAAGGATTAGTAAGAAATGATATGTTATGTGATTATCATTAGAGTTGATTTGCATTGAAATAAATTACTATAGGCAATTATAATTATTCTTAATAGCTGTTATTTACTGAACACTTATTACATGTGTAGCATTTTTACATTCTCTCATTTAATCCCTACACTCCAGTAAGATATTATCTCCCTTTTAGAAATAAAGAAACTAGAGTTTCTCTATTTTATGAATAAAGTTAGTATTTACAGAAATTGAGTGCCTTGTCCACAGCTACCGGTTAGGAAGTGTCATTTCTAGAATTTATACCTGGGTTTAGCCAAATCTAAAATTTATACTTGTAATAATTTTTTACCTCCAGGATGTCCCTCTTAAAACAAGGCTCTTGGGACCTTAGTTTGAAGAAGCTATGGATCGACATACCAACTTAATCAGTTCGATATCAAAGTCTCAGAAACATGGGCTATAGTACTGGGAATATAGACTCATAATATCAAATGACGCACATGATGGCCCAGGTACCTGACTTTACCCTTGCTACTGACTCTAAAGGCAGGCTATATTGTCAGGCTGCAGAACTAATAAACAGAATTACCAAAGTAATTTGTAAGAGCATTACATCTGAATCTTTATAAATTTTCTACCAAAATTTTATCAAAAACCTTATAAAAGGCACATTATTTTTTTCTTGAAATGTCTTCCCAAAATAGTTCAGGTAAAAGTGAAGGCCAGATCATCCACCTGTAGACTAACTATAGAAAATAAATCGCACTAGAATTCAAGAGGGTAGGGGAAACAAAATCAGTAACTGGAAAATGTAGCTTAGCTTTTAGTTTAAGAAAAACTCCTACAAGGCTATAAAATGCTAGTATTTTGTATTTTGTATGATGAAAGGATTGAAAAAGATGATAGTCTTTACAACAATATACAAGATATACAGGAAGGAATGTTCATCATATTAAGGATTTCATAATCCCTTCCTCCATTTTCAAGGCCAGTAGCATGGCATCTTCATAGTATTCTCTCTAACCCTCTGCTTCTGCTGCCACATCTCCTCTTTTCCTCTTTATTTGATCCTCCCACCCCTTCCTTTGTGGTTACACTGGGCCCACCAGATAATCCAGGTGAGTACAGGGGGTTAAGGATGTGGACATCTTTGGAGGACCATTATTCAGTTTATCACAGTAAGGAAGTGTAAAAAGAATGATGGAGTCTTGTCAAAATGACACAGAAGCCACCTTGAAAGGGTTCCCACTAGCCCCAAATGAGAGAATTTGAATATCAAAATAGTGATATTCAATAGGTTGTAATCTGTTACTAAAATAGGATCCTAAGAGTCCACACAGATTAAATAAACAAAAGAAAAGGGAAGAACCCTGCTCTTTTGTCAGAATGCAAACAAATAAAAAAACCCAAGAATAATGGAAATAGAAAAATCACCATCTGATAATTATCACAGTGGGAGCTGATTCAGCTGGGAATCATCAATATATGCTAAGGCTGGTGGGTATTAGTTTGATGAGGGACAAGATATTAGCATAGTCTTAGAGATTTCCTCATAAAATATAGAAGAAAAAAATGGCGACTTAGCAGTGGAGAAAGCTGGCAGACAAAAACCTAACCCATGATCATGGATAACATCACCAATGATGGCGCAGGTCGCCACCATGTGCCTTCTGATCAATGCAATGAGTAGAGTACAGCATTGTCTCTATACTATTCATGCCCAGGCTTCTTGGCTTGAGTCTGGACATGAGGAAACAACAAATGGACTTATTATGTTGAAGGAGAGGCCTTACTCTTTAAAGCCATGAAGATCATTAAAGACAAGGAAATTTTGAATAACTATTCCAAGTTTAAGAAACCTGAAGAGACACAAAGAGAAATATTACCATGATCCTGGTTTGGATCATGAACAAGTAAGGGAAGAGAAGATGCTAGGAAAGTTGGTGAAACTAATATAAAATAAAATAAAATTAAATTAAAAAAAATAAAGATTGCTACCCACGGGGGGAGGATGGCAGACTAATAGCAGGGTTCATCTCCTC
This sequence comes from Rousettus aegyptiacus, assembly GCF_014176215.1. Taxonomy (NCBI): domain Eukaryota; kingdom Metazoa; phylum Chordata; class Mammalia; order Chiroptera; family Pteropodidae; genus Rousettus; species Rousettus aegyptiacus. The sequence continues at coordinate 71,276,152 of NW_023416306.1, forward strand.
CCATGTCCGCATTGGAATTACAACCAAATTATAAAATAATCAATGTGGAGAATCGCCTGAAGTCCAGCTAATCATAACACCTACATCTGATAATATAAAAGAGCCATATCGAAGCCAATCCAGCATAGGCAACACAGGACACCTTTCACATTAGGCCATCTGGCCAAGGCTGAGAGACAAAAGAAATATTCCTGACAAAGACAGGAACACAGAGAGGCTAATAAAACGAAAAAACGAAGAAACATGACACAAATGAAACAACAGGAAAAAACTGCAGAAAGTAAGCTAAATTAAATGGAGGCAAGCAACCTACCAGAGACGGAGTTCAAAATAATGGTTATAAAGATGCTCAATGAACTTAGGGGGAAACTGGATGAGCACAATGAGAATCTTAACAGAGAGACAGTAAGCATTAAAAAGGACACAGACACCATAAAAAAGAACCAGACAGAAATGAGGAATACAATAACTGAAATGAAGAATACAATAGAAGGATTCAACAGTAGATTGAACAAAGCAAAAGATCGAATTCTACTTGAAGGACAAATTGACTGAATATACTCAATCAGAACAAAAAGAAAAAAGAATTTTAAAAAATGAGGATAGTTTAAAAGACTTCTGGGACAACATGAAGTGTAAAAATATAGGGATAATGGGAATACCTGAAGAGAAAGAGAGAGAGCAAGAGATTGAGTCTCTATTTGAAGAAATAATGACGGAAAACTTCCCTAACCTGGCAAAGGAATTAGACATACAAGTTCAGGAAGCACAAAGAGTCCCAAACAAGAGGAATTCAAACAGACCTATGCCAAGACACATCATAATTAAAATGCCAAAGGTCAAAGACAAACAGAGAATCTTAAAAGCATCAAGAGAAAGGAAGCTAGTTTCTTACAAGGGTACCTCCATAAGAATGTCTGCTGACTTTTCAGTGGAAACTTTGCAGGCAAGAAGTGAATGGTAAGAAATAGTCAAAGTTATGAAAAACAAGAATCTACAACCAAGAATATTCTACCTAGCTTAGATTAAAATGGAAGGTGAGATAAAAAGCTTCCCAGACAGGAAATAGCTTAAGGAATTCATCACCAACAAGCCATCATAACAAGAAATGTTAAAGGGCTTCTGTAGAAAGAGAAAGGGTAAAAAAGAAAATAGAAAAAACAAATATGAATAATAAAATGGCAGTAACAAGGTACCTAACAATAATCACTTTAAATGTAAACAGATTAAATGCTCTAATCAAAAGACATAGGCTAACCGAATGAATACGAAAACAAGCTTCATGCATATGCTATCTACAAGAGACCCACCTCAGATGAAACGACACAAACTGAAAGTAAAGGGATGGAAAAAGATATTTCACACAAATGAAAATGGAAAAAAAAAAGCGGGGTAGCAATACTTATAACTGATAAAACAAACTTTAAAACAAAGGCTATATAATGAGACAAAAAGGGCATCACATAATGATTAAGGGATCAATAAATTGAGAAAACATAACCCCAGTAAATATATATGCACCAACACACATAAAGCAATTATTGACTGACATAATAGGAGAGATCAGTAGTAATACACTCATAGTAGGAGACTTTAATACCCCGTTGACACCAATGGACAGATTTTCCAGGCAAAGAATCAACTAGGAAACAATGGGCCTAAAAGACACAAGAACAGATGGACTTAATAGATATTTTCAGAGCATTTTCCCCCAAAGCAGCAAAATATACATTCTTCTAAATTGCACATGGCACACGTTATGACACAAATCAAGTCTTAATAAATTTGAGAAGACTGAAATCATATCAACTGTCTTCTCTGATCACAATGGTATGATACTAGGTATCAATCACAAGAAAATACTGGAAAATACACAAACACATGGAGGCTAAATAACATGCTACTAAACAATGAATGGGTTATTAATAAGAACGAGGAAGAACTCAAAAGATACCTAGGACAAATGAAAATGAAAATACAACAACTCAAAGTCTATGGGGCACAGCAAAACCAGTCCTAAGAGGGAAATTCATAGCAATACACTCCTACCTCAAGAAACAAGAAAAAGCTCAACTAAATAATGTAACTTTACAATTAAAAGAACTAGAAAAAGAACAGCAAACAAAGCCTAAAGTGAATAGAAGGAAAAAAAGATCAGAACGGAAATAAATGAAATAGAGTCTAGAAAACCAATACGAAAGATTAATGAAACCAAGAGCTGGTTTGTTGAAAGGATAAACAAAATTGACAGACCCTTAGCCAGACTCATCAAGGAAAAAAGAGAGAAGACTCAAATATATAAAATCAGAAATAAAAGAGGAGAAATAACCATGGACTCCACAGAAATACAATGGATCATAAGAAAATACTACAAGTAATTATATGCCAACAAATGGGACAATCTTGAAGAAATGGATACATTCCTAGAAGCATACGATCTCCCCAGATTGAGTCAAGAAGAAACAAAAAATCTGAACCCACCGATTCCCACCAATGAAATTGAGTCCGTAATCAAAAACTTCCCAAAAAACAAAAGTCCTGGACCAGATGGCTTCATAGGCAAATTTTACCAAACATTCAAAGAAGAATTATCACCTATTCTTCTCAAATTATTCCAAAAAGTTCAAGAAGAGGGAAGGCTCTCTAACTCCTTTTATGAGGCCACCATTACCTTGATTCCAAAACCAGGCAAAGACATTACGAGAAAAGAAAACTATTGGCCGGTATCTCTTATGAACATAGATGCAAAAATCCTCAACAAAATATTAGCAAACTGAATTCAGCAATACATTAAAACTATCATACACCATGATCAAGTTGGATTTACTCCTGGGATGCAAGGTTGGTTCAATATCCACAAATCAATTTATGTGATACACCACATTAACAAATCTAAAGATAAAAACCAAATGATCATATCGATGGATTCAGAAAAAGTGTTTGACAAAATCCAGCATCCATTTATGATAAAAACTCTCAGCAGAGTGGGCCATATATGACAAACCTACAGCTAACATCTTACCCAATGGGGAAAGGCTAACAGCATTTTCCTTAAGATCAGGAAAAAGGTAAGGATGCCCACTTTCACCGCTCCTCTTCAGCACTGTATTGGAAGTCTTAGCCACAGAAAGAAGACAAAAAAGAGAAATGAAAGGCATCTGAATTGGAAAGGAAGAAGTAAAAGTCTTGTTGTTTGCTGATGACATGATATTACATATAGAGAACCCTAAAGATTACACCAAAAAACTGTTAGAACTGATCAATGGATTCAGTAAAGTAGCAGGTTACAAAATAAATATTCAGAAGTCAGTGGCATTTTTATACATCAATGATGAAGTTTCAGAAAGGGAAATTAAGAAAACAATCCCATTTACGATTGCATCAAAAACAATAAAATACCTGGGAATCAAATTAACCCAGAAGGTAGAAGACCTGTTTTTAGAAAATTATAAATCATTGAAAAAAGAAATTGAAGAAGATACAAATAAATGGAAGCATATACCGTGTTCATGGGTAGGAAGAATCAACGTCGTTAAAATGGCCCTACCCAAAGCAATTTATAGATTCAATGCAATCCCTTTCAAAATACCAATGGCATTTTTCAGAGAGCTAAAACAAATAATCCTAAAATTTATATGGAGCTATAAAAAAACCCAAATAGCTACAGCAATCTTGAGAAAGAAGAACAAAGTTGGAGGTATCACATTACCTAATATCAAACTATACTACAAGGCTACAGTGATCAAAACAGCACGGTATTGGCATAAAAACAGATACACTGATAAATGGAACAAAATAGAGACCCCAGAAATAAATCCATGCCTATACGCTCACTTAATATATGACAAAGGAGGTAAGAATATACAATGGGGTAAAGACAGTCTCTTCAATAAATGGTGTTGGGAAAATTGGACAGATACATGTACCAAAAAAAAAGAAAAGAAAAAAGAAAAAAAAAGAAGCTGGACCTCCTTCTTACACTGTATACAAGAATAGACTTAAAGTAGATTAAAGATTTAAATGTAAGACCCGAAACTATAAAACTTCTAGAAGAAAACATAGGCAGTAAACTCTAATATTACTAACAGGAATTTTTTTCAGCTATACCTCCTGCGGCAAGGGAAACAAAAGAAAAAATAAACAAATGGAAGTACATCAAACTAAAAAGTTTTTGTACGACAAAGGAAACCATCAACAAAACAAAAGACAACTGGCTATTGGGGAGAAAATATTCACTAAGGATACATCTGATGAGTGGTTAATATCTAAAAATATATAAAGAACTTATATACAACTCAACAACAAAAAAACAAATGATCCAATTAAAAAATGGGCAGAATACCTGAACAGATACTTCTCCAAAGAGGAAACACAGATGGCTAACAGACATATGAAAAGTTGCTCAAGGTCGCTAACCATCAGAGAAATGCAAATTAAAATCACAATCAGATATCACCTCATGCCTGTCAGAATGGCTATAATTAATAAATCAAAAACAAGTGTTGGTGAGGATGCGGAGAAAAGGGAACCCTCATACATTATTGGTGGGATTGCAAACTGGTATAGCCGCTATGGAAAGCAGTATGAAAGTTTCTCAAAAAATTAAAAATGAATATAACTTGACCCAGCAATTGCACTTCTGGGTATTTACCCAAAGAAAACCAAAACAATAATTCAGAAACATCTATGCATGCCAAAATTCATGACAGCACAATTTACAATAGCCATGATATGAAAGCAACCTAAATGCCCATCAACAGATGATTGGATAAAAAAATTATGGTTCATATATACAATGGAATATTACTCAGCCATTAAAAAAATGAAGTTCTACCATTTGCAATGACATGGATGGACCCAGGAGTTACTATGCTGAGTGAAATAAGTCAGACAGAGAAAGATAAATACCATATGATTTCACTTATACATGGAATCAAAGGAACAAAAAGAGCAAACTAATCAAAAACAGACTCACAGTGGACAATGGACAGAGGGGTTGGGAGGCTGGGAGAACGGGGTGAAGGGTTAAAAACGTACAAATTAATAGTTGATAGTTGGTCACAGGGATGGGGAGCATGGCAGAGGGAATGCAGTTAGCATTAATATAATGGCTAGTTGGAAGGCCAAGGGAGGGAGGGAGTAATTGGGGGGATCATTTTATGAACTATATAGATATCTAACCAATGTACTATATACTTGAAACTAATTTAAATAAATAAATAATTAATTAAAAAATGAAGATCATAGCTGAGAGAAAGAGAAAACAAATGTTATAAAATATTAACTGCGGAATCTAGGTAAAAATAATTGGAAGTTCTTTGTGCTCTTATTGCAACTCTTCTGTAAAATGCAAACTTATTCCTAAATAAAATTACATAAATATGAAAGATAAATTTCTGAATGCCAATCTTTAGAATACATGCAATGTTCCAAACCTGAAGGAGTACAGCTGCTATATAAGTGATGTTTTTATTTAAAAAAGTATAAAATACCTGCATGTATGACCTCAAGTAGTGCAAAGAAAATATAACAAAATGGAAGTCGCCCTTGAACAATACAGATCATCCCTTATCACTCTAACAGTGTAATGTTTAGGTGTATCCTCTTAGATCTCTTTTAATGCAGTTAGAGTTATTTATACATACAACGAGAAGTAGTTTTATGCATAAACAATTGATATACTTGAACTGCAAGTTACTTTTTTTTGCCCCACTTAAAAATGTCTTACAGATCTTGCCATATTAGTACATTTGCTCAGACTATAACTTTTTTGTTGTTGTTGCAGAGTATTCTACAATATGGTGTATTAAAATTTACGTAATTGTTGTTAATATTGGGCACTTAGACTGTTTCTTTTTTCAAATTTTAATCGAATACTAACAACACTGAATATAAATCCTTGTTATCCTTCACTATGCATATGTGAGAGCATTTGTGTCAGGTAGATAGGGAGAAGGTACTATGTTTTAAAATGCTCTTAAATTAGCCTGTAAAATAAATTTACTAAGTTGTAGTCTCAAAATAGTATATGAGTGCCTCTTTGTAATAACCCCACCAACAAAGAACAATACCTATCTCCCCATCTCTCTAAAAAAATTAAAAAATAAACAAACAAAAACCTCACAAAACAAAAAGTTTATGGCAGAATTGCAGAACACAATCTTATTTCATTATGTATTTCTAGATTACGATTGTGGTTAAGCATCTTTTCATATATGTGTTAACTATGTGTATTTTTTCTTTAGTGAAGTATCTAATCACAGTCTTTATTGTTTTGTGGGAGTGCTTTATAAATTGTAGATACTAATCCTTTGTATAATATATGGCAAAAATTTCCTCCTACTCTCTTTGTCAAATAGAAGTTTCATTTAAAAAAATGTAGTAGAATTTACAGTATTCACCTTAGAGACTCCATTAGTTGCCGAGGGCTGCTATATAACACAAACTGGGCAGCTTAAAAATGTAGACATTTATTCTCTAACAGTTCTGGGAGCTAACAGTCTGAAATCAAGGTGTTGGCAGGGCCATGCTCTCTTTGAAGGTTCTAATGGAAAATCCTTCCTTTCCTCTTCCTATCTACTGGCAGTTGCTGGCAATCCTCAGTGTTCTTTGGCTTGCAGCCATATCATTCCAATATTGGCTTCCCTTGTCACATGGGTGTTCTCCCTCTGTGTCTGTCTGTATCCAAATTGCCCTCCTCTGAAGACATCAGACATTGGATTAGAGTCCGCCCTAATCCAGTATAACCTTATTTTAACTTGATTACATCTGTAAAGACCCTACTTCTAAGATCCCATTTTGGGCAGCAGAGGTGGAAATTTCAATATATCTTTTAGTGGGGAGCACAATTCAACCTCTAACAGAGGCTTTGTTAAAGATTGTTACATTTATGTTAATGAGAGATATTGGTCTGTTTTTGTAACATCTTTGTCAAGTTTTGGTATTGGAATTCTTTTATCTTTCTAAAATAAGTTGTAAGTGTTCCCTCTTCCTGTTTCCAAAAAGAATATTAAATGCTTGATAGAATTCACTGCTGAAGTCATCTATGCTAGGATCTTTCTTCGTGGAAAGTTTTGAATTAAAAATTCATTTTCTTTGACAATATAGAACTTCAATAACATTTGAAGTTATTGTTTCTAAGTGTCACCAATAAGAAATTACATGTCCATCTAATTCTAGTATTATTGTACATCATCTTTTTCTCTCCAGAAAGTTTATCTATAGAAATTTAAATAATTTTTTCACTTTATCTTGGTGTTTTACAATTACAGAAAGATTAAGTGTGGACCTATTTTCATTCATCCTATTTAGCACTTTGTGGGCACATATAAATCATGGACTTGTTTTCTACTTTTTATATGTTTCTTCCTTTATTTGGGGCTTCTTCCCTTCTTCAACTATAAGACTGATACTGGAACTTCTAGATCTAGCCTTCACTTACACTAACTTTTCTAACATGTATTCTAGCTCTTTTTGCTCTGTAATCTAGAATTGCTTGGCTATTTAGATGAAAACTCTTGGCTACTCAGCCTATCTCTGGAATTTTTCATTTTTTGGATCTCTGGTGGATTCCTTTCCTAGTACTGTTTTTGTTTCCAGGGTCCTACAATCTCACTTATCTTTCAAATATATTATTTATATTTCTTTTAAAATCTCTTTTACTCTCCTCTATTGTTTTCGCTGATGTTAATTCTTTAGTTGAGTGCCTGTATTAGTTCCTGTGGGTCTTGTAACATTATCATAAACTTGGTGGTTTAATAAAACAGAAATTTTTCTCTTATAGCCTGGAGGCCAGAAGTCTAAAAGTAGTATCACTGGGCTGAAATCAAGATTTTGGCAGGGTCATGCTCTCTCCAGGCTCTAGGGGAGAAATCATCCCTCCCTTCTCCGCTTTTGGTGGCTGCCAGCATTCCTTAGTTTGTGACTACATCACTCCTAGCTCTGCCTCTGTGATAACAGTCCCTTCTCTTCTGTCCCTGTCAGATTTCCTTTTACTTCTTTCTTACAAGGACAATTGTGATTTAGAGCCCACAGGGATAATCCAGGCTAATTTCCCTATCTAAAAATCATTCATTTAATCAAATCTGCAAAGACCCTTTTTCCTATATAAAGTAACATTTACAGGTTCCAGGAATTAGGACTTGATATCTTTGAGTGCTATTTTCAGGGTTTATTTTCCTTAACTGTTCAATAATGATTTTTGTTGGGCATTCATCTGTCTTCAATTATCTTATGTGCTTATCTCAGCCTACTAAAGTGATTATTCAAAGTCAGGGAGGTATAAGTATTTAATTTTCTGGGAGGAACTTTCTTCCTGTATTCAGCAAAAATTTAGAGCTTTGTCTTGCTTCATTGCTTTCAGTATTTCTAATTAGTGTTCCTACTTGAGAGCAGATACTTCTGTTGGCTGAAATTTGGTTCAATGGGATAAGATTGTAAGGGTTAAACTACCCTAAAGAGGGAGTACCACAGTTACTCCAATGCTCCTTTATATTTTTAGTATCTGATGACTCTAAGCTTAGAATATCCTGAAGTTATATTTACCTTTTTTGGTGTAGCCTTTTCCTGACTGAGTTTAACTTGGTTTCGTCTTCTAATCTGATCCCAATTGCTTTTTGTTTTTCAGGGTTCCTTTTAATTTCTGGGCTATAGAGAAAACTCTTCTTGCTTTCCAACATGTTTACAGCTTTTTTTTAAAATGTCATTTAAAAATTTTTTTCTCCCAGAAGATTTGAGAAACACTTGGGTGGCTAGAGTGTGTACACCATGTGTACCGTTGGTTCAAACTCCAATCAATCTTTTAATCATATTTAATGCCTTTTCCTCACATGATTGTCATTTTATCTTTATTTGTGTCTACCAAGTTGTATGGCTGAATCTTCCCTAAGTGGCATGCATTTAAAGAATATTTTATTCAGTAACTAGATCATATAAAGTTCTGAAAACAAATTATCCTCTGTGTAAGCCTTATTACATATTATTATATACATTATATAATGGGCAATTTTATTTCATTATAGAGTCAGATGAATAGTTAAAAAGGATATATATAAATATATATGGATGTATTTAGTAATGAGATTGAGAAAAATTACTATGTGATTGAAGATTCTTACTTGTGACAAGGCTAAGATAGTATTCTAAAGAACTGCTCCTAAGTTAAAAGAATAATATCCTACTTTTTTCCAAGATTGGTTAAATATGTTTAAAAATAACTTTTAAGTAGTTGTGTTATACCAAGGACCAAAAAGATGAAAGGCTTCTTACAGAGCTAAATGCTTTAAGAAAAAACAAAAACTTCTGTGTACAATTCTATTTTTAGAATTAAGAAAACAGCATTAATTTAAGATTGGATCATTCTTAGGTTAACTACCACCACATGTGGCAGATGTTTGCTCTTAAAGAGATGCCAACTCAATATATAGGGAGTAATTCAAATCTAACATTTATAATTAAACCTCATTCCAGATCTTCTCAGGTGAGCAGTTATAAACTAAATAAATTTTGTTTTTTAAGACATAAATGGAATAGTAATTGATACACTTAAGGATATTAAAGAGTTAATGCAATTTTAGATAAATACTAAAAGCACAAGTAGAGTAGTTAGGGCACTTGAGTTCAATTCCTATAATTCCATTTCCTGGAGTGGCTGTGTCCCAGTTTCATTATGTACAACATGAAATGGTTGCATTAGATATCTCTAGGCATTTCTCTCCACTCCTTTTAAGTGTGGCACATTCAGAAAATGGTAACATGAACATCTACCTGGAGTAAACAGAGGTTGTTGCTCAAGGTTGAAAGCGGGCTTAGGTAATCTTGCTGCCCAGAGTTGTGGGATCAATGTCTCAGGGCACTTGTATCCCATCTGTAGCATACCATGTCTTGGCCCACAGTATGGGAAACCAACCTTGCTACTCTAATTATGGTCTACAGAATAGTATGTTTACACTCCTTGGAGCTTGTTAAAAATGCAGAATCTAGCTTGGGCTCCACCCAGACCTACTAAATCAGAATCTGTATTTTAAAGATCCCCAAGTGATTCCTGTGCATATTAAAGTTTAAGAAGTACTGCTCTAAGAAACTTTCAGCTCTAAAATTCAATGAACCTAAGAAATAATGTTTTATAGAAGTGTATTCTTGAGTATATTTTATACTCTTATTAAATTCCATATTATAGTTAGAATAAAATTAAAAATATATCTTTATACAAATTTATTCCTAATTTTTGAAAATAGGGAAATATTTACTTTTTAATTAGAAACAGGGAAATACATTTACCTGCTTATATACTTGTCGTAAGTACATGATCTCCTCCACAGTTCCCAAGGATATCAGCCTAAACACTTTGACATCCCTGCATTGCCCAATTCTATATGCTCTGCAAAAAGATTAAAATAAAAACAAACAAAAATCAAGTGAAACAACTTTGGGTTCAGGCAATATCTTGTGTATATAAAAATGAAACATTAGTAAAATTTTAATTAATTTAAAAAGAAATGCTTTACGTTTAAATATGTTATACTATTTAATAATAATGAAAAATACAAATTCATATAAAAAGATCTGTCATAGAAGACAAAAGTCTTAAAGAAAACTGTAAATATCAACTTCATTTCTATTATAAACATCACCTTTCGGTGTCTAAAAACTTTTCCCAAATTCAGATTTTTCTTTGCTTAAGCTTACGAATGTTCTGAAATGATTCCATTTATATAAAACTCTCAAAAATGCAAACTAATCCATAATGATAGAAAGCATATCAGTGGTTGCCTGGGAATAGGGTCCTGGGAAGGATAAGGAGGGATGGGTTACAAAGTGGCACAAGGAAAATTTTTGGGATGAGGGATATGTTCATTATCTTTATTGCAGTGATGGTTGTATACATGTATAGAAACTTATTAATCATACACTTTAAAAATGTGCAGTTTGTTGACACTTAAAAAAAAAAAAACTGAGGAAAAGCAGTTAATCAACTGGCAAGCCTATAGTAGTACAGATTTACAGCCTCCATCCAGAGATTTCCATGGGGTTTGTATGACTGAATCACTCAGTTGACTAGTACCCCAGATGTTTTGATAGGAACCACAGTGCTAATTAAAACTCTAACCTGACTCACCACACTGGTTAACCATGGGTCTAGTCCCTGCAGCTTCTCCCAGGTGGAGGTTTTATTGGATGCTCTGAATGAGGTCACCTGCTTCTAAATACCTGTTACAGTCGCCGGGAGGATTAGGGGCAAGGCCATACTGCTTCATGCTTGAAAATGTTACAATTTGGAGGACATTTAATTTTGACCTTGTAAAGTTACTCTATGTTGTTATAGTTGGTGTTCCCTCTGCCTCATTTACCTATTCCTCATTACAGAAGAGAGCTTTACTAGAGGGCATCTTGGGGTTCTGAAAATCTTACATCGCCAAAGGAGTATGGGGGCTCCTGGCACAGCACAGAGAGGGCTAAGTTACTGCATTGTCACTTTCGTCCTGCAGCCTGCATACAGAGGGACTCATAATCTCTTTCTCTGCCACAATGAATTTGGCCTCTAAAAAAAAATGTATCTAAAAAGTCTTTTGGGTGTATGCTCAGCCAATTGTTTGGTGGATGAGATAGATTCTGTTGGAATATTTATTCTTTAACCTTCATAGACAAAGCCTTAAATACATGCTACTTTGGACCTATGCCTCAATAATCTCTTGGTACATAAAGCAGAAATACATTACATGATGGGTCTTTTACTATGTAGAGATAAGTGCTGAGAAATTGTTTTATAGTATGGAGGTCAAAATCTTCATTTCTTTTCTAAGTTTCTCCCACCAGACTCAATGGAAGGAGCGGGAGAGAGGAATGTTGTTCATTTAGTTTTATTGTCAACTAATGTTCATTGAGTTCCACAGCACTGTGCTTCATTAGGACTACTGGGATAAATAAGATATTAGGTCTTGATGGCCTAGATGAAATAGAACAAAATTACAACAAATATCATAAGACAAAGAAAAATGGATCTTTTTCTGTGGTTTTCATTTGACCATTTTTCTTGACAGTGGTCAGAGGCCAGTTAAACACGAAGGCTCTGCAGTTCAACTGCGTGTATTCAAATCCTGACACGCCAATTATTGGCTGTGAATTTGAGCAAATTACTTAAGTTTGGTGTGCCTCACTTTCCTACATGTGAAATTGATATGATAATAGTGCCTATTCCATAAGGATATTCAAAGTATTAAATGAGATAATCCATGGAAAGTGCTTAGAACAGTTTTTGGCTCACGGTATACATGCAATAAATGCTGCTGTTATTTCTTTGTCCTTATTCTCACTGCCAATTAAAGAACTAAGGCTAATTTGCTTTGCTTTATACCCAGCACAGTATTATGTGTATTGTAAGTGGGGTGATCTTAATAATAGTGAATTATAAACTAAATTATATTTATCAGCAAATAGTAATGGATGATTTTAATTTCTGTAAGGGCAGAATCTACATCTGATTGGCTTTGACTGCTATAGTAACTAATGGGACATCTTATAAATGCTAAGTGATCAGTAAGTATTTTTGATATTTATTATTTTGTATAGCATTAAAAAATAAACAAAATATCTTCATTAAAAAATGCACAAAACTAGGCCTAAGTCCTTTATAAAGTTGTACATCTTTGACTATCTTTTCAGTTTCAGTTCCTTCTAAAATGATTTGATTGTTTTCACTTCATCTTTAGTCAATGTAAATAGTTCATAATTCTTCTAGAAAAAGGTCTTCATGTAGATTTCCAAATGTATTTGAATAATATTTCTTTTGTTGGAGTACACCCTTAAATAATGTTTTCAGATCATGAGTAATACATTTTTCAGTTATTGGACATCAACAGTTGCTTTATTTTGCCTTTGCATATTGATATTTTAGCAACTGATCATACCATCATTTTCTTTTAGTCATATGAATATTGTCACTTTGACGACTCTTGTTTTCTAGAATCCTATAATGCAGATAAAAAGCTTGTTCTCCAAAGTCTGATCTGCAGAAATAAATGTGATTCCCATTTCTTTGTTGATAAACTGTTTTACTGTCTTTGTCTATGTTTTTATAACAAGTTTTCTCTTCCTCTTTCTCACTCTGGCATCTTTTAGCCCTTCTCTTCACCTTTGGACCTTAGAAATATCACCGAGATGTATGTTTTCTCAACTATTCAAGTCATTATTTATACTCTATACTATTCATTTCTTTGATTTTCCAGAACAATTTCCACTTTTAGTCCTCTCCACATGATTATTCATAACATCTAGTAAGTTATTTTGTTTTGGCAATAGTTTTAATCACTAAGAATTTCTATTTTTATTTTCCATGCACTTTTTTCCAAGGTGTCCTTATTTTATTTCTTTCAGGATCTGTTTTTCACCTTGACCCTTTTCTTTCATACTATTGATTTATTAAAATGTCTTATAATTCTTAATTTTCTATTCGTAATTACAAATGAGGAACTGGGTGGCCTGTACAGGAAAGTTGGTCAGGGTTCCTTCCCATAAGGGTACACAGGTCTATTTGATCATTCTTCCTTTTTTGTGTCCTGTGAAGATCTAGGATTACTTCAGGTTCAGCTTTGCTTATGATCTGGTCCCAATGACCACTATAAGAACTTTTGTCAGTCAGATTCTCCACTTATTTATAAAATTTATGATTCTTTCAGCTTTAATCAAGCAACACCTGTTAAAAGCCAACTCTTCTGTGTATATGAGGTGTAGAAGAGGAATTTGTTTTAGAATGAAATCATTAGTTAATTTCCCAGAAGGATGCACTCTGGTCTACTCCCACATCCTATAAGTGCTGACCCCACACATGAAATTTCTCAGTGCTCTCCTGTTGACTTTGGATTGTGTTTTTTCTCTCCTGGTTCCTTTAACACAGAGATTCTGTTTACCTTCTCTCTTCTAGGAGTTTCTCAAAACTTCTGATCTACTAGTAGTGACCTTTTCTATTTTCCTGAAGTACTGCAGAATTATCTTTTGTTCTTAAATCAATTCTGTCAGGATAATGGGATTTTGAGATTAATAGAAAATAAATGGCTATTATCAGCCTACCAACTGGATTCAGAAGTTCATGATTACCTCAAATAGAAATTTTTTACAAAGCTTTCCTTATTTTCTAATCACAGTCATATGATAAGCAACCTAAACAACTCAAGAGAATGTTTAGACTAAAAATATTTGCAGGTCATTTTAAATTTTGTCAGTATTATACCTGTCAATGGCTTGAAGATCATTGGCTGGATTCCAAGTAGGATCAAACAATACAACAACATTGGCACCAACAAAATTGAGGCCTAGCCCACCAGCCCTAGAGGAAACAGAAAGAGCTCAGCAAAAAAACACCCTTTTCCTCTGTAACTTAATTGTGCCAGGTTTCTATAACTAAATCAATGCAATATTGTATTACTATCATAAAAGTAAGGTGATTAAGACACAAATATACCACAAATGAAATAGCTATGAAGCATTCTTTTTCTACTACTCTAGAATATCCCTAAAAAATTTGACCATTAGGTCCACATAAATAGACTGTGCTGGCTATACTAAAATATAATTTCTGTAAGATTTTCTTAACCTAAGTTTTAAAATTTATTAGTATATTTTAGCTAAATAAAGTAATATACACATTTAAAAGAAATCAAGCCAGAAATAGATGCTCTTCTACTTATTCCTAAGTGCAGCTAAATAAAAACCCTGGGCTTTATATATAAAGTAAACCTAAGCCTCTGAAATGTAGAGAGAATACAGACTGGCTAGGAACTATAAGACATAAGGAATGAGATGGCAGTGAGTTTCCTGGCTAAATTTGCCTAAAATAGCCTAGACTGGGTTCTGGAGAAGCCAGTGAACTGGAAATGCCAATAGTCATAGACAAAAAAAAAAAAAAAAAAAAAAAAAGCCCCAATAAAATCTTCTTCCTTTAGCCAAAGAATCAGGAAAGGTGCAGCTTTTCAAGATATAAATAAATAAATAAATAAATAAATAAATAAATAACCAGCCTATTCCTGCAAACCACAGAAAAAAATCTGTGGTCCACCCTTAACCTGGTCAGTAATGGCTGAATGAGATGACAAAATTTCCACCCTTGTTGAATGTAATGAGATATCTTTCATCTCTGCTGGGGCAATGTCAAAGAAGACTGATTGAGGAGCTAGGACTTCCATTTCTGCATAATGATAACCAGGTCCCCCACTGTGGTGTCAGTGAAGGCCATGCAGAAACAGTAATAAAGCACCTTACTCAACAGAGGCCAAGCAGAAAACATGGATTTCCATTCTTATGTGGCTGTAGTCTTATAACATAATACTAGAAATATCCAGCATACAATAAAAATTATAAGCTATACCAAGATCTAGGAAATCTCGACTTGATATAGTTTTCTGAAATAAAGGTAAGAGAAATACAAAATGATTTTTTCTCAAGAGCCTTTCAAACTATGATTCATTGTATTGGAATAGAGGCACCTATATATTGCTTGACAAACCCATACCCTAACTTAAAGTTCAGTGTCCAATAGAAATTGAATTTTATCCTTTGAAAATTACCTATTAGAGGTGACAGGATAAAGATATCACAAAGACTTGAACTCAAAGACAGAGGTAGGACAGAAAGTTTTAGAAAGGATAAAAATGGGTAAATTATAAGAGTGAGTGGGACTTAGACACAAAGTAAAGAGAAGTTAAAAGTTTATCTAATATTGTGATGGGAAAAAAATTGAAGCAACAAGGTTCATAAGATTATATAATTAGATTAATCATATGAAATATCAACGAGATATAACTAAATCTAACCAATTGTTCTAGTTAGTTTCTTGTCAATAAAGTTTGACATGAATTTATTGCAGATGCCCTCTATAAGCCACAGGAAGACCTCTACCAGTTTAGGTGGAGATCTTCTAAGAGATTCTGAAATTATTACTGAAGATTGGCTGAGTTAAGCAGAGGCAAAGCTCCTTTCAAAGAAAAAAAAAATTTCTAAACTCTATCTCTAGAGATAAGATGATTCTGTTTGATGATAATGCAACTCAGAATCTTAAACTTAAAATCTGTAACTCTGTTCTTACATGACTAACAGCAAAGGCCTACTCTTTAAGTAATAAAATAAAATACAGACCTCCTCAAGCTGAGGACTGGTATCTTAGATCCATAATGAGCATTCAAGTTATTCATTCCTTAGGTCCTCTACATTCTATTCTTATGTCAAATAAGTACATCAAAAAGTATATTTAACCATATCTTAATATTCCACAAAAAATGCCTTCGATAAATTTTTATTGTTATGTATTAACTGTTATAAAAAGTCAAATGAAATATTCATTTAAAGAATGATTCTGAGAAAACCTAAATAAATGTAGAGATACTATGGATAGGAAAGCTAGATATAAAAGTACCACTTTTCCTCAAAGTCACTTATAAAATCAGTGATTCCAATAAAAATTCCAATTCAAAGAAAAACACCAGATGATCCTTAAAGATAGTTAACTAAAATGAGACATTTATGGAAAGCTAGGCTTTAAGGGGTTCATGTTCCAGAATAAAGATTTGAAAAACAAAGGATTTGGAGAACAATAATTTGGAAAGCAAGAAAAATTTTAGACAAAAAACGATTTCCAGAGTTGAAAAAGAATACGAGCCTTCAAATTATGCCTAGCATGAGAAATGAACAAAGACCCACACCGAGACTCAAATATCACTATGAAATTTCAGAATGCCACAAATGAAGAGAAACTTTTTTAAGAGTTCCCAAAGAGGAATGAGAGAGAATCAGATTTGCTTCAGGTATCTATTCAGAAACATTAAATACCAGAAAACAATGCTTTAATACCTTCCAAAATCTCAGAGGAAATTATTTTCAATCTAGAAGTCTATAGTTGGTCAAAGTAGCAAATTTGAGGGCACATAGAAGACATTTGCTGATAGTCGAAGATGCAGAAGATTTACTTTATACATAGCCTAACTTACAAAGTTACTTGAAGATATTCTCCAGCAAAAAAAAGGATCCAATGCAGAAGAGCAGTGAAAAATCCTTCAAGGAAACAGCTCTTGCTCGGGCCTAGAGAACAACCAATCCATATTAAAACCAAAGTATAAAAGGCTTCAGGAGAAAGTTCTTCAGGATACTAAGAATTCAAGAGAAGAGAAAGTATGAATGTGAATTAGTAATATATTGAAGATTATTATTTTTTTATATTGAAGATTATTGTTATAAAGGGAAAAAATACACTGAGGAAAAAAACAATAAGAAAGTCATGATTGAAATATAGAGTGAACTGAACTGAGCAAACATAAAATAATAAATGAAGTGTTAGAAAAGAGAACTCAGTAGAAGTTGATATGAAGACTGTTCTTCTTGAATTGGCCAAGAGGTCATGAACATTCAGAGAAGTTATTTTAGAACTGAGGGGTCCAGCATTAAACAATATTTTAAAAATCATAATAATGTAAATGCTGTTTTTTAGCCTTCAAATTCTAGAGCCAACCTATGGCCAGATCATGCTTATTATTGCAGGACTTAATGAAAATTCCTAATACTCTCATGAAGTAAAAAGTTAAAATAGTTGATAGATAATAAAACAAGTGACAAATGCAGAAAAAAGGATGGCAGCCTGCTAACTATCGCTAATATCACCCATTACGAGCACTTAGATATACCATAGGAAGTGAGTAGACTAAAACATCAAAAATCAAAGTACATTATTTAAACTTACAAAAGTAATTTATAGACAAATAATAAAAATAGTAAAGATTATGTGAAAAGTGGGGAGAGAGTAGTGTAACCTAGACTAAATCCTCCTGTTTCATAATAGACTCCAAGTTGTATACTGTTGATAAATGAAAAGACAATGAAGACTTAGGATTCTGAATGATGGACAAAGCTAACGTGATAATTCTTCTGCTACAACACCTAGAAATTAAATATAAACTATTGCAAAATAAGAAAAACAAAACAAAGCGAACTTATGTGCCAGTTGAAGAACATATCGATTATGTTACATAAGGTTCTTTATTATGTACAGACTTATGTAGCAAATCACTCCTTGATATCAGTAATGGGAAAGTAGGAATCCAAAACTTCATCCTTTCTTTTAGTTGGGATATCTAGCAGAAGTCAAAGCAAAATCACAGTAGAAGAAAATTACAACCAAAGGATTTCCACAGAGGAAAAAGACCTACTAAAGATAAGCTCAAAGTAAAAAATTAAAAATGTATGAAGAAACCATCTACCATAAGGAAAAGCCAGAGGAAACATCAAATAGAAGGATCAAGCACTCAAAGTACAGGAGTCAATAGAGCAAAAAGGCCATTTAAGAGATTAAAATTACTAAAGAAAGAAAGGCTAGAATCCATAAAGAACAAAATAGAGTAAAAACTATCAGGCACATTTGAAAAATACCAGAGAACTTCTAAACATAAAAAAATACATTCTTTAAAAATTAAAAATTCAATGGATGGATTAAATAGCAATTTCTAACGTAGTTGAAGAGATAATTAGGAGCTTTATGGTAGATCTTATCAAAATGGACTGGGGGTGAGATGACTGCAAGATAGCTGCTTGTCATCATAAGTTCTGTACTATTTGAACTGTTGTTGAAGGCATTTATTACTTTGAAAAACATGATTTAAAAGTTAAGAATACTTATGCATATTTTATAAGACTTAACTGGAAACAGTATTCTATGTCACTTAAGGCTCTGTACATAAGGACTCATGTGAGAAATTACAACTTGACTTCATTCATAGGAAATTGAGAATCCAGAGCTTCTCTCTTTCTGCTGTAGTTGCAAGAATTCAAGAATAATTTCAGTGCTCAGCAGTATGATTTCAGTGCTCACTCATCACATATATATCATTTTCTTTCTCATTTAAGTAATTTATATTTAGACTTAATTTGACTTAAATTCTACTTTTTGGATTTTACATATGTTTATTTTTAAAGTTCCTTGAAATTCTTTTTGAAAGACAGTGGGAGGAAATGTATAAAATACTTATTACATTAGATGCCAATAATTATGGATTTGTTACCCCCAAAAAGAAATTAGCTTTACTTCGGTGTTTTTATCAACATAACTCTTTCTCTGAAGTGTGTATATTCTTTAAAAGGGTTTAATTAGAGATTTGTAACTAGGTGTTAGAACTGATTAAATTTTTATAAAATCTATGAATGTGGAGCTGCTCCACATGTTTGAGAGTAGGTAGAGACAAAGGAAAGAAATGCCTGGCCCATGAGGCCCATGGGCTTTCTAGGGCTCCTTGAGCACAGTTTAAAAACTGTTGCTATAAATGATTCTCAGTTATTCGATTAATAACTCAATTATTCAATTCAGTTTCATTGACATGAGTCAAAACACTGCCACAGAAAATTCCCAGAAGGAATTATTCATTTTTTTCAATTATTACCTTTGTAAACTCAGACATACAAAGGGGAATTCAGTAATGATAAGAGAATTGAGAGAAAAGGTTAGATAAAACTCAAGAATTGTTATTTTGGTCATAACTAATAACATTTTTGCTGTTTCGCTTTAAAGCCAAATAAAACAAAACAATATAAGCAAAATCATTGAAAATTAATCTGTAATAGTTTTTAAATTATCCTAAATCTTAAAAGCAATTAGATAAAAATCAAGTTATCAAATTTTATTTTCTTACATTGTAGAGACAAGGCAAATATTAACATCTTGTGTACTATTGAATTCTTTCACAATCTTGATTCTTTCCTCTGATTTTGTGCTTCCATCAAGACGTCGGTAATCAAGCCCAGACGCCATACAGTACTGCTGCAGCACATCAAGCAACTGAAAGAAAGGTATAGAGATGAGCAAAGACAAATTCATGGTTTAATAAGCTTCATTCAATTATAAAAATAAAATTTACTAAGCATTAAATATGGCTGCTCACAATTTCTTATAATTATGAGAGCAATATTTCTCTGACTTCTGACCCATATATCCCATTATCCTGAAACTGACTTTAACATTCGACAACCTTTCTTTCTTCCTTTTTTTTTTTAAATCAATCTTTCAGGGGAAAAAAAATCAATCTTTAATTTTAAAAACTAAAACCAAATAAAAAGAAAAGTATTGGCCAAATAATTTATGTAAATATATTTCATTTATTTTGTGCTATTTTCTACATTCTGAATACTCTTAAATGTCTTAAAGAACATTTTAATTATCAACAAAAACATCAACAGACATAACTGATATAATTGAGATTTAAAAGTTGCCTACCTCTCTATCATTTCCTATGATATGTATAAGAAAATGTGGCTAAATGCTGTTAGGTCTCTTAGGCTTTATGCTTCAGGAATTAAGGTTGGGCCAATCAAGAATATACTTCAGATGAAACTCACCTTGGTAGAAAAGGAAAAAAGAAGAACTTTATCATTGTTTTTCCTGCAATGATTTAAAAGCTGCTGAAGGACCTAGAAATGAACCACTGAACATTAGTGAATCGGTTCCGACCAAAAGTATGCTTTATACATATAAACATCACTTAAGAATTTCTTTAAAAGTATTTTCATATAATATAACCTCAGTCACTTTTCCTAATTCCCTTCATTTTTGGCAAGTTAGAGAAATAAAGTATTAGATATTACGGGTTATTCATCATAATATTGTCAATAATGAGGTAAAGTTCCCAAAGACTTTTATTTTATCTCATCTGGTTTTAATAAAAAAAAAGCATTTTAGAATATGAGATGCATTTAAATGGATTAATTTAATTTCCAAAATACACTTTCTTTATACCTACAATATGTTCAGAAACTAAATTACAGAGCAGCATTCCCTGTAGGAAGTATTTAAATTTTCTCTAGATAGACGTAATGAAATGTTTAATTACATCTAGGTTCTAAAAGTCTTGATATTTATTTTCTTAAAATAATCAGTCAAATATATACCTCTTCTCATTTTCTCCTCTCTGTTTCTCTATTTACAGTAAGCCCTGACTTCCAGATTTGATTTTGACCTCAAAATGCCAATAATCTTCCCCTATACACAGTGCTTTTAGGGAGGAAGCAAATAATCCAAAGCCCGTGTATAATAGTTATACCATTATTTTTAAAAAAAGAATTTCCACATCTGGCAATGACAGTTCCAGGACACTGTGGAAAAGCAACTCACAAAGGAAAGAAAAGGAGGTTTATATATGAACTCTAAGGTTTTTCGGAACTATGTAATAAAACTAGAAATTTAATTTATTCAATGATACAATTTAAAATTTTAAATAAAACATTTATATTCAATATAACACTCTTTTAATATTTGAGCAAGAGAAGACATTGTACTAACTCTAAAACTGATCTCCCAATCCCTCAAAAAATAGCTACAGATTTTTATAAAAATCTACTCAGATAACCAATCAAATGGTGAATAAAAATGTCACAGATCAGGTAAAAATTACTTTAATACTTAGAGAACACATAGAGTAGTTTTACTGGCATTAGCTTTATTTTTTTTACAAAATAAATGATTCTATATGAAATATGTACATTTTAATTTCACACATTAACTTTTTAAAATTAATACTTTATTTTTTAGAGCAATTTTAGATTTACAGAAGAATTAAGTAAATAGGTTTCCTCTTCCCTCACTCCCACACCTCCCCTGCAGTTTCTTCTATTATTAACATCTTGTTTCAGGGTGGTGCATTTGTAACAACTGATGAATGAATAATGATAAATTATTAACTTAAGTCTATAGTTCACATTAGGGTTCGCTCATTTTGTTGTACAGTTCTATGGGTTTTGACAAATGTATAATGACCTGATTTACCATTACATCGTACAGAATAATTTCACTGCCCTAAAATTTCCCTATGTTCCATCTATGCCTCCCTCCCTGCAAACACCTGGCAACCACTGATCATTTTACTGTCTATAGTTTTGCCTTCTCAATAGTGTTATATAGTTGGAATTATACAGCATGTAGCCTTTTCTTTCACTTAGCAATATGCATTTAAGGTACCTCTATGTCTTTTCATAGCTTGATGGTTCACTTCTTTCTATTGTTGAATAGTATTCCATTGTTTAGATGTTTACCCATTTACCTTTTGAAGGACATTTTGATTCCTTCCAAGTTTTAGCAATTATGAATAAAGTTGCTATAAACATCTGTATGTAAGCTCTTATTAGACATAAGTTTTTAACTCATTTGAGTAAATACTAATGAATGCAATTGCTGGATCTTATGATAAGGGTATAATTAGCTGTATGAGAAACTGCCAAACTGTCTTCCAAAGTGGCTGTACCATTTGGCATTCTCATCAGCAATGAATGAGAGTTCCTATTGCTCCATATCTTTTTCAGCATTTGGTGTTCTCAGTATTTTAGGTTTAGTCATTCAAACAGGTGTTTAGAAGTATCTCACTGTTGTTTTAATTTGAAATTCCCTAATGACATATGATGTTGAACATCTTTTCATCGGCTTATTTGCCATGTGTATATCTTCTTGGTGAAGCATCTGTTCAGATCTTTTTGCCCAGTTTTAAATTGAGTTGTTTTCTTATTGTTAAAGTTTAAGAGTTTTTATATATTGTAGATAATAGTCCCTTATTGTTTTGCAAATACTTTTTCCCAGTCTGCGGCTTGTCTTTTCATTCTCTCAAAGACATTAACATTTTAATTCAAGGATATATAGCACAGAAATCCACTCTGATTTGTTTGGGATGGTATCATACCTACTGCATTTTCAGGTATTCTTGAATATCTTATAGTGAATAAAAAGAGTAATAAGAAAAGTGTATGTTTTTGGACTGGAAGTCTCTATTAGGCTAAGTTACAGACTTATTAACTAAATGAATAACTATGAACTAAAATCCCTCACTAGAAACGTCAGAAATGACAGTGTAGGCACTATACTTTAGAGTCTTTACAATACAGACTCAATGTTTTATCACTCATATGTCCTTCACAGAACAAAGCAATTCACCTGAAAAGGAACCCTGAATTTGAGGGTATTTACAGCTAAGGAATCTTGGGTCTAACTTTACTCAAATTAGTCAGGACTAGAGATTAACATGACTCTTGTATGATTCCAGCAGCATTATTTTGGGTTTCTCAGTCTTTTTTCCCATCTCCGCAGTAGGTCACTGTGGCATTTCCCAAGGGAAAGAAAAATGAGGTCTTTTATCTTGATGCTTAAGAGAAAGAACGAGTCCATAGGTGTAGCTTTGAGGCTATGAAGGGCACAGCAGGTATTATGTCCACAAATAAATTACACATGCAGGCTAACTTTAATAAGAGAAACAGAACTAGGATCTTTTATCACCTGAATTAAAGTAGTACATGAAACTTCGAGTTCTTAGCCCTGCAGGCAATAATTCCATAATAAGCCTATAGATTTTGAATTACTAAATCACCCCATGATGCTGCTAACCATACTGATGAAACACAGTCTTAAAAATATATCTCTAGTTTATGACTATCAGTCTTTGATTTGTTGGTGCTCTCTCACAAATCAAGTAAATCACGTGCTTTCCTCACATATAAAGGCAGCCAACCTCCTACCACAATTTATGCTTGCTTTTTACCCTTCTAAAAGTCATAATAAAAATAAATCTAATAATTATCTTAATCAGATGCTATTATTCCTGGATATACAACTCTAATTAACAGTATATGTTAAATCATACATTTAATGGATATGTAAGAATATAAAATGGAGAGTTATAAACTTTCATTTAATTTCAGGAGTAGTAACTTTTTAGTGAAGAGTCACAATGGATAAAATTTAAATAAATAGCAATGGATAATGTAGTTTTCAAGGAGGCTATGATTTTTGGAAATATTCTATTGGCTTAAATTATGGGATAATAAGTGCTCTTTTCTAAATTAATTGGGCTTTTAACATTTTTAAATTTAAAAATAATTAAATAAAAGTCAATAAAATGACAAAAATAGATTTATTATTCTTAGAAATTATTATTAGATTTACAATATTTGTTGTGATAATAAACAGAATATCATCACTAGATTAAACTCATTTATTTTTAAAATTCACAACATTCAACAAAGTGGGCATAGAGGGAATATAACATAATAAAGGTCACATTCTCAATGGTAAAAAACCGAAAGTTTTCCTCTAAGATCAGAAACAAGATAAGATGCTTACTATTGCCATTTTTATTCAACATATTATGGGAAGTCCTAGTCAGAGCCATTAGGCAAGAAAAAGAAACAAAAGACATCTAAATCTGAAAAAAGAAGTAAAACTGCCTCTCTTTGCAGAGTATATAATATTACATATAGGAAAACTCTGAAGATTCCACCAAAAAATTGTTAGAATAAACAAATTCAGTAAAATTGCAGGATACAAAACCAAAACACAAAAATGAGTTGCATTTCTACACACTACTAAGGAACTATCAGAAAAAGAAATTAAGAAACACAATCCCATTTACAATTACATCAAAAAGAATAAAGTACCTAGGGATAAATTTAACTGTAGAGATGAAAGACCTGTAGACTGAAAACTCTAAGACAATGATGCAAGAAATTGAAGGAGACATGAATAAATGTACAGATATTCTGTGCTCATAGAACATCTCATTTACTATCTCATAATAAAAGAATGAATATTGCTAAAATGTCCATACTACCCAAAGGAATCTATATGTTCAATGCAATCCTTCTCAAAATTCCAATGGCATTTTTCACAGAAATAGAGTGAACAACCCTAAAGTTTGTATGGAACCCTAAAAGGCTCTGAATAGTCACAGCAATCTTGAAAAAAAACAAAACCGAAGGCATCATAATTTCTGATTTCAAAACCATATTACAATAATCAAAACAGTATGAAATTGGCATAAAAACAGGCTCACAGATCAATGAACAGAATAGAGAGCCCAGAAATAAAATGACTCATATATGGTCAATTAATTTACAACAAAGGAGGCAAGAATATACAATGGGAAAGGACAGTCTCTTCAATAAATGGTGTTGGAAAAACTAGACAGCCACATGCAAAAGAATGAAACTGATCTCAAAAAGATACGTGCACCTCTGTGTTCATTGCAGCATTATTTACAATAGCCAAGACATGGAACAATATAAGGGTCCACTGATGGATGAATGGATAAAGAATATCTGGCATACATATACAATATTATTTATCAATAAAAAAAGAAGGAAAGGAAATCCTGCCATTTGAGACAACATGGATAAACCTTGAGGGAATTATGCAAAATCAAATAAATCAGACGGAGAAAGACAAATACTATATGGTCTCACTCATATGTGGAAACTAAAAAAAAAAAACACCACACCCAAACTCATAGGTACAGAGAACAGGTTAGTGGCGGAGGCAGTATGTGGCGGGGGGGAGGTGAAACGGGCAAAGGTAGTCAAAAGGTACAAACTTCCAGTTATAAGATAAATAACTTCTGGGGATGTAATGTAGAGCATGGTGACAGTAGTTAGCAATACCATATTCTATATTCGAAAGTTGCTAAGAGAATAGATCTTAAAAGTTCTCACAAGAAAAAAAAATTATAACTGTGAGGTGATGGATGTCAACTGAACTTATGTAATTACTTCACAATATATACATGTTAAATCATTATGTTGTATACCTGAACTAATACAATATTTTATGTCAATTATATCTCAATAAAAATATATACTTACAAGTTTTTAAGGTAATTTTCCTAGCTTTTAGTTTATATCATTGAATTTAGAGGTCCAAGCAAACTAAACTATAATGAGCTTACATAGATTAACTGCTATAACTATTTCCAGGATTTTAAAGGGAAAAAAAAACCTACTTTGAATTACTTCCTTTTTCCTTTTTATTTTTTGCCAAGAGAAACAGCATAATTTTTGTAATTAAAACATAAAGTTGGGAATAGTTCTGTAAAAATCTTTGATTCCATAAATAAAAGATTCTTGATAGTTATTAAGGGGTCAAACAAATTCTTCTACAAGGAGGCTAGAAGATGTCAGCATTTTATGCAGCTCTGACAGGCAATGGCCAGAGGCCTGGGTTATAGTTGGAGAACTAGCCTTACTTTCCACACCCCTTCCTCAGCAATACATCACCAAGAACAGCACCTACAGATCAGTTTTCCAGTGTACAACAAACGCTTCCTTGCCACAAATGAGAAGATTTAGTGATCCCAACCTAAGCTGGCAAGTAAAAACTAAAGGAAGAAAATTCAGTCTAAACATAGAGGTCTTGAAAACTCTTTGATAGAGGTCTCATTGAGAATTGATAGAGAATACTTCAAAAAGTTCATTTCTCTAATTCTGAGCCCTTACCTATTTTCATCTTCCTGTTTGGCATCAGCATTTATACTTCTGGTAGATTATCTCCTTAAATATTTGAAGACAAATTATATGTGTAGCAACAGCATACATTTTTAAAAGGGCATAAATCCAATATATCAATAGGAAAGTCTGAAGTATAGTTGATGTACTTCTAATTGAGAACCCATGGGATGCAGTATTCACAGTGAGCTAATAAGTGCAGATACAACTATATCAGTTGTCTTTGGCAACCGCTTCTTCTGAATGATGGAGCCTCTGTTCTGATTAGTTGGTATCCCTGTCATACCATTTGATAAATATTTTGTATATCATCCTCATGTTTATACAACCTGAAAGAAAAGCAGTTACCTTCATTTTTCCACTGTATTTTGGGTCAGAAAGTGTTTGAAAGGCTGCATCTTTGCTTTTCTGCACATAATCTGGGAATCTGGAAAATACCTGATCACATATCCTTTTGATAAGCATTTCCTTAAGGGAAAGAGGTAGAAGAAAAGAAATATCAACTCATTTAAACCTTTATAAATTGAATATAAAATTTAAAAAAGTTATTTTAAGCTTAAATTTTCTCACCTTGATTAAAAATTTAAGTGTATATACTTCTTTGGCACCAAATTTAAAAAATGAGCAAGTCAAGTGCCTCTTAAATTTCATACAAAAATAACTTAAGGATATTTGGCTACAAAATTTTCTATCTAATATAAAATATTTCTACCATACAGCACCAAAAAAGGATTTTAAAAGCCAAATCAAACCTGTTGTTTGGAGGTACTAGCAGCTTGCAGTAGTGCGACGTGGTTAGCTACCTTCTGAAGAACTGCCAAGTAACTGAAATACAAGGTTTTCACTGTTTCACCACGTGAATTGGTCTGTAACCAGAAAAATTCAGTAAATAAAGATGAAGAAGGAACTAACATGGCTATGTAACTATTTACATCACAAAATATATTACAATATTATTTATTATCAGGTTACTATTGGCATAATACATTCTGATGTGTGGAACAGTTTATAAGAAATATCCATAGATCGCAAAAATTTTCATGAATTGCTAATGTGGAATTATAGTGGAAGTAAGTACAGTGACGTTTTTTATAAAAGAGGGGAGAAAGTCTTCATTCTAGAAGGATTTATTCTCATTATACACAGTGACAGAAGTGCTGCTATAGAGGTTCCTGGTAATAAAACTCCTTTTGTTTATATTACAAGGCTTCCTATGAATCTGGGCTATTACAAAAAAATGTGAAGTGGTTAAAACAGCAAAATAAATGAGAGATAGAATAAATATTGATCTATATAAATATTTATTTAGGGTCCCTCTATATACAAAGTTATGTGACAGGAAACTTGCTAAAAAAAAAATAGAAGTAAAAAAAGGCAGATAGGAGATAAAAAAAATAGAAGGTAAAAAATTTTTTTCTAAATAAAAATAATATTGTATACAGTTTCTATTAAAATAATATTATATCTCAGATCAGAATAATATTTTAAGCCTGCTATGAAAGAGTAAGTTTACTATCAGTGGATAATGAGAGACTTGCTAAAAATGAATGAAATTTTAACATGAAAGTGGGATACTTCCCAATAAAAGCTGAAGTGGAGGATATCAAATTGAACTTATTTAGAACTATCTGTGAAAAACTTTATCTGCTACTTACTCTGACAACAATAGAGCTCTATGTAATGAAAACAAGACGGTAAAGATATACTGAAATGCTTGCCTTATAACAACAATTTCTCTTTTTTCGGCCACTACTGCAGGTGCAAGGCTCAGAAGATTGAAGTATCAAAGTCACATCTTCTGTTTCTAATACTGTTTGATAGACAGCTTTCTGAAAATCTGTCAGAGAACAATACACTATCTGCCAAGAAAAATACAGGTAATTACTAGTATCATTTTTTATAGCATTAATAATCACAATGCACATAAGAGTTCATAGACTGTAATAGAGAAAACTACTCATAAACTTATTTATTTTTCTTCTAAGTACATCATTATGACAATGCCTCCCATTGCTCCTATATTCTTTGCCAGCACCCTATCCAAAACTAAAAAAAATTATAACTTTATTTTCAAATAAATGTTTGTTTTTAATTGAGAAGAATCATAATGTGAAAAAGTTATGTAATTTCCTTATATAGTTCTCAAAACTTGTGTCTTTTCAGTGTTCCATATTTTTAGTCTATCATGCAAATAAATGATTAAATTTTAAGTCAAATAAAAAAAAAATAGGGATTCTAGGAAACATGGCAGAGTGAGAGACATCCTCAGATCTCTCCCCTTGAAACAATAATAAGCTGAACATTTAAAATTCAACAAAAAACACCTAAACTGCACACCAGCATTTCTGAGCATGGAATCTGCGTATAAGAGCTACCATAGGTCAGAACCCTGGGTGTCAGGCGGTGGACTGGGAGAAATAAAGAAGCTGCCTCTCCCAGCTGCCAGAGCTCCCTGTAGGAGGAGGCGTAAGGGAGAAGGTACAGGGACTTCCCTGAACAGCCCTGCCTGGGAGTGCTGTGAGTTCCAGGAAGCTGGCAGCAGGACCAAGTCATCAGGGCAGAAAGCAGAGAAGTGGGATGGGACTGCAAAGAAACAACAGTTGATTTTTACCAGTTGCAAAACTGAAGCTGAGCCACAGATCCCAACTCCTAACCCAGAGGGCCCCTACCCCATACCCTCCAAGATGGAGTACCGTGGAGCCCCAGGGGAATCTGAGCAAATGTTATTGAGACTGTCGCTGATACTGACAAGGACTGAAACTGAGGGCAGCAAGCATGATTAAATATCTACAAGAAAATAAAAAAGACATTATTTAGCCTTTATATATAGCAGGAATCCAAGAGGCTTAGACGCCACCTACTGGACACCAAAAAAAAAAAAAAAAAGCACCTTCCTTGCAACAAGCTAAAGAGAGACCTTTATATAATAAATCTTCTTTTTGGATAAACAACAGAATACACTTCCATTAATTCCCAAGAGGAGAAATAGTCCATTAGAAACCATGAACAATCAAGGTCACAAGTCATCTCAGGAAGAAAGAGAAAAATGACAGAGAATTAGGGATGGCACTTCTGAAAAAAAAAAAAAAGCGAGTTCCAAAATGAATCATATCAACAATTTCAGGAATTGAAAAAATGACTAGATGAGCACAGTAAGGTGACTGAACCCCTGAAAAATAACAGAATAGATCATCCGGAGATTAAACACACACACACACACACACACACTGCAAAAGTTGAAAAATAAAATAGCAAGCTTGGGAAATAGAGTCAACCAAATGGAGGAAGGAATCAGTGATATCTAAAAATAAATCAGAAGGAAGAAGAGGAAAACTGGAGAATGAAAAATAATGAAAGAGAAATACAATAACTAGCTGATACCATCAGGAGAGGAAACATAAGAATAATGGGCATTATTGAAGGCGAGAAAAAGGAAGAAGGATTAGAAAACATTTTCAGACAAAAGTGGATGAGAATTTCCCAAATCTAAGGAATGAGCTGGAGCTTGGAATTCAAGAAGTCAACAGAACACTCAATTATCTCAACCCAAAAAGGTCTTCACCAAGACACATTGTATTAAAGTTATCAGAAATCAACATCAAAGACCGAATTCTCAGGGCAGCCAGGGAGAAGAAAATGGTAACTTATAAAGGAAGACTCATTAGATTATCCTTGGACTTCTCAGCACAAACCTTACAAGCCAGAAAAGAATGAAATCAAATATTTAAACTATTAAGTGAAAGGAACTACCAGCCTAGAATAATGTATCCAGCTAAGCTCTCCTTTAGATATGATATAGAAATTAAGACCTTTCCAGACACAAAAATTGAGGGAATTCTCCACTATAAGGCCTGCATTCCAGGAAATAGTGAAAGGGGTCAGTTTACCTGAAGTAAAATGACAAAAAAAAGAAAATACATAATTGGGAGTAAAGTGACTATTAAGCAAATAGAAGCACAGGAGTGCAATCCTAACAAGAACAGGGCATTATAAGCTTAAACAATAAGAAGAGAATTGGTATAGCAAGATAGCAATGAACGTTCAGCATACATAGGGACAAATTCAGATAACAATGACTGAAGGGGGGGTGGTTCAAAGATCCAAATTTGCAAAGGGGAATGGAGAAAAAGCACGCACAGAAGAAAATGGATGACTGTATATATATAATTATCTTTTTCATATTCATAATGATAACCACACACCAAAGATTTAGAACTGAAGTATATAACATAAAACAAGAAGAACCAGAGCAAAAACCCACAAAAGCCAACCAAAATAAAGAAAACTGAAACACGAGGACAAGGAAGCAATGAAAACACTAAGCTAACAGAAAGTAAAAGATAAAATGGCTGTAAGAAGAGCTCATATTTCAATAATCACCCCAAATGTAAATGGGCTGAACTTACCAATAAAAAGACACAGAGTTGCAGAATGGATAAAAAACAAAACCCAACCATATGCTGCCTTTAGGAGACACATCTCAGCTCCAAAGACAAATATAGACACAAAGTGAAAGGTTAGAAAATGATATTTCAAGTGAATGGCATTCAGAGAAAAGTGGGAGTACTGGTACTAATAGCAAGCAAAATAGACTTCAAAATAAAAAAGGGAAAGAAAGATACTGAGGGACACTTCATAATGATAAAGGGAATCATGTACCAAGAAGATATAACATGTTCCCAATCAGGGAGCCCTGAAATATGTAGAGCAATTACTAACAGAACTAAAGGGAGAAAAAGATCAAAACACTATTATAGTAGGGGACCTAAATATCCCACTGTCGGATATGGACAGATCATCCAAACAGAAAATCAATAAGGAAATAACATCCTTATATGACACATTAGACCAACTGGACATAACTGACATTTACAGAGCCTTCCATTCCAAAACAGTTGATTATACATTCTTATCTATTGTACATGGAACATTCTCAAGAATTGACCACATACTGGGACACAGGAAGCCTCAACAAATATAAGAGGGTTAAAATCATACCGACAATATTCTATGATCATAATGCTTTGAAACTAGAGATCAACTGCAAAAAGAAAGAAGGAAGAACCATAAATACATAGAGATTAAACAACATGCTACTGAAGAATAACTGGGTCAGAGAAGAAATAAAAAGATAGATTAAGAGATACATAGAAACAAATGATAATGATAGTACAACATATCAAAACTTTTGGGACATGGCAAAAGTGGTCATAAAAGGAAAGTTCATATCAATACAGGCCTAACTCCAAAAACAAGAATGAGCCCAAATAAACAATCTAACACTTCATCTTAAAAAAACTAGAAAAGGAAGAACAAATGAGGCCTATAGTCAGCAGAACAAAAGAAATCATCAAAATTAGAGCAGAAATAAATATAATTGAAAACAAAAAACAAACAAACAAACAAAAAACCAACAGAAAAAATAAATGCAACAAAGAGCTGGTTCTCTGAGAAGGTTAATAAAATTGACAAACTCCTGGCTAGACTCACTAAAGGAAAAAGACGACACAAATAAACAAAATCAGGGATGAAAGAGGGGAAATTACAACTCACACCACAGAAATACAAAGGATCATGCAAGAATACTATGAAAAAGTATAAGACACCAAATTTAATAACCTAGAAGAAATGGACCAGTATTTAGAAAAATACAACCTTCCTACACTGAAGCAAGAAGAACTGGAAAATCTAAATAGACTGATCTGCAGTACAGAAATTAAAAAATATTCAAAAACCTATCAAAAAGTAAAAGTCTAGGACCAGATGGCTTCACCAGTGAATTCTACCAAACATTCAAAGAAGATTGAATACCTAGTCTCCTGAAACTCTTCCAAAAAATTGAGAGGATGCAATGCTTCCCAACTCATTTTTTGAGGCCAATATTACGCCGATACCAAAACCTGTTAAAGATAACACACAAAAAAGAAGAAAACTACATTCTAATATCTATCACAAACACAGATGCAAAAATCCTAAATAAGATACTAGTGAACCGAATATAGCAACATATTGAAAAGATTATACACCACAATCAAGTGGGCTTCATACCAGGGGCACAGGGATGGTCCAACATATGTAAATCGATCAATGTGATATACCACATAAACAAATTAGAAAATAAGAATTATATGATCATATCAATAGACGCAGAAAAGCCTTCGACAACATACAGCATCCGTTTATAATCGAAACAAAAAAAATGGTATAGAAGGGAAAGTACCTAAACATAATAAAGGCCATATATGACAAACCTTCAGCCAACATTATACTTAATGGTGAAAAACTAAAAACCTTCCCTCTAAGATCAGGAACAAGGCAAGGCTGTCCCCTGTCACTACTCTTATTCAATATAACATTGGAGGTCCTACCGAGTGCAATTAGACAAGAGAAAGATATAAAAGGCATCCAAATAGGAAACGAAGAAGTCAAACTGTCACTATTTGTGGATGACATGATTTTCTATATAGAAAACCCTAAAGACTCCACAAGAACACTACTAGAAACAATAAGCAAATAAAATCTCTGGATATAAAATCAACGTCCAAAAATCCATAGCATTCCTTTACTCGAATAATGAAGCGTCAGAAAAAGAAGTATAAAAAATAATTCCTTTTGCAATTGTAACAAAAAGAATAAATACCTGGGAATAAATCTAACGAAACATGTGAAGGACCTATATAATGAAAACTATAAAACCCTATTAAAAGAAATTGAAGAAGATACTAAGGAATGGAAAGATATTCCATGTTCTTAGGTTGGAAGAATCAACATAAACATACAATGGAGAAAGGAAAGCCTCTTCAATAAATGGTGCTGGGAAAACTGGAAGGCCAACTGCAAAAGACTGAGACTAGACTATTGTCTATCACCACACACCAAAACTACCTCAAAATGGATTAACGACCTGAATATAAGAAGACCTGAAACAATGAAATGCATATAAGAAAACATAAGAACTAAACTCAAAGACCTTGGACTTAAAGAGGATTTCATGAATTTGACCTCAAAAGCAAGGGAAGTAAAAGCTAAAATAAATGAATGGGACTACATCAAACTAAAAGGTTTCTGCTCAGCTAAAGAAATTGTCAACAAGAATTTGTAAAGAGACAGCCATCCGAATGGGAAAATATATTTGCAAGCAACACCTCCGATAAGGGCCTAATATCCAAAATATACAAAGAACTCATACGACTCAGTAACAACAAAAAAACAAACAATCCAATCAAAACATGGGCAGAGGACCTGAACAGACACTTCTCCCTAGAGGACATACAAATAACCAACAACTATATGAAAAGATGCTCAACATCACTAGCAATTAGGGAAATGCAAATCAAAACCACAATGAGATACCATCTCACACCTGTTAGAATAGCTATTATCAACAAGACAAGTAATAACAAATGTTGGAGAGGATGCAGAGAAAAAGGAACCCTTATATGCTTCTGGTGGAAATGAAAATTGCTACAGTCACTATGAAAAATAGTATGGAGATTCCTCAAAAAACTAAGAATTGATCTACCATATGATCTAGTAATCCTTCTACTGGGTATTTACCCCAAAGACTTGAAAACCCATATCCAAAAAGATATTTGCACACTGATGTTCATAGCAGCATTATTCATAGGACATGGAAGGAACTGAAGTGTCCTATGACAGATGATTGGCTAAACAAGCAGTGGTACATATATACAATGGAATATTACTCAGCCATAAGAAGAGATGAAATACTGCCATTTGCAACAACATGGATGCATCTCGAAATAATCATACTAAGCGAAATGAGCCAGACAGAAAAGTTGAAAATCACATGATATCATTTATATGTGGAATATAAACCTAAAAGCAACAAATGAACAGGAGAAACAAACGGAGACTCATGGACATGGACTATTGACTCGTGGTTACCAGAGGGTAAGGGATAGAGGAGGAGGGAGCAGGTAGACAGGGTAAAGGTGATCAAATATAAAGGGATAGGGGGAGGGTGAAGTGGGTAAAGGG
This sequence comes from Rousettus aegyptiacus, assembly GCF_014176215.1. Classification (NCBI taxonomy): domain Eukaryota; kingdom Metazoa; phylum Chordata; class Mammalia; order Chiroptera; family Pteropodidae; genus Rousettus; species Rousettus aegyptiacus. Next base: position 71,310,427 of record NW_023416306.1, read on the forward strand.
GATCAAATATATAGAAGCTGAGGAAACTGGACTTTGGGTGGTAAACACAATAGAATATACAGATGTCAAGTTATAAGGTACACCTGAAAATTATATAATTGTATTAACCAATGTTACCCCGATAAACTTAATTTAAAAAAAAACTAGATAAGAAAAACAGAAGATTTTAGAATGATGATATGACTTGTAATTACTGAATTTCTTTTATATAGACTTCCCTGTATTTGTTTGGATACACAAATATCAAAAACTTCATATTACAGAAAACAAGATAAAGTATTTGTATTTAATATCTTTCTATAAATTCCTAAGTTCAGTAATGATAAGATTTAAATACATATAAAAGAAACTATAAATTGCTATTTTGTACGCTAATTAAAAAAGATAAGAAAATATGACAAAATAATGCCATAAGTTATGGGGGATACAATTTACATTTCCAGTAGCTCTGGAAATTGGTAAAACTGTTCTAGTTATAGCTGGATATAAATAGGGTCAAAAAACTAAATATACTCATAACAGGACTTTGAGGACTGTGAATGACAGGGAACAGCTATTTATTCTATTTATAAATATTTATGTGTATATCGCTACAACTGAATATTACTGCCCCCAAAAAGGGACAAATTTGTGCATCCAAACAAATACAGGGAAGTCTATATAAAACAATGCTGGATTAAAAAAAAACTAATAATGAAGCAATGAACATGTGAGTTCAGATATCTCTATGAGAATAATTTTATTTCCTTTGGATATATACTCAGAAGTGGGATTGCTAGACCATATGATAGTTCTATTTTAAATTTTTTGAGGAATTGCCAAACTGCTTTCCATAGTAGCTCTATTAACTTACATTCCCAACTATACACAAAAGTTTACTTTTCTTCACACCATCACCAACACTTGTTATCTCTTGTCTTTTTGACAACTGCCATTCTAACAAGTGAGAGGTCATACCTCCTTGTAGTTCTGATTTGCATTTCTCTGATAATTAGTGATATTGAACATTCTGTCATGTGCCTGTCATCTGTATGTCTTCTTTAGAAAAATGTCTTTTTATATCCTCTGCCGATTCTTTAATCAGATCATTATTATTATTATTATTATTGCTATTGAGTTGCATACATCCTTTATATACTTTGAATATAAATGCACAGGAAAAAAATGCTATTGGAATTTTGATAGGGATTGTATCGAATCCACAGATGGCTTTGGACAGATGAACAATTTAACAATATTAATTCTTCCAACCCATGAACATGGGATATCTTTGCATTTATTTGTGTCAACTTCTTTCATTAATGTCTTATACTTTTCAGTGTTTAGGTCTTTTACCTCCTTGGTTAAATTTATTTTATTGTTGCGTTGGTGTTACTAAAACATGTAGTAATATTTACTGAACACTTTTTAAATGTCACACTTTTCAAAGCAATCATGTGAGGCAGACACTGTTATCATCATTCCCATGTAACAGACAAAGAAGTCAAGGTTTGAGAAACTTAGTGAATTGCAAGTTCTGGGAAAACTCATTAGTTGAGGAGCCAGGATTCAAACTGTGGTATTTGATTTTAGAGTCCAAGCTCTAAACTTCTATTGTAACTCTCTTTTCCTATTTTTATGATTTGTTTTCTTACTAGGTAGTCAACTAAATAAATTACAATAAATTGCAAAAACATTTTTTAAAAGTGGGGGGGATTCATGAAGTTTTCCAATTAAATAATTCCTTTAGATCAAAAAGTCAAATGTTATATCAACTCGTATATCAGTATCATATTTTCCTTTCAAATCAATCTTTTTAAAGTAATAATCAAAAGGCTATCCTAAGACTAGAGGATATTTGATAGAATCACCCTTATTTGGGTCAACATTAGTTAGATTTAGTTCAAAGTAATTTATAGAACCTTTATTTCGTTGTTTGAGCTAGAAAAACCAGGAGACTGGAAACTAAAGAAGAGAACCACTATGTTAAAAAAAAAAAAATCCTTTTAAGGTCAACTCCTCAAATTTCCTTAAACAATTAACAGAATTTCATTGTAATTTTCCTACAAAGTTATAAAAGTAAGTTAATTATATCACTGCAAATACCATTCTACAAGAAACAAATCTATAATAATAAAAAGCTTTTAATCACACTGAGCCTATAGCTAGAATTAAAGTACCAAAGAATACACTGAGTTGTAAATGGCACAGTGTAGGAAGGACAAAATGTGAACAGAAAACACATCAGGAAGAGGTCTTCTTTCTTCATGGAAAAAAAAATTATATCAAAGGTCTTTTTGTTCTAAAATAAGAGAAATGAGTTTAACTTTACTAACCTATCAGCTGACAGGTTAGTAAAGTTAATACTAACCTCAATTAATGTTTTCTGAAGTTCTGCATATAATTTTTTTTAACACTGAGTAAAAGACAAAAAATAAACTGTATTCATAAAATACCACGGGGATACATTTCCTATCAAAAATAATTTCTTTCAGGGAAAAAAAGAAAAGACAAAAAGAAATTACTGCGATTCTTACTCGGTCTTCCTTCTTAGGCAACTGATCCTTGATTAGTGTCTTGGTACGCCTGAGAAACCATCCAGACATCTTCTTTGCAAGCTTTTGCATAGCTTTTCGGCCAGTAGCTAGTTCTCTTTTTGTTGCTGTGTGTCTCTGACCATGTTCTACTGGGTCAGAAAACTGCTTCTTGAAGTGGTTCCTGCTACCTAAAAGTCCTGGCACAGCCCTTCATAAAGGCAATAAAAAGAAGTTAGGGCTTTATTAAATTATCTAAAAGAAAAAGCATTGGCTTTCTTTTTTTTTTTTTTTTTTGCTTCTGAGAAATACACTGTTGCTTCTTTGTTAATGACAATAACAAAAAGCAAGTAAATAGAACATTCTTTATGACAGTTCCAGTAAAAAATTATGAAATGATGACAGAATTGGTAAAATAGTTCAGATATTTACTTCATGGACCAAGAGTAATACATATAAAGATAGATTTTCATGGGACTTTCTATTTTGTATACTATGTTTGAGATCGAACACTTCTGTTAACAGACAAAAAAAATGTGTTTTTCCCCCCAGAAACTAATAATTAGCAAACAAGATAACATTAAATTAAAGATATGCAAAATAATTTTCAAAAAAATAAAAAGTGTTTTCACTCACCAGTCCATAACACACCACAGTTCTTTCATGTTATTCTGAAGAATGGTTCCAGTGAGGCCAATGCGAACATTACATTTTAAAGCTTTCATAACTTCTGTTACTCTAGCCTTTGGATTCTTGATTCTATGAGCTTCATCCACAATGACAGCTGACCATTCCAAACTATTAAGTGAGAAAAAAGAAGAAGTTGAGAAAACTTCCTTTTCTTAGCCTATATAATTTTTAGAAAGCAGCTTTCTCTACCAAAGTTTTAGAGTTTTTTCTCTCTTTACTCTTCGATGATTCCATAGGATTCTCACCTAGTTAGTTAAATGATTGCATTTGGACAACCCATGGAAAGAAAATGTGTATAGAGACATAAGGGTATATAGAGAGATTCTGTTTAATGATAGTGGAATAAAAATAAACTCATTTAAACATAAACTAATGACAAAAAAATTTTTAAAGTAATAAGCCATTGAAATAAATATAAAATATATGAAGCAAAGCTTGCAATGTTAAATCTGAATGAAAAAAAATCAATATGAACTCATGATTTTAAAAGAAGATTTATATAGCTGGCTGCTAAAAAGGTTTAGATTGATTGTTACCCCAGTAGTAATAAGCACCCACAGCAGGCAACCCACTAAAATGAACCAGAGCCCTAAGGAGAAATAGTTGATTTCAGGTGTGCCACAGGGAAAATACTGAAGAAACAGAAAGCACAGATGTATCCAAAGATAAATAGAGGCAGTCCAAAGGACAGAGGATCTAGGCTAATCGGAAAATTTGAGCATCACCAAGAGTGACTATAACTGAGTATAAAACATTTAACAAATAAAAACCTAGGGAATAGTTCTAAGAAAGAAAATAAATTTAGACCCTCACCTCTGAGGAGAACCAAAATATGTCTTTGGGATATTGACTTTCAGCTGGTTATTAAGAAACAAAAGACTCAGAAAGAACGTCTGACCCTCCCACTTCCTGCCTAAAGGAATTCAGATTTTTAAAAAAGCTTCAGGAAGAGAACCTTAGCATATTCATCTTAGTATAATTGCCTTTGCACATACAATCAAGTGTGGTAGACAGGGAGAATCCACATAAAACTCTGTTCTCTAAATTCTCTTGTGTCCCACTGTTTCTGGGTCACTCAGCAAGAATTTGTTTACCATGTTTGCTCTTTTTCATCTATCTGTAAATTGCCTACTTTCCATTTGAAATCCCAGATCCCTGCCCCTTTCCTCCTTTGTCCAAAGTGGCATTGAAACTTCAACTGTCCAATGAGTCTTCAGGTCTCATATCTTCTTATAACACCCTTGAATGTACATTCATAACAAATTTTGGACATTTTCTCCATACGCTGTCTCACGTCAATTTGATTATTAGCCCAGCTAGAAAAACTTAGAAAGTGGGAGTAAAGGTATTTTTTGTGCCCTCACACCTCACAAAAATTAACTCAAAATAGATGACAGAACTAAACATAAGAGCTAAAACTATTAAACTTCTAAAAACATAGGAAAAAATCTTGTGACTCGGAGCTGGGCATACATTTCTTAGAAATGACACCAAAAGCAAAGTTAGTGAAAAAAATTTTGATAAGTTGGACTAGATTAAAGCTAAAAACTTGCTCTTCCAAAGGCACAGTTAAGAAAATGCAAAGACATGCTACAGCCTGGGAGAAAATATATGCAAATCTTAATCTGGTAAAAACTTGCATATGGAATATTTGAAAAACTATTCTAACTCAATACAAACTTAAACAATCCAATTTAAAAGCTGGATAAAATATTTTAATAGGCATTTTACCAATGAAGATATACAAATGGCAAATAAGCACATGTAAAGGTTCTTAACATTATTAGTCATTAGTCATTGGAGAAATGCAAATAAAACCACAAGATACCACTATAAATCCATTTGAATGACTATAATCAAAAAAGATTGACAATATCAAGTGTTGACAGGATGTAGGGAAACTGGAACAGTTTCCCTACATACATACAATATGTATATGTATTTTTTGCCCCTTTACATTCACAACACTCACATAATTAAAATCATTTGTGAAAATCACTGACTTAGTCTTGAGGCACCATATGCATTAAAGGTTGTACATGAGATTCAGGACAAGTCTTATTCATTAACAGGCACTGTTTGGAGAGAAATTGTGGGAAATCTGATGTAGGTTTTTTCCTTAGAAAATAAGTTAATTATTCTAGACTATATCCATAATTCTGAAAGGAAATTAAATCATACGAGAGAATATCAAGAGCTTTTCAAAAATCACAATATAAAGGGATAAACAGAATTGATGTAAGCAGAATATTAACGCGATTATTTCCACTATTGCCATTACCTGTTAAGGTCATCCAGACATAAGCGCAGTGTTTCATAAGTTGTTAGAGCAATTTCACATTTCCTCTGCTTTACACGAATCAGTTCATTGTCTTTTCTGTTACCATGTAAAATAGTGACTCTGAAATATCCCCAGGTGTCCAATTCATCTCTCCAGTTGTAGAGGACAGAAAGAGGAGCAACTATTAAGAACATCTAAAAGAAGAAGAAAAAAAATTCTGATATATTCTTTAAAAATCAAAAAGAACCCTGAAGTAAAATCCAGAATATCAACAACTTTTTTTTTAATTTTTGGCTCTGAAGTTAACAACAATAAATTAAAGGAGAAACGCGATTTATCTGAAAATAGAAGACTATCGAAATATACTTTATTGTTTACTTAGCTTTTTATTAGGACAAAATACTTAACTTTGTCCAAAAAAAGCTATTTTTTTATTTCCCCTCCCTAAAAGGAGTTCAGAGACAAGAGAGAAATAATTGTTCAAAATGGAGAGAATAGTATAAGGATCCCTATAACAACTTCAAGGGTCAAGTGGGTAATATAAATATGCAAAGCAGGCAGGTATTTTTCTTGAAATATATAGTCTTCTAGAGCTCTCTTTTCTTTTCATTTCCCTAGTTTATTTCTCCCCCCCCCCCCCCCCCCGCCCCGGGACTATCAGTTGAAGACGTGGAAAAGTCACTGGAAAAATCAAAGAAATTAGAAGAAAACCTCCGCCTCTCTTATCATTTCAGGCATACCCCGTTTTATTGCACTTCGCTTTACTTCATTTTCCAGATGTTGCTTTTTTACAAACTGAAGGCAAGACCCTCCACCAGCAATAAAATTATGACTTGCTTTATTGTGATACTCACTTTATTACAATGGTCTGGAACCAAACCCTTGATATCTCTGAGGTGTGCTTGTGTATCAATAACCTACCTATATTTATTTCTATATATTCTGCCCTCCCACAGTTACCATGAATGAATTGTCCTAGTCCTTATCTAAAGACAAATCCTGAACACATTCAGTAGCTCCTATCACTTCTTGACAGCCAAAAGACAATGCTAGAGAAATTGCCCATGATCTTCCCTACATGATTAACTTTTCCTTTTTAATCGATGACATTATTCCACAAGTAAACATGTTCTAACATTTCCCGGGCTTACAAAACAGTACCAAAAAACCTCTTTTTAACCCGTACATCTCTCTCTAGCTTTCCCTCGCGATTTAACTTCCTTTTTAACAATGATCCTCAACACTTATTGTTTCTACTGACTTTCCTCTTGTTCTCTCTTGAACTCATTAAGTGGGACTTTTGACAAAACCCTCCAGCAAGGCGGGCCTCGTCAGAATTACAAAATATCTGTTTAGTCTTCACATGACTGTTTTAGAGTTCCACTGACCTTTTCCGTACTACCCCTAAATCCTGCTGTCATCAATCATTTTAACTTTTGAATGTTTTTATTTATTGCTGTTCTCACTACTACTAAGCTATTATATTTAGTAGGGTTATACGTAAGTTTCTTTTCTAAAGTTTCATACTTGATAAAGATGAAATAATTAAATACACTAAAAAATTTCAGTTTAACAACAACAAAAAAATACACTACTCTAAATCCTTCTCTCTCTTCTGTGAAATATATCAGCTATGCCATTTGTCAGCTATAAGATGTCAAATCTGTGACTGGGAAAGAGAAAGAAGAAGAACAGAAGATTAACCTACTGAATGTAAGAGTTCCTTTTTCCCACTCTGTCACCAAGGTCAGAACCCCGGGTATTGGGCGGTGGACTGGGAGAAATAAAGAAACTCCTCTCATAGCCACCAGAGCTCCTGCAGGAGGAGCAGGAGGGGTGAGGGTGTGGGAACTTCCCTAAACAGCCCTGCCTGGGACTGCTGTGAGCAACCCACACTGGGTGAAAGGGCCCAATCATCAGGGCAGAAGGCAGAGAAGCAGAATGGGACCACAGAGAAACAACAGTTGATTTTACCAACCCGCTAAATAAAAAAGGCAAAGGGCACAAATAAACAAAATCAGGGATGAAAGAGGGGAAATTACAACTCACACCACAGAAATACAAAGGATCATGCAAGAATACTATGAAAAAGTATAAGACACTAAATTTAATAACCTAGAAGAAATGGACCAGTATTTAGAAAAACACAACGTTCCTACACTGAATCAAGATGAGCTGGAAAATCTAAATAGACTGATCAGAAGTATGGAAATTGAAACAATATTCAAAAACCTACCAAAAAGTAAAAGCCCAGGACCAGATGGCTTCACTAGTGAATTTTATCAAGCATTCAAAGAAGATTGAATACCTATTTTCCTCAAACTCTTCCAAAAAGTCAAAGAGGAAGCAATACTTCCCAACTCATTTTATGAGGCCAGTATTACTCTGATACCAATACCTGTTAAAGATAACACAAAAAAAGAAGACAACTACAGACCAATACCTCTCATGAACACAGATGCAAAAATCCTAAATAAGATACTAGTGAATTGAATATAGCAACTTATTAAAAAGATTATACACCACGATCAAATGGGATTAATCCCAGAGGCACAGAGATGGTTCGGCATACACAAATTGATTAATGTGATACACCGCATTAACAAATTTAAAAGTAAGAATCATATGATCATATCAATAGATACAGAAAAAGCCTTCGACAACATACAGCATCCATTTATAATCGAAACACTTCACAAAATCGGTATAGAAGGAAGTACCTTAACATAATAAAGGCCATATATGACAAACTTTCAGCCAACATTATACTTAATGGTGAAAAACTAAAAACCTTCCCTCTAAGATCAGGAACAAGGCAAGGCTGTCTGTCCCCTGTCACTACTCTTATTCAATATAACATTGGAGGTCCTAGTGAGTGCAATTAGACAAGAGAAAGATATAAAAGGCATCCAAATAGGAAACGAAGAAGTCAAACTGTCACCATTTGCGGATTACATGATTTTCTATATAGAAAACCCTAAAGACTCCACAAGAATACTACTAGAAACAATAAGCAAATAAAATCTCTGGATACAAAATCAACATTCACAAATCCAGAGCATCCCTATACTCTAATAACGAAGTGTAAGAAAAAAAGTTTAAAAAATAATTCCTTTTGTAACTGCAACAAAAAGAATAAAATACCTGGGAATAAATCTAATGAAACATGTGAAGGACCTATATAATGAAAACTATAAGATCCTATTAAAAGAAATCAAAGAAGATACAAAGAAATGGAAAGATATTCTGTGTTCTTGGATTGGAAGTATAAACATAGTTAAAATGACCATATTGCCTAAAGCATTAAACAAATTTAATGCAATCCCCATCAAAATCTCATTGGCATTTTTTAAAGAAATAAAAAAAAAATCATCATATTTGTATGAAAGCAAAAAAGACCCCGAACTGCCAAAGGCATCCTGAGAAAAAAGAACAAGGCTGGAGGCATCACTATGCTTGACTTCAAATTATACTACAAAGTGACAATAATCAAAACGGCATGGTATTAGCAGCAAAACAGACACACAGACACACAGACCAGTGGAACAGAATCGAGAGTACAGAAGTAAATCTATATTTATATGGGCAAATAATTTTCAACAAAAAAGCCAAAAACATCAAGTGGAGAAAGGAAAGCCTCTTCAATAAACGGTGCTGGGAAAACTGGAAAGCTACTGCAAAAGAATAAAACTAGACTGTTGTCTATCACCACACACCAAAATTAACTCAAAATGGACCTAAATTAAGGACCTAAATAAAAGATCTGAAACAATGAAATGCATATAAGAAAACATAAGAACTAAACTCAAAGACCTTGGACTTAAAGAGGATTTCTTGAATTTGACCTCAAAAGCAAGGGAAGTAAAAGCTAAAATAAATGAATGGGACTACATCAAACTAAAAAGTTTCTGCTCAACGAGGTAAAGAGACAACTATCCGAATGGGAAAATATATTTGCAAGCAACACCTCCGATAAGGGCCTAATATCCAAAATATACTAAGAACTCATATGACTCAATAACAACAAAAAAACAATGATCCAATCCAAAAATGGGCAGAGGACCTGAACAGATACTTCTCCCTAGAGGACATACAAATGGCCAAGAAATATATGAAAAGATGCTCAACATCTTAAGTAAATGCAAATCAAAACCACAATGAGATACCATCTCACACCTGTTAGAATAGCTATAATCAGCAGGACAAGTAATAAGTGTTGGAGAAGATGTGGAGAAATAGGAACACTTATACACTTCTGGTGGGAATGAAAATTGGTACAGTCATTATGGAAAACAGTATAGAGGTTCCTCAAAAAACTAAGAATTGATCTACCATATGATCCAGCAATTTCTCTTCTGGGTATTTAACCAAAGACTTGAAAACTCATATTCGAAAAGATATTTGCACACTGATGTTCATAGCAGCATTATTCACAGTGGCCAGAACATGGAAGTAACCAGAGTGTCCTGCGATTGATTGGCTAAAGAAGTTGTGGTACATATATATAATGGAATATTACTCAGCCATAAGAAGAAATGAAATACTGCCATTTGCAACAACATGAATGGACCTTGAAATAATCATACTAAGCAAAATAAGCCAGATAGAAAAAGTTGAAAATCACATGATATCATTTATATGTGGAATATAAACCTAAAAGCGACAAATGAACAGGACAAATGAACAGTGACTGATGGACGTGGACAATGGACTAGTGGTTACCAGAAGGGAGATGGGGCGAGGGAGGAGTGAGGAAATAAAAAATAAAATGTAAACAAAAAACCAAAAAGAATATACAGATGTCAAATTATAATGTATACCTGAAAACTATATAATCGTATTAACCAATGTTATCCCAATAACCAATTAAAAGAAGAAAGAATCTGGCACAATAATATTACCAAAACCTGACAAACATTCTATATCATAACAGAAAATTATAGGATTATAGCAATTATATCAATGGATAGCAAATCAATAAATATCAAATCTTGCAATTAAACACTGAAAAGTAAATAAGATATAAAATGGTAATGACTAGTAAAATTATAATTATTTGCAGAAAACATAAATAAACCAACTAAATGAACAATAAATAAATCATTGTGAATAGTAAAAAAATAAAGAAGTATAGTTTTAATAAGCACAAAAATATAACTAGTTAGTAAACAAAATTTTAAAAATTCCATTTGTAACCAGAAAAACAGAATATCTGGTTAATTTATAAGAAACAAAGAAACTCTGAGGGGCACAAAATAACTCTTGAATATGCAATAGCTATACTGTAAAGATATTCATTCTCCCTATATAAACCTATAAATTTAATGTAATACCAACTAAAACATCAACAGAGTTTTAAAGGAAAGTTGGAAAAATCTGAGGAGAAACTAGTCCTACAAAATGTTAAAATACATTTGAAAGCTAAAATAGTTAAAACTGCTTAACACTGGAAGAGAAATGAAAAATAAATCAATAGGACAGAAAAATATGTCTAGCAGTAGACCCAAATATATAAATGAATTTAATTTTGCCCAAAAATGACCCTTCAAATCACTGTGAAAAACAGCAATTATTCAATAAATGAAGTTAAGGTAAATAGCTAACAACCTCGGGAAAAAATAAACTGGGTTATTAGATCAGTCTTTATAGCAAAATTAATTCTAGCTGAGAGAAATATATAAACATATAAAATAAATCATACTCATTATAAAAGAATCATGGGTGAACATTTTTACAATCTCAGAGCACAAAATACTTTTTTCTAGGCAGATATAAATCCCTAAAGCTAAGATAAATATATTTAACTACCTAAAAATTTTAAATATACGATAAACAAGTCAAAAGCTGACTCTGAAAAGTGGTGAAGAAAATATTTGCAAAACATATTCTAGATAAAAAATCAGTCTCTAGAATATATATATATATATATGTGTGTGTGTGTGTGTATATGTATGTATGTGTATATATATATATATATATGCCTAAGGACTGGTAATCGAGGAATATAATTAAAAACTAGAACTTGATTACTTGATTTAAAAATGGGCAAAGCCATTAAAAATGTCTTTTAAGTATCTGAAAGATATTCAGCCTTATTTATAATTTAAAAAGTGCAAATCAAAGCAAGATACACTTTTTCTAAACTCTCAGACTGATATAAATTTGTGTGTTTACATCTAAAGTAGATGAAAATATGGGAAACAGAAACTCTTATACAATACTGGTGGGAATATATATTGGCACAAGCTCTTGAAAGGGCAATTTTACTTCAGCTATCAAAATGTAATATGTACCTACCAATAATTTCAGTACCACATACTGTATAATTCTAGTACCAAGAATTTATCCTACAGTTATAATGGCAAAAGTTTCAAAGATAAATGCATAAAGATGTTCACATTAGTGTCATCTGCCAGATAATCCTCTCAGTACAAATCAGGAACCAAAGAAATAGTGTATAGTAAATAAAATAATAGAAAATATTTTGGTTCAATCATCATTCAAACTGCTTCTGATGCTAGTATTGCAATTGCTAAACCTCTGCATTAATACTAATTATGAATTTTACCTATAATCTCTAAAGTTTTATCACATAAGGTAATGTTTTAAAATGAATTTACTATGATTCATTTTCATGAAAAGTGGATTCCAATCTTGGCCTAAATCCAAAGAATCATTCCAAAAATTAACATTGGAAATTCATAGCTTGCATCTTTTCCTCTAGGAATTTATTCCTGGCACAAAACACTCATTCTTAGATGATTTATTCACACATGAAAAGTTTAAAAATGTATATGAGATGTATCATATCACACACACACATACCTCAAACCTACTACTTACTCCTTAATTTGTAACATTCAACTCATTAAAAGGATGTCTTCAAGGATTTCCAACATTAATTTTATAGAATTCCATTGTAATTATGGCATTAGCATAATAAACATAAAGGAATTTATTTCTTCTCTAGCTATTTCATAAATTGTTTTTTAAAAAGGCACAAAGTTTTAAATGGACCTATGTAAATTTTCAAGAATTTCACCACACAAAATTATAATTTTTGTTTTGATTTACTTCTGGGGTAGAATGTTACTGGTAATCCCATTAAAAACTTTCTTTATGGAACAGTTCGAATCTTAACTATTTTTTTTTATTTGTCGATGCCAATGAAACAAAATAACAAAAATAAAAATAAATCAATGATAGTGGTAAAATGCCTGGAAGGGCGCTACCATAAGGTCAGAACAGTGTGAGAGCAGATGAGAAGTGACATACTTGAAGAACTGAGGATTCCATCCAATATCTTTGTAAGGGAACTTTTTTTTTTTTTTTTAATAAAAGAGTAAGTTTTCCTAGAGGGCACCTAAAATTGAGAACAACAAACAAAACAATAACAACAGAGCTGAGGCAGTTGAAAGGACTAGATAATAAAAAAGAATGGCACTGTAAATACAAATGAACTAAATTCTCTAATTGAAAGACAGAGTGGCTGAACAGATTGGAAAAAAAAAAAAAGAAACAAGACCCAACTATATGCTACCTACTTGAGACTCACTTCATGTTTAAGGACACACAGACTGAAAGTGAAGGGATGGAAAAGATATTTCATGCAAATGGATATCAAAAGAAAGCAAAGTTAGCTACATTTATATCAGGAAAAAAAAAAGATTTTAAACCGAATGCTATAACAAAAGACAAGGTCATTAGTAAATTATATAATTGAGGATATAAAAATTATAAGTTTTTATGAAGTCAACATCAGAACACCTAAATATATGAACCAAAAAACAGATTTGAAGAGAGAAAATGACAGCAACACTATAATAGCAGGGGACTTCAATATCCCACTTTCAACAATGGATAGATTACACAGACAGAAAATCAGTAAGGAAACATTGGACTTAAATTACACATTAGATCTAACACACATAATACAGTATGTTCCATCCAATAGCATCAGAATGCAAATTCTTTTTAAGTACACAAGGAACTTTCTCCAGGACAGATAATATTTTTGGCCACAAAACAGGTCTTAATAAATTTAAGAAGATTGAAATCATATCAAACATCTTTTCCGATTGCAATCATATTAAACTAGAAATCAATTGCAAGAGAACACTGAAAAATTCGAAACTACATGGAGGTTAAATAATTGCTTCTCAATGACCAATGGGTCAAAAGAAAAATAAAAAACATATATCATGAGACTAATGAAAATGGAAACACAACGCATTAAAACTTATGGAGTGCAGCAAAGCAGTTCTAAAAGGGAAGTATAGAGACAAAGGCTCACATCAAAAAAAAAAAAAAAAAAAAAAAAAGATCTCAAATAAACAACCTAACCTTAAAACTCAAGTTAGAAAAAGAAATACAAATTAAACTCAAAGTTAGTAGAAAGAAATAACTAAAGTCAGAGTGGGAAAAATGTGAAATAGAAACTAGAAAGAAAATAGCAAAGATCAATGAAACTAGAGCTAGTTTTTGAAAAAAACAAAATTGACAAACCTGTAGCTAGACTAAGATAAAAGAAAGATGACTGAAATAAATAAAAGTAGAAATGAAAGAGAAGACATTATCACTGACAACACAGAAATACAAAGGATCATAAGACACTACTATGAACAATTGTAGGCCACTAAATTAGATAACCTAAAAGAAATAGAAACATACAACCTACCCAGACTGAATCATGAAGAAATATAAAATCCAAACAGAATGATTACTAGAAAAAGAAACTGAATGAATCAGGAACCAAAAATCTCCTAACAAAGAAAAATCTAGGACCAGGTAGCTTCACTAGTGAATTCTATCAAATATTTAAAGAATTAACAATAATCCTTCTCAAATGCTTCTAAAAATAAAAGAGGAAGGAACACTTCCAAACTCATTTTATGAGGCCAGCATTACCCTGATACCAAAATCAGACAAGGACATTATAGGAGAAGAAACATACAAGCCAATAACTCTGATGAACATTGATGCAAAATTGCTCAACAAAATATTAACAAATGAAATTCAACAGTACATCAGAAGGTTCATACGCCATGATCCAATGAAATTTGCAAGAACAGTTTAACTTATGCAAAACAATAAATGTGACACATCACGTTAACAAAATAAAATATAAAAATTATATGATCATCTCAATAGATGCCAAAGAAAACATATGATGTAAAAAAAAAAGCATTTGATAAAATTTAACATCATTTAATGATAAAAGGCTCTCAACAAATAGGGTATATAAGAAATTACCTCAACATAAAAAAAAGGCCATATATGACAAACTCACAGCTACCCTCATACTTTTTTTCCTTGTCCCTGACTAAACCTGCCTTATCCTTTCCCCTCCCTTCCTTCCTCCTTTGCTCTCTCCCTCCTTCCCTTCTACCTGTCCCTCCTTCAATATTTATTATGCACATTCTATGGGAGCCACTGAGTTATAGGTTCTATTGTAGTCATACGTGACTTATGATTCATATCAAAGTTCCTGAAGCAGCTGGCCAAACTCGGGTCATGTGCCTGCCCCTTAGCTGGTGGGTTGAGGGGACATCGTTATTGTAAGGGACACTTGTGAAGGGCCTTGTGAAAGACTAAATAAGTAACATATCCTTCACATGTTTTTCAAATGCATGTAGATCCTATTGTGATTAGTAAAACATTGTGAAGATACTATTGAGATTCATAAAATATGTCTTAATTTATATCAAATTAACATTGCTTTTGTCATTATGTATTTTTAATCAATAATTTTGTTAGTGTTTATGGATTTTTTTTTTTTTTTGATGTTGAAAGGGGGTCCTTTATACTATCTAAACCTCAGGCCTTGGAGTAAGACAAACGGGTTCAAATCTCATTTGTCATGTATTAATTGGGTGACTTTGGACTAGTTGCTTTTTTTTTTTAACATGGATTTTATTTATTTATTTATTTTATATTCATTTCAGGTATACAGTACAATGGTTAGACATTTATGTAATTTACAAAGTGATCCCCCCGATTACTCTAGCACCCATCTGGCACTACACACAGCCACTTCAATAATATTGATTATATTCCTTACGCTGTACTCTACATCTCTGTTGCTGTTTTCTATCTACTAATTTGTACTTCTAAATCCCTTCACCTTTTTCATGCAGTCCCCCAACTCTCCTCCTTTCTGGCAATCAGCAATTTGTTTTCTGTATCTGTGAGTCTGTTTTTGTTTAGTTTGTTAAATTTTTTTACTCCTTAATTTCCACATATAAGTGAAATCATAAGGTATTTATCTGACTTATTTCACTCAACATAATATCCTCTAGGTTTATCCATGTCATTGCAAATAGTAAGATTTTATATTTTATGGCTGAGTAATATGCCATTATATATATGTACCATATCTTCTTTAGCTAATCATCTATTGATGGCACTTAAGTTGCTATTGTGAATAGTGCTGACATGAACATAGGGGTGCTTAGATCTTTATGAGCTAGTGTTTTGGGTTTTCTTTGGGTAAATACCCAAAAGTGCAATTGCTGGGCCAAAAGGTAGTTCTATTTTTAATTTTTTAGGATACTCCAAACTGTTTTCCACAGTGGCTACTCCAATTTGCAATCCCAGTAACTGCACAAAAGTTCCCTTTTATCCTCATCCTTACCAACACTTATTGTTTTTCGATTTATTGATGATAGCCAATCTGACAGATGTGAGGTGATATCATATCATATTGTGGCTTTAATTTGCATTTCTCTGATGATTAGTGACCTTGAGCATCTGTTCATATGTCTATTAGCCATCTGTATTTCCTCTTTGAAGAAATACCTATTGAGGTCTTCTCCCCATTTTTTAATTAGATTATTTGTTGTTGTTGAATTTTATGTGTTCTTCATAAATTCTGGAAATTAACCCCTTGTCCGATGTATCATAGATAAATATCTTCTTGCATTCAGTAGGCTGCATTTTAGTTTTGTGGATGATTTCCTTTGCTGTACAAAAACTTTTTAGTTTGATGTGGCCCCATTTGTTTATTTTTTTCCTTTGTTTCCCTTGCCTGAGGTGATATAGCAGAAAAAAAGATTACTAATAGCAATATTGGACAGTTTACTGCCTATGTTTTTTTCTAAAAGTTTTATGGTTTTGGGTCTTACATTTAAGTCTTTAATTTATTTTGAGTTTATTCTTGTATATGATATAAGAAAGTGGTCCAGTTTTCCTACTACCATTTGTTGAAGAGACAGTCTTTATCCCATTGTATATTCTTGCTTCCTTTGTCATAGATTAAATGACCATACAGTAGTGGATTTATGTCTGGGTTCTCTCTTTGTTCTATTGATCTACGTGTCTGTTCTTGTGCAAGTACCATGATGTTTTGATTACTATAGACTTGTAATATAGTTTGATATCAGGTTGTGTGATACCTCCAACTTTGTTCTTCTTTCTCAAGATTGCCATGGCTACTCGTGATCTTTTATGGTTCCATATAAATTTTTGGATTATTTGTTCTAGTTATCTAAAAAAATGCCATTGGTATTTTGATAGGGATTGGATTGAATCTATAGCTTGCTTTGGGTAGTAAGGCCTTTTAATGATGTTGACTATTCCTACCCATGAGCATAGTATATGCTTCTATTTATTTTTATCTTCTTCAATTTCTTTTTCCAATGACTTATAATTTTCTGAGAATAGGTCTTCTACTTCCTTGGTTAATTTAATTCCTAGGTATTTTATTGTTTTTGATGCAATTGTAAAGGGGATTGTTTTCTTAATTTCTATTTCTGATAGTTCATCACTGGTATATAAAAATGCCACTGACTTCTGAATATTAATTTTGTATCCTGATACTTTACCAAATTCTTTTGTCAGTTTTAACAGTTATTTGGTGGAATCTTTAAGGTTCTCTACATATCATGTCATCTGCAAATAATGAGTTTTACTTCTTCCTTTCCACTTTGGATGCCTTTTATTTCTCTTTGTTGTCTGATTGCTGTAGCTAGGACTTCCAATATTACATTAATAGAAGTGGTGAAAGTGCGCATCCTTTTCTTGTTCCTGATCTTAAGAAAAATGTTTTTAGCCTTTCTGCATTGAGCATGATGTTAGCTGTAGGTTTGTCATATATGCTCTTTATTATGTTGAGGTATGTTCCCTCTATTCCCATTTTGCTGAGAGTTTTTATCATAAATGGATACTAGATTTTGTTGAACACTTTTTCTACATCTATTGATATGACCATATGATTTTTATCTTTCAATTTGTTAAAGTGATTCATCACATTTATTGATTTGCAGATATTAAACCAACCTTGCATCCCAGGATTAAATCCAACTTGATCATGGTTTATGATATTTTCAAAGTATTGCTGAATTCGGCTTGCTGATATTTTGTTGATAATTTCTGCATCAATGTTCATCAAAGATATTGTCCTAAAGTTTTCTTTTCTTTTTTCTTTTTTGTAATGTCTTTGTTTGGTTTCAAAATCAGGGTAATGGTGGCCTTATACAAAAAGTTAGGGAGCCTTTTCTCTTCTAGAATTTTTTGAAATAGTTTGAGAAAAATAGGTGTTAAGTCTTCTTTGAGTGTTTGGTAAAATTTACCCATGAAGCCATTTGGTCCAGGGCGTTTTTTTTTTTTAGAAGTTTTTTTGATTACTGATTTGATTTTGTTGGTGGTAATCGGCAGGTTCAGATTTTCTTCCACCCCAAATAATGTATAGAAGAAAAGTACCTCAACATAAAAAAGGTCATATAAGACTCACAGCTAACCTCATACTTAATAGTGAAAAGCTGAATTTTTTTCTTCTAAGAGTAGGTATAAGACAAAGATGTTCATTTTCATGACTTTCATTCAACATTGTACTAGAAGTCCTATCTAGAACAATTAGGTAAGAAAAAGAAATAAAGGCAACCAGATTGAAAAGGAATAAGTAAAACTATTTGTAGGTGACATAATATATATAGAAAATCCTAAAGACTCCATCAAATCTCTAAGAACTAATAAATTTAGTAAAGTTGCAAGATGCAAAATTGATATAAAAAAAATCAGTTGTGGTTCTATATGCTAGCAATGAACTATTGGAAAAAAAATTAAGAAGAAAAAGAAATGGCATAGTAATAAATTAAAAAAGGAACTCCTTCAGAGAATCTGATTCTAGCATCAGTACTCTACTTTACCTATACAAAGTGCTATGTATAGTTTTCTAAAACAGGAGAACTTTTTTAAAAGAATTCTACAGTGAGTGTTGGGACTAAAGAAATTCTGAATTTCAGGAATAAAGAAAAAGTCCTAAACACTTTCAAGCAAAAAGAAAATTTCCTTTCCAGGGGAAAAAAGTCAGTTCAGCATCTGATTCTCATCTGCAATATGGAGTAGCAGAACACAATAAAATTATTTCTGTAACTCTTAAAAGAAAATTTTGAAATCAGAATTCTACACACAGATAAACTGTCAATCCAGCACGAGGGCAATATAGAAGCACAGAAAATCTATGGAACACTTAACAGGAGTTGTTGAACAAGAAAAACTGGTACAAACACAAGAAAAAAAGAAAAAGCTGAAAGACAAAGAATGAAAATTTAATATACACATTTCCCTCAGAATCCAATTACTCAACTAGACCAAAAAAAAAAAAAAGAAGAAGAAAAAAACAAGTATTAAGAATTTTAACAATGCAATTAACAAGCCTGATTAAATAGAAAAGTTGATATTATTTGATGTAACAAAACTAGCAATCAACGACAAAGGCTAAGCCTTCTCAACGCTCCCCACATAGTAATATCTATTCACGTGGAACTTTAAAAACTTCCTTGTAAATAGTACTTCAATAAAAGAGGACAAAAATGAAGTCAGAGATAATTTAGGAAAGACAATAAAAAATTATATATCTAAAACTATATAATATAGCCAAAGTACTCAAAAGAACATAGCCCTAATATTAGATATAAGAAAAGATTGAAAATACAGTAAATGAATTAAGAATTTAACTGAAGGAGGTAGAAAAATAGCAATACATATTATAGCAAGGAATGAGTGTGTGTGTTTGTGTGTGTGTGTGTGTTTAGAGAGAGAGAGACAGAGAGACAGAGCGGTAGGCAGGGAGAGAGAGAGGGGGAGAGAGGGAGAGAGGAAGGAAGGAAGGAAAGGATGGAGGAAGGGAGGGAGGGAGCGAGGGAGGGAGCAAGGAGGGAGAGAGAGAGGAAAGGAAGGAAGGAAGGAAGGAAGGAAGGAAGGAAGGAAGGAAGGAAGGAAGGAAGGAAGGAAGGAAGGAAGGAAGGGGCAGGCAAGCATTAGTGTCTATTAAGGTAGCTACTAGCATATTTCTTCACACCATCAAATATCTTTCTTTACCTCTCTCTTCTCCCATTCTTGCTCTCCCTAAAATATTTTAGAATTTTTAAATATTAAAAGTATTACTTTCCCTATTTTTTCTCTTTCCTCTGTCTGCTAATGGTCGCAAGTGCTCTGTAAACTCTACACTGACATTTAGAACCAAATACAATTCAATCTGGGGCTAAAAACAGTACCTGAACTGTTGAAGGCCTAAGAATCATACTATTTTTTAGGATCAAATTGAATTTGACACTCAGGATCCATTTCTGCTACTAAATATTAAAGAGGTCAATGCTCCCCACATTGCACTCTGTTCTGCTTGCCCCACAGTCCACCTGTGCTCTCCATGGCCACCATTCAACAGCAGATAGAAGATGACAGTTAGTGGAGAGCAAAGGCTTTGATGAGTACCTGAAAGAAATAGGAATAGGGATGGCTCTGTGAAAAATGAGTGCCATGGCCAAACCAGATTGTGTCGTTACTTCTGAGAGCAGAAACCTAACCATAAAAACTGAGAGCACATTGAAAACACAATTTGCATGTAACCTGGGAGAGAAGTTTGAAAAACTACAGCTAATGTCAGAAAAACTCATAAACAATGCATTGGTTCAACATCAGGAATGGGATGGGAAGGAAAGTAGAATAACAAAAAAAGTAGAAGATGGGAAACTACTAGTGGAATGCATCATGAACAATGTCACCTGTACTTGGGTCTATGAAAAAGTAGAGTAAAAATTCCATCATCCTTCTGGACAGGAATTAGCTGTGAGGATAAACGGGCTCAGTTCAATGAGCAAATCTCTCTATGTTTTTTTTTTTTTCATTACTATGTTCAATTATCTTTATTACAAACGTTTTACATGTAACTATTTCTGAGTGTTGGTTTAATTAGTATCATTCCTTTGGTTAGTAATTAAATGTTTGTTATAATAATAATAAAAATGAAGAGAATTTAAAGTTATAATAATTATAAGAACATAAACTAATACTTCTCAAAATTTTGCACTGAAAAGCCCCTTAATGATACACAAAAGTGAACCTGGACTTCTCAACAATCTTATATATGAGACTCTTTTAAAGCTTGTGGAAAGGTGTTCAATACCATTAACATAATAAAGATTTCATAAAATTATTTCTTCATTTCTATACAGTTTCCTGGATACTGAGTCACATAAAAGTCAAACGCATTAGTATACTTTTTTTGCATTTCATTATTTTGTTAGAAATATCTTATTTTTTATAAAAATCATGTGTAAGATATTTATAAACACATATTTAAAAAGGAGAAAGCTGACATATGGACATGAATAGCACTCATAGTCCCATGGCAGAGACAGACACAAGCCTAGACCTTAATCTTTCTGATGCCAACTTTGATATTCCTTGTATAAGAAGAATTTATTTTGTATTTTGGAGATGTAGTCTGCTAAGCAAATTAAATATCAATGATACACCTTTGCACCAATGTCTACAATGGTCTCCTTTTCATCCCAACATGAATAAAAATAATATTTTGAACTTTAACTAACTTTACATACACATTCATGAATATTTAACAAATTAACCAAAGTAAATCATATAAATCTAGCCAAACAAAAGATTGAAACCCCAAAACAAGTTCAAGCTGAAATTATATTTTGCCATTCTGAGAGTCAATCATATTTAACTTAAGGGCAAAATAGTCAATCCTTCAAAAATTAAGTCTACAAAATAAATGTTATAATAATCTTTTTAAATTCTTATGTTTTAAATTTATACTATAATACATGTTGTTTAAAATTTTCTCTTTTTGCAATACCAGCTTCATGAGTTGTATACTTCTATATATCTTACCTTTTTTGCTATAGAAAGAGGGGGTTCCTTTTTCAGACTTCTTAGTAAAAACTCTGGCATGTTATTTTCAATATCCTCACGAGTTCCTCTTTTATGCAAAACTGCAGCCAAAAATGAAATAACCTAGAAAAAAAACCTTTCAATCAATGTGGATAATATATCATGATGGACAATTTTACTGCTTATATGACTACCAAACTAGTGATAAACACTATTGGTTTTATTTGTATTAACAAACAAATGTATAATATACATGTTATCCTTGAATACAGTAAAAAAATTCTAACATTGCCATCTCTTCATAATAAGTTCTACCCACTCAATGAATTATTTCTTCATCTCATCAGTTGAGACATTACCTTCTTAATTGTTTAATCTATGGAGACTAATTCTTCATATTCTCTATTAGAATAAACTGTGTACATTCTTTTTCCCTTATTAAAAAATAAACTTCTTAAGGGTAATATTTGGCTCATAAATTTGTACATTTTTTATCCAATAAGTAGAGGTGGAATAATAGGATGTTATTTTAAGATAGACTAAGATAATTCATCAATATACACATCATTCTAAAAATCAAATGAAAAAGACAAACAGATATAGAAAAAAGGAAATATAACCTCATATAACGAAGAGCAAGAAATAGCTAATCAATTAGACATTGGTTCAAATTTCAGCCTTAATTGCTTGGCAGTTATGTGGACTTGGGCCAGTTAGATAACCTCTTTAAATAACTGTAAAAATATGTAAAAATAGCAAAAATAACATTGGCAGGGTCATTTTAAAGATTAGAGGGGAGAAGTATGACATATCCATATGGGGGAAAAGTTGATCATTATTTTTGAAAAATAAATCATTAAATAAAACTTACACAAAAAATGAATTAGCAAAGCTATAGAAAAAGAAATTTTAGCATAATATAGATACCTATAATCTGAATCCTAAGTGACAGAAGAAAAAGAATGGTGCAAAAGAAGTATTTGAAGAGATAAAGGCTGAAAATTTTTTAAAAACTGAATTTAAAAAAAATTAAACCATTTATTCCAAACGTGCTAGATTAAGCCAAAAAGAAAAAACTTAAAAATCTACAAGTAAGTGCTTCATTAAAAAAAAAAAAAAAAACTGCTCAAAAATTAAAAAAAAAAAAATTTAAGCAGCCAGAGGGAAAAAGAGATGACTACCAAAAAGTAACAATTTGACAAATAACTGACCTTGCAGCCAAAACCATTAAAGAGCTATACAACTGAATGATACTTTCAAGGCACTGAAAAAAATAAAAGCAATTAGTTTTATAAACAGTGAAAATATCATTCAAAAATGAATATAAAGATATTTTCAGACAAACAAGAACTGACCCAATTTATCCTCCAAAGAGCCACACTAAAAAGGAGAAATTACTAAAGGATCTTTTCAGGCATAATGGAAATTATCCTACGTAAACACTCAGTGATTCAGAGTAAAATTAAGAACAACAAAAATGATAAATATGTAGAAAATATAAATGTATATTGACATTATGAAACAATAATAATTATTTTGTTGTGATCAAATGAAAGAATTAAAAGATATTAAAAAAAGAATCAAATAACAAATGTGAATCAGAAAGTGCACAGTGTAGTTATACTATTCTGAGGTCCTTTTGCTATGCAGGAGGATATAAAAATATTAATTAACATTAGATTTTGACAAATTAACGGTATCTGTTGTAACCTCTGGAGTAATCAATAGATGAATTTAAGAAATAAAAGTAGCACAATGGTAGATTTTGAAATAACTCGGTAAGAACAAACAAAATAATAAGTAACATGGTTAGCAAACCTGACCTAATGAACATTTGATAGAATGCCGCAAAACAAAGTTTCAATGAAAGTTTGTTTATTATGTGCCACTGAATCAGCTCTCTGACTCTTGGTGACCGGCCCTATGAATGAGGGATGTCTACAACATCGTTTTGTCAACAGCCCTGACCAGCTGCTGTAGACTCACGTCTATGGATTCTTTCATGGAGTCAATCTATCTCATATTTGGTCTTCCTCTTTTCCTGCTGCTTTCTGTTTTTCCTAGCATTATCATCTTTTTCAAAGTAACTGCCTTCTCATGATGTGCTTGAAGTAGGATAAGTTCAGTTTCGTCATTTTTGTCTCCAGCAATGTTCTGGGCTTAATTTGCTCTAGGACCCACTTGTTCATCTTTCTGGAAGTTCAGGGTATCTGCTGAGTGATCCTCCAGCACCATATTTCAAATGAATCATTTTTTTTTTCTTATCAGTCTTCTTCACTGTCGAACATTCACATCTGTACATAGCATGAAGGTGTGGATTATCTTAGCCTTGGTCTCTAATGACTCATCTTTGCTCTTGGTGATCTTTCCTAATTCACTGCTGCCCTTCTGAATCTCAGCCTTCTCTTGATTTCCTGGCTGCAGTTGCCATTAGAACTGAAGACTAAAAATACGGTAAGTAAAATTTTTAACAATTTCATGTCTTCATTGTCTATATTAAAGTTGTGTATTTCTTCTATAGTCACAATTTTTGTCTTCTTGATGTTCAAATGCAGTCCTGCTTTAGCACTTTCTTCTTTCACTTTTATCAAAGTCATTTCAAATCATTGCTACTTTCTGTCAATAAGATGGTGTCATCTGCATATCTTGAATTATTGATATTTCTTCCATCAACTTTCACTCCTCCTTCTCTGGGTGTAGATCAGTTTTTTTGTATATGTTCTTAAGTACAGATTACACAGTGAGTTAAAATGCACCCTTTCTGACACCTTTGCCTATAGGTACCATAGTCTGTCTCTCCATAATCTGTTCTGATGGTGGCTTCCTATCCACAATACAGGTTACACGTCAGGACAATCAACTGCTGTGGCATGCCCATTTCTTTCAGAGCAATTCATAGCTTTTTATAATTGATACAAACTAACCTTCTTCTGAAATTCTTTGGAGCACTCCAGTATCACATGAAATATTTACCAAAGTTGACAATGCCAAGTCACAAAGCAAATTTCAATAGAGCTCAATAGGCAGAAATCATACAGAATATGTTCTTTGAGCACAATGCAAGAAACTATAAATAACAAAAATATAAGCAGAAAAACCCCCAAGTGTTTAGAAAGTAAGGAATATGCTTCAAAGAAATACTCATAATGAATATTAAAAAATAATTTAGAGTTGGATAATAATTTCATATCAAACTTGTGGAATACACCAAAAACCATGCCTTAAGGACTTAAATGCATGTATTAGGAAGGAAGGGAGGCTGCTAATCAAATGTCTGAGAATCTATTGTAAAAATTTATTTTTAAAAAAACAGAAAACTTAAATAAAAAATTAACAGAATATGAAAATGAACACAATAAAAAAAATCAAAAAACTGAACGATCATTTTGTGAAAAAAATTTAAAAAGTGATAAACTCTGGCAAAATTGATAAAGAAAAAAGAGAGATTAAGAGGCAAATACACAAAAAAATATATATTGGACATAATAAATAATCATTGCCAAAAACTGTGAAAATTTATATGAAATGGAGAAACAGAACTTATTGAACTCATCAAAACTAACACAAAAGGAAACAGAAAATTTATATATTCATATAACTATTAAAGAAATTGAAATACAAAATTATAATCCTGCCACAAAGAAAACTAAGGGTCAAATGGCATCACCAACAAAGTCTACCTACAATGCTTAAGAAAGCTATAATGCCAATCTTAAACAAACTCTTCCAAAGTTTAGAGAGATGAAGAAATGTTCTCAACTCATTTTATGAGTTCAACATAATCTTAATAAGAAAACTGGACAAGATTATAATAATACAAGAAATTTACAGGTCAATTTCTCTTATACAGAAGCAAAACTCTTAAAATATTAGCAAATGGAACACAGAAATATAAAAAAGGAATATACACCAAAACCAAGTTAAATTGATTCTGGGAATGAAGTTTGGTTTCACCTTCAATATTTAGATATTAGGTGTTAGGTAGGTATTATAGGTATGATACTTAGCTTTCCTCTTACTTTCCTTAAAATAAGAATAGGATGACCTATTTTATTACAAGATATCTACATTTTACATAAAGTGGTACATTAACTTTTAGCACACTGTGAAAAGTTGAGAATGTATATTTTCATCACTTGAGCAATCACCAAAAAAATAATGCAAAGAATATTTTTAAAATCAACAGATGAATTAAAATGGAATTCTAAAAAACATCCTATCAACACAAAAGAAGGCAGGAAGGAGGAACAGTAAAAAAGAAAACAGTGTGTTCAAACAGAAAACAAATAAAATGGTATATCTAAATCCATACAAAAGAGGAATTACATCAAATATAAATAAACTACTTGAATTAAATATCAGAGATTGTCAGACTGGATAAAAGAGTTGTCTACAAGAGACATACTATAAATATAAGGACAGATTGCTTGAAATAAAGGGTTGGAAAAAGACATACCATGCAACGAATAAGCATAACATAAGAATATTGAAGTATTAAAATAGAAAAATAGATTTCAAACAGTATTACCAGAAATAGACATTTCATAATTATTAAGGGGTCAATTCATTAGAAAGACATAACAATCAGAAAGGTTTATGATCCTAATAACAGAGCTTCAAAGTACATGAAGGCAAAATTGTTAGAATTAAAGGGAGAAATAAATAAATCCACAATCATAGTAAGGAATTTTAACTTTCCTCCCAGCAACTAGTAGTAAAAAAAATACAAAATGTGAAATTATCAATCACCTTGACTTGCTAATTAGTATTTATAGACTATATCCAACTACAGACTACATATTCTTTTGAAATACACATAGTATGTTCGATAAAATGAAACATTAAAAAACTCTTGGTAAATTTTCGAACTACTAAAATCTTACAGACTACTATGGAATTAGATAACACTAATGATGAGACATTTAGGAAAAAATAGGTAAGTATTGGCAAATCAAATATACACTTATAGATAACCCAAGGCTCAAAGAAAAAAATCACAAGGAAATCAGATAATATTTTGAATTACATGGAAATGAAAACATAACACATAAAAATTTGGGGATACAATAAAGCAAGGCTTGAACACAAATTTAGAGCATAAGAGGGTAGGTATGAAATTAATGACCCAAGGTTCTATCTAACAAACTAGAAAATGAAGAGTGAAATACATCCAAAGTAAGCAGAAGAAAAATAATGGAGATAATTGCAGAAATCAATAAAATACCAGACAACAGTACAGAAAATTAACAAAGCTAAAAGCTGGTTCCTTGAAAGGATAAATAAAATCAATAAACCTTAAGTTAGGCAAATCAAGCATAAAATAGGGTGTATACAAAATATCTATTAAGAATGCAGAGGTATCGCTCGAATCCTACAAACATTAAAATAATAATAAAAGAATATCATGAATAACTTTATGCTAATCAATATGACAACTTAGAAGAAATAAATTTTTTGAAAAATATAATTTTCCAAAACTGACATAGCAAGAAATAGAAAATTTGAATAACCTCAATCTACTAAAGTATCTATTAAATTCATTATCAATTACTTTCTTTTTCCTTTAAAGAAAATTCCAGATCCAAAAGATTTCACTAGTAAATTCCAATACCTATTTAAAGATAATATAACACAAACTTTACACCAACTCTTCAGAAGAGAAGAGGAAAAAACTATAGGGTAGCGTAACCCTGCTACCAAAACCACACAAACATACTACAAGAAAACTTATAGACTGTTAATTGTAATAAATATAAATGCAAAAATTCTTAAAATATTAGTCAATTGAAACCAGCAATATATAAAAATAGTACCTCATTACTAAATTGGACTTATTCCAGGAATATAATATTGGTTAAACATTAAAAAACCAATCAATATAAATCATATTAATTCATATACTAATACATTAACAGAATAAAGAAAAAACATGATTATCTAAATAGAAGCAGAAAAAGTATTTGATAAAATTTAATACACATTAACTATAAAAAAAATCTCAGAAAGTAGGACAAGGGAATATCCTGTACCTGATAAAAGAAACCATAAAAATCCTGCAGCTAATATACTTAATATTAAAATATTGAATGCTTTCTCCCTAAGATTAGGAATGAGATAAGGATGTTACTCTCACTACTTCTATTTGAATTGTACTAGGGTCCTACCCAGCCAGTGATGAGGCCAAAAAAAATAAACCAAAGACATAAAAATAGAAAAAGTAAAACTGCCTCTCTTCATAGATGAAATGATTGTTTATATAGAAAATCATAAGGCATCTACAAAACTACTTAAACTAATAAGTGAAGAATTGAGCCAGGTCAATTTATAATATTAAATTTGATTTTTATATACAGTCCCCCCTAACCCATAGGGGATATTTTTCAAGATCCCCAGTGGATGTCTGAAACCACAGATAGTACAGAACCTTATGTGTACTATGTTTTTTCTGTAGATAGATAACTTTTCTCTTAAAGGAAGCACTTTATGACTTCTCTGGAGTATCTGAATTACCAGCATCACTACTCTTGTGTTTTGGGGCCACTGATAAATAAAATAAGGGTAACTTAACACAAGCACTGGGATACTGCAACATTCAATCTGATAACCAAGCCAGCTACTAAGTGACTAATAGTCAAGTGGCATATAGAGCATATATGCTAGATGATTCATGTCCTGGGCAGGACAAAGCAGGATGACTCAAGATTTCACCATACTACTCAGAATGGTGCACAATTTACGAATTGTTTATTTCTGGAATTTTCCATTTCATATTTTAGACCACAGCTGACCATGGGAAACTAAAACTGCAGAAATTGAAACCAAGAATAAGAAGAAACTAAGGTACTACCAGAAAAAAATTAGAAAATTAAATAAAAAATACTCTACTGATAATACCATCAAAAATATACTAAGAATGATTATTTTCTATTTCTTGCTGTGTCAGTTTTGGTGAATGAATTTTTAAAAAATATGTGTAAGGCCCACAATAAAACTATAAAACTGCTGAGAGAAATTAAAGACCTAAATAAATGGAGCTATTGCTCCATGTTAATTCTCCCCAAGTGTTCTATAAATTCAATTTAAATCAATACCATTCAACTCCACAATCCTAACAAAAATCACAACAGATTTGTTCATGGAACTTGACAAAATGATTAAAACTTTACACAGAAATACAAAAGGATAAAAATAGACAAGGTATAGCAAGAAAGTAATTAACACAAATTTGACAATAAGGATAGTCAAATTGAGCAAGAGTACAGAATAGAAATACCAGAAACAAACCCATACATATATGGACAACTCAGTTAAAAAATGGGCAAAGGACTTTCTTAGTCACTTAGGGCTGCTATAACAAATTACCATAGACTAGGTGGCTTAAACAACAAGCTTTTATTTCTCACTTCTGGAGGCTAGGTAGTTCAAGGCCAAGGTGCTGGGCAATCTGGTGTCTGGTGAGGGATCACTTCCTGCAGATGGCAGTCTTCTCATTGTATCCTCAGATGATGGAGAGCAGAGAGGAGGTATTCTTTGGAGTCTCTACTTACAAAGGCCATGAGGACTCAACCCTTAAGACCTAATACCTCCCAAAAGACCCATCTCCAAATACATTGAGAATTAGAATTTCAACACATGAATTTGGGAGTGTCACAAACATTCAGTCTATTGCAACTTGAATACACATTTCTCCAAAGATATACAAATGGCCAAAGAGCACATGAAAAGTTGTTCAATATCATTGGTCATTACAAAAATACAAATCAAAACTGTAATGAGACACCACTTCACATGTACTTCACAGCTACAATGAAGAAAACAGAAAATAACGAGTGATGGCAAGGATGTAAAGAAATAGAAAACCTCATATACTGCTGGTGGGAACTGAAACAGTATGGCCACTGTGGAAAATGGAATAGTAGTTACCCCCAAAATTAAACACAAAATTACCACATTTCCCAGTAATTCTACTCCTAAGTATACATACATGAGAAATGAAAACATGTGTTCACGCAGAAACTTATACACAAATGTTTATAACAGCATTATTCATAATAGCCAAAAGGTGGGAACCCAAATGTCCACCACAGGATGAATGAATAAACAAATTATGATATTTATACAATGGAATATTATTCAGCTAGAAACGGAATGAAGTACTGATACAAGCTACGACTTGGATGAGCCTTGAAAACATTACACTAAGTGAAAGAAGCCAGACACATGAGGCCAAAATTGTATGATTCCTTTTATATGATATATTCAGAAAAGGCAAATTTACAGAGACAGAAGGCCAATTAGTGGTTGCTGAGGATGGCGGGAAGGGAAAATGAAGAGTGATTACTTAATGCATACGAGGTGTTTTCTGTGGAGATAAAAAAGTTTTGAAACTAGAGAGAGATGGGGGTTGCACAACATTGTGAATGCATTAAATGCCAAGACTCGTATATTTTAAAATGGTTAATTTGTTATGTGAATTTCAGCTCAATAAAAAATTATAGCTTGCATTTTTATGAGAATGCATTTGTATATTTTTGGTATTATCAATATTATTTTAGTTCTTAAAAAAAGTAAAAAATATATGTAAAATGTCAAGCTGGTACATATTAATGATTCAATAAACAGAAGCTATTTTTGTTAGCATCATTCTACTTAAGAAAGAAGCCTTTATTCCCTTAAAAAATTTCGTATATCACAATAAATAAAGTATATTTTCAGTAAATTGTTACTAAAAGATTAAAAATGATGACAGATAAGAATAATCAAACTTGTGTTGAGTTTTAAAATTTTCTAGCAAAATTTGCATTCCTAACCCATATTATGTAAGGCAGTGTAATACAGGAGTTATGACAAAAACTTTGGAGTTTGACCAACCAACTCTGTATATGACCTTGGGCAATTTACATTAACTCTATAAATTTCAATTTTTTCATCAATAAAATGGGAACAATATGCCTAATTAACATGTATGTTTAATGGAAAATGTCTATCATAAGCCTGGCATATAGGGATCATTAAATATAAGCTATAACCACAGAAACATACGATACCCAATTCAACTTAAAATTCATGAGTATATTTAATAAAAATATATTTATTGCCTACTACATGCCAGGTACTGTGCTGGATGCTGGAAAAAGTTATATGAAAAGCTTATTTCTATTCTCCAGTAGTGTGAAATCCAGCTGATTCAGAGGGAGAGCTGGGGTGGAGGTGGAGGGGCAGAAAGGAGATGAGTTTGAGAAAGTATGGTTGAGAAAAAAATAAACCGATGAACAAAAACTAAAGTTATTGAAGAATTCACCAAGCAACTGATGTGAGCAAAATCCCTGATGCACTATGTAGAACCCAGATAAAGGAGGCAGGAAGAATATTCCACAAATAACTGAGTCTAAGCATTGGGCAATTTAAATATTTTTAATATAATCAGTAAAAGAGCTTTGATGCATGCTCTACTTTATAATTATTTTAGTATGTTAAGTTAATGTTATTTATTCTTTGTATTAAAAGTATGTAATCTAATTTTGGAATTTACTGAATTCCCAGATGATATAAATATTCATAATATTTCAGGTTCTGACCACTTCTTGGAATATAATGTAACACTGAAAGAATCACAGAAAATTTATAATTAAAAATTTAAGCAACTAATGAGAAAGAAACATACAGAAAACTTCTACATTAAGGGAAGTGTCCTATATCTTGATTTGAGTATAGGTACTTCCTCAATCACTCGTTCACTTGTGCCCTCTTTCGCTCTCTCTTTCTATATATATGTATATGGGTATTTGTCAAAACTCATTGTACTGTATAATTAAGATCTGTGCATTTTACTATTTGTAATCACAATGATACAAATATTCTTCTGCATAATAGGCAATTGGTCCTCAAAGGCTACTGAAAAGGCAAAAAAGATACCTATTAGATAGTATATGGCAACTTAAATGAGGTAATATAAAACCTAATCTGTTGCTTCCCTCTTACCTCATCTATGGATTGTTTCATTATAGGAAAACTATATTCCTAATTATGATAACTCATAATTCAATCTGTTCGTCTATGCAAGATGATATATGCAATTTTAATTCTAACTTAATTTGTCAAATTCCATAAAACAAAGATATGTGAAATGTCTATTTCATTTACGAATCTTACTTTTGTAAGAAGTTTTGCAGAAGGGAACCAAATAAATAAACTCTAATTATGGATTAGCTTTACTTAATAAATCCATTAATGTTAAAAAAAAAATCTTTGCGTCTCATTTAAATCATCTATACTACTTCCAAAGATTACTCACCTATCCACCCTCCAAAAAAGGAAGTTGAAATAAAAATAAACTTGACTTCAGCTGAGAATACACACTAACTGGAGAGGCTAACTAAAACCACTGACAAACTTTTAGCTCAATATATTAAGGTAATGCTGTCAGGTATAGCAGTGATGTGTCAACATCTAAAAGGCACAAACAGGGAGAACAGGAAGAATAGCACAAGTGAGTTTTATAGACTGGGATTGTAACTGACACTCAGCACTTCTGCCCTCATTTCTGTTGACCAAACCTTTTACAAATCCAAAACATGCAAAGGAAACTGGAAAATGTTCTGGCCCCAAATCTGAGAAGGCGAAGTGGAGATCTAGCCATCTCTGTCATGCTATACTAGTGCAGTAGAGGTCAATCTTAAATCATAGAAGGTAAATGCCATATTTACAATGGTTTGAAAAACTAATCTTTAAAAAAAGAACATTTTTAAATGTGAAATAGTTCTAAAATTGGTTAGAGATGAAAAGAACAAAAATGAGCATTTAAATCAGATACCTATAGAATAGTAAAAGACCAAAAAGTGCATTTCAGAAATAAAATATCAGTCTGGGAAAGATTTTTGTTTTTACAGACATTCCTTTCTAAATGTCAGGCAAACATTTTTATAGGCCATTTTCCTCACTTAAGCTCATGATATACAGAGTAAATCAGAGGCAGGGAAATAATGCAACAAATCTTAGATCAACAGAAGGTATAGCAAAAATTGTCTATTTCTCAGAGGATCAAAAAAAAAAAAAATCCTACGTTCCTTATTTTTCATCTCCCTAGGAGATAGAAAGGTGAAAGACTACTTTGAACAATACTTTGAAAAGTATGATAATTTTTGCCTGCTTAAAAACAACGTTAACAAAGCACTGTTTTAAAATGAGGAATAGTCTATTTGTCTTCAAAAACTTCTATCCCTAAAATCTGAACTACATGCCAGAAAAGAAAGGCAATTTATCTTTACAACAAGAGGACATTTTTGTTTCCTCTTTAAAGGGTCTGTGGCTCTGGAGATTAATTAGTCTCTCTCACTTTGAATATTATGGCATTTTCTCCATGAATGAAAATACAATCAACATTATTTTTTCTTTATTACTATATTCCTGAGTGAACATGACTTGTGATCTAAAAAACTTATAAGTTTTAGTATAAGTTTTGAATCTAAGATCATATTATCAAAAAAATGTTATTGACAATAACCTAAAAAATTATAATTACCAGCAGTACCACCATTTCTCTTAGGAATGAGGTTTACTATATATAGCATTTTAAAATGATAGCCTTCAGTGATGATGTCTTTGATTATTTAATATTTAATAATATAGAGACAAAGATTCAAAGAAAATCCTTATAGTTTATAAATTTCTATCTCTCCTCTGTTGCTCAAAAAAGTACAAATATCTTCAAATAGCAGATGGGGAAATAAAAATGTAAAATACATGTTGTACTTATTTAATAGTTTTTAAGACTTTGTGCCTATGAAAACTAATTACCAAATTAAGACAAAAAATAATTTTGATTCAATGAGTGAGATCTTTTATGATAAACCTTTCAAACACTGTACTAGAGCTATGCCTTCAATAAAAAGAGAAGAAACCCTTAATGTCTGAATTGATATCTCTCAAATTAATTCTAAATTTTGGTAGATTTCAAAAGCAAACCCAATAAAAAGCAAAGGACCAGACTAGATAATGACCCTTCGGCGTCATTTCCTTTTATCACCATTTGTGAATTGTGTAAGTATAGTGATTGTGTGCATTTATAGTAGGTTCTTTAGTGTCTAAAACAGGGGCTGACCCACATTAGGTGCTTAATAAATGTCAACTCTTTGAATAAATGAATATAGTTAATTAAAAGCTGAGTAAAAGACTGCCAGAGGCAGCAAAGGGGAAGAAAAAAAAGTACTGAATAGAATGAAAATAGTTACTTCCTATACATGACCTTAGATAGGGAAGTCATTTAGTACTCCTGTGTCTTAGTTTCTTTGTTTATTAAATAAAGAAGCTGAATAGGATTACCTCTAATATCATGTCCATTTCCAAAATTTTATTTTTAAAAAAGTAATCATCCTATGTATATTCACATAAACTAAACACTCTCTTAGCCAACCTGAAATAATTCTCCAAATTAATTAAGGTTTTTCATCCCCTCTGAAAAACAACAGTCTAAGTAAATGTTCTCAAACTTTAGTGGGCCTCAAAATAACTGGAGGGTTTTTTAACATACAGATTGCTAAGTCTCACCCCCAGAATTTCTGATTCAATATGTCTGGGGTAAGATCCAAAAATTCACAATGCTATCAAATCCCCAGGTGATGCTGATGTTATTGATCCACGGATCACACTTTTGAGAACCACTGCTCTATAGTAAATGCCCATTCACCTCCCTCCTATCAGGTGAGCTGTTTGATTATCAGAGGTCAGTTCCCCAAACCTGTATAGTCCAGTTGAAATTATTATAGTTACATCAGCTAATTTAAGGGTATAGAGGGGAGTCATTTTCAAATTACCTATTGAGTTAGGTGTGAGAGTTCTAGAAAATATTGGGAAATTTTCATAAAAATCTAGGATTTTGCATTCCTTCGCAATTAAATTTCTTAGTCCGATTAAACACAGAAAGTGAAATAGTACATGATGATTCACTGGTGTTGTACATATCATGGGCACAAGTGGATATGAGGAAACTTTGGGGGCAAAATGTTTATTATCTTGACTGTGGTACTGTAGTGATCATTTCTTAGATGTATATATGTGCAAAACTTATCAAATTATATACTGTAAATTTACACAGTTTATTGTATGTCATTTATTCCTTAATAAAGCAAACACATATGCATATACGCACAAACATACATGTACATAGCAAATACATACGCAACCAAACATATATTCACAAAACCAAATTTTATAAGGATATGGAGCAACCATAATTCTCATACATTGTTGATAGGAATGCAAAATGGTACAAACACTTTGGAAAAGGTATGTCGATTTCTTATAAGACTAACCATATATCAGCTCTATGACCAAGAAATTCTATTCTTTATTATTTACCCAAGATATGAAAACACAAGAGATTGTTCAAGAAAGTTCTTAACAGTTTTATTCATAATGGCTAAAAACTGGAAACAGCCCAGATGTCCATCTGCAGGAGGATGCTAAACAAAATGCGGCATCTATACAATGGAATACTACTCAGCAATATAAAGGAATGAACTTGTACACTCAATAACATGGATGAATTTCACAATATTACATTAAGTGAAAGAAGCCTTACACAAGAG
This sequence comes from Rousettus aegyptiacus, assembly GCF_014176215.1. Taxonomy (NCBI): domain Eukaryota; kingdom Metazoa; phylum Chordata; class Mammalia; order Chiroptera; family Pteropodidae; genus Rousettus; species Rousettus aegyptiacus. Next base: position 71,345,631 of record NW_023416306.1, read on the forward strand.
TGTCCTATATGATCCCATTTACATGAAAAGGCAAAATTAATCCATTCTACAAAAAAGCAGAACACTGGTTGCTTCCTAGGAGTAGTGGCAGGACTAGGATGGAAAATGAAGACATTTTCTGGAGCAATGATAATGTTCTATATCTTCAGAGGGCTTATTTGGTTTCAGAGATGTATACTTGTTGAAACTCATGGAATGGTAAGTATATTTAAGATGTGTGCATTTTGTTGTAAATTTTACTTTAAAATGAAAAAAAATTGTAAATAAATATTGAATTCTAGCTAATGACATATATGCTCCAGTGTTTGGAGACAGAATATACTAATGTCTGCTCCTTTAAAATGGTACATAAGATGACTTGATGGATGGACAGATATGTGATAAAGCCATGTATAATAAAATAGAAAATTAACAAAATCTAAATGGTGGACATTCATTGTAAAATTCTTCCCACACTTCTTTGTTCGAAAAGTTTCATAATAAGATGCTAAGGAAAAATCAGTTTGTAAGATAGTAGTGATTCCACGTTTTGCATATTTATGTATGTCTATGTGTTCTTGGACAAGCATATATGAAGTATATGTTATGCATATATTTATGTATGTTGTACCAAATATTCTACTGGCCCCTCTCAATCAGATCCTTCCAATTCACTTAAAAAATATACAAGTTCCTCCTATCACTAAATGATACAAAAGAAACAAAAAAGAAACTCCCTCAAAATCCCATCCTCCTTCAGCTATTAGTAGGTCACTTTCATTCCCTTTCGAAGCCACATTTTTTAAAGAGGTGAGACTATTTCCTGTGTCCATGTCTTCACCTATTTCTTCATCAGGCTTGTGCCCCAAATTCCAGCAAAACGGTTCTTGCTAAAGATACCAGTGATTTCCATGTCACTAGCTCAAATACACATTTTTTCAATCCTCATTCCTTGAACAATGTAAAATATTAAATTTACTGACTTTTAAATTTGAAATGAGAGAGGCAAACTTTATTTGGTATGTATAATAAATTGTTTTTAAAAAGGAGAGCTCAATTTCATATTAAGGCCAAGTTAGAGGGTAAGAAGGAGAAAATTTAAGGGACTGATAACAGGAAAAAGGGAAAAAATGAAGAAGAAAGAAAAGAAGATAATACTATAATTTAACAGTAAATGCCAATAGTCTATTTTAACAGACCATTTTTATCCGATTCTACTGCATTTTGAAATTCTAGTGAACTTATTAACTATTGTCACACTTCTTCAACTGGCTTAGTCATTATATCTATTGATGCTCTATCTTATATGAGTCTCCAAAACCTCCTATTTATCTGGAAATTATTCTGAGTTTCCAGAACCAAAGAACTAGGTCCCCCAGGAACAGACAATTCCAGCTAAGTATCAAAATTAGAACAGAAACTATATCTAATCTTCAGGAGATGAGCCCTCAAAGACTTTCACAGCATATATAACATAGCTCAAAGCCTTCCAAAGATTTCAGTGTGTCAGGTAATACAAAAGTATGCAGTAAAATCACTTTTAAATAATCCTATGAAATGTAAAATAAGGGAAACACTTCACTGTAACGTGTTCTTCAGAGATGAAATTTGAGCTTAAAACATGCAGAAGAATTTGAATGGTATTTCGTAGTTTTAGGATGGGGGTTCCCAAACTGTAGGTCACATTTTATAGCACCCTCATGTTTCTGACTTTGAAGAGGAACAGGTATTGGTTAGTCAAAGAAGCATGAGAAAGAACATTCTAGCTGGGTAAAAACAGTAAAAGTATATGCAAAGATAGTCATGGAAGGGTTTTATTATTTATTTTCCTCTATAATTCATCTATATATCTTGGTCACATACAGTAGTTTCTGGAAGCCACCTTTCTTTATTCTTGCCACCTATTCTAAGAAAGCAAATTTGTTTATTCCACAAGCAATTATTTAGCACCTTCAATATGTAAGCCTAGAAATATGTGCACTGACTTAAAGGAACAGAGAGTATGACTAATGGTAATACACTATGATTATCAAAGGACTTAATTTTACTCTAGCTTTTTATACCAGAACTTTATACATATTTGCATTATTCACCTATGTTTTAAAAATGTTAAATAAGTTTTTCACTTACCTTTGAGTTCCACTAACAACAGAGGTGCCAAGAAGAATAAAATAGCTTAAATTCATTTATAAGAAAGGAAACATAGAAAGACTTAATCACAAACTAGACAAACACTTACGCAAATCCAGAATGATTATTTAGTGTAAAGTCTAGATTCAGAACTCTAAACTCTTTGGATCATAAACCTCTTTGAAAATCTAATGAAAGCTAAGGACCTGGTGGTAGGCATATTCTGAAAGGGCTCCCCAAAATCCCCACCTCTTGGTATTCACAACTATGTTTAATCTCCCCTTGAGTATGGACTCAATCTAGCAACTTGCTACTAATGAAATGAACATGGCAAAAGTGATGAGCTCTCTTCTGTGATTAGGTTACAAAGGATCATAATTTCTGTCTTCCTAGTGCTCTCTTCTGCCCTCTCACTTGCTCTCTTTAATGAAGTATCCTGCCACGTGAAAAGCTTCATGTAGAGGCCCATATGCCAAGGAACCAAGGGAAGGCCTTCATGAATGGCTTGCATAAAACTGAGGCCTCAGTCTAACAACCCACAAGGAACTGAATTCTGCCAAAAACCATGTGAGCCAGGGAGCGACTCCCCCTATTCCAAGAAAGGAATGCAGCTTTGTGAGAGGAAGAGCCAGAGGACCTAGCTAAACTACACCTGGATTTCTGACCCACAGAAACTATAATATGATAAATGTGTATCATTTTAAGCTGCTAAATTTTGGAGTAACTTGTTACACAGCAATAGATAACTAACATAGATCTTCTCTGTAGAAGAATATGTAGTACGCATCCAAATTCTGACACACCTTTTAAGGAAATAGAAGGCCTCTCTGAAGTCCACCAATAGAATTCCCATTGGCCCAGGGATTCCAGATTAAGAAATGTCTGATACAATATGCACAAAAGGCCTATAAGAAATCAATTTCACCATGTTATACAGCTTAACAAATGTCAGAATACTTCCCTTCCATCAAGTATTACTAAGAGGGTTAAACTACTTTGTAAACATAATTAATATCTTAGTGCTAGTATTACTAAAGGTAAAATCAAAACAAATTATACCAAAACATTATTTTGAATAACATATTTCATAAATACTACATAATTACTGAGGATAAAATGATGACTAAGGCATTGTCCTTAACTTTGAGGACTTAACCGTCAGGTGGGTGAGACACGCACACACTGGCTACCATAAGAAAAGGGAGTACAAATAGAGATCTGCATATGATATCTACTCATAATGACTTTACTATGTTTTAATTATAATGTTATTAAAATAGTTACCTGTACTGTTTTTCCAAGTCCCATGTCATCTCCAAGAATACACCCTCTTCCTTGGATGAAGTGTCCATAAAGAAACTGGGCTCCTTCCCTTTGATAGTCTCTCAAATACCTATTTATAGTATAAGGAATAGACTCTCCATCTTCAGATAATGGAAATGCAACAGCAGCTGATGGAAATTTTCGGTCTGGGAAATAAGGTTTTTCTAAATCTTCATCATCAAATATGTAATTCCGGGAGCAATCTTTGACAGATTTTACTTCTTGAAGTTTTTTAAGAGGTACTTTCCTTTCTTGAAAATCTGAATATAAGACAATTGCAAATGACTTCCCATTTTTATCCACTGTAATAGATTTTATGCTTGCTTCACAAAGTTTTCCATTTTCTGGAGAAGGGACAAGACATCTTTCTCCTGGATGCCATATGTCTGTAATAATGAAGAAGAAAATGAAGTTTCCAAATCTAGTTTATAAAGTAACACCTCACATAAACACTCTTCCCAAATAACTGAAACAAGATAAATTATACTTAAATATATTTTCCTAAAACATATCATCAGATGTTGTATAAAAAGCAGGATAAGTGGTACATAATTTATTTCCAGTGGTTCTCAATCTGGCTATGTCATAATCTCTCCATATACTACTTCTGTTCATTCTGATTCAGTGGATATTGGCCATGGGTATCTGGTTTTATTACTTTGGTTATTGTTGAATTCCCAGGTGGTTCTGAGGCACAGCCAGGGGTGAGAATCACTGATTTAAATATTCATGATGACTAAGAACCGTAACCTATGTATGCTTTTGTGATTCTTCTGTCTTTTTTGTAGTTATTCCACTTTCTTTCTCTGGAGACAGCCGTTTCTTCTGTTAATATTGCTGCTTCTAAACAGTTGCTTTAATATGTATGCAACTAACCAAGGAAACCGCCGATGAAGGGTACCAGCTTTGTCACAACTTTTTCCTTTCAAAGTTTTGAAGAATTGAGGTTCTTAAAAAAGAATTCTAAGGTCTCTTTCTACTAAGATTCTATTATGCTTTTGCAGAGTTTAACCTCTATATAAATGAATTTATTCTGTCCTTAACTATACAGTTATTTTATTTTCTATTCAGAAAATATAGCGCTATGAGTGAGGTGGGGAGTCTCTATAGAGGATAATATTGGTAAATTAAAAAATACCAAGTAGAGGAAGTTAAGCAAAAACAATTTTACAAATGGAATTTCTTATAGCAAGAATCCTAGTCTATGGCCATGCTACCCTGAACAAGCCCGATCCCATCTGATCTCGGAAGCAAAGCAGGGTCAGGCCTGGTTAGTACTTGGATGGGAGACCACCGAGAAAGACTGGGTGCTCTAGGCATAAATATTAAAAGAAAAAGGGGTTGTAAACTTGACAAGGTCCTTGTAATCTGTGAGGTCAACCAAGGATTGCCTGGCCTCTCCCCTCCCCCCCCCCCCCGCCCAAAAAAAGAAAAGAATCCCAGAGGAATTATATGTCTACTACTGTAAAAATTGTAGAAATTATTTTTCTCACACATTTCTCATTGAGATCAGATAACTACTGGTAGTTTCCTGGGGTCTTCTTGATGATTTCAAGTTTGTTTTTTATAACATTCATGATTATAATATAACTAGTATGTCTATCCTCTCTTATGCAAAAATTGCTCATTATACTATTTCTCAGCAGTTGTTTCTTAAAAGTAAAACCATTATTCCCACTAACTTTGGTGAGGTTGTGTTTTGCATAACAATCAGAAGTACACAGAGAAAAATCTGTTCTTTCTAATCTTTGGATTTAAACTATCTGTGAACTTGTATACTATTCTAAAAGACAATTTAAATGTGAAACTAAAACTCTGATTCGCCCTACAGCAATAACAGATAAGTCAATGGGCTCTATTTTCAAAATAGTACTTTTTGAGCCTTAAAACCTAACTTAACCACTATAGCAATTCTTTCACATTTGCCTACTCAGCAAATGCCTACTAATTTTAAAGGCCTAATTCATTAATTTATTATTCAACATATGTAATTTGATGTCAATAATTAACCAGATATTCTCCACAAAAAAAATGGAAAAAAATATGAAAAAATTATAGTGATTAAATGGCATCATCGTCTAACCAACTGTTCAAGGTAGGAAACTTTTTAATCAGCTCTTATTCTTCTTTTCATATTACTCCCTACTTTCAATCCATCAGAATGTCTGGCTGGTTCTACTTCAAATATGTATCATTTCCCTCCATGCTACCATCTCTCTCAAAAAACTGCTGGAGAATTATTTCTGTAGAGTCATATTTTAGCTATTTGTTATTTTAGATTTTGCAGACTATCTTCTCTCTTGCCCTTGTAACACAAAAGCAGCTACAAACACATAAACATATGGGCATGGCTGTGTTCCAATAAAATTTTATCTACGAAAAAAATGTTAGGCCAGATTTGATCCACAATGGTAGTTTGCCCTAGAGCATGCCACCTTTTCCTTCCTCCTAAAGTACTGCTACAGATTCCTAACCATTTTCTCTGCTGCCACTAATTTCTCCCTACAATCCATTTTCCATGTAGCAGCAATAAAGATTATTTAAAAATATAAATTAACTTAAAATCTTTCAATAACCATCCACTACGAATAAAATCCAAACTCCTTACTATAGTTTACAAGCCCCAGTATGATGTGCCTCTACTTACCTCTCCAACATAATCTGTCAAATTTTCCCTTGACTCAAACATGCTAAGCAGTTCTTCTCTCAGCTGTTTTTATGTCATTTCAGAGATTTTGTCTCTGACCACCTTATTTGAAGTAGGATATTCCATTATTCACAATGTTTAATTACCATGTTTACTTGTTTTTATCTGTCTCACTAGAAAGTAATTTCCTTTCCAAGAAAATGTCTTTATTATTCAAAAACTTTATCCCCACAACGAATACACCAGTAGGCATTTAATAAACATATACTGAATTTATTAATGAACATACATCCTTGATCTCATAGTTCCTTAATATATACTGAAGTAAAGAGTTATTAAAGAATTCACAAACATGAAATTGTAATAAGTGTTCTCAAAGAACAGTATGCTATGAGAAAGAAGTACTGAGGAAACAAGTTAAAAGGGAAGGTCTCGGAAGAGTACGTCAGTCAGAGGGTACAGCATGTGCAGAGGCCTATGGTCTTCACACAATTTACGGAAATCTATTTGGTTCCTGAGTTTGTATAATTTCTAGAACTAAATGTATTCAGCTAACTTTGGGCTAGGGCTGGAATCTTTCAGTATTCAAACTCCAGAACAAATAACTTAAATTGGAAGAATTTCCTGGTGGATTAAATAGGGGTGGAGGGTGAGTGTAAGGTTTCTTATGATCTGGCCCCTGTCTTCCTCTAACTTCATTCACTTCTGACTCTCTCTCCCTCTTGCATTCCAAACTGGCCTCCTTGCTCTTCCTCACCACGGCAAGTATACTCCCACCTCTGGGCTCCTGAGCTTTCAGTTATGTCACTATAAATGATGAAATCTATTAATTAGAGGGCAAGAAGGCATCCCAGATGACTTGTGACAGATAACCAAACCCTTCTTAAACCCCCTTGGTAACTCCTTAAAGGCAGAACGTAAGACCCTCAGTACATCATATTTTAAGCTCTTTGTGATATAAAGTAAAATGAACTAAATACCTCAACTTTTTTTTTATCTACTTAACAACAACAAACTACCATTCACAAAGAACTGGGGCATATACAAGGATAAAGAATAAAAATATGAAACATTTACTGAGAGCTTACTATGGGCCAGACGCTGGGTCACATAAGTGCTTTGCATAAACCATCTTATTTAATAATCACAAGAACTCAGCAATGATCTCAATTTTGCTCAGCAAGTAACTGTCAGAGCTAGCACTAGATCGAAGAGCAGTATGATTCCAGAGTCCCGGGTCTCAGCACTAAATCGCAAAGAACTGATCTCAGACTTGGAGAGGTTCACAATCCCCTGCTGTCACTCAGAGGAGCCACAGGGTGAAATACCAACCCCAAGGGAACCGGCAGAAACGGTTCCAAACTGGCGCAGTAAACACAGGTGTCAGCAGAGAGGCGAGCTCAGAGCTTATACCTTTGCCGGCGGTTTCTGCGCGGGGCTTCGGGGCAGAGGGATCCATCTGGCCAGGGGGACGGGTCTGGCAGCCTGGTTAATTTTGACACCAGACAAATCGCAGAGAACGGCAAGGAGGCGGCGAGCGGACGGCCTAACCGCGGCCAACACAACCTCCCGCCGCCCTCTGTACATCGCCCTCCTAGAGCTCGAGCCACAGGGCGAGAAAGTGCAGCTTGCGGCGGGATCCAGGGAAAAAGGATGGCGGCATCCGAGGCAGCGGCAGAGCCGGAATGACGCCGGAAGGCTGACAAGGCGGCGCTCACCTAGTCGTCTTAGGCTCCGCCGCCGAGGGAGTACACGAGGTAGGCAGGTCGAACCCTAATCCTCCCTCTCAAAGTTGGGCCTCTACCGCCCACCGCAACTTCCAACCCTGACTCAGAAAATCCCGCGAGAACGAGCTTCCGAACTGTCATCGAGTTCTCACGAGAACAGAATCTTGGTTTACATGGGCGTGGCAGTCTTTCTGTAGTCTCCTGCCGCAGGACTACAGCACAAAGATCTGTAATTGGAAGTATCGCGAGGTCTGATATTGCTCGCTCGTGCAGTGCGGGATCTTGCAGCTCGTAAGGGAGGCGGGAAGATAGATATTTGCGCTCTTGGTACTGTTGTAGTGTTATAAGGACCAGTAATAAGAAAGGTGGCGGCTTGGCCGGAGACGATCGTCCCCGCGATCTTGGCATTCTGGTTTATATTTGGTGCTTAGTTTCTTCTCCAAACCGCAAACCCAGGAACTTTGGGAAGCGAATGATTCCCTCAGGACAGTCAGGGGAGGCTGAGTGAATTTAGCGCGTTTATCTTGAGTCATACACTAAAGTGTAGTAAGTCATAAGTAACTAATGGAGTACAAAACTATCAACACGTGCCATAAACAGAGAGCAAAGGTAAAAATGCTACGAAAATTTAGTATATTTCCCTGTACCATTTAAAATTACCAGTGTTTTGTATAACACATGGGGAAATACCAAGAAAACTAGCCTGTTTTCGTAAGCATCTTCAGGGCATACCACTCGTAAGTTAAATGGATACTACTTCTTTAACACTTATCCAGACTTTATAGGTTGATTAATACAAAATGGTTCCTTATAAATGGTTCACTTATTAAAATGTTTTCGTATACTGTGCAATATTTTATTGAATTAGATTAGCCTGTATTTCCTATGGCAGCTGTAACAAATTACAAACTTGGTGGCTTAAATAGCACAAAAGTATTATAATCAGCGCAAATTTATTAACAGTTCTGTAAGTCAGAAGTTCTACATGGATCTCATCTAAAGTCAAGGTATCAGTTGGGCTTCATTCATTTTGGAGGCTCTACAGGAGAAATCCTTCTGCTTTTTCCAGCTTCCAGAGTCTATATACATCGCTCTCTTATGGTCCCCTTTCTCTGACTTCAAAGCCAGCATCTTTTTTGACCTTTCTTCATACAGTCACGTCTCCCTCTGACTGCATCTGGGAAAGATTCTTTAATATTAAGGGTTCATATGATAAGATTGGGTCCACCTGAGCAATCCAGGATAATCTAATTTCAAGGTCTGTACCCATAATCACACCAATTTAAATTCCTTTACTATATAAAGTAACATATTCATTGGCTTCAAAGATTCGATGTGAACATCTTTGAAGGTTTGGGAATGAGGGAGATTATAATCCACCTACTACAGAGTTTGAACGAGGAAAACTATATGGCTATTTGCTCTGCAAATAGATACCCATTCTTCTACAGATACTAAATATTAGCAGTATGTTTTCATAAAATTTTTCTGTTTATCAGCAGGTAAAAACTTTGTATCTAAGAGAAATATCTAACTCATCCACTAATTATGTGAGATGTTGACCTTAACACTTCATCAATAGGTTAAGTCATTTAACCTGCTGCTTCAGTGTCCTCACCCGTGACAACAAAGAAGCTAATAATAGTAATCTAAAAATGGTTATTGTAAGAAATAAGTAAAACGCCTAAAACAATACCTGGTAAGGAATATATATTTTGGTATTACTATTGTTATCAGTAGAATGCATGCACTTGAAAATTGCATTCTGCATAACCATTGGTTTAGTTTAATATTTTTAGCTAATAGTTGATAGTACATTATTACTTAGACTGGAATTTTGGACTAGATTCTAATTTAAAATTCCATGGACTGTAAGGCATATTATTTAGGTACAGCTAATATATAAATAACTATAGGAAAAACAGCTGATTATAATTATAACTCTTGATTTTAATATGCATCCTAATATTGGAAATTTTTAAATGTAGGAAAAAAATTTTCTTGGAATTGGTGAAATACATTTTTTACTCTCCTCACACTGTCTCTAAAATTAATGGCAAGTGGAAATTTACAAACTTACTTTTTTTCTATATCTACCAGAAAAGAAGTTTGATTTTTCCCTCCACATTGAAAAGACTATTTGTGTAATATTGCTTTATTTTTTCAAAGGTCCACAGATTTAAAATGTTGAACCTTAAAAAGCTGGCCTCTAAATAGAAGTGATAAAACAAATTCAGAAGTAAATTTTGATTTTAATGAAAGAGATCATTTACTAGAAGGAATACCTTTGTGACTGATGGAAAAGGAGGGGGCCTCATTTTCTGAGTGTTTATTATTTAAACTCACAAGAGTTGTTATGATACATAGTGAAGCAGAAATAATCGTGACATAAAAATATATTTTAGTGAATTACATACCTCATAAAATTAGATATCCTCAAATATTTCTTCTCCCTATCACTTTAATAGTAGCTTTAGTCTGAGCCCATAGCAAGGACATCCTTGTCTAGGTGCTGATGTTGTAAACATCTAACACTATGATGCTTGTCACTGCAAAGTAAAATTGAAAGTCTTGCAAAGGAATTCCTAAGGCAATATAAATGATGTTGGATAACTAAATCACATGCAAAACCATTGGCATAAAAGGATCTAGCAAAATTAACCCTATTAAAATTACAAAAACAATCAAACGAAACTCCACAGATGAAGATAGCATAGGCATTTCAAAGAATATTACTTAAATATCAAAGATGTTTTTTGAGAAAGATGATTAAACTTTCAAATGTTTTACCAAAAATTAGTAAACATATTCACACTGCAAAAGTCAAATATGTGATTTATAGCTTTCCAAAACTGTGTTAATCAAGCAAAAAGGCTCAAGAAAAACACATGATTTTAGGTTGTACCTTTTCTCTCTTGATTCCACATTCTAGCTATTGTATCAAGAGAAAGAAAGTTATAAGGAAAAAGAGATGAGTGAGCATGAGGTAAAATGGTAAAAATAGGTACGTCTTTTTAAAATTTTTTTTCCAATAAGTGACCTAAACCTTAAGGTTCAAAAGTCGAGGTTGCACAACAATGTGAACATACTTCACTTTACTAAAAGGTAGACTTAAAAATGGTTAAGGAGGTAAATTTTGTTATCTTTTTTTTTACTACAATTAACAAAACAAAACAACTCAGGTCAACAAAAGGACAATGTGAGGCTTGACAGGTATATTGAAAAATATACAGTGAATGGCAGGTTAGTGTTACAAATATGATGAATATTATTACATCCTGAACCTTCACAATGCTGTTTTTACTTCATAGACCCATTGAATATTAGCACTTGAAAAATCTTAGGGATCCTTTGATCCAGTGCTCTAATTTAAAGATAACTAAATAGTTTGAGAAATATTAGGTGATTTTACCCAAGGTCACAAAATCAGAACTGAGACATGATTCCTGATTCTCATTCCAATATGATAGGTGTATAAAAATATTTCACAACATATTTTTAGATTTTAAAAATTATAACCTGTGATTTATTTTATATACTATTTTGTATCTCACATCAGATAATAAGCCTGAACATCCTGCAAGAAAACAACAAGAACTTCAGGTTGAAAATACTATTTATAAAAATACTCAAAATGAATAGCTGAGCTTGCAAAAAGTATATAAAATACTCATAGGCCAAAAATAATGAGGGAGCCGAAAACTAACTTATTAAACTGGCACTTAAGCCATTGCTGTCGTGGAGGCATTTGTCATTCTCAATTACCAAACGGTCTAAGTTTTAACAGTCTTCTAGGGACAGAAGACATGGTCTTAAGCTCTCATAATGTCCCAAGTTGGAACTGAAACTTGTTGAAATCAGAAACCTGGGAAGGTATAAATTCTTAATAAAAAGAGGGATAATAAAGTAAATTTAATCAATCTAATACAAGGCAGGAAAGAAGAAAAATAAAGGAAAAGCATGATTAATAAAAAGCACAAAATAGTAAAAATTTGTATATTTCAGTAAAAGCAATAAATGAATTAAACATTAACGTTCCTGGTAAAAGAAACTCTCAGGTTGGATAAAAACTAATACAGCTGTATGTCACTTAAAAATAAAGGCAAGGTTGCAAGTAAAGTAGAAAGATATAATAGCAAATAGTAAAGAAAAAAGAAACATTTAGAATAGCTCAAAATATTAATATCGGACAAAATGAACTTTCATGTAAAAAGCCTTAAGAACAAAGAAATAAACCAAATATATTTTAAAGGCATAGTTTACCAAGGAGGTTAACAAGTTCTCAACTTATCATCATTTACTAAATAGTCTGATAGATATGAAATTTGTCAGAATTTCAAGGGGTAACTTTTAAGTCCATAAACATGGTAGGAATTTTTAATATTCATTACAATAATTGTCAGTTTTAAAAAAAAGTAGAATTGAACTACACGATTAATAGTCTTGATATAACAGACATGTATAGAATACTCCATCCTACTGTTAGAAAATAAACATCTTCACAAGCATTTAGGGAACATTTATAAAAGTTGACTATTATGAACAATGTCATTAAGCCTCAACAGCTTTCTAGCAATCTGCTTTACAAAGATCATGTTCTCTGATCTCATGATTTAAGTTAGAAATTGACATTTTAAAAATATTTTTAAAAGGTGATATATTTGGATATTTAAAAACACTTCTGAATAACTTACAGGTCAGAGGGGAAAATCGTAAGGGAAATTAGAAAATAAATATACAACAGAATTTTAAAAAATGTTTTAGACTTTCAATCAAGGTTCTAAAATGGCAAACCTCACATTTTAATAAAAGGTAGTCTTCTATATAGGCTTTTCAAAGAAAGTCATCAACATCAATTTTATAATCCTAACTCTTCATTTACATTTAGGATATAAAAAGATTGGGTGGGAAGGATTAGAGGATAGGGATATGAGATTAGAGGAAGAGAATATGTTTTTGATAGAGCTATTGCAGTGCTAAATTCCACACATCAAGACAAGCAAAAGGAGCTTCAAAAGGATCACTTAGAAAGTTTAATATGTATCCCCCTGGAATGTGTGAGACATGGTGGACTATTTGACGCAAACCTTATAAATCTTAAAGGCAAGTACTGTGGCTAGCTAACTGCTCTAAAGTTGAGTAAGAAAGGTTAATGCATTTGGGTCCACCTTATTCCTGGGTTTTATAGTGACTAAATGATGCACATTTCCTCTGGAGCAGATGTGGGGCTTATGTGAAAGAAATCCAGCAGAGATTTCAAGATGACCCCAATAGGGGACCTGAACGGCTGATGCCTAAGGATGGGGTAGTGACTCTAAAGAACACAGGGAAACATCCTATGAAGGAAAGATGTCCAAGGAGGGCCTATACAATTATATGACAGTATTAGTTAAATAAGACCTTTTCTGTACCTTACTTTATCTCCTTTTTCCACATCAATCCTGGAAAAGTCAGGAGCAACCTAGCAAGTAGAAGAGGAAGGTGAAAGCATAGATCATATAAAATAAGCAACGCCCCTACTTTCTCACAACTCACCTATAGCAGATATGAGCTCTTATAGGGCAAAAACTTTAAGTATGGATAATGTTGAAGTCTTAATTTTAATATTATCATGGATTTTTAGCTGCTAAACTGAGAATTTTTGCTTATTTTTCTAGTGGCTAGAAGTGACCCCAGAATTTTATTACTCTTAAGAGAGATCAGAATATTCATGTGACTGTCTCTAATTCCTATCGAGGGTATGGAGAAAATCTCAGCCTCAAAGTGAGTTTGAATGAGCAATATAGCAAATTAATGAATTTATATTCCCATTTAATCGCACGAGTCCTGTCATTTCAACATACTTTAGGACTAAATGATAATAGAAATACAGCATATCAAAGTTTGTGGGAAATTCATAATCAACATTTAGAAATGCTGATATTGAGAAAGAAGAAATGCTGAAAATTAATGATCTATATATACTTCCAACATAAATTACAAATGAACAACAAACTAGTCCTAAAGAAAATAGAAGAAAATTAATGGACATAAATTATAAAAGACTGGTACAAAATCAACAAAGCCCAAAGTTAACTTTTTGAAAAGAGTAATAAAATAGGGAATCTACTGGATAAATGCATCAAATAAAAAGAGAAAAGATACAATAAAACATTAGGAATAAAAAAATACAGCAAAACTAAAGACGATTCAAAGATCAGAAAAATATGAGTGTTATAAACAATTTCATGATGATTTTAATGTGTATTTTCTTTAAATACATCAAAAAGATAAAAAGATAACAATACTATAACTGTTAAAAACAAAACAAAACTGAGTCAGTAGTTGAAAATACCCCCTTAAGAAAAGACCAAATCCATAAGGCTCTATAAGTGAATTATACCAACTATTTAATGGAATAGATAAATTTAGTATTATATAAACTCTTCCAGAGAATAGAAAGAAAAAAAGAATACTTCCCCAACTTATTTTATCAACTCATTGAAATCTTGACAGCAAAATCTAATAAGGATAGCATGACAAACAAAAATGACAAGCCTGTTAACCCATTTCCCATGTAGAAAAAAAAAAAAGCATAGCTCACCGCCAACATTAATTTAATTTTACATAAACATGCTCTTTGAGGCTGAAGCAAATCTGACTGGTTTTCAATGTGAAAATAAAATATAAAAACTGTTCTTGTAGTTATTTCTAAATAGAACTTGTCTCTAATCCTAATGTAACAGAAATGTATATATAAATCGGATTCATCAAATGGATCTTCAGTAAACAACTATTCAAGAACAATGTTAACATCGTGCATAGTAAAGCTGTTTTCTAGGATTTGACATTTTCAGCAATCGAGAATTACTATATTTTGTAACTGGAAAGACCACTACTAAAAACAGAATGCTATAAATAGAATGATGTCATTTGTTTCTGAAGACTATCAATATACAAGAGCAATGTGAAAATAATAATAAAAGTGAGATATTTGGTGGCAAAATTTGAGAGTAAAGCGAGGACTGTAATCCGGGAGTTATCTTGAGGTAAACACTGCAGCTGCAAGTGCTGCTGGAAAGTATTCTCAGGGCAAATGGGAAATGGGTTAAATTATTAAGATTATAGATACAAAAATCCTAAATACAATACTAGTGAACTGAATTTAATTGAATACCAACAACAATAACAATGCATCATGTCCAAGTTAAGTTTGTCTCAGGAATGTAAGTATAGTTTAAAATTAAATTATCTCATAGTACAATTTATTGACAGATTAAAGGAGAAAAATTCTAAGATCATCTCAATAGGTGGAATAATCATTTTATAAAATTTGACCAAATACTAGTAAGATATCAATAGAAGGAAGCTTCCTAACTTAATAAAGTTATCTTTTCCAAACCTGCAAGAAACACTATACCTAGTGATGAAGTGGTACATACACTCCTTTTAAAACCACGAACACAGTGATGTCTGTTATAACCATGTCTGTTCAACATTGGTCCTAGCTGTTTCAAAAACAAGGGAAAGCTAGGTATATGTTATAGATATTAGAAAAGAAGAACTAAAACTGCTATTATTCAGGAGTAAATTCTGGGTCAATTGTAGAGTACGAAGCACCACGAGTCTATCTCCCCATCTAGACAACAATTGCACTGATAGATCTGTTTCAAACTATTTTTATACTCCGAAGTCTATTGAAGGTTTGCAACTTCCAGGGGAAGACTCGGTAAACTGTGGTCAATTTTGGTCAATTTCAGATCTTAGCACAGTAGCACCAATCCATACCCTACCCCTAACTAGTGGCAGGTGGCTGTGCATGTATTCCTCGAGCAGCTTGCATAAAGCATTTAGGAGCTAGGATGTCCAAAAAGGATTCTGCAAATATTAGGGATCTGTTTTCTAATCACCGATTGCTGCTTCTGATCACAGAGGTGTGGACAAAGAGGAAGCATCCATTGTTGTTGTACTTCCATTCATTTTTGCAACCCCTCCCCCTCTTGCTGCAGTGATGTCCAAGGGACTTAAATAGCCGCACCTTTTTTCCCCCTCCTTCATATTGTTGCTTTCTCCCCTTTTTGGAAGCCAAACATTAAGAACTAGGAAATTCAAAAACAACTGCATATGTGGGGAAAATTAGAAAGTGACCACACACACCCAGAGAAAGGTTCAGAAAAGACAGAGTTTATGCCTTGGGTTGCTCCTTGGCCCAGAGACAGCCTATGACAATAACAACAACAACAACAACAACAACAACAACAACAACAACAAAATAGAAAATTTGTGGAAGGGTGAGACTCTGATTTCCAGAGTTACTATATTATTAGATTTGAATGTCCAGTGATTAACAGACACATCACAAGACATACAAATAGGAAAGTATGGCCCATTCAAGGAAAAAAAAATAAATCAACAAAATCCTTGAAAAAGACCTAATGACAGATATATTAGGTGAAAACTTTAAAACAACTATCTTAAAGATGCTGAGAGAACTATAGAAAGATGTGGAGAAAGTAAACAAAATGATAACTGAACAAAATGGAGATAGCAAAGAGATAGAAATTTTTAAAAAATCGAATCCGGAGATGAAAAGTACAATTACTGAAATGGAAAACTCACTAGAAGGATTCAAAAGCAGATTCAAGCAGGCAGAAGAATCAGTGGATTTGAAGATAGAACTATGGAAATTATTGAGGCCGAGGAACAGGAAAAAAGGATTGAAGAAATGTAAGCAGAGCCCAAGGGGCTTGTGGAATACTATCAAGCAGACCAATATACACATCGTGGGAATCCAGAAGGAGAAAAGAGAATGAAGGAAAGGGGAAGAGAGAATATTTGAAGAAACAATGGCTGAAAATATTCCAAATTTGATGGACATTAATATGAACATCCAAGAAGCTCAACAAACTCCCAGCAAGGTAAACTCAAAGAAACCCACACCAAGACATGATCAAACTTTTAAAAGCTAATGATAGAAAGAATCTTGAAAGTAACAAGAAAGAAGCAAGTCATTACATATAAGGGATTCTCAAGATTATGATTAGATTTCTCATTGGAAACTTTGGAGACCAGAGACAGTGGGTTTATATATTCAAAGTGCTAAAAGAAAAAAAGAAACTGCCAACCACCAATCCTATATCTGCCAAAACTGTCTTTCAAAAGTGAGGGAGAAATTAAGACAGTCTCAGATAATCAAAAGCTGAGAAAGTTTGTGACCACTAGACCTGCCCTTCAAGAAATGATCAAAGGATTCCTGCAAGGTGAAATGAAAGGACACTAGACAGTAACTCAAAGTCATATAAAGATCTCAATAAAGATAAATACATGGGAAATCATAGTATTATTATAAAGAAAAGTTTTTGTATGTTATTGAAGTTAAGTTGGTATAAATTTAAACTAAAGTGTCATAACTTTTGGAATATTAAATGCAAAGAAAATAGCTATAGATTATACACAAAAGGATATGAGAAAGGAATTTAAACATTTCACTAGAAAAATTATTTTAACAGAAAGTAGACAGTAATGCAGGAAATAAGGGACAGAAAACCTATAGGGCATATGGAAACCAAATAGCACAATGGCAGAATAAGTCCCCCTTGTCGGTAATTACTTTAAATGTAAATGGATTAAATTTTCCAATCAAAAGGCAGATATTGGTAGAATGGAGAAAAACATATGAACCAACTATATGCTATCTACAAGAGACTCATTTTAGATCCAAAGACACAAACAGGTTAAAAGTTAAAGGATAGAAAAATATATTCCATGCAGATAGCAAACACAAAAGAGCAGAGGGTGGCTGTGTTAATATAAGACAAATAGACTTTAAGTCAAATAAGTTATAAGAGAAAAAGAGGAGTATCATCTATTAAAAATAGGTCCAATAGAGCAAGAAGATATAACAATTATAAACATGTATGCACTTCATGACAGACCATCAAAACATATGAGACAAAAACTGACAGAATTGAAGGGAAAAATAGATAGTTCTATAATAATAGTTAGAAACTTCAATACTCCAGTCACAATAATAGATAGAACAACCAGACAGAAGATAAGTAAGGAAACAGAGGACTTAATAAACCAACTAGATCTAAAAGACATAAAGAACACTACCCAACAACAACAGCACGCATATTATTCTCAAGTGCACATGGTACATTTCCTGGAATAGACCAACCATGTGTTAGGTCACAAATG
This sequence comes from Rousettus aegyptiacus, assembly GCF_014176215.1. Lineage (NCBI taxonomy): Eukaryota > Metazoa > Chordata > Mammalia > Chiroptera > Pteropodidae > Rousettus > Rousettus aegyptiacus. Next base: position 71,363,616 of record NW_023416306.1, read on the forward strand.
ATTTTAAAAGATAGACATCGTGCAAAGTGTCTTTTGTGACCACAATGGGATGAAGTTAGAAATCGATAATAAAAGTAAAACTGGAAAATTCACCAAAATATGCACATTATTACACTCTTAAATGACCAAGGAAGAAATAACAAGGGAAATTAGAAAATACTTAGAGACTATTGAAAATTAAGATGCAATGTACCAACATTTATAAGATGCAGCTAAAGTAGTACTAAGGGGAAAATGTATGGCTATAAATGCTTACATTAAAAAAGATCTCAAATCAACAACTTTAATTTTACAACTTAAAGAACTAGAAAAAGAACACTAAACCCAAAATTAGTAGGAGAAAGTAAATAATAAAAATTAGAGCAGAGATAAGCAAAATACAAAATTGAAAAATAGAAAAAAGCAATGAAAACTAAAGTGGGTTTATCAAAAAGACCAACGAAATTGACAAATCATTAGCTAGATGGACTAAGAGAAAGAAGACTTAAATAACTAAAATAAAAAATAAAAGTGGGTACGTTATTACCAATTCAGAAATAGAAATGATTTTTAGAGTATTATAAACAATTGTATATCAAAAAAATTGCATAACTTAGATAAGATAGACAAATTCCTAGAAACAGAAAACTTGCCAAGACTAAATCATAAAGGAACAAAAAAAATCTAAATAGACCTATAATCAGTAAAGAGATTCAATCCATAATCAAAAATCTTGCAACAGAGAAAAGTCCTGGACCTGATGGCTTCACTGGTGAATTCTACCATTTAAAGAAGAACTAATACCAATCCTTCTCAGACTTTTTTTAAAAATTGAAGAGAGAACACTTTTTAACTTTCTAAGAGGATAGCATAACTTTAATACCAAAGCCATATAAATATACTACAAGAAAAGAAAATTGCTGATCAAATTCCTATGAGCATTAATGCAAAAATCCTCAACAAAATACTAGCAAACAGAATTCAGTAGTATATTAAAAGGATTATATACCATGACTAAGTGGGATTTATTCCTGAAATGCAAGGGCGGTTCAACATACAAAATTTGATCAAAATGAGGCAAAAAAACAAAAACAAAAAAAAAACACATGATCATCTCAACTGATGCAGAAAAAAAATTTGACAAAATTCAGTATACTTTTATGATAAAAACACAACAAACTGGGGATAGAAGAAAACTACAACATAATAAAACCCATTTGTGGAAAACCCACAGTTAACATTATACCCAATGGTGAAAGACCAAATGTTTTCCCTCCAAGATGAGAAAAAGTCAAGAAGGCCTGCTTTCACTACTTGTAGTCATCATAGTACTGAAAATTCTAGCCAGAACAATTAGGTAAGAAAAAGAAATAGAAGCCATACAAATTGGAAAGGAAAAAATATATGATCTCTGTTTCTGGATTATATGATGTTATATGTAGAAATCTCTAAAGACTACACCAAAAAAAAAAAAAAAGAAAAGAAAAGAAAAAAAGATAGTAGAACTAATAAATGAAATCATCAAAATAGCAGAATGCAAAGTCAACACACAAAAATCATTGTATTTCTATACACAAACAATCTGAAAGGGAAATTACAAAACACTTCCATTTACAATAGCATCAAAAAGAATAAAATACTTAGGAATTACCCAAGGAAATGAAAGACTTGTATACTGAAAATTACGAAACATTTCTGAAATTAAAGAAGACATAAATAAACGGAAACACATCCAATGTTTATGGATTAGAAAATTTAATATTGTTAAAATGTCAATACTACCCAAAGCAATCTACAAGTTAAATGTAATTCTTATCAAAATCCTAATGACTTCTTTTGCAGAAATTATAAAACCCACCCTAAAATTTATATGGAATCTCAAAGCACCCATAATATCCAAAATCCATCTTGAAAAAGAATAAAAAGATGGAGCACTCATACACATTTCCTGATTTAAAAACTTACTACAAAGCTACAGTAATCAAAACAATGTGCTACTGGCATAAAGACAAGACATATAGATCAACAGAATAGAATAGAGGGACTAGAAATAAACTCTTGCATATATGGTCAAATTATTTTCAACAAGGGTGCCAAGACCATTCAATAAGGAAAAGGGCAGTCTCATTAACAAATGGTCCTGGAAAAAATGGATATCCACATACAAAGTTAAATCCTTACCTAATACCATATACAAAAATCCACTAAAAATGGATTAAGTAACTAAATGTAAAACCAAATATAATAAAACTCTTAGAAGAAAACAGAACAAAGCTTCGCAACATTGTATTTGGCAATAATTTATTGGATATGACATCAAAGGTACAAGTAACGAAAGAAAAAAATAGAAAAAATAGACAAATTGGACTTAATGAAAATTTAAAAATTGTGTGCATTGAAAGATACTATTCACAACAGAGAATGGGAGAAAATATTTGCAAATCGTATATCTAATAAGAGATTTATATACAAGATTTATAAAGAACTTGTAAAGCTCAACAATAAAACCAAAGCAATCAGATTTTTCAAATGGGCAAAGGACTTAAATAGACATTCCTCCAAAGAAGATATATGAATGGTCAATAAGCACACAAAAAGATGCTCAACATCACTAATCATTAGAGAAATGTAAATCAAAGCTACAATGAGTACCACCTCACACCCATTAGAATCCTCTACTATCAAAAAATAATAATTGTTGGAGAAGATGTGAAGAAATGTAACCCTTAATCATTGTTGGTATGGATGTAAAATGGTACAGTTGCTATGGAAAACAGTATGACGGTTCCTCAAAAAATTAAAAACAGAATTACCATATAATTCAACAATTCCACTTCTGGGTATATACCCATAAAAATTAAAAGCAGGATCTCAAAGAAGTATTTGTACACCCATGTTCATAGCAGCATTATGCACAATAGCTAAAATGTGGAAGCAACCCAAGTGTACATGTACCAATGAATGGATTAGCAAAATGTTATACATTTATACAATGGAATATTATTCCACCTTACAAAAGAAGAAAATTCTGCAATTTCTACAACATTGATGAACCTTGAGGACATTATGCTAAGTGAAATAAGCCAGATACAAAGAGACAAATACTGCATGATTCCACTTATACGAAGTATATAGAATAGTGAAAATCATAAAGACAGTGTGAAATCAGTTGCCTTGGAATGGGGGAGAGGAGAATAAGTTATTGTTTAATAGCTATACACTTTCAGTTTTATATGATGAAAAGAGTTTTGGGGATGGATAGGGATGATGGTCTCCCAACAATGTAAACATATTTAATACCACTGAATTGTACACTTAAATATAGCTAAGGTAGTAGATTTTGTTATGTGTGTTTTACACAATTAGAAAAAAAAACTATTATTCACAAACAAATGAGCATTCACAGAAAAAAAGGAGAATATGCAGATAAATCTTTAGAATAAGAATTCAACAAGATTTATGGGTGCATGTACAATTAATAAAAACAGCATTTCTATACACTAGCTATACAAATTAGAAAATATAAATTTTTAAAGAAACTATTTATAGTAATAATCACTAATATATAAGAACAGCTAGTAATTATTTTTTAAAATAAATGCAAGATATTTATAGAGGGAATAATAAAACTTTATTGGCAATCTACATAAAAGGAGAGATGTATTTATGGTATGAAAATTTAATATCACAAGGATGTCAACTTTCCCTGAAATTAATCTATATATTCAATGCAATTCCCTATCAAATTACTGGTAGCGTTTTTTTTTTTCTGGACCTTGACAAGGGAATTATAAAGGAAAATTATTAAGTACCAAGAATAATCAAGATAATTTTGATAAGATACCAAAAGGAAAGGAGCAACCGTTCAATAAGTAACTGTTCGAAACTGGAATGATTGATTTTTCACAAGGGAGAGAAATGGAGTTGAATTTCTAACTACACACAAAATTAAATTCCAAGTAAATGAAAAACCAAATGCAAAACTTTAAAATTTTTAGAAAGTTTTAAATTTAGAAAGAAAAAAAAAAAAACACCAACAGGTTCTTTTCTCATATTAAAAATTTCTAGTCAGCCTAGCATAGCTATCAAATACCAAATGAGTGGTAAAGTAGTAAAATGATGAAAGAAGTAGTATACCTATACCATCTGTAGAATATGTACAAGGCAGTTGCCTTTCAAGATGTCTTTATTCTGAGTCTTTAAATGACTAGGACTATATTTTATTGTTTGTACATCAAAATTTGCATGTTAATGATGCAAATATAGTTATGTTTGAAGTATTTCTTTTAGCATACTTTTTATCTAATATGATTTTAATTTAAGGGCGATAAAATGAAAAAAGATATGAACGTGAAACTTTTATAAAAGGCCCATATATTATTTATTATAAAATCTATCAGCATAAAACACAAGCGATATCCACATAAGAAGATGCTATTCAACTTTAAGTTGGCATTATAGAAATGAAATATGCTGTTTAAAACTTAAATATAAATCAATGTGTTACTATTGCTTTAAATAAATACACCAGATACAGGATTAATTGCAATGATATTTTAAAATGCCAAAACTATCTTCTAAAAGTTAAATTAAAAATTGAATATAATTTCAGAAAAATATTGAAAAACAGTATTTGGACTAAATCCATATAACCCTCCCCTCATATTTGTACATAAGTGTAGTAGTATAAAAAATTAGCTGATACTACATAAAAAGACTTTGCCAAAGTAGGTAAATACTAATGAAGATGTATTTTTTTCCAAGGAATTAACTAAACTCGAAAAAGTTTAGTATATATTCAAAGTAGAAACTTTTCCTTCAAAAGATTCCAGTTAAAGTAATGGGAATTACATTTGAATAGCATCTAGATAATGCAAAAATATAGATTCGACTTTACTAAGCAAGATATAAACATTAATTAACTGGATTACATTAAAAATTACAGGATGAAAAATGTTTTCAGTCCTTCCCATAGCTCCCTTTATGGTCTTTTAGATTACATAATCTACAGAGTCCGTTTCAAGTCTGAAAACCTATGTGATCTCTGTTAAAGATAACTTTCCCCTAAGTTATTTTAGACCACATCACCTCACTTTGGTGACTTTACCTGAATTTCACTGCTTAAATTCTCAAACCAGGCAACTGTTTCAAAAGAGAAACTGTGTACACATGGGTTAATATATTAAAGATCGAATTTTAAAGTATGCCTGCATACTTTGGTTGCCAAAGTTTTACATTTCATATATGTTCCCAAAGGGAGTGATACCTTAGGATCCATGTAACAATGCGGCCATTACAGGATGTACAGGCTTGAATAGGAGTTTATTCTGAAAGCAAATATAATATTATGCTTCCTTCATCAGAATCATTTTATCACATTGCCCTATATTCATCAATATATTTGAATGAAATGGCATGAGTTGGAATTTGATACTGTTTGGTTAATAAGTTAACTTGAGGAACTAATTAAGACAGGGAAATATGAAAAGCATGTAAAAGTTAAATGAGTTTATTTTTAAACTGGATACTATTTTTTATTTTAAATATAAAGCAACTCTTTCAGGAGAATTGCTCTCTCCAATTTATGCATAGATTATTTGGCAGACTGGTTGAAATATTCCATACCACTTTTGCACAGTAGAAATGCAAAACCCGAAGAATTCATATTTTCAAGGCTGTTAACACTTTCTCAGGTTTCTATAATTCATTCAATTTCTGTAGAAAAACATGGACTTTATTTTTCTTACTGTTAGTTATTTATATAGCTCGGTTTTATAAACAGATTCCCAATATCTAAAAACCTTTAGGAATTCCACCAGTCAGAGCATTTTGTCAACGTCTATTTATATTTATCATATTGTCACGATAATGCCTCTTATAGCTATAAATTGTCCTGAGGCTTTCTATATTCACAGCCAAAAGAGGAGCTATCTTTTTTTTTCCCTATCAACTTTTTTTTATTACTTACGTTCAAGAAGAATTAAATCTGTTCCTAAGTCTGTGACAACTTACAAACATACATGGCTTTTAAAGGCAGACATTATTGCTATGATTTTAAGAGAAGCAGAAAATGTGATGATGGGGGCTCACACATGCTGTTTATTATTTGGAAAAAATATCATTAAGTAAAATAAGCCTAGAACTATAACAAGGGTGGTTTAAGCAAAGAAAATCCTCATTCTCTCTTTTGCTTCTGTTTCTTAACTTTGCATTCATTCATATAAGTGGATTTTTTATGTATTAAGATATAATCAACATGTAGCATTATATTAGTTTCATATGTTCAACATAATGATTTAATATTTGTATATTTTGCAGTATGATAACAGTAAATCTAGTTAACATCCATTACCATACATAGTAACAAAATTTTTTTCTTGTGATGAAAACTTTTAAAATCTACTCTCATCTATCAACTTTCAAATATACAATAAAGTATTATTAACTAGTCATTATTAATTGTAGTCACTATACTTTCCCTTAAGAATATCCTAAGTGGATACTCTTGAGGAAAAAAAAACAACTACCATTTCCACTTTTAAGTATCTTAATTATTATACAGTGGTATGTATCATTAGTTTAAAAGAGTATAGCACAGTTTTGAATTTAGATTATCATCCAAAAACAGATAGTCCTTCCAAGTTAGTCCCACCTTAGTAGAGGAGAAAGGGCTGTACAAATCACTTATCTACATAAGTGACATGTATGAAGAGCTGTTGAATTTTTGACCAAGATTAACATTTTTCATGCTCCAGATATGTATATAAACCAATGATAATTTGCATGATTCTTCTCCTAAGGATGTATTTTCTTATTTTATATAATCCATAGACCATTTAATGAAACTCAGATTAATGCTAAGTTTTATTAAATGTCCATTTTTTACTTTTCTCCTATAAAATTACCTAGCTATTGAGACGAATTGCAAAAGAAATGTTAATACTTTTTATAGAATCATACAAAGTCCCCTTAGTGTCTATTTAGTTATTTATTCATTCAATGAATTTTATTTAGTGCACTTACCAGGAACCCTGCTAGCACTGAAGATTTATCCATGAATCTCATAAAAATCAAAGTCAATAAAATGTCCAAATTCATTAGCTAAAACATGGAGACTGCATGGGAATAATTTTCATACTTACGTCCATTATACTAAAATTTAAGAGAGAAACAGCAGCTCACTCACAAATGAATAAGTAAAATATTCATTTTAGACACTTCAAAAACTCCTGCAAGAACACAACCGAGTTACATTTTTTAGTATTGAAGAGGAGAAAAATCTCTGAAGCTAGAATTTTGTATTTATCCAGATCATCATTTAAATAGGAGAGTGCAATAAAAAAAAATAATCTCAACCATTTCAGGCCCTAGAAACCTTGCCACACAAAGACTCTCTTTAAAAAAATTTCTTGGCTACAATCATATTAGGAGACTTTAATACCCCACTTTCAATAATGGATAGAACAATTAGACAGAAGATCAATAAGGGAAGAATGGACACAAACAACATCATAGACAAATTGGACCTAACAGACATATATGGAACTCTCCTTCCAGAAACAGCATAATACATATTTTTTTTAAGCACACATTTTCCGGAATAGACCACATGTTATGCCATAACAAGTCTTAATAAAAAAGATTGAAATCATACTAAGTATCTTTTCAGTAACAAGGGAATGAAACAAAATCAACAGCAGAAAGGAAACTAAAATATTCATAAACATATAGACTTTAAACAACGAACTCTTAAATAACCAAGAAGTCAAAAAAGAAATTACAGGGGAATTTAAAATATCTTGAGAAAAATGAAAATAAAAACACAACATAGTTAAACTTGTGGAATGTAGCAAAAGTATGCTAAGTGGTAAGTTTATAGCTGTAAACACCCACATTAAAAAGAAGGAAAAACCTCTAATCAACAACCCAACTTTACAACTTAAGGAGCTAGAAAAAGAAGAAAAAACTAAACCCAAAGCTAGCAAAAGAAAGGAGATTAAAAAGATTAGAGCAGATATAAATTGACATAGAAAAAATAAATAAAACCAAGATTTCTTCAAAAACATCAATGAAGTTGACAAACCTTTATCTATATTGACAAGAAAAAACTAGAGAAGACTGAAATAATGAAAATCAGAAATAAAAGGGGGACATTATTACTGATGTTACAGAAGTAAAAAGAATTATAAGAGAATACTATAAATAATTGTACACCAAAAAATTTGATAACCTAGATGAAATGGGTAAATTCCTAGAAATATACAACCTAAGAAGACTGAATCATGAAGAAATAGGAAATCTAAATATACATATAAGTAGTAAGAGGATTAAATCAGTAATCAAAAATGTCAACAAACCAAATCCCAAGAAGAGATGATGTCATTGGTTAATTCTACCAAATATTTAAAAATGAATTAAGACTAGTCCTTTTCAAACTCTTCTAAAAACTTGAAGAGAAAAAATCATTTCCAAACTTATTTTATTAGTCCAGCATTGCACTGATGCCAAAGCCATACAAAGTAAACCATCAACCAATATTACTTATGAATATTGATGCAAAAGTCCTCCACAAACTACTGGCAAACCAAACTTAACAGCATATTAAAACTATTATTACATCATGACCAAGTGAGATTTGTTCCTGGAATGAAAGGATGGTACAATATAGAAAAATCAACCAATATAATACACCACAGGAGGAGAATGAAGGGGAAAAAAAATCATTGTCTCAGTTGATGCAGATAAAGCTTTTGACAAAATTCAACCCCCTTTGATGATCAACAAACGAGGGATAGAAGGAAACTGCCTCAACATAAGGAAGCTCATTTACGGAAAGCTCACACCTAACATTTTACTCAATGGTAAAAAACTGAATGCTTTTCCTCTAAGATCAGGATCAAGGCAAGGATGCCTGTTTTTACCACTTCTAGTCAGCATTATACTGGAAGTCCTAGCCAGAGCAATTAGGCAAGAAAAAGAAACAAAAGCCATCCAAAATTGGAAAGGAAGAAGCAAAATTATCTGTTTGCAGATAATATTGTCTTATATATAGAAATCTCTAAAGACTCCACACACACACAAAAAGGTGTTAGAATTAATAAATGAATTCATAGGATGCAAAGTCACTATGCAAAAATAAGTCACATTTCTATACACTAGCAATGAACAATCTGAAAACAAACCAATTGAAAAATGGGGGAAGAAGAGGGGGTAAATGGAATAGGTGATAGAGGCTCTGTTCATCCCTCTGGCGACCAAATCAAAGTTGTGATGGATACAAGGAACAAACAGCAAGGAAAAATCACCTGGGATCCAGATGAACAAGCCATACAACTAGGGAGAGAACTAAGAAATCACCCTGAGACAGCAGAAGGTGGGACAGAGCGAGGACGTGAGGCTGCCTGGTTCTGAGTGGCTGAGTGAGATGGAGGCCATAGTAGTGGCAGCAGCAGAAGCCTCTTAAAGGGACTATATCCATCCAAGAAGAGATGATTTTTGTGGTGATGGGCCACTCGCTCTAAGCATTAGTGCTGGTTCGGCTGTGTGCAGGGCGCACCAGAGACTTACAGGGGGACACTGAGTTGTCAGAATGATGGCTGAGGTGAGACTTTCTCTGTACAAGTGCCAGCAGTATCCACTGTTCCTCTGTTGAGCCCTCCCTACTCCCAGTGTGTGGACTTCATCAAAATAGATAACAGAGGTCTCTCCACCCAGAGGATTCCCTGAAACTCAACATCTCCCAACTCTCAACTCCACCCAAGCCACATCTGAGTGTGTCCTCACTTATTCAGGTGCATCTTGCTGAGCAGCGCCTAGACTCACACTGGTGGCAGCTGGCCTTAGTTTCTGGTGTGGCCTTTTGAGGAAACTATAAGCACAGAATCTGGGGATCACTTGCTGAATCTTAACAGGTGGCCCCAGAGGGGCACAGACTAGGGCTAAAACTGGCCTGCAGCTGAACCCTTCTCGGGACTGTGCCACTGGACAACTACCACACAAAGCCACGCTAATAAGACCAAGAGATTTAGGAGCTTTTCTTAGTACCTAGAAACAGACAAAGAAAGGCGGCCAAAATGGGAAGACAGAGAAGCAGAAACCATATAAGAGAACAGAACAGAGATCGAGAAATAATGGAGTCAAGTAATCTAACAGATGCAAAGTTCAAAACACTGGTTATAAAGATGCTCGATGAACTTAGAGAAAGTGTAGATGAATTCATTGAAAACTTTAACGAAGAGATAATAAACATAAAAGTGGAAATGGAAATTATAAAAGGGAGCCAGTCAGAAATGAAGAACATATTATCTGAGATGAAGAGTGTATTAAAGGGAATCAACAGAGTGGATAACGAAGATGATCAAACCACTGATATAGAGGATGGGGAAGCCACGGACACTCAATCAGAATGGCAAGAAAAAAGAACACTATAATAATAATTTAAAGAGCCTATGGGACATTATTAAAGGTAAAAATATCCATGTCATAGGGATATCTGAAGGAAAACAAGACATTGAAGAGCTATTTGAGAAATAATAAAGGAAATCTTCCCTAACCTGGTGAACGAAATAGACAAAAAACCCCAGGAAGCTCAGAGAGTTCCAAAGACCAGGAACCCAAAGAGGCCAATACCAAGGCACATCATAATTAAATACAAAGAGAGAATCTTAAAAGCAGCAAAAGAAAAGCAGTTGCTTACCCTACAAGGGAGCACCCATAAGACTGGCAGCTGATTTCTCAAAAGAAACTATGCATGACAGAAAGACTTGGCACAATGTGATAAAGACCCAGGATCTACAACCAAGAATACTTTCTCCAGCAAAGCTATCATTTAGAGTTGAAGGACAGAGCTTCCCAGACAAAAATAAGCTAAAGAAATTTATCACCACCGTGCCAGTATTACAGGAAATGTTGGAGAGACTTCTTTAAGAAGAAAAAACATGTATTAAAAGCGGGAATAAAGAATAATAATAAGTACATTCCTATCAACAAGTACCTCAAATGGAAAAGAATTAAGTGCTCCAACCAAAAGACAGAGTGGCTGAATGGATAAGAAAACAAGAACCCTACGTATGCCACCTACAGGAGTCTCACTTCACGTTAAAAGGTACACAGAGACTAAAAGGAAGGAGATGGAAAAAGATATTGCCTTGATGGACCTAGAGGGTATTGCCCTGAATGAAATGGGTTAGATAGAGAATGACAAATTTCACATGATTTTACATACATATGGAATCTAAAGAACAAAATCAACAGCAACAAAAGCAGAAATAAACTCATAGACACAGAGAATATTTAGATGGGATGAGAGTTAGGGGGAACAAAAAAAGGCAAAGGGATTAAGAGGTACAAATGGATAGTTGCAGAATAGACATGGAGACGTAGAGTGTAGCATGGGGAAGATGGTTCATAATTTTGTAATAAAGTGGGAATAGGGGTGCTAGATTTAGTGGGGCGATCACTTTGCGAGTTGTATGGTCTCTGATTGCTATGCTATACAGCTGAAACTGGTATATTATTATATGCCAACTATAATTGGAAAAAAAAACACTAATTGAATTATAAAATGTAAATACAAGCAACTAATTGTCTATTATATTTCAATAAAGACAGGGGTAAAACAAATAAAGGAAGGATATGCATAGACATTTCTCCAAAGACATGATGCAAATGGCCAATAAGCATATACAAAGATGCTCATTCTTAGAAAAGGTCACTAATCATTAATGAAAAGCAAGTCAAAACACAATGAGATACCTTACTTAACACCCATTAGGATGGCTATCATAGAAAACAGAAAACATGAAAAGTTAGTGAGGATGTGGAGAAATTAGAACCCTATGCATTGCTTTGTGGGAATGTAGAAGTAAAATGATACAGCCATTATGTAGAATTGTATGACAATCCTCAAAAACTTAAACATAAAATTATCATATGATTCTAGAATTTTAGATTTTAGAATTATCATGAATTCAGCAATTATCTGTGTATATACCCAAAAGAACTTTTAAAGCAGGGACTCAAACAGATATTTGTATATTCATGTTCATAGCAACAGTATTCACAATAAACAAAAGGCGAAAGCAAGCCAAGTGTCCATCAATGGATGAATAGATAAACAATATGTGGCATATACGTACAATAGAATATTTTTCAGCCTTAAAAAGGAAGAAAATTCTGACACCTGCTATAACATGAATGAACTTTGAATACATTATGCTAAGTGAAATAAGCTAGACACGAGGACAAATACTATATGATTCCATCTATGTGAGGTACATAGAGTAGCCAAACCCATAGAGACAAAAAGTAGAATGATGGTTTTCAGGGGCTGGAAGGAGGAAGGAATGGAGATTTACTGTTTAATAGATACAGAGTTTTAGTTTGGGAAGATGAAAATGCTCCTACATGGAGAGTGTTGATGGTTGGATGACAATGTGAATGTACTTAATACGACTAAACTATATACTTAAAAATAGGTATGATGGCAAATTTGATTTCATGTTTTGTGTATTTGGCCACAGTTAAAAAATAAAAAATGATTAAAATGGTACATTTTATGTCATGTATATTTTATCACAAATTTTTAGAAGTACACAGACTTTTAGAAAAAAAGAATTCCAATAAACAGAGAAAAATCAGTGTGACATTTAGAGATATGGGACAGAGGGTGAAAAATAACTTTTTAATATTTATATTTGTCTAAAAAATGTAAGGACAAAAAATAAAGAACAATGAGGGAAAAAAAGGATGAAAAATGGAGAAAAACACATTTCTAACAATCTGAAACTGAAATTCTAGATGATGTAAACAGAAATATTTCAGGGAAGAACTGGAAAGAGGTGAGAGAATACTAAATTATTTGTATCGTTTGAAAGAAAATACAGATATTGATGAACTTGGAAAATAGAAAAACAAGAAAAAGTGTAACAATTGGTATTAATAAGTTAGGGGTAAACCATTAGAAAAATAAGATTAGAATGTAAATCTCAAACCAGCAGAAGAAATTTTTATCTATTTGGAGGTAGCTCCAGTTTGCTAAGTCCCTTATTCAATCACACATAGTAGTCATTGAAGCACTGTTTGTGGTGGCAGGCATTAGAGGAAATTTTAGTATTCATTACTGGAGGAATGAGTAAAATGTGAAGGGTATATACTGTGAAATACCCTTCGGCAGCCTGAATTAACGAATTACAGAGTAACATGAATAGAGCTTTTTTAAAAAGAAAAAAAAAAAACAAACAAAAAAAAAAAAACCAGTGCTGTGTAAAAAAAAGCAACAAGTAAAACAAAGTCTACCAAAATATAATAGAATGCCATATTTTACAAGATTATATATACATTTATGTTATACATTGAACTCATTTAAGCAGTTGCCTATGGAGAGGAAGGACAAAATATGAATGGGGAATGAGATAAAAAGGAAAAAATATCTAAATTAGGTATTTTACTTCAAATATAATGATTGGATAATATGAACTAAGGATTATATATATAATTAGTTCAACTCTGGTCAATTGAAAATAACTAAAATATCATCTCTGTATCTGATGAATGTTCAGTGTAATATAAGAAAATGAAATAAGACCTACTTAACTGTATAGCTAAAATACTGAGTGAAATGGGCAAGATACAGATATAATTGGAGACTAGTATAATCAGGAAGAAAGCATTCTGGAAAAGATGGTATTTTTAGATGGCATTGAAAAATCGTTATATTTGGATGTGTAAATAAAATAAAATGTTATTCAATAGAAAGTAAGCTTTGAGAAAAAGTAAAAATAGAAAAGATTCATGTTAAGCGTAGAAAACAGTGATTAAGTTTTGCTGAGAAAGTTTTAAGTGATTAAGTTTTGAGAGAAAGAGTTTTCATAGAACCTTAAAGGCAAGGTTAAAGAGTCTAATTATTCCAAGGGCAGTAGGAACTCAGTGAAGGTTTATAGCAGGAGAGTGACATTCCAAGGACAGAGGGGTCACTGCTGATATTCCCTGAGTTCCTGCTCATCTGAGCTGCCACTGCTATCTAATTAGAGGCAGTGACTTTAGGGACACAACTAGGGTTCTCATATTTCTTGGTACTTATATTTGATTGAATAAGGGACTTAGCAAACTGGAGCTACCTCCAAGAAACATGTGAGAATAAGTCTAGGAAAAACCCTGATGCCTAAAATTAAGTTCGGTGGGCTCTTGGTTTCTTGTTTTTGCAGTTTGTTTCTGTTCCTATTCCCACTCAGTCATTACAGTCCTAATTTTATGGCTTTAAATTTGCAAGTCTCCCACAGGTGTGAAAATCCAGCTTTGGGCTAGGCTGACAGCAGACAAGCCAGGAGTCTAGCAGTAGCTGTATCAGGTCATTGTAAAGAGGTAGACATTAATAAGCTAAACCAGAGCTCTAGGTGCCAAGGTTGGGAAGAAGGTTAGTCTGGCACCCTTGGGCCGGCATGGTAATAATAGCAGGTCAGGGCAAACACTCAGAATCATAGGGGTCTAATTTGAAGTAGCCAGGTTATCCTGACCTGGAGACTTGGTCTCATTTTCTTTAAACTCACTTTTAAAATTCAGCAAGCAACAGAATAGAAAAAGTTCAGTTTAGTTATCCTGCCTTCTCTCATGACTAGGTGTGAATGTAAATGTTACTGGATTATTCTTTTCTTTTTGTCCAGTTCCTGCATGCAAACTTCTTTGCCAAGAACATTCCTTAAGCCCCTGATGCCAGTCATCTAATTCCCTGGAAACCGACCTCTAATATTTAGATATTTTTGCCCATGTCCTTCTTGTCTGACTTTTGAAGACTTCCTGAAGCTTGCCTTGCAGCTGAAGCTCTACCTGCAATAGTAGGCTCACTCACATCCCAGTCCATAGAACCAAACCAAATATTAATAAGTGGAATTAAGTGGCTGTGACTCAACACTTAGATACTCTAGCAGCCAAGATGCCCAGTGATATCCAGTTCTGACCCTGGGCCCCAGTTTTCACAACAGGTTTTTATCTTACTCTTTACCTTGTACATCTTGCTCCACCTGCAAAAGTACTTGCCTTGGCAACATTCCTGGTAATAGTATCCCTCTAGGCAATTGCTCAGACTTCCTCTTCCACTTAGCCTCTCCTTCTTCTCTGGTGCCCTCTCATTTATTGAAGTCTTGCCCTTGAACATTGGTACTTATATGTCATACTCAGCATGATGACTGAGCCGGAAAGTTGGTAAGAAAATGAACAACGTTCTTCATTTGGTTGTGGAGGCATCACGAGGGGAGGGCCAAGGATCCACTAAATGGGTGTCTTGTATTGCTGCAGTCCTAGAAGCTACAGCTGCCAATTTGGGTGAAGGAAGGAAACATCTATTGTTTTATTGTGATTGTTTTATCTAAAATTGGGGCTAGAGGGAAGAGTGGCTTAGCGAACTTCACCCTCCAGGAATAAATGTAGAGGGCAAAATCTCAGCAAAGTATAGTAGTCTGCAATGCATATTTCAGATATCTGCCATCCTATATTATTTTAAGGTACCTCCGCTCTGTCTTTGTAACAGGGAAACAATCTGTTTTCAGCCCATATTGATGTTAGGGGAATATCTCAGCAGAAGGTAGAGAACAGGGGCATGAAGTTCCTTTCTAAACCCTCTATTATTTTGGAAATCTTAAATTCTCACTTATCATGCCTACCTATATTGTTAGCCATCCAAACATAGTGTCCCTGTAGTTCCATGACTTTACCAGCCTCCTTCTTTACTAGCAGTGGGAAGACTGACTATATCTTACATCCAGACTGAACAACAAATAGATGATAAAGAGTCATTTTGAGAGATGATCTTATTCTTCAGGACCAATCAAGCAAATTGTTGGAGTCACCAGGGAAGAGATTATGAATCCTATATGACCTTACCAGCAGCACTATAGTCTCTATACTTCCTTTGTTTGTTGACCTTCACAGGATGGATATTATCTCTAGATTGCTAATGACTATTCAGGAAATGTATGAAGAGCGGGGACAAGGTGGTGGGCCATTTTCTGGAGGCACCACAAGCTGGAACCAATACTGACTGTTGTAACTATCGTCTATATTTGCTAAAATAAATATCAGCATGTTTAAATAACCAGTTATAATAACTAGTTTGCTTTTCAGCAAATCCTGAAGAGATAAAACTAATTCATATAATTTAGAGGTGAGAGGAAAAGGTCACAAACTAAAGTCTAATCCTCATAGATCCATTCACTATCTTCAAGGATCAGGTAATCTGATAATTATGTAAAGGTTCTATAACTTTTCTAACTTTTGCCATATTAGCTGCTTTGTTATTCTATTTCTTTTCTGAGATCAAGAATAAGATTCTTAAAAATTAAAAAGGTCTATGTACTACCTTTAGGTGCAGAAGAAAATAAGAAATTAGGGAGATTGTACAGTAATGTGGGGAACAAATTTTCAAGGGCTAGAAAGCAATTCAGCCAAAGAGAAAAGAAGGCTGAGTTCCAGGGCCTCTTTCAAAGGTAAAGAGGAAGGTAGTAGGAGATAGACTGGGTCAGAGATAGATTATGTGTGACTGCAGTTCAAAGGCCTGCATATGTATTTTTGATGGGGTCAAATATGAGAGAGGGAATATTAGTTCCAAGCTTAAATTACGTTCCAGTATGTTACAGCTTTTAGATGTAATATTTGATATAATCCCTGACATTTTCTTTCATATAGTCTTTTTTATCATTATTTCAATAAATATTTATTAAATGTCTATTTTATAGTTAATAATTATAAATGTCTGTTTAATAATTAATTTTCTGAATTCGCCAGATTTGTCAAAAGTATATTTTAAGAAATATTCTGTTTGCATATATTAAATGCATATATTCATGGGAACATCTTAAGGAAATTCAACTTGTAGCAAGTGAGAACATAGGCAGTCTAGTGTTCTTATGACCATTTATTTCTACTCTACTCTTTTTAATAAGTATTGATTAAGGAATTTGTCTTTAGGTTCCTTATATCTGCTATTCCTTCAGCCTGAACTATTCTTCCTTCAAATATCATATGGCTCATGCTCCATGTTTATTCTGGTCTCTGTTCAAATGCCATTTTGCACCCCCATCTCTCATCCAGTATAGGACCAAGGATCCACACACGACTTTACCAGGGTCACTGTCTTTCCTGGCTGCTCTCTGGGGCATAGAAATCAGATCTAGAACACTGAAATCTAGTATGGAAAGAAAAGAAGAGGAGGTACAGGTGAAACTTCATAGCACTTAAAACTATCTGATGTTATTTTTAATATATTTTATGTATTCATTGTTCATCTCCCCTAAGTGATGAGAGCTGTGACTTCTTGGTATTGATGCTCCCTGTTATGGATACAACACAGAGAACATACCTAGAAATAGTAGGTACTCGATAAATGTTTATTGAATGAATTAATTAAACATATATAAGAATAATTTATTTCCAGTGGGCAAATATGTTCAAGAAAGATATCAGCTAAAATTAACATTTGGAAAATTGGTAAATTAACTTTTAATAAATTGATTTTATTACAATAACTGAAATGAAGAAATACCTTAGGAGGAATTAACAGTAGATTAGATGAAGCAGAGAGTTAAATCAGCAATTTGGAAGATAAGGTAGCAGAAAACACCTAAGCAGAACAGCAACAAGAAAAAATAATCCCCCCAAAGGATAGCTTTTGGGGGCCCCTGAGATAATATCAAGTGCACCAACATTTGCATCATAGGGATACCAGAAGAGAAAGAACAAGGAATTGAAAACTTATTTCAAGAAATAATGTTGGAAAACTTTTCTAACCTGGTGAAGGAAACAAACATACAAGCCCAAGAAGTGCAGAGATGCTACCTACTAGAGACACTTCAGATTGAAAGACACACAGAGACTGAAAGTAAAGGGACAAAAAAAGATGTTTCATGAAAATGAAAACGAAGAAAAGCTGGGGCAGCAATACTTATACTAGACAAAATAGACTTTAAAACAAAGACTTTATAACAGTAGAGCCAGTAATCCCACTTTTGAGTATTTATCTGGAGAAACCCAAAACACTACTTCAAAGGAATGTGTGAATCCATATGTTCATTGAAGCATTATTTACAGTAGCTAAGACATGGAGCCATCTTGGGTGTCTATCAAGGGATGAATGAATAGCAAATGGATTGTGTGTGTATGCACTCACCATAAAAATTACTCAGCCATAAAAAGGAATAAAGTATTGCCATCTGCAGCAGCATGAATAGACCTGGAAAGGATTGTGCCGGGTGTAGTAGGGCAGATAGAGAAAGGCAAATGTCATATGTGGAATCTAGAGAACAGGATGAACAAACAAACAGAAACAAACTCACAGATACAGAGTGCATTTTGATAGTTGTTAAATTAGGGAGTGGGGGGATGGGTGAAGGGCAAGAGGATTAAGAGGTACAAATTAGTAGTTACAAAATAGTCATGGGGGTATAGAATATAGCATGGGGAATATAGTCAGCAGTATTGTAACAGCTATGTATGGTGTCAGATTGGAACTGGATTTATCATGGTGATCTCTTCATATGTTATATAAATGTCTAATCACTATGTTATATACCTGAAACTTATATAATATTGTATGTCAACTATAATTGAAAAAATAAAAATATAATAATTAAATAAAAGAACTAAGCTCAAGATTGACTAGCACTCTTTACAAAGAATGCCATTAGCCTATTACTAAATAAAATGCTAAGACAATAATCATCATTAAGTTGTACTCAATTGGCCTTACATTATCAATTATCTGCATTTCTAAATACTATGTATGCTCTTAGGATAAATAAGGATGCTAATGGCTTAGAGCGCAACACAACTTTAAGCTCATAAAGATCAGTATATTTTTAACAATTTTCAATGTCATAGACATCCAACCTTCGCATCAATTTTAGAGAGGAGTTAGATGAAATTGTGACAGTATAAAATGTAACAATCTTTATAAGCAGCATGACTGAACAATATTTTACAGTTTAGCTAACATAGCCCATGAATTTAGTTGAATTTACCTGAGCAAGTATGGATCTCACTGAAATTGTGTCTTGGCATCTCTGTAATATCGTGTCAAGTCAAAATGCTTCTGGGAGGATGCTGCTTTCACAGCCCAAGCCAGAGAAACAAACTTAGTAGCAAATTGATCTACCTGTCAAATATAAAAGTGAAACAATGAGCTGAAGAAATATTTGTTAGTATTGTGCAATGGTGATGAAAAAAATTACTCCTTTAATACCTGGCATTGACATTTATTGATACAATAGTAAGCAATGTGATCAAGAATAATTTACTTATCTAATTCAGGGGATTGTGACAAAATGTATTGATAATTATATAATTTAAAGTAAGGTCTATGTATCAACTATGTCATGACCTAAATTAGCATTGGAAGATTTAAATTTAAACAATTAATGTTAAATAATTTTAATTATCATTGCTATTCACTCTACAATTTCTACTTAGCTACTTTTATTTTAAATTTAGCTTTCCTTTATTCTATTACCGTGTATATCTTTCTCTTCCTTTTGCTTTTCCCTTCACTTTAAATACATGTTGTGAAAATCTCTTATGATATTCTGTGGTTCCCAAAAAGCCCTGAGAACATCCACAAGTACTGAATCATGGTCCCTCTATCATTTTCTCAAGCCCAGTCCATCACTGTGGCTTCATCTTACAGTAGAGCTTCCATAACTGTCAACCCACTCTCAAGTGCCCAGTGATCCAGGTCTGCTTTGAAACTCACTATGAATAATATACAAGTTCTTCAGAGAGGTTAGGAAGAGAAGACCTGGATCCTATGGCATCTTAATATTAAATATTAGCTTTCTAGTTACCTTCAATTGAATGTAGATTTCCACCTTGCATACAAAAGTCCACCTTTCAGTCAGCTGCATTCAGAGAGCTCGATGCCGATGACAGCTTCTTAGGAAGAATGTTCTTATTTTTCTGAAAATCTGAAACACTAGAAAAAAGTCTTATTTTGGGATGCTAAGTAAAGAACTTTTCAAAAATCCCTACAGCAACTGAAAGTCATGGTCTTCTATTTTAAGAGGTAGAGAACTTGCTTGCAGTAAGTGCTTTGCGTTAATATAACATTCTGATCCCTTGAAAAGAAAGTTTCCCATTATAGAATTAGTTTGTTGTTATGATTGAGGTAGGGGCCATCTGAAGGGAAATTGCTACACAGCAATTCATTTCTTCTACTGGAAGATGTCAAAAGTAGACACTGGTTAGTCATAGTGGGATGGCTTATCAACCAATGAATATGTCAACTGAGTCATACAAGAAACATTTTAAACAGAGTTTCAAGAAGTTGAAAAGTTTGCTTCTCTTGATCAGTAGTGCAAGGAGGAGAGAAATAGGCATTCAATGACTAACAAGAAAATGTCCTTACCCATAGATTCAGGACAGATGAAGAAGCCCATGATTAAATAAATAGGGAGAAAGAAAACAGTGCTGCTGTAAAAAAGAATAGTTTCTTTTCTTATTTCTATGAAGAATGTCTTTTTGTTTGCAAATGCTTATCACTGCAATGACCCAGAGAATTAAAGGAAGTTATGCCAAGAATAAAGCAAACTTGAAGACTTGCCTTAAGTAACTATGGTT
Source organism: Rousettus aegyptiacus (assembly GCF_014176215.1). Classification (NCBI taxonomy): domain Eukaryota; kingdom Metazoa; phylum Chordata; class Mammalia; order Chiroptera; family Pteropodidae; genus Rousettus; species Rousettus aegyptiacus. The sequence continues at coordinate 71,384,193 of NW_023416306.1, forward strand.
TTGTAAATTCTCCATCTCAATTTGCTAGAAGTTTAGACCCAGATCCTTTGTAAAATTGTGGGTCTAATGGGGGCAGTTTGTCACAACCTTTCCTCCTTCCTTCCTTGTGGTTGCTCACGTCCTTGTCCCTCCCTTGCTAGTGTCCCTTCTGGTCATGTCTGCTCTGTGCACCTCCAGGCTTCTCTCTCCAGAACATCTTTTCTCTCTCAAGGATGCATTGATTGGCTTGATAATCTGCCTAGCAGAGGATTTGAAACTTTCCATTTGTATTTCATGGCATAGTTGCTATAGACTACTAAAATTTTGGCTTAAAAAATGTTAAAGCATATCTTTCAAGTGGATTCTATTTTATGATGTTGATTTTCATTATAAAATTAAAGGCACGCAATACTAGAATTGGAGTGTTGAATAAAGATCTTAATGAAGAAGCTGATACAATCCTATATTTAAGTGAATTATTATATGTAAAAATATGAATGATTCTCAAAAATATTAATAATTTCTCAAACATTAAGAAAATGCCATACAGTGATAACTGAAAATATGCTGTCCCAAGCACAATTTTTGTAAAGTACCTGAAATTTGTGGTACTTTTCACACATTGTACACATGATTGTGGCAATTCTACATCTTTGTATTAAAACTCGATAGTAATTTTGTTCACTTTCTCCCATCTTGAAAAGACATTAAACTTTTACTCTTATTTTGTGTATAAAAGCAATATGCTCAAAAAGCACATTGAGATTTTTCCATGCTTTTTATTCCAGAAGATCTGATCAGAATCTTGCTCCCATTTTAGGTGGGAGAGAAGTTGGGTTTGACCTCTTCATGGGGGATCTGGCTGTCCAGATAAAAGACCATCCTCAATGAGGATATATCTCCTCCTCCACTACAGTGCTACTTCATAAGAAGGCATATTCTTTTTCCAAGCATCATGGGGCAAAAGCATCCGGAGTTGTGGCAATCACATTCTGATCTAAACCTGAGGCTGCCTTTTTATTCCTTCTCATAAACAGACAAAAATTACCATCTTCTCCTGTTGCCTCCTGATATCCTCTGAGGATTCTGACATAAGATGATTACTGCCAGATGTTATCACAAAATGTCCTAAATTCAGGGTGTGCCATTTCTATCACAACCTAATTTCAAGGCCACATCATTATCTGACTAAAAAGAGACCATACCAGTAATGGCAACTCCTTGTCTGCTCTGCACAACTCAGGATTCTCATATTCCTGCCAGATGTCTGAGGCAGTTACTGAAAGCCACTCATTCTCCACTCCTGAGTTTTCCAGGTAGAGGACACCTGTTCATGTGGCACAGTGCTGTCTTATTCTCTCTCCTCTCTGGGAGGTAGTGACTTAGGGAGTTTGGCAGGATGAACTGAGCACTTCTAGCTTAACTCCTCCATCCTTCTTCATTGTTGGAGTCTTTATCACAGACAGCATGTGCTTCAGGCTATTATTGATCATGAGGCAAATGATAAATACTTTGTCATTATAGGAGAGCAGGGGGCTAAGGTTTCCCACCACTGCCTTTAATGTTTGAATAAACCTGTCTAATTCAGTACTAGGAATACCATTCCTCTCATGTTTCTACACCTTCTTCTCTCATTACTCTATTAGTAAAGAGGCTGCCATTTTGTTCTTCATCTGTGTGTTTCCATTTTCTACCTACAATGGTTCAGAACTCTAGTATAAAACAAGGGTATAAATGCATTGACCTCCTTGAGCGATAGCAGTCTATGAACTGGTTCTCTTGGTCCCCACAATGGCTTCCATTTTTCTCCTTCCACCTCAGTGGTGAAGTCTCCAGGCCCCACAAATATCAAAAACAGCTGTGATGCCCCTAGTACCAAAACTTATTTAATTAAAGTGCTACCCTAGCTGTTGAAACTGTAAATGGCTGAAGGTGAGGACATTGCTGTCTCTGCAGAGGGCTTTTTTTGCTGCTGCTGCTGCTGCTGCTGCTGCTGCTGCTGCTGCTGCTACCTTCTCTTATCACCAAAGCTGCCAGCATATTGGTCTGTCAATGTCCCATAGGATTTCAACTGATGACTCTCATTTAAGCTTTATTGTGGTACCCAGGCATGAGAACATGGGAACCAGGCTGAAGGATAATCTGAGGGAAATTCTCCATGCTTTACAGCAAAAGGCATAAATCTTAAGTGTGTAGCTCGAATTTTATATATGAGTGCACCTGTGTAATGTTGACGAAAGAAATTCCAAACCTAAAGAATGGTTAAAAGTTTATTTGAGCCAAGGCTAAGAGCCAGACCCGGAAGCAAGGTCTCAAAGGACTGAGATAATGCTCCCAGGGGCATTTTTTTTTTTTTTTGCCATTAAATATAAAGTTTGCAGTTCGTTTTATACATAAGAATCTAAGGAGAAGACGTAAGAAAGGTTATATGAAATTCATTGGTGGCAGATTAAGAAGGTGGGAGAAGGCAAAGCAGGGAAATCTCTAGGATAAAAAGCACAATGGAGAGATACATATTTCTTTTACATTGGTGTATGCAGGACAGTTGATATTTAATATACAGAGGTATGTGGGTAAAACATTACAATGAGGAATGTTGGGTTGCCTTGCCCCAATATGGGGATGCTTATCTCTGGAGACCTGGAGAAGAGGTCATTCTGACATTTTAAGTATGTTTTATTCCAGATGCACAAAAACAATGCACAGGGCTGGCTCAAGGTAATGAATTATCTATCATTATGGGTCTAAGATGTGACTCCCTATTATAACCTATTCAGGAATTTTTATGATCAAAACAATTCATACGGTTAATTTCAGTTATTGCTCTTGTCAGGCCTGCCAGGGTATCCCCTTGAGCTTGTTATGTCTGTCAGGTAGTCCCCTTTCTGTTCACAGAACTGACCACCCAGATAAAAATATAGAACATTTTCAGCACTCCTAAAGACTCATACTTCTTCCTAACTCAAACTTCCCCCTGTCCAAAGGTAATTATGATCTTTATTTCTATCACAATAGTTTTGCCTGTTCTTAAACTTGATATAAATGGAACAATAAAATATGTACTCTCTTGTGTCTTTTAGGTGAGACTCATCAATGTTGTTAAATGCAGCTGTAGCTTGTTCTTGCCATGTAGTATTCCACTGAATGCAAATGCCACCATTTATATTTCCATTATGCTGCTTCGATTGTTACAAAAATGTTTTTTAATGGGCATATGCACTTTTTCTGTTTTGTTTTAATAGACTTTATTTTTATAGTAGTTTTAGTTTCACAGCAAAATAAAGCAGAAGGCATGGAGATTTCTCATATACCTTCTGCCCACACATATGCACAATCTTCCAACTATCAGCATTTGTTACAAATGATGAACCTACATTGACACATCGTTCTCACCCAAAGTCTGTAGTTTACATTAGGGTTCACTCCGGGTAGTATACATTGTGTGGGTTTTAACAAATGCATAATGACATTTACCCACCATTATAATATCATGCAGAATAGTTTCACTGCCCTAAAAATCTTCCATGCTCTGCTTATTCATCTCTCCTTCCTAATCCTCAGCGACCACTAACTCTTTTCCCTTACTTTTGTTTTTTCCAGAACGTCAAATGATTGGACTCATACAGTATGTAGACTTTTCAGATTAGCTTTTTTTACTTAGTAATATGTCTTTAAGTTTCCTTTATATTTTTTTCATGGCTTGAGAGTTCATTTCTTTTTAGCACTGATTAATATCCAATTGTCTGGATTTACCACAGTTTATTTATCTATTCATCCACTGAAGGACATCTTGTTTACTCCTGAGTTTTGGCAATTATAAATAAAGCTGCTTTAAAAATCTGTGTGCATTCCCACCAGCAATAAATTAGAATTTTTATTACTTCTCATTTGATATTGTCATATTGTTTTCATTTTGGTCATTGTAATAGGTATTCGGTAGTATCTCATTTTATTTTGCATTTTCCTAATGACATATGGTATGAAACATCTTTTCGTATGCTTATTTGCCATCTATATATCTTTTTGATAAGGTTTCTATTCATATCTTTGTCCCATTTTTTTAATCGGGTTGGTTTTCTTATTGTTGAGATTGGAGAGATCTTCGTATATTTTGGATAACTGGCCTTTATCAGATGTGTCTTTTACAAATACTTTCTCACAGTCCGTGGCTTGCTTCCTTATTCTCTTAAGAGTGTCCTTTACAGAGCAGAAGTTTTTAATTTTAAGGAAGTTCAGCTTATCAATTCTTTCTATTTTGAATTGTGCCTTTGATGTTGTATCTAAAAAAGTCATCACCATACCCAAAGTCACCTAGATTTTCTCCTATGTTATCTTTGGAAAAATTTATAGTTTTGCATTTTAAATTTAGTTCTTTGATTCATTTTGAGTTTATTTTTGTGAAGAGTATAAGATCCATGTCTAGATACATTTTTTTTTTGTATGTGGATGTCTAGTTCTAGCATCATTTGCTGAAAAGACTCTTTTTTTTTCCATTTTTTAAATTTATTTTAATTTAATTAGTTAATTTATTTTCTTTAAAACCTTTTTAATTTTAATTTGTTTATTTCAATTAGTTTCAAGTATACAGTATATTGGTTAGACATCTATATAGTTCATAAAACAATTCCCCCCAATTGGTCCTTCCCTCCCCTGACCCTCTACCTAGCCATCATATTAATGCTAACTGCATTCCTTATGGTGTGTTTTCCATGACCATCCATCAGCTACTGATTTGTACTTCACCCCATTCTCCCAGCCCTCTAAACCCTCCCCTCTCTGTTCGTCACCAAATTGTCCACTATATTTGTGAGTCTGTTTTTGATTAGTTTGTTCTTTTTATTCCTTAGATTCTGCATATAAGTGGAATCATATACTGTTTATCTCTCTCTGTTTGACTTAAATAACTTTTAGGTCTATCAAAGCAATATTTTTTTCCTATCCCTTTCCTTTTATTCTGTGTGTGTCTTTTAATTTGAAGTGAGTCTCTTGTGGGCAAAATGTAGGGTTCTTGATTACTATAGACTCATACTAATTTATGAATTCAGTGTCAGTGCTGTGACTATGGTCTTTTCCTTCAATATTGTGTTGGCTATTCTGGGTGTTTTGCCTTTCATAAAAACTTTAGAATCAATTTGTTGATATCCACAAAATAATCTGCTAGGATTTTGATTGGAATTGCATCAACTCTTTAAATTGAGTTGGAAAGAACCTGATGATGATGTCTTCCTATCCTTGACCATGGATGATTTCTCCATTTATTTAGTTCTTTGTTTTCTTTCATCAGAGTTTTGCAGTTCTCATATAGATATTGTACATATAAGATATATACTTAAGTATTTCCTTTGAAAGGCGGTAATGTGAATGGTTGTGTTTTTCATTTCAAATTATACTTATTTATTACTGGTTTATAAAAAAGTGATTGACTTTTGTATATAACTTTGTATCCTGTAACCTTGCTATAATTACTTATTAGTTCCAGGAGTATTTTTGTTGTCTTTTTTTTTTTTTTTTTTTTTTTGATTTTCTACGTAGACAATTGTGTCATCTGTAAACAAAGACAGTTTTATTTCTTCTTTCCCAATCTGTATTCTTTATATTTTCTTTTGTTTTCTTACTGCATTAGCTGGCACTTCCAGAATAATGCTGAAAAGGAGTGGTGAGAGGGACTATCCTTGCCTTGGTCCTCATCTGAGCAGAAATTTCTAGCTAATGTTAGCTGTAGTTTTGTGTTGACATTCTTTATCAAGCCGGGGATGTTTCTCTCTATTTGTATAGTTTGCTGAGAGTTTTTATCATGAATGGGTGTTGAGTTTTGTCAAATGCTTTTTCTGCATCTAATGATACTGTCATGTGATTTTTCTTCTTTAGTCTGTTGATGTGATGAATTACATTAATTGATTTTGAATGTCGAAACAGCCTTGGATACCTACAATATACACCACTTAATTGTGGTTATAATTCTTTTTACAGATTCTTGCATTCGATTTGCAAATATTTTGTTGAGGCTGTTTATATCAATATTTATGAGGGATATTAGTCTGTAGTCTTTTCTTGTAATGTCTTTGTCTGTTTTTGATGTTAGTGTAACGATGGCCTCATAAAATAAGTTAGGAAGTATGTCCTCTGTTTCTAAATTCTGGAAAAGATTGTAGAGAATTGGTATAATTTCTTCTATAAATATTTAGTAGAATTAACCAGTAAACCCATCTAGGCATAGTGCTTTCTGTTTTGGAACTTTATTAATTATTAATTCAATTTCTTTAATAGAGATAGGCCTATTCAGAGAGTCTATTTGTTCTTGTGTACATTTAAGAGATCTGTCTTTCAAGCAATTGATTCTTTTCATCTAGATTATCAAATTTGTGGGCATAGAACTGTTCATAATATTTCTTTATTATCTTTTAATTAATCAGTAGTGATGATTCCTCTTTCATTTCTGATGTCAGTAATTTGTATTCTTTCTCTTGTTTTCTGAGTTAGCCCAGCTAGAGGCTTATCAATTTCATTGCTCTTTTCTAAGAACCAGATTTCGGTTTCATTGATTTTTTCTATTGATTTCACATTTAAATTTTATTGATTTCTGCTTTAATTTTTATTATTTTATTACTTCTTATTTTGAAGTTAGTTTGCTCTTTTTTTCTAGTTTCCTAGGGTGGAAGCTTAGATTATTGATTTTAGATATATTTTCTTGTCTAATATACACATTCCATCTACGGCCATACCACTCTGAATGCACCAAAACTCATCTAATATATGCATTCCATGGTGTAAACTTTCCTCAAAGTACTGCTTTTGCTGAATCCCACAAATTTTGATAAGTCGTATTTCATTTTCACCCAGTTAAAATTATTTTAAAATTTTTCTTGAGTTTTTTTTTGTTGTTGTTGACCTATAACTTATTTAGAAGAGTATTGTTTAATCACCAAATACTTTGGGATTTTCCAGATATCTTTCCATTGATTTCTAGTTTAATTCTCTTGTGGTCCGAGAGTAGACATTATATGATTTCTCTTCTTTTCAACGTGTTAAGGTGTGTTTTATGTCCCATAATGTGATCTGTCTTGTAAATGTTCCATGAGAGCTTAAGAATATGTATTCTGCTGTTGTTGGACAAAGGAGCCCATCGATGTTAATTACATGCATTTGACTATAGTTCTATTGAGTTCAGCTATATAGTTACTAATTTTCTGCCTGCTAAATCTGTACATTGCTGGTAGAAAGGTGTTGAAATCTCCGCTGTAATAATGGATCCTTCTATTTCTCCTGCCTTTCTATTAGCTTTTGCCCCATGTATTTTGAAGCTCTGTTGTTAGGTGTATGCACATTAAAGATCTTTATGTGTTCTTGGAGAATTGACCCTTTTATCATTATGGAATACCTTTCTTCTTCTGATAATTTTTCTTGCTCTGAAATCTGCTCTGTCTGAATTAATATAGCTACCACTGCTTTCTTTTGATTAGTGTTAGCATGGTGTATCTGTCTCCATCCATTCACTTTTCATCTATATATGTCTTTATATTTAAAGTGGTTTTCTTGTAGACAATATATAGTTGAGTTTTGTTTTTGGATCCACACTGACAATCTCTCTTTTAATAGAATATTTAGACCACTGATGTTTAAAGTGATTATTGATATAGTTGGATTAATATCCACCATATTTATTACTGTTTTCAATTTGTTGCCTTTGTTCTTTGCTCCTATTTTTTTTCACTGAGGTATAATAGACCTATAATATTGTATTAGTTTCAGGTGGGTGACATGATGATTCAATATTGGTACATATTGCAAAACAATCACCACAATAGTCTAGTTAACATCGATCCGATACATACTTAGAAATTTTTTTTCTTGCGACGAGGGCATTTAAGATTTACTCTCTTAGCAACTTTTGCTTTGTTCCTATTTTTAATTCAATTCTTTTTCTACCTTTTGTGGTTTTAATTGAGCATTTTATATGATTCTATTTTCTCTCCTTTCTCTGTAAATTGATGATATTTCTTTTTTTTACTTTTTTCTATTGATATCCTAGAGTTTGCAATATACATTTATAATTAATCCAAGTCCACTTTCAAATTACACTATGCCTCTCCAGGGGCTAGTGCAAGTACCTTATAATAACAAAATAGTTCTAATTTCTCCCTCCCATTTCTAATATCATTGCTGTCATTCATTTCACTAATACATAAACATACATAAGCATATATATACATATATAAATAAGTATGCATTATTGAATACATTATTACTATTATTTTTTGAACAAACTGTTATCTGTTAGATCGATTAAGGATACGAAAATAAAAGTTTTTATTTTACCTTCATCTTTTCCTTCTCCACTGCTTTTCCTTACTTTATATAGATCCTAGTTTCTGACCCATATTTTCCTTCTCTCTGAAGAACTCATTTTAACATTTTTTGCAAGGTGGGACTACTAGCAACAAACTCTTTAAATTTTTCTTGTCTGAGAAAGTCTTTATTTCTCCTTCACTTCTGAAGAACACTTTCACAGGATACAGAATTCTAAGTTGGTGGCATTTTTCACTCAACACATTAAATATTGCACTCGACTCTCTTTTTGCTTGTATGGTTTCCTATAGGAATCCGATGTCATTCTTATCTTTGTTCCTTTAGAGGGAAGGCGTTTTTTCTTCTGGCTTCTTTCAGGATATCTTCTTTATGCTTGATTTTTCTACAGTCTGAATATGATACTCTTAAGTATATTTTGGGGAGGGAGGGGCATTTATCCTGTTCAATATCCTCCAAGTTCCTGTATCTGTGGTTTGATGTCTGACACTAATTTGGGGAAAATTCTCAGTCATTATTGCTTTCAGTTTTGCCTCTGTTCCTTTCTCTCTTTTTCTCATATTCTCTGTGTGGAAGTTACACCTTTGGTAATTTTCCTGCATTTTTAGAATATTCTTTGTTATTTTTCTTTTGTCTTTTTTCTCTTTGCTTCTCAGTTTTGGAAGTTTCTATCTACATATCCTCAAGCTCAGAGATACTTTCTTCAGTCACGTTCAATCTACTAATGAGCCCATCAAAGGCATTCTTCATTTCCGTTCAAGCATTTTTTTATTTTAGACATTGCTTTTGGTTCTTTCTTAGAATTTTCATCTGTCTGCTTATATCACCCGTCTGTTAGTCTCTGTAGTCTACTTTTTCCATTAGAGCCCTATGGCATTGTGATAAAATATGTATTTCCTTTTTGTCTCTGGTTCCCAGTACAGAGCTTCCAAAACTTGTAAATTCCTGAGTAATAGGAGTGATAGAAGTGGTTTTTTGTTTTGTTTTGTTTTGTTTTTTGTTATTCATAATAAGCCCCTTTCAACCATATATAAGTTTATCTTAATAAGATGACTCTTGGAGGATGAGGGCTGGTTGCCAGAGGAAACAACTATATGATTAGAGGGTTAGAACTTTCAGCCCTCATCCCAGAACTCCAGGGAGAGGTGAGAGGCTGCAGGTTGAGTTAATCACCAGTGATTTAATCAATCATGTCTTACCTAATGGAACCTCCATAAAAACACTCAGCAATGAGGTTCAAAGAACTTCCAGTTTGGTGAAGGTGCCAAGAGTGTGGCCTATCTTACTGGGGACAGAAGCTCCTGTGCTTGGGACCCTTGCAAACCTCGCCATAAGTACCTCTTCATCAGGTTGTTTTTTTCTATCCTTTAAAAAAAAAGCCATTAAATGTAAGTAAAGTGTTTCCCTAAGTTCCGTGAATTGTTATTGCAAATTATCAAAGCTGAGGACAGGTTTTGGGGACAACCGTGATTGTCTTGTGGGACCGAGCCCTTAGCTTATGGGGGTCTGTGCTGACCCTGGGGAGTTAGTATCAGAATGGAATTAAATTATAAGACATAGTTGTTGTCCACAGAGAAATTGGAAAGTTGCTCAGTGTGGAAAACCTACACATTTGGTGTCAGAAGTATAATGAGTAGAGGAACAATTTTCCTTTAAGCCTTTATCATATTAATCAGTTGTTTAAAATTAATGGTCTGATAACTTCAACATCACTGTCATATCTGAATCTGGTTCTGATGCTTGTTCTGTCTCTTCAAACTGTGCTTTTTGCCTTTTGGTATGCCTTGTAATTTTTTTTTCTTGGTAGCTAGACACAATGTACTGGGTAAAAGGAACTCTAGTAAATGGGTTTTTAGTGCATGATATTGGAAGAGGGGAAGCATTATATAGTTCTATGAATAGGTCTCAATCTTTTAGTGAGGCCGTGTCCCTGGACCGTGAAGTTAACAAGTACTTCTCAGTTTTTCCCCTCTCCTGAGGGGGGACGTGATGATTATAGTGAACTGGAGATGGTTTTTTCCCCTTTCCCATGTCAGATAAAATCCAATAGGCTAGGCTCTAATAGAACAGATTCTCTTGAGGGCAGGTCTTCTTAAGAAGAATAGAATTCTCTGTCTTATTTTTTAAATGGTTTCTTTTTCCCTCTTTGCTGGAAGCATGAGGGATTTCTCTTTGATATTCACTCTGAGAAGTTGTTAGAGCTCCTGGAACAAAAACTCACAAAAGTGTGCCTCTCCACCCACCCCATGACTAGACACCTCTAGAGTTTTTAAGTCTCAGACTTGTCCCCAATGAGCCTTCAGCAATTTATCAGTTACAGTTCAGATTTTCCAACTTTAGTACTGGTTCTCATGGAGATTTCTGCTCATGGGTTTCAGCTGCAGTAAAAGTTGTGAGTCTCTGTATTTGCCTGCTTGTCTCTCCATTTTGGAGGTAGTGCTTTGCCTTGTGATCCACTTCTCTGATATATTTAAGAGTTGTTGATTTTTCTGTTTGTTCAGCTTTTAACCTGTTGTTAAGATAGAGAAATGACTTCCAAGCTTTTTACATGCCAGACTGGAAACTCAGATATGCACTCATTTTTGTTACCTGGGAATAAAATTTCTGGGTCATAGAGTATATATTTGTTAATATTGCCAAAGTTTTCCAAACCGGTTGTACCAATATAGACTACCTTCAGCAATGTATAAGAGTTCTGGTTGCTCAACATCCTCACCAGTTCTTGGAACTGCTAATCTTTTTATTTTAGCCATTCTGCTGTGTGTGTACTGGTATCTCATTGTGTGTATTGACTAATGATGTTACACACATTTTCATTCTATGCTGCATTTAACTTCTGTTTAAGTCCCTTTGTTCTGAATTTACTTATCTGAAACTTTTCTTGCTTTCTGATGTTGGTTCTGAGATTATTTGTCTTGTAGTTCCCCTTTACCTTATGTCTGCTGCTATATGCTTACTCTATCCATTGAATTCTGCACAATTTTTTAAGATTTTCAAGCCTGCCTTTTTCGGCTCTACCTGTGAGGGTAGTTAAGAAAGAACTAAATGCCAGCACTTTGTACAATAACACATGTCCTCCCAACAGAACTCCCTGGACTCCAATGTGAATAGACCCCTAGTATCCCAACAAGGTCTTTTGAGAAATCTAATTTCACCCAGGACTCAGGGAGAAAATGATACCATCTCAGACAGGGGCTCTGCTACGCTTAAGTAACTCAGAGATACAAATAATTTCAAAATTTGATTCTATGGATTTTTATTAAATATAAAATGCCAGAGATAGAACTTACTTAACTCCTCTTGGACATGGCTATGGATTTCTTCTAAAAGCCAGTTCAATTTTGCAGTTCACAAAGACCCTTAAACCAAAATTTAACTATTGAGTGTCATCAACTTCTGCTATTGAGGGCTGGTTATATGAAGCCACAGGTTTGATAAAGGCCTTTGATAATAAAAGTTGTCTTCTACCCTTGTGCTAATGAAAATGTGTCTTTGCCTAGGGCTGATTTTATTTTTAGGAAGCTAACAAAAGTCAATAGTAAAGAAAATTGTCTTAATTTGGAATGAAGTTGTTTCCAGTTGCAGTAGAGCAGGTCATAGAATAACATTGTTTTTTCAATGTTCTTCTGTTGTAACATTGGTGAGAAAAAACAATCTATTCCCAGCTGGGGCCACTGTGTGAAGTTTACACATTCTCCCCAAGTCTCTGTGGGTTTTCTCTGGGGACTCCCACATCCCAAAGATGGGAACATAATGTGAATTGGTGTGTCTAACTTACCCTTCTCTGAGTGAGCACAGGAGTGTGTGAGGGCACCCTGCAATGGAAAGTTGTCCTGTCTGAGGTGGGGTCCTGCCTTGTACCCTGAGCTGCCAGGAGATGCACTGGCCACCTGCAGCCCTGAACTGGAATAAGCAGGTTGGAGAATTATCTTAACTTGTTTTCATTAATCTTTATTAAATATATGTATAGCTCACATTTATTTCAGTGTTTATTATTAGAAGTGTTTTGGGTCTTTATTTAGATGTTTGAGATGTTTTTGTGACCAGAAATACGTTGTAAGAACTTAACTCTTGTTTATATCAATTAGCCTGTGGTAAAATTGGTTTCATTATACATTGTTTCATAAAGTCGCAGTTTCCAAGAACCTATTGCCAATATTAAGTGAGGACTTACTGTATTCATGCCTACTACTGGTCACTGTATTGAATTGAGATCCCCATTTCTTGAACAAACTAAAAGCTTCATGTTCCCCACAGTTAATTATACTAAAAACCATAAATATTACCAAGAACACCCAGAGTATATCAAACAAAACTGAAAGGAATAGACGATACCATGAGTTTTGAACTTAAGTTCACAAAATCTTTTTAAAAGCTTTATTCTTGAATTAAAGAATGTTTTCAACAATAAATTGCTCAAGTTTCTTCTGTGTGGTATTGAACCAGTTCCTAAATACAAATTAAAGCATTGGTCTCAAACTCATAATAGTAAGTCTTTTGTCTTTTAATAAGTTTAGAACAAAATCCACAAAAATCAATCACATGCATCTTTGAAATATAAAAAATTATTGTTTTGAAAGTTGAATTAAATCTTAAGGGTTTCAGCAGGTCTTTTTTTAGCATGCAAATTCTAGCATTGGTTTCCCAAAGTGAGTTTTTAAACAGGTTCTCAAACAATAATATGCACCTGGGGATCTTGTTAAAATGTAGATTCTGATTCATTAGGTCTGGGTGGGGCCTGAGATTCTGCATTTTTTAACAAGCTCTCAAGAAATGCCAATACTACTGGTCCACAGATCACACTTTGAGTAGCAAGGGTCGGTGACCCTTGATGAGCCCTCGTTATTTATGAAAACACAGCTGGAAATGGCTAGGAAGGTAATGTGTTGCAACTGGAAGAACAATGCCCCAGTATCAAATAACATTAGTTCAAGTTTAAGCCCTGCCAGTTGTTAGCTGTGCATTCTTGAACAAATTCATGCAATGATTCTGAGCTTCAGTTTCTTTAACTATTGTATGTGTGTAATACCCATCTTACCTAGCTCAAAATACAGTGAAGTTTCTTCTTACTTAAAGATTAAGTTCTAAATAAATATGTAAAGCAGAAATGTATGTATATGGCATATGTGTATTTATATGATATATATGTATATGTTTGGAAGTACCTTTAAATAGCCATCATTTCAATAAATCCAATACAGGTAAGTAGAGGCCTTGCATATTATGTTCTTCTGGACAGTGATCTCTTCCTAGATGGTTGGCATCATGGTTTATTGTAACAACTTTCAATCCAAATGAGATTCAAATCCTCCTCCATCACCAAGAAAAGGTAGAGAGTACAGTAATAGTTCAAATCCCCTAGGGATTGCCACCTGATTCTCAAAGACACAGAGTAATTTTGAATTAACTTTCAAATACATTTGTGTCAAATTTTGTATTCTTTTTCCAGAAAGAGGAATCTACAACATTCACTTATAAACAGAAACTTAAATTGCAACAGATGTTTTCCTTTTCGAAAAGGTTCTTGAATTCATTGACAGACCTTTGGCTAAACTGATGAATTAATTTGTTCGGGCCAGATTTCATAAATCCTCCAATAATTCTTCTCTTTACACATATTGACTTGATTTTTGAGATCTACAGCATGTGGTTTAAACTTTTTAAACTTTACTACTTTAATCAATTAACATTTATTTCAAGATTGGATGATGACCAACCATTAAAAGATATAGTTAACGAAAAATTAAAGTCTAATTCATCAGCTAAATAAACTTGGATATCTAAATAATAAGTAGAAATCAATCTGTATGACTGAATATTGAAATGTTTGGCAGCTTTGATGTAACTCTTTTTTTTCCAGGCCTACATTGACAATAAATTTCTAGGTATTGTTACCAAACTTGGACATGCATATTGTTGCCACACTTAGATATAGCTGGCTTAGCTTGGCTGTATGTGAGCTGGTTTTTAACTATACAAGTAGACCTATTTATTATGTGTTAGACTCTTTTTTGCATTAATACATGAAAGTTAAGTACCAATTTAGCATGGTTCAAATCAAACTTTAATACAAAATTCAGTAGAGCTTTTAAAATTTTGGTCTTCTTAGCTCACCACACAAAACGCGATATGAACATTGCTTACCATAAACAAGTTTAAGATCAAGTTTGGTAAATTTTTTCAAAAGGCATATATAAACCTTTTTAAGAATACTTATTAGGAAATTTGATTTCTAGAGCTCAATTAACCAAATGTCATGGGTCTTTTTTTGTGGTTAATTCTAAAATGGCAATAAAAAATTAAGTTGATCACTTACTGGTTATAAAAAAGAATAAATTTAATTTGTAACATTTTCCTTTTTGATATGAGCACTATTATTGTCTAGGATTCCCATCGAATTATTGTAGTGAGACTGGTTATAATTTTAAGATAAAATGCTGTTAGTAATAGTTCATGCATTGACTAGTTGATGCATTGCAAAGGTCATTTGGTTATAATTGTCCTAATCATAGGTTGATTAAGTATAAGATGAAGGATAAAATACACTTAGAACAGTGTTTCTCAAACTTGATTGTGCATTAGAATCATCTAGAGGTTTAGTTAAGGCACAGATCACTACAGGGAGCCAAAATCATTCAATAGGGAAAGGACGGTCTTTTCAACAAAGGATGCTAGGAAAACTGAATATCCACATGCAAGAGAATGAATCTGCACCCATACCTTGTACCATATACAGAAATTAACTCAAAATGGATCAAGCTCCTAAACATAAGAACTAAAATTATGAAAGTCTTAGAAGAAAACAGGGAAAAAGTTTTATAACTTTGGATTTGACATTGATTTCTTGGACATGACACCCAAAGCAGAGGAAACAAAAGAAAAAAAAAGATAAATTGAGCTTCATGAAAATTAAAACTTTTATATATATTTACAAGAACACTATCAAGAGAGTGAAAAGATAACCCACAAAATGGGAGAAAATACTTGCAAGTCATATATCTGATAAGGGATTAATATCCAGAATATATAGAGAACTAAAATTCAACAACAAAAAATTAACAACCCATTCCAAAAACAGACAAAGGATCTGGACAGACATTTCTCCAAAGAAGATATACACATGGTCAATAAACACATGAAAAGATGTTCAACATCACTAATCATTAAGGAAATGTTAATCAAAACCACAGTGAGATATGAATTCACACCCATTACAGTGGCTATTATTTTTTTTAAATGAAAACAACCAGTGTTGGGAAGGAGATGGAGATATTGGGACACTTGTGCATTGCTGGTGGGAATATAAAATGGTGTAGCCACTGTAGGAAACAGTATGGCTGTCCCTCAGAGAGTTAACATAGAATTACCATATGATCAAGAAATTCCACTTGTGAGTATATACTCACAAGAATTGAAAGCAGAGACTCAAACGTATATTGCAGCAGTGTTGTCCACATAGCTAAAAAGTGGAAACAACCCAAATAGTTATCAACAGATCAATTGGCAAAAAAAATGTGGTATGTATATACAATAGAATATTATTGAGCTGTAAAAAGAATGGAATTCAGATAGATGCTACCACATAGAGGAGTATTGAAAACATCATGCTAAGTGAAGTAAGCCAGACACAAATATATGGTTTCATTTATATGATGTACCTAGAACAGGAAAATTCATAGAGATAGCTAAATAGAGGTTACTAGGGACTTGGAAGTGGGATGGGGGAAATGGGGAGTTATTGTTTAATGGGTACACAATTTCTATTTGCGATAATAAGAAAATTCTGGAAATGGATAGTGGGAGTGGTTGCATAACGTCAATGTACTTAACACCAATGAATCATATATTATACAAATGGATAAAAGGGTAAACTTATATTGTGTATATTTTACCACACACAACTCCTCTCCTCCACACACACACAGATTCCTTGGCCTGATCATTAGAATTTCTGACTCTATAGGTCTGGGTTGGAGCCAGAGAATTTACATTTCTAACAAGTTCCCAGGTGATGCTCATGCCGCTGGCCTAGAAATCACACTTGAAGAAAACTCTCCTTAAAAAACTAGTTCTTCTCACCCAACAAGAGAAGGAATTCAAAAGAGGATTTAAAAAAACAAGATTCCAAATTGTGGGCCAGCTCTGATTGAGGGCAGTAGATACCTGAAACTGAACGTTAAGAAGGATTCTTGAATCATGGCCAGGCTCAGTGGTTAAAATTCCAGGGCAGAGTAGGAATGTACACCATAGGTACAGGAAGAGCAATCGACAGCACAAATGCCACATATGTATCATCCATAAGGTAGATTAGTTTTCATCTTTTTCTTGTGGCATCCATTTTATACACTCCAATTTAATCATATCACAGAATTATATCTTTCTGATGCAATGCTAAGGAAAAATTCAATCATTGTGGCCCAGCCAGGGTATTGGGTTTTACTTTTGTTGGGGTGGGATGGGGAAATGGAGGAGGAGATGAGAGGATTGAAATAAAGAGAAGAAGGCACGGGATAAAAGCTGACAGATCAAGTCAGAGAAGAGTAGGAAACAGAAAAGTGTGTACAAAGATTTCTTGTGGATTCCTAAGTACTCAATTAAAAGCAGGCCAAAGCTTGAAAACTAAGGTTGAAGTCTAAAGACTGTGAGGGGGGTAAGGGTGGGAAAGGGCAATGCATTTTTCAGGGACCAGCCTCATCACTGGCTCAGAATCTCTTAGGCATGGCTTTTCTTAGGCAAGTTGTACCAGAAGCCTGGGTTACATCTGGAATTCAAGAACTCTCCGTGTTTTGAATACAGCCTAGAGAACACATGTGGTCCACAGGCTACATTTTGCCACCCACAACTTTGGGCCACATTTGTTGGAGCCAGTGAAAGAATCAATCTGCTGAGTCAGAATAAAATCTAACACTTTAAAAAATTCTATCCAAAGAGGCATTTATACATATTGCCATATTAAGCAGGAGAGTATTCCCTTAACAATAAACTCTTTAGACACAGCACTAATTATGTTACATGTTATAAATTGAAGGCAAAACAGCTGAAAATCTGAAGTCAGGAGCCCTAAATTCTGTTGCAAGCTCAAACACAGGCCTAAAAAAAAAAAGGCATTCACCTCTCAGGTCAGCTCAGGTTAACAATTTTTCTCAAGTATCTACGAGGCAGTTAGACAAATGCAAGTGCTTCAAATCTAATGAAGGAAGTAAGATAAATACATAAATCAATAAATGCAAGACATGATATTAGAGATGTTATGAGGTAGATACAAGCAAAACATTGACCAAAAATAAAAAAAAAAAAATAATGAGGTGTTAACTTCTCTGTATTCCATTAGAATACTCTTAGCAAGTCCAATTCTCAATACAAAGCAAGCATTTGATAATTTTTTTTTTTTGGAATGAACTAAATGCCCATATCTCTTCCCATGCCTAAACTATTTGAAAATGGCCTCATCTACAATTTATCCACTTTTAATTTGCATAATTAGACCCAGTAACTACTTCTATGCCACAAAATTATATGTAAATTACTCCATTAATAATTGTGAAATGCTTTACAGTCCTGGACTCCTCTGGTAAAAGATGAGCAACTTTGGTATAAATAAAAACAATTCAAAGAGAGGGTTGAAATGGAAGAGGATATTGAGACAGCCATATATAGAAATATAGTTCAAAAGAAGTTAAAATCTACATGTAGGGTTAGTTGAAGGAAATGATTATTTACTGTTGATCTGTGAAACTCTACCAGAAGAGCACAGAACAATTCCTAAGACTGTTTGAAGTACTGAAAACCATGTATGATTCAGTCATCCAAGTTTCTCTTAGCATCTAATTCATATCACATATCATATTTGGCACGCTGACCCATTTTTGCAGGAGGCCAAAATGGAATGTTTCTGATGGTTGAAATCCTTGCATTTTGCACACTGGAGGGTAATTCCTGAAGATTAGGCTTCGTGTGCTTGGCAATATGGAGCCCATGTTAAAAAGGAAAAGGAAAAGGAGTTGAGCTGCTTGGAATTTCTTGGCAGTAGAAAATACAATATTTTTAAGAAGTGATTTTAAAGCAGTGTTCTCAAAAGTAATGAGATTCTAAATGTGTTTTAGTCACTTTTTTTTTAAGGAAAAAGCCCAAAACTGATTATTTCTGTTCTACCGAAGAATACAATAAATATGTTACAGTTCTTAATCTTCCTATGTAAAATTAACCTCACTAAATACATAAGCAAACAAGAGTCTGGGGCTAGTGAAACTGATTCAGCAAAGACTAACAAATGGAGAGAAACCAAACCTTTTGGCAGAATATTATGATAGAACACTGCAATACAGAATCTTATTATTTGATTTAGTTTTTATAATAATAAAATAATAATCTCTTTCTCTTTTCTACATAAAGCATCTGTATTTAACTCACTACTACTTGACAAATAAATGAAAGTCTAAGTAACTAACATAATAATATCACATCTTACCATACAATTTGTTAGGTAATGATAAAGCATTCCTTCAGCCACCTGCCAAGTGTCCACACCTAAGGATATTACCTAGTTCCTCTAAACTTTATTTTCTGTCTCATTTTGTGTACCCCAGAAGCAGGCCCAGAAACAGAGATTTGAGTGCAGTTTACTTAGGAGGTACAGGAAGTGGTGCGCTGGAATTGGCAGGTACTTGCTGAGGAGAGCTGACTGTGCATATCTCTCCTCAGTTCCACATTCAGTGATGTCACACTGAGAGCTTGAAATAGGCCATGGTGGGAGTATTTAAAATGCTAATTTGCTAATCAGGGCTAATTTTGTTTTGTTGTTTGTTTGTTTGTTTTGTGTTTTGAGTACTGGTTTACTAGCACAACATAGAAAACAGAGTGGCATCCAGTTAAGGACATATCATTATACCTACTGCCCATGGAATTAGGCTAGAGCTTAATTCTGTGGAGAAACTATGGGAAATAATACAGGACAAAGGTTTAACAGAGTACGAAGGTGTAAAACCACTAGGGTAGGAGAAGCTGGGGTATTTATACACCAACTGGAATCAGTCATTGCAAAGGCTGTGACGTCAGGGATGGCTGATTCCCCTGTGCATTTCTGCCTCCAATAAATGGGAAAGTGTGATCTTGCCTATTGTCAGCTAAGGGATGCAGCTCCTGGCAGCTGGAAAGTGGCAGGCCAACATTGAAGTGATAAGGATCCAGTGGGATACCAACAACATCTGCTACAATATTTTTGCTTATAAAATAAAAATAAAAATATCTACCAGCTCATATTACATTGACTTAATGGAAATATTCTAATAAAATGTACATATATTTATATTCTTTTATAGAAGGTACTTGATATTCCTAAGAGAAAGGCAAGATGTCCATTCATTATATATTATCACCATAAAAATGATAATAATAACACCGCAGCACTCTAGAAACCAGGAGAAATAAAAGAAAAAACAATACCTTAACAGAAAATCTGTTAATCTTTTCATAAATAAAATATCACTGCTGACAACCAACAATCTGTAAAGCTGAAGTTGATAGGCACATAGTACACCATTTGGGACATAGGCAAAGACCTCTGCTTAAAATTACCTTCTCTCTGGACTATTCTGATCTCTAACATTTCTCTTATTGGTTCCCTCACAGGGTTTGGAGCATGAAAGGCCTGGTGATAATTAAATAGGTCATTTTAAAATTATGAACCCACAAGCTTCATTGACATCCTTGTAGTGATGATTTGTCAGAATATTGAATGCTAAAGAAATGGACAGTAGAAGGAATTTTTACAGTAGAAGAAGGTTGTGAAAAGTTTAGAGCCTGGATTCTGGGATGAGGATAAGGCAAGTATAGAATGGAGAAATCAGAAAAGAAATGGCACTCAATTCCCATATATGCCAGAGGTATCTTTGTCTCCTCCTCCTCCTCCCACTAACTGCATAGCACTGCCAGGGGCTGCCCTTAATATATTAAAGTAGTTGGATAGCAAGTGACCCTTACTCTCTTTCTGATGCCTGAAATTCTGTTGTTATTTTGTGGGCTTAAAATAGAAATTCTCTGGAGACTGCAAGCAACCAAGACTTTACCGTAAGTTAACAGTTTGCTCTTAGTGTGTGGGTGAGGGGAGAAGGCGATAGGGAGATAGATATACAGGACACAGAATCCCTGGAATTCTGTCTGGTTTAAGGTAGATCAAGACAGAAGATAAAAGGAAGATCACTAGGAAAAGAAGAAACAGACCATGAACCAGACGTGGGCATGTGTTCCAAAATGACCTAAGCCAATTTGGCAATATACCACTCAGGTTCCATTGGGTCTAAGATAACAGTAGCTAAGGGTTAGTAACTTACCTCACTATCAGGTTATAATCAAAGTAAGTCATCAAATTCTACTACTTTACAAATATTTATCAAGAACAAATTCTCAGGCACCAGGCCCCAAACACTTCTTACCACTTTTTCCATAGTTCCAGGTTTCTATCCTCTTAGCCTCTGACCACCACACTGCATGAAAGACTCACCTAAGAAAAACATGACAATATTCCAGATGCAGGACTCTGTTAACCTTATTAGTTTACTCATCAGAACTCTTAAGCAATGGCTGGACACAGAACTGTTCAAGGATCGAGTATGAGTACTATGGCAAAGAACACAGCTATAGACTCATTTGAATCTTACATCCTTACATTCAAGGGGCAAAGTTTAAAAAACAGGCCTAGCTGCCTATCCATGCATCTTGAATACCTTTAAATTCAACGTTTAGAGCTTACTTATAGCATTTATCGTGACAGTCAACAGGTCACTATTTTCACCAATAAAATCCCATTTTTGACATTCACCATGCTAATTTTAAAAACCCTCAAGTGTTAGTTAAGGAATGGCCTCTGAATGTGGCCTTCTTACTAGAATGCAAGTTCACCATCTTAGACTATGGATTCTTAGTTAGAACAACTGATGGTGCCTGGCTCTGCACAAGTATTTTGAAGTCAATTGTGTACATCATTAATTGTTTACATTTGAAGTGGGGAGGGGAGTGAGGGTACATCATAGACAAAATCCACATTCTTTCCAATTTTGAGTAAAACTAACCTACTGACTGGAGTTTCCTACCCAAGTATTTTTCTTTTATTTTATTAAACACATCCTATCAATTCTGGTTTCTCAGGGCTTAGCTTTCTTAGGAAAAAAAAAAACTGTTGGCTCTTCTCCAAGAAAGAAAAATATTTACTCTTTCTTATCACCACTGGAGACATGTACTTTCCTTACCTCACACCTCCAGTACACCTAAAAGATTAAAAATTAAAATAACAGACTTCATAGAATACATTTATTCTTATCCCCTTCCTGAGAAGCAATTGCTGGTTACCTAGCTGGTTTTTATGAAGTTGCCTGTAACACATATCTTTCAATAACAACTATTTTTTCATTGCTGTTACTTCTTGGAGTTAAGAAACCAAAACTGCAGAAATATACTGAAATGTCAGTTTGGAGGAATTCTAGGTGAACAATCTTTAAACCTTCTTAACTTGGGCAATGTTTCTGCTAATGTTCTAGCAAAAAATTATATATATTGAAAAACTAGGTTAAGAGTCAGAAGAGGAGTCAAAGAAGAAAACACTTGTCCAAATTCATGTGTAATCAACAGAGTAAATCCATTATTTGGCAGAGAAGTACAAGGAGACTTTTATTGTCATCTTCCCCTTGAGTGATCATATTTGGGGATTATTAATAATTAAGTAATAAGCTGAGCTGAAAATCATCAATTCCTACTTAAAACTTTTTCTGAATGCTCAGATTCCTGAGTCTAATTATATATGTAGAATAAAAGCAAGGTTAATGAACATGAAACAAAGTGAGGGTGGCATCGAGTTCATAAAGCTTATTCAGGGGGGCAAAGAATTCATGAGCCTCAATTTGACTGTTCTGTGAGAGCAGCTTCTTTGCTGGCCACATTAATAAACAGTTTAAAACAAACCGTGACTACCCCACACCTGGAAACCCTGTCCTTGATTTAATAGATACTGCTGAAATAGAAATAATCTGGCTAAATAAGAAGGTCAGTATCTTATTCAAAAGTCTCAAAAACAAACACAAATCCACTTAATTTTGAAAATAAACTTTTTAAAAAAAAAATGGAAGAAAATTAAATGTTAACAGGAGACAGCCACATAGGCCACCAACAAATGAAGACTTGGGAACACAGTGGCACATGATAGGGATCTATTCTGAGATTCGGTATTTCATAGTTGTAATTTGGTACCTCTCTCCTCCACCCATTCTCAGTACAATACAAATTGTTATTAGTAATGATTTGGAAGGTGGCACTGGATGAAGATCTTTATGCCTCCAGAGTTGTTTTAATTCTGCAATGGATCTGGATATTTAATAGCTATTTACTATAATGAAAGAGCATGTATTAATCCTTCAAGATGGACTCACAGGTGGCCCATAATATTTTCAGAAGAGCTACTTTCCATTTCCCTCAATCACACATGAATCACTATCTCCATGTCCCCATGACACAGGTATCTCCACCTAATATTTTGTATGAAACTTAAATGAGCTTCTTTTAGTGACAATGAGTTTCCTACAGACCTTTTCTATACATATCTTTTTCTTACTGAGAAGATAGCTGAAGTATTTCTCAGTATTTATTAATCTGATGCCATAGGCTAAGCCATAAAAGCTCAGAAGATTTCAGAATCCAAATATTCTGTCAAAGCCTGTGTGGTCATACCACTAGCAGAAGTGTGTACATCAGAATAATAGAAATCAGATTTCAATCTTAAGTGGTATAAAATAAGATATTGTCCTAGTTCCATCAGTCATAAATCTATTTGCTGATTCAATATGCTGATGTCATGGTTTTTAATAATATAATCCAGTAATTATGATGAGAATCTATTGAATCTGTTGGACAAGTGTTATTGGGAAAAATGTTCAACATAATAAACAGAAATTATTGTTAGCATAGAGGCTTTAGCATTTAGATGGAAAAGGTAGGTAATTTCAATGATTAGGTCAATTTTATTCGTTTGCTTGTTTGGGAGGGGCAAGAGTTCAATTCCTACAGACTTTTTCTTATGTAAAAAGTATCATATAGTAAAAAATATAGATCTTTTTAATGGATCAGGTGAGTATGTTAGTTTGCTAGAGAAACCATAACAAAGTACCACAGACTGGGTGGCTTAAACAAACAAAAAATGTATCTTCTTATACTTTTGGAGGCTGCAAGTTCGAGATCAAGATGTCGGCAAGATTGGTCAGTTTTGAGGCTTCTCTCCTTGGCTTGTAGATGGCTGTCTTCTCCCCGCATCCTCACTTGCTCTTACTTCTGTGCAAGTGTCTGTGTCCTTTTCTCTTCTTCTTATAAGGATGCCAGTCATATTGGACTATGACCCATTCTGATGACTTCGTTTTAACTTAATTAGCTCTTTAAAAACCATATCTCCAAATACAGTCACATATTGAAGTACTGGGGGTTAGAGCTTCAACTTATAAATTGGGGGAGGACACAATCCGGCCCATGAATAAGCAATGAGAAATACTTGTTCTGCTAATTCTAAACAAAGTTATCTCTTCTGTGTTTTGTAGGACTGAACTCTGAGGCACCTAAACAAATCCAAAGCCGCTCTATGAGGAAAGGTGGGCCAGCTCCTTACCGCTTACTGGACAATACCATTGATAAGTCTCATTTCTGTTTGTAATAGAACTCTTTGCCTGTCATCTCCCCATTTCAGCAACTGTTAGAACTTTCACCTAGTAACTGTACAAAAGTTTGGGCATCCTTTTTGATTTTGTGCTTCCTTTCATACTGCATATTCTATGCTACTGCAAATCCTGTTTATGTACTTCACGGTGTGGTCTGAATCCTACCCTGCTACACTGCCTCTACCACTCTAACCTTTGCCTGGATTCTTGCAATATTTCTATTGGTCTACTGGCTTTCGCTCGTGGCCCTTGACGGCTATTTTCCCCACAGTAGCCAAAATGATTCTTGTAAAGTATAAGTCAGATCATATCACACCATTCTTAGGAAATACAATCCAAATTAAATTCTCGCTGTGGTTTACAAGGTTGAGTATGAGCTAACCCTGGCTAACCCTTTGACCTCCATTTCTACCAGTTTTCCCTTTACTTGGTCTAGTTCACTATTTTCTCAATGTCTGTCATATAATATTTGGTCAATAATATCAATTACTTGAATGAGTGAAGAAATGAGTGAAAGAATGTTTGTAAGCTCATTTCTATAAGGAAGCTGGATGGCCTTCCATCTAAGAGGTAAAAAAAAAAAAAGTAAGTTGAGTTTTTAAATTTTCTAACAAAGTGACAACCTGACATTTCATATATACAATTCTAAGTCATGGGAATCTTTCCACCCAGGCAACCACACAGACTCCTCACTCTCTGACAACTTGGCATTGAGTGGGAACAAGAACTGGCAGCCCAGTAGCCTCTGCCTAAACCTGCTCAAGACAATTTCTGTTTGTGGAATCATGTTCTATGAGACATACTAACTTTTTACTTTTCCACATATTCAAAGCCTTCCTTCTATACCACATTAGAACTTAAAATTTTCTATTTTGAGGCAATGTACTCTCATAGAAATGTTCTGTGTTTTCCCTCGGTCTTATTTGGTATTGTTCATAGCAGGATGGCGGACTATATACTTTATAAGAATAACCCAGATAAATATATTTTTGAATTTTTTTATTGCTATTGCAGATATCTGTGATGTTGCTCAAATATCCTTTGTATCTGGATCTTTGTGACAAATTTACCTTTGAGATGTTATTCCAGGAAAGTTTTTCTTTTCCAATGACTTAGAGCTCTTGCCTTAGCAGACCATGAGGATCGCAAAGCATGCGTTTTCCTTTTTATCTTGGCTTCCAGAGAGCAACCTCTGCTTTGGCCAAGGAACAAGCACAGACCAATGAAAGTATATAAAGCATATGTCTCTTGTGTCTACCTAGCTCAGAGTTGTTTGAAAATTTAGCAATTATTTAATTAAACCTACCCACTTAAAAATCTAGATTCAATTTGAAATTGCAAGTCTTAACTTGTAATTAGTTAAAATAGTCAAGGTGGTTAAGTGTGTAGACATAGCAGCCCTACCTAATACATAGAAAGAAACATAAGTAAGCAGCCACAATGGGAAGACAAAGAAACATGTCCCAAATGGGAGAACAGAACAAAGATCCACAAAGAAGAACTAAACAAAATAGAGACAAGTGATCTACCAGATGCAGAGTTCAAAACACTTGTTATAAGGATGTTCAATGAAATTAGGGGAAGAGTAGATGAAATTAGTGAGAATTTTAATAAAGAGATAAAAAATATAAAAGTGGAGATAGAAAACAAAAAAGAATCAGTTGGAAATAAAGAATACAATAATTGAAATGAAGAATACCTTAGGAGGAATTAAGAGCAGATTAGATGAAGTAGAGGATCAAATCAGTGATTTAGAAGATCGGGTAACAAAAAACACCCAATAAGAACAGCAGCAAGAAAAAAGAATTAAAAAAATGAGGATAGTTTAAGGGGCCTCTAGGACAACGATCAACTATAACAACATTCATATCATAGGAGTACCAGAAAGAGAAGAGATAGAGCAAGGAATTGAAAACCTATTTCAAGAGATGACAAAAATCTTCTCTAATCTGGTGAAGGAAATAGACATACAAGCCCAGGAAGTACAGAAAGTCCCAAACAAGATGAACCCAAACAGGCTTACACTAAGACACATCATAATTAAAATGCCAACATTAAAGACAAAGAGATTCTTAAAAGAAGCAAGACAAAAGCAATTAGTTACCTACGAGGGAGCTCCCATAATACTACCTGCTGATTGCTCAACAGAAACATTGCAGGCCAAAAGGCATTGGCAGGGAATATTCAAAGCAATGAAAGCAAGGAACTACAACCAAAATTACTCTACCCAGCAAAGCTATCATTTAGAATGAAAGGACAGATAAAGAGCTTCCCAGACCAAAAAAAAAAAAAAAAGCTAAAGAAGTTTATCACCACCAAACCAGTATTATAAGAAATGTTAAAGAGATGTCTTTAAGAAGAAAAAATTGAAAATGTGAATAATACGATGGCAATAACTACATATCTAGCAACAATTAGTTTAAATATAAATGTATTAAATGCCGCAATTCAAAGACATGGGTGGCTGAATGGACAAGAAAACAAAACAAAACACTTACATGTGTTGCCTACAAGAGACTCACTTCAGATCGAAAGATACACAGAGACTGAAAGTAAAGAGACGGAAAAAGATATTTCATGAAAATAGAAATAAACAAACCAACAAACAAAAAGCTGGTGTAGCAATACTTATACCAGACAAAACAGACTTTAAAACAAAGGCTATAACAAGAGGCAAAGAAGGGCCCAGTAATCCCACTTTGGGGTATTTATCCAAAGAAACCCAAAACACTACTTTAAAGGGACATGCGAATTCATATGTACATTGCAGCATTATTTATAACAGTCAAAATATGGAGGCCACCCAGGTGTCCATCAGTGGTGAATGGATACAGAGGTGCTACA
The DNA here is from genome assembly GCF_014176215.1 of Rousettus aegyptiacus. Lineage (NCBI taxonomy): Eukaryota > Metazoa > Chordata > Mammalia > Chiroptera > Pteropodidae > Rousettus > Rousettus aegyptiacus. The sequence goes on from NW_023416306.1 coordinate 71,411,009, forward strand.
TATATACAATGGAATATTACTCATCCAAAAAAAGAATGAAATATTTCCATCTGCAACAACATGGATGGACCTAAAGGATAGTGTGTTGAGTAGAGCAAGCCAGACAGAGAAAGACAAATGTAATATGATTTCACTTACATGTGGAATATAGAGAACAGGATAAACAAACAAACAAAACAGAAATGAGCTCATAGATAACACAGAGCATTTTGATGATTGCTGGACTGGAGGGTGGGGAAATGGGTAAAGTGGGGAGGAATTAAGAGGTAGTTAAGAAATAGTCATGGGAATGTAGAGTATAGCATGGGAAATATAGTCAATAATATTGTAATAACTATGGTGTCAGATGGGTGCTAGATTTATTTAGGTGATCACTTAGTAAATAATATAAATGTCCAATTGCTATGTTGTACACCTGAAACTAATATAATATTGTATGTCAACTATAATTGAAAACGATTTTTGAAAATGCTGCTGGCAAAAATAATTACTACTTTTTCAGTATAATTTTCTTGTCAACATATTCTTTCCACCTTCTACATTACATATCATGTGTATAAAGGTACACACAGATGAGTATGCATAATCTGGGAAAACATGGATTCCCTACTCCCCCAGTTGAAAAAATCCTTAAGCATCTATAATATTAGGCAATACTCACTGAAACTTCATGAAGAACAAAGTACTTTAGATTAATGTAACATATGAGGGTTCTGGTTACTGGAAAGACGCTCTCCTTTATAGAACTATGGATCTTATTCATTTGCCTAATTGCTTTGTTTTATTTCCTACTCTTTCCCTCCTTTATACCATTTCACTTGAGGCTAATTCCCATAAGCTTCATTTCCCAAAAGCTCCCTTATCAAATAGTTTCCTGCTCGTTTGGTCAATGAGAGACACCAGTTAGAGATGGGAAGTCAGCAAGCAGGTAGAAGCCAGATGTTACTCCTTCTCCCTCTCTGCATAGGCTACATTTTCTCTGTGCTCCCACTATTAGCCCCAGCCCCTAGAAATGGTTCTCTTTCCACTGAAAATCTAGGGAAAGAAGGCAGCTAAAGGATGGCGCTCCCCCTCTATGTAGGAGTCTTCTAGACAGAGGGGCCAGCAAGGGAGATGGGAGAGAACCCTGACTGGAAGATTGGGTGAGGTACCATGTATCGGGAGGAGTGGGTAGTCCTGCTGAGAAGCTAAGAACAATGAGAACAATGTGACCTGGCTTCGCCTCCTAGAGGTCACTGGAAGTCATCGATGACCTTGGAGATGCCTATCTGTAGAAAGATGAAAAAGAGGCCCACCTGGTGAATAAGAGGCAGAGGTCGTGACAATAGAGAATTCTTTTGAAATATTTTGCTGAAGAAGGAGCAAAGAAATAGGACAGAAGCTGGAGGAAGATGTGACATATCTAGATATGACACAAACTTTTTTGAGGAACATCTTATATCCCAAGCTCAGTGCATGTGGTTGGAAAGAGGCTCAACCCCCTACTCCAGAGGTGGAGCATGTGACCCAGCTTGGCTAATTGGAGCATCATATTCCATAGCCACAGTGATTGGTTAAGAGATGGGCACATGACTTGAATTGGTGCTACCCAGAACTTCTTTGGAAGCTACAAGGAATTTTCACCAGAATTTTAACCTGGGAGGATGTGTGAGTGGAACTGCACGCAGCTTCCACAGAAAACCTTAGAATAATACGAAGTAGTCTGAGAGCAGAACTAAGAGATAGAATCATTTGCCTGGTTTCATCTTCCTCTTGAGTCAGTGAATTTCCTTTTTGCACTGGTCAGTTCAGATTGAGTTTTCTGATTTCTTGCAAAATAAAATGTTCTCATAACTTACAAAGCTTATAAAGGGCATCCATACACAAGTTCCTTTGAAAAAGGCAGGACAGATATTGTTTTTATTCATTTCCTAGGGCTGCCATAATGAAGTACCATAAACAAGGTGGCTTAAAATAATATAAATTTATTCTCTCACAGTTTTTAAAGCTAGATGTCTGAAATCAAGGTGTGGGCTCTGAAGGCTCTAGGGGTAAATCTGTTCGTGACTTTCTCCTTCTTCGGTGTCACCAGCAATCATTGGTGGTCCTTGGCTTGCCTTGTATATGCACCACTCTTTTTTCTGCTCTGTCTTCACCTAGTGGTTTCCTTGTCTCTTCTCCTCTTCCTGTAAGAATACCAGTCATGTTAAATTAGGGCCCACTCTGATTACATCATCTTAACTTGATTACATCTGCAAAGACTCTATTTCCAAATAGGTCACATTCACAGAGATCAGGGATTAGGACATCAACATGTCTTTTTAGGAGACACAATTCAACTCATAATATTATTATTATTTCCATTTTGCATATTATGTTTACATTTTACATAACAGATTAAATGACTTGCTCAGAATCATACAATTGGTAAATTGTGGAGGAGTATTTTGATTTTAAGTTACATGTTCTTAAAGGGTGGTATAAAACATTTCCGCTTGAATTTTTTTAAGTATATAATTTATCGATAGAGTTTTATTATGTTTCTCATTTTGTCTCTTAGAGTGTCGAGATAGTGCTACTCTTCAAAGCTGAGTGTGATAAGTTTGGACTATTAGTCATTCTTACAATCACCTTTAGCTTCACGCCCATTTGTGATTGTTCTCTTGCATCACCACCATCCAGGAAATAGAGTCCACTCCTCCGTGTGGGGACCCTTAAAAGACAAACTGTAAACTCACTGCAAACACACCTGAGTATCACAACACGCCTGTGCCTTGCCAGAGAACCACATATTTCAGCGTTAAACCCACGGTAGAGTGGGAGCACATCTTGGGCCTAGAGTGGTGAGAAAATATGGCTGGGCTCTGCCCCCAGCTTTGCCCATAGTTCAGACATCCCCAGGAAATCTGGTGGGTGTTAGTCTGAACCGGAATATTTAAAGTCATCAAAAAAAAAAGGAACTGACATTTATACTAATCAGGAAATTAGAATCCTAGAGAGAATAAGCAGCCTGAGAGAACCTATGTTTCTTCAATGTTAAATCAAGTAAAGACTCTGAATTGGAACATCATTTTTAGAGCTTTTCTCTCTCCTTTTAAGGATTGTAAAATATTTCTTTTGCATATCAAATTTTAAACCCCAAATAAGAGGTTTAAGAATGCCCATGCTGATAATAAAAGATTACATTATGATAACTAATATTAGAAGAGAGGAAAAATTTCTAAAATATTTCTAGTTAAAAAAAAACTAACAATTTGCTGACTATTTTATGTGAGGGTCATGTGCCCAAGAACTAAAATAATTCAGGAAAAGGCCAAGACAAGCAGACAATAGACCTAAAAGAATATAATCACTTACACTATAAAAATCCATGACCTTTAGGGGTGGTTTACTTGGAAATTTTGATTTGGAGCTGGAGGAGAAGGTATCTGAATGTTTGCATCTCGTGGTCTTGGACTGCCCTAGAATGGAGTGAAGGGAAATAAGAAGCTGACAATATTTTTAAGAGCATAGAGCCCCGGGAAATATGACTGATGAAAGCTCATTGTATTTAGCACAGTTTCCAAAAAGCTCCCATAAATGGCTCCTGCTTACCTCTCCAGTCTCCTATTTCCTTCCATCTTTCCCAGCCTTTGTTCCAAAGATGTCAACCCATCTATAGGCTATATCTTTTTTTTTTGCTTTAAATGGCCAAAACTTAGCAGAATGCCTGGACTATAGAAGGCACACAATAGATATTTTTTGAACAGGTAGCTGAAAACCTTGTCATAGAATGTAGATGGGATTCCACTTACTCTTTCTCATTTCCTTGTGTCATAGAATGGAGGATTGCCATGGTGGAAAACAATAACAATAACTGAAAATATAAGGAGCATCATTTTCTGGGGTAATTAGGACATGTCTAAACTCAATCTACTCTTTTAGAGAACTCCTCAAATTCAGGGATAGGAGAGAGGAGCAATAGGGAAGGGCTTAGGTGTTTGGAACCATTGATTTCGAACAGGAACTGACAAGCTTACTCACACTTTCCCATATTTGAACATCTATATGGTATCTGGCAGTAAATAAACTCACAAATCCTTCTCTAAATCTTAAGTTTCACCCAAATTATTTTCACACTAGAGAATTTTTATTAGTTTTATTTTCTAGAGGCTCTATGCTTAGGGAAGAGGAAAGCCCAGCTCCTTTGCTGCCAGTTGGGACAAATTCTGAGATGCAACAAACACTCCAGAGTCCCCTGCAGGATCAGGTTAACATCCCTGCTACCCAACCCGGGATTAGGCCTGAGATAGTGCCCTAGCTTAGCCTCCTCCCCTTACTAATTGGTCTCCTGGGAGCACTTTCTTATTAAATCCTGCACACAAACTCTCATCTCAGAGAGTGGTTTCTAGGGAACCCCATGAGCACTTACTGTGTAGGGGATAGAAAAACATGTATAAAATGTGGTAACAATTCTCAAAGCCTTTTTCATCCAAGTTGAACTTGATTTGAAGTTGTTTGTGTGTTTCTCATGGGAAAGTAAATCTCCAATAGATTTAAAAACAGCACAATTATATTGGTGTTCCTGGAATCTTGAGGACAACTGTTTTTATAGAAGCTGCTGCTTTGTGCATGGAAGTAGGTTTGACGATTTGAACTTGCTTCACTAAATTAAACAAAAACAAGCATTATCGAATGTTTAAATTTACTGGAGCCTCTGGCTTCAAGTAGTTGTTGAGTAATTCCTGACAAGCTCATAAGCAGACCTTCGGCCATATTAAGGCCATAAGCTTTGTGGTGGTGAGGTAGGTTTCCCTTGTTTTATTTTTAATCTAACAACATAAACAATGCTAGCCACACCAGTTAAAACAATAAAGAGTTAACCTTTAAAATGACCACAGTCCAGATGGCAGCATGGAAGTCATCAGAGCCACTTAATCTTCCAGGAGATTTATCACTGCAGTAACCCAAGTCTTTCATGTGGGTTTCTGCCACAATTCTTGCTGCACACACACAAAAGGAATCTGGAGTTCATGGGTATGACATAGCAACAAGAACATGGATTTGTGCTGTAAATAGGTCCCTTGAGGCAGAAGGGTTGCCAGGAGAACCATGCAGACTTTACCCACTAGAGTTTGTGAAGATAGTCATGTTGGTGACATGAATATTCAGAGCTCTTGGTGTTACTTTATGACTCCTTTGCTCTCACTTCTTCCCCTTTTCTGTCCTCATTCTCAGCTCCTTCCAAACGTCTCTTTTTAGCTATTACACATTCTCATTCCTTCCTATTCTGCCCCCAGATACTTTTCCAAGCTCTTTTCAAAATGTCTTATTTCCCCTTTCAAAAACTGTTCTTTAAGAATTATTTTCCCCCAGGAGTTCCACACTGTTCTGTTGTACACTGGTGAGCTGAAAGCCTGGAAGGAAGGACCTGAAGGTGTTGCCCGGTTCCCCAGCACAAGGGCAGCACCCTCATGTCTTCATACTCAAGTCTTATTTTAGACACACTGAAATCAAATATAGGAGGCTCATTCTCTGTGGTCATGAAATTTTACAGAATGCTACAGAAAACTGAATTTAGATGATACAACCGCTTTATTTTTAGTACGATGTATTTTTAGTTAAGGGGGTTTTCAGAAGAAAGACATATCTTTAAAAAAAAAAAAACAGGAAATGTTTATAGGGTATCATGCTTGTCCAAAACAAGTAAAAGTACATAGAGCCCTCAAAAAAGTGTTCAAATGTAATTTGGATATAGTTTGGTTACCTGATATAAATTTGACCAAAGCTTCCTAGATATGAAATATAGCTTAAAACATATTACTCTTGAAAAAAATGAAAGTTATTAAAATGGTTTTGTCAAAAAATGGAGCCACTTTAAAATGGAGCCATTGCTGCTGCCCCAAAGGAACTGCCTTGAACGTCTATGCTTCAAATCTTTGGAATGTTAAAACAGGGCAAAATAATCTTTGGACTGGGACTAAAACAACATTATGCCCCAAAGAACTGTTTGCAGAGATAACAAGAGAGCAGATGGCTCATCTCTGCTCCATGTTATCTGTGGTTTCAGCTGAGAAGACTGAACTGACAACTACCAGACTGAAAATTAAAAACACTATTTAGAATTAACCTCTCTATGTTATGTTATCTGCACCAATAGAAATGTCTTCCTTCTATTGTTATAATTATTCCCCTTCCCTTTCTTACAAATACCCATTGTCTTTGTCTCCTAATTGGAACACTATTTGGGCTTCTGCCTGAATCAGTGTGTCCCAAACAGCTATTCTTATTGATCTCATATAAATGTTGTTGCCACTCACTTTGAAAGGCCTTTTATTTTTGGGTTAGCGTTTTGACTTAAAATTGCTTCCACCAGCCATTGATTTAAAAATATCATTTGCCATGTAATTCTAAATGACTTTATGGACTATAGAGCATGGAATTGCTGTGTTAAAAGGAGACTCAAATCATTTTACATAAGCCAAATAGACTTTTTTTAAACTTTATATAGAAAGATACATTGATTATTTGGCCCTAGAATCTCTTATTTCAGATACTTGTCATTTAAATGAAAGGATTTTAAATATACAGGACATTTCTAGAAAACTGGTCCAGAGTTGATATCAAATGAAGGATTAATTTGCTGTTTCTATAGTCAATATATTTCCATGGCACACATTGCTCATTCCTATTAGACATGTGATCTTAGATTCATTCACACCATCAAGTCAGTCCAAGGCAAAATTATTAGACTTATTATCTATTGCTGCATAACCAATTCTCCCAAACTTAATGGTAAAAACAACGGCCATTAGATTATGCTTATGGATTCTGTGGGTCGAGAATTTGGAAAGAACACAGTAGAGATGGCTCGTCTTGGCTCCAAGTTGTCTGTGGCTTTAGCCAGAAAGACTGGAATGGCCAGAGCTAGGGGATTCACTTCCCAGATGACTTCTTCACATGGCTGGCTCCTGGGCTGGGGCACTTAACACCAGGCTCACTAGGACTGTTGACCAGGGCACCTAAATGTGTGGACTCTCCATGTGGCTTGGGCTTCTCACAATGTGGTTGATAGATTCCAAGAGAGAACATTCCAAAAGTGAGTATTCCAAGAGCAAAGGTTCCAGGAGAACCAGATGGAAACCCTCTGGCATTTTGTGACTTAGGCTTGGAAATAATATACTATCACTTCTGTCATAATTTTGTGAAGCACTCATAAATCCATACAGATTCAAAGTGAGGAGTCAATGAGAGGAAGGTCAAAGGATATATGGCCATTTTTAAAACCCACCACTATTATGGTTTTGGCAAGATGGAAAAAATGAGTGAGGCTTTGAATCCTGATTTCTCTATTTCCAAATGGGTGGCCTTAGGCAGAGACCTGACCTCTTCCTTCACTGTAAAAACACAGATAGTGGTCAATCACAAAGTTACCACGAATAGGCACAAGTTCGTGTTAGAGAGCATGGGTGTCCATAAGCAGTCAGCTAATTTGAATCCTTTCTTTGTTTTTCTTAGCCACCTTCACTTCCTTTCTCAGGCAGGAACATCCTCAGTCTCCCTCGCATAATTTCAACATGAGCTCTCAAAGCCAGTGTTTGGAAGGTGAACTCTCCCGGATGCCCCTCAATGGCTGAAGAAGAAAACAGTGGAACACCCACTGAAGCTGCACCTTGCAGCAGGCACCTACTCTACCTAAAAGCCCACCCCTCTCTTCTGACTTGAATTCTAAATTTCCCCTCTTGTGACACCTGTAGGAGCTGTTGACAGATATTCTTTAAGCCCTCAGAAATTTCCCTTTCCTTTAAAAAAAAAAGTGAAATGAAATTCCAGATCAGGGGTGCACAGGATAGACTGACGTGTTTCTATTCTATATCCTATCCCCCTGATGTCAAATCAATTGAGGTAAGGGCATCCTGAGACTGTAAAGGGCACTTTCAGCCTAGCTTCTCCTCCTGCCTAAGTTTTTTAAGTCTTTAAGCACATTACTCAAATCTGCTACAGCTGCCAATGTAGTTTTATTCATTGCCAGATCAAAAGAACATATAGAATATTCCAAATATGGGTAGTAGTAAGGACAATATAGTATCCAGTTGTGACAAAAGAGGTCCATACTGAGTTATTCCTGTATTTATTGTCATTGCTATAATTCTTTAGCCACCTCACTGGCCTCCCTCCTGTCACTCCTGGTCTCTCCAGGCTCATCTTCACACCAGACATCCTTCTAAAAGCATGTCAGGCCACTCTACTTCCCTACTCAGAGCTCATTGATGGCTTCCTAATGTATTTGGAGTAAACTCTAAAGTCCCTCAATGGCTTACAAAGACATTCACAATCAGCTTTAAGTATTTCTCAGACATTACTTCCTGCCTTAGATCTAGCCGAGCCAGCTGCCACTTGTTCACTTGCCCAAGCACGGAGTTTAGAAAGGCCACACTTTGTTCAACGCTAGGCTATTGCCATTTTGAAGATTTTGCTGATGTTTGAACAAGGGGCCCTGCATTTTCATTTCATTTTCATCTTGCATTGGGCCCTCTGGTCTTTAAACAGGCCAGGTACATGGCCATTGCTGCCTCAGGTATTAGGCACCCACTGCTCCTCCTCTCTTCTGAGAAAATTCACTTGTGAGACCATCATTTGGCTACTTCTTTCCTTCACTTGGGCCCCCCTCAGAGAAATCTTCTGTGACCACCACGTCCACAACGTCACCTCTTCCCCATATGTCGAATCATTCCTTTAAAGTACATGTCTCTGCTCGGGATTATGTTGTATATTTACTTAGATGCCATTGTTTCTTTCATTGTTTTCCTCACAGACATTCCTCCAGATCAGAAACAATGCCTGGATTGGTTATTTCCTTGTTTCTGGGGCATAACACGCTTCCGGGTTCATAGGAATTTCTCAGTACATTTTTATTGAGTTAACTTGTTCCTCAGTAATACCATGAATGGCACATATCTCACCAATAGCATATTTTAATTCTATGAACTTGGTTGTGAAAAAATTCAGAGAACACATTTGGAGATACATTGTTTTGCCATAATAGTGGTCACCTGGCTTTTCTCAGACTGCCATGAACCGTCATTTTAACCTCTCTGCCTTTTTTTTCCTCTTCCTTCTTTCTCTTTTGCTGGTTTTTAATGACTCTAATTCTGTGTTTTGAACACTCAAGGTATGGAAAGTTGGGATTAATTTTATAACTTCAAAAAGAGAAACAAGTCACAGGAAGTATCAGAATAATCCCCCTGAAATGGACCTTCTTAGCCAGAGGAGATGGCAGGGGCCTTGTGTCATAACTAGTGACCCCAGGGCCCTGACACAACCGGCACGGCAGCGTGGACCTCAGAGCCAGAAGGTGCCTTTGAGACCAGCTGGACCAAACTCACAACACTTGGTGTTCTTTCAGGGTGGAAAGGATGTCTTGCTTTACATATGGAGAGAGGACTGTAGGGTGAAAGACCATAAAAGGTATACTTGAATTATTCTGGCTCCTATGAAGAAAATTTATTTCTCGAGATTACGACACTGTTTAGTTGTAGGCCACGTGCCAAAATTCACATTTTCTGACTTTCTCCTTGACATTAAATGTCCTTTAATTTAAAAAAAAAAAGATCATTGACACCTAAATTTCCAATATAATCTGATATTATTGCCATTCTTGATGTTCCTTTTAAATACATTTTTAACCATTGCTCATTTCATGGTCTTGTAGTTAAGAACTGTGCTGTCTCTGCATGTGGGTATTAGTGGCCTCGCATGCCCAAAAGGCTGCATACAGCCGGTGCCAGGTCATCAAGTTGCACACTAAGGCCTCCAGCAAAGTAATAGGGGAGCCAGGGTGTCCCAGCATGGGGCCCCTTGGCAGAGTCCTGCAGTATCACATCTTCTTTTGTTTTCTTATTCTTTTCGTACTTCAGGTAAACAGAAATGGGTTAATTATAATCTTAGGTTCTTGACATACTCATCATTGGCCCATGCATGCCTGTCTATGGTTTATGTGTAGATTTGTTTTTTAAAAATAATTTTATCAACTCCCATGAACTTAACACTCAACTCAGAATCTAGAACACTGATAACACCACAGTCATCTTGGTGGTCCTGTCTTTCCTGGCCCCTTGCCTCTCCCAACCCTAAACCTGGGGCAACCACTATCCTGAATCTTGTATCCGTTAGTCCCTTTTCTTCCAAAGACTTTTTTTGAAATCTATGACATTCCTATATGTATTAGCAAAAAACATATTTAGTTTGGGTTGTTCTTAGTTGTGTACAAAGGCATTGTGTTGTAGGTAATTTTTCAGGGCTGCTAAGAAAGCGGAACTGATCTCGTGCCAGGACCAAATCCCTCTGCAATAGGTGGGGTGGAGAGAGCCTGCAACATTGACTTGACTCTGGCCCTGAAATGACCCACCAACGTGGAGAGCCTACTGGTCACTCTTCTCTCTGGAGAGGGGAGCTGATAGCACCAGAACACACGAGCCTCTTCCTGGATTTGTTTCTCCTCCAACAGCCCACCTGTGCTCTGGGAAGGGCTTCCAGCCACCCACTTCGCAAGACTGCTTGCTCCTCCACCTGTACAAACACAGGGCTTCCTGTCACCACGTGGCCAGAGTAGTGCAAGGTTGTGGACCCAGAGCTTTGCGTTTTAAATTTCCTAATGAGAATGATTGTAGGCCTGGAAAACAGCTGTGATCCCAGGGGCCACAACACAGCGTAATTCAATTGTGCCTTTATGATTTCTGTCTTGTCCTTCACAATTTCCCACAAACCTGAAACATGTTTTGCTACTCACTTTCCAGCTCACGGTGATCACAGGACTTGGCTCTCAGGGAGACTCTTGCAGCACCGAATGGTTTTCACTCGCAAATTCCAGGTGAAAATCAGAAGATATTGAGTTACTCATGAAATCACGATACAATATAAGGACAGTGAGGTTGCAGGGATAACCCAGTCCTAAATAGAGTTCCCTTTCTTGTCTTCTGTTGCTACCATGACCAACCATTTAAAAAAACAAGTGGATGGTGTATCATAGTAGAAAGATAGGATATCAGAAAAAAATGAGTTCAAATCCCACCTGTGTCATTTGCCCATTATGTGACCTTGGACTTCTCAGTTAGTTTTCTGATCTGTAAGATGGAGCCAGATAGCTACTCCACTGGGTGTTGTGAAAGTTACCTGACATAAGGGGTGGAATGGTAAGGCTCACACAGCCTGGAATGTAGGTTACAGCCTAGGTGCTTAATAATTGGGAGCTTTAGGCCAGGCTCTCATCTCTTCCCCCTGAGTCTGCCGCAGTCCCTCTCCATTCTGATCTGAGTCATCCCAAAGTAGTGATTGTATATATCACATTTCCTCTCCTCCCAGACCAACCCCATACCCCTAACAAAACGGAAACCTTCCGCGGTTTCCCAATGCCTTCAAGATGTCCAAATCCCTTAAGTTGGCATTTCGGCTTGGCCACAATTTAGAATCAATTTACCCCTTCACAGTGATCTTTTATTATTCCTACACCTGAATCCTGTTGCTCTCTGAACATGCCAGGTACACTCCAGGTCTATCTCTACCTCTGCACCCCATACACACACTGTCCCCCTTGCACAGACGGTTTACCTCCTCCTTTTCATTGGTATACTTTCTAGTCTTTCTATTTGTGGTGTGAATAAAGTCTCCACCTCTCTACTTCCTCCCCTTCCCTTCCTATTGGTCATTCAATGTATCTTATCTTGCTTTGTCATTAGTCATTTGTGTATGTGGCAGCCAGCACCTGGCACAGGTTCTGTAGATGTTCATAAATGTGTGGCGATGATTGCAAACATAAAAGCACAAATTTCAAAGACATTTCCATGTAGAAATGCCTTCATAAACAACTGAAAATCAACTCATGATAATTTCCTTCTAAAACTTTTGAAATATCAATAGCCAGATTGAAATGATCAAGTATTAAATTTATGTATTACTCTGTGTGTGAGTGTGCATGTGTGTGTGCGTGCGCGCGCGCGTGTGTGTGGGTGTGTGTTAGGGAGCTATGCTGAGTACTCTCACTTCGGCCCCAGGTGAGAAATAGTTATCTTTACTCTCCTTTACTTGGTTACTCTCAGCTGATAATCTTTCATCAGACAACATTGGTTGTTCAGGTGAGAAATAGTTATCTTTACTCTACTTGGCTACTCTCAGCTGATAATCTTTCATCAGACCACATTGGTTGTTCAGGCATCCAAAATCTCACCAGAATTTAAGAAAGATAACTGAAGAGATCCTGACAATTGTGGATCAGGTTCTGCCCTTTATGTTTTCTCCCAGCTTCCCTGTACAGTTTCATCTTGTAATAAAATGTGCCAAGATAAGTTGTCTTCCCGGAATTCCTGGCAGATCAAGGAGGGGAAGCTCTCACTATGTTGGCAGTAGAAGGACATATTGAGAAAGGGGGTTCTGTTTAAGCTCTAAACTTGGCTGTTTAGATTCCAGGTATTCTCCATTAGAGTTACACCTAACCCTGAACTTGGACAAAGACCAAAGGATTGTGCATGAGTACCATACCCAAAATATTTGGGGATTCTGTCAGATTGAAGGTTGGCCAGTATCCATGTGCAGTGGTGCAGCCTGAACAATATTGAATTGGAAACAATTAAACAATAATATCTTGAGTTAGTGTTTTGTTTTGTTTTGTTTTCTGAAGAGGCTACTAATTGGCATTCATCTTTCTGCTTAATGTAGGAAAAGCTTCCTGAATTCCAAGAAGGAAGATATTCATCTACCTTGGAAATGCTGCATTTCTTCATTGTGCAGAAGGCTGCTAATATTCTCAGGAGAAAGCTTCCACCAAGAGCACTTGCATATGGAACCCTCTGAATGAAACATGTTATGTCACATAGCCACAGCAGCCCTTGCAGCCCATTGAAGGGATTAAGATTTGCATAGCAATCCAAAGTTATAAAACTGGTTTATATCCAGTTAAAGATGGCAAATCAAACACACACATCGGATTTAGTGAACAACATTCCAGATGGAACCAGTCACAAGGCTCTTTGAATATTTCTGCAAACAGATGAAACCGATGGCTTCTGAAGTGTGTTTGAACATATTGAGAGGAGAGAATACAATTGGGGAATACACTTGGATTAATGATAAGTCAATGTGAAGCTAAGAAAATTAAAAAAATAAATATCTCAATATCATCTCCAGGGAAAAACAAAATATTATTCGAGAAAGAAAAAGCATCTACAGTGCACTGCAGAGGTTAGTTTTATATACCATCTGCATTTCCATAATAATGTAAATGCTAAATATCTATCTATTTAAAATTACAACATAACTATTTTTGGAGAGGAAGGAGTTGGTAGTAGGTATGCAGGGGCATGATGAGGGCGAGAGAGGAGAGAGAGTGGAATATTCATCTTCCACGTTGAAAACTCAATAGAGAATGCTTACATAAGAAATATCAGGTAGTAGTATGTTATTTTAACATATGGTGATTGCTTCTGGGAAAAACAAAAGAGAATAGGATTGTTTTTTTTTTTCTTTTAAACAAGCTATATAGATGAATGTACAGGTTAAGCTGCTTTAACAAAAAGACTCCAAAATACTAAATGAGTGTGTGTGTGTGTGTGTGTGTGTGTGTGTGTGTGTGTGTGTATTTTAATATATATAGTTTAATATGGTCCAGAGAGAAGCAATCTGATTTGGAAAGCCAGCTTTATGACCCTGAAAATGTGCCTTCTATCTCTGGGATCAAGGAAGCCATTCTAATTCTTGTCATCCCAGCCAGTGGGAAGGTGGAATGGGTCGGGGAGCACATGTGCATGCCTTGGCAGAAACATGATCCAGAAATGACACACATCCATTGGTCAGATTGTGAGCACATGGCCTTACCAAGCTGCAAGAGAGGCTGGAAATGCAGTGATTAGCTGTTGGCCATGTGCTCAGCTAAAATTCAGAAATCCTATTGCTCAAGAAGGTGAAAACTGATGTCATTGTTCAACCAGCAGCCTTTGTCAAATAAGCTCTATAAGATTATTTAATTCTTTCAACTAGGTGCATGTGTTACTTCAATACAAATAAAAACTAAATTTAAGACATAGTCTTTACAGATCATCTTTTGAACAATTGAGTAAGTGCTCAAAACTTAGAAACAAAGGTCCTGAAGCAGAATATAGGCATCCCCAGAATAGCTAGTGAGGATGATGTGGAGCCCAGAGGCTCCAGGCCTGTTTGGTGCTATACTTCAGGTCCCTCTATTTCAGAATGCTTATAACTCCTTTCCTCATCTGGGTATGCTCCACATGGCATCTTTGCACACTTGTGATTTCAGAGTAAATTATTCCAAAAGAAGAAGACTCTGAGATAAAGATTAGTGTGGGGCATGGTTTATAGAGAAGCGCTCCCAGAATCAATACCTGTGAGCAAAGGGAAGGAGGCAGGATGGGACAGGAAGAGAAGTTAGGAGTTCTGGAGCTGGGATGGACCTTTAAAGGTGTCGTGGCAATGGGGCCAGACTTTTATATTCCAGTATTTCTGTCTTTACATGAAAATTTCCCTAGGAACTTGCTACCTTGGGGTGTAATCTTGGATGAAGTAGCTGGCTTCAGCCTAGGCAATTTCTAGAGGGGATTAAGTGAGGCCCACTTCCAGCAGAACTCCCAAGCAGCATTGCTGGTATCTGAGCACTGCATCCCAGCATCTACTATATATGGATCTAAGTAGCTTGATCTGGGTCTCTGTGAAATCAATCATCGGAATTTGGATTCTAGCAGTGGTGGCTCTTGTATTTCTCTATATGAGAAATTCAATGGTAGCAATTTTGTTAGGATGATACAGGGATTAAGAGGTGCTAGAGAGTTTGTATAGAAGCTACATGAACATAGCAAACATGCAGTTTGACTTAGGCTATATTTTTACTGGAAGCAGCTTTAGGATAGCTGTTGGGAATTAAGGGAGGAGGACCTAAAATTTAGGCAAACCAGATGATAACTATGTTTATACTTTACTTATATCTGTTGCCCATGCAGGGTTAGAGGAGATCAGCCCAGAGTTCCCAAAAGAGGCAATTTATAAAACCTAGAACTACACCCTGGTTAACATCAAACAAGCGAGCAGATTACAGAAGCAGAAGTTGGCCCTTAGCATATCTTTGCCTCGAACCACACCCTTAACAGTGCCCTTGAGATAGAATTCTGTCCTATGGTCTCCACGTAATGGAGGGCAGCGTCTATCATCTCTGTCACCTGAAATTTTGTTGTGACTATATCAAACTGATTATTTCCTGCAAGGGGCTGGTCAGCATGCCTAAAAAGATAAGAGAAGGGGGGAAAGAAGTTGAGTGGCCATTTTCGTGCTTACCTGGCAATTCATGTTTGGTTGTATGTGGCAGAATCTGGTCTGAAACTTGCTTTCATTTAAACATATGTCCTGGTGATGAGGCTGTTTGGGGGAGACAATACAGACCTCTAACTACTAGAGGCTATTGATACTTTTTCAAAAGAATCTCACAATTGTCAATAACTGAATTAGCTTAGAGGCCAAGAAAGTGAATGATGCCTCATCTTATTGATGGCTAAATGTTCCAACAATTAACCTGAAAGATAATGACACCCTAAATAAATGTGATTATTAACACTGGTTTACTGCAATGATTAATCATAAAAGTAAACTACTTTATCATAGAAATTCAGTGAATATCACATGATAATGATAACAAAGTAAATTTAACTTGACTATTCTAGACAATTCATTTCACCTACATAATCTCTGCCACTGGACTTGGACATGAGCAGGCTCAATACATGGCTCAGGTTCTAGAAGGAAGTCTGTGGCACTTGTGGCATGGCTGTGGAAGACCCCTGGCTTTCACTCCTAGGTGTCAAAATTAAGAAGATTCTAATGGGAAAACATAACAGAAAATTAAATACAAAGTCTTACTTTGGTTAATGTAGTTTAGAGGAGAAGCAGCCTGGGCAATGCAGCTAGACAAATCACACCATCTAAATATTGTCTGTAAGAAGATTAAAAGAAGGCAGATGATAAAAAACGATGTTATTATGATAGGAATCTGCAACTCTTGGAGTTAAATGAGATTTCCCACAACTCTTTTACACAAAGTCTTCCCCCTCGCAAGGCATTCTTCCTCCAACCCTCACTTGCCCGCACATTTACATCTTGGCTCATGAATCTTCGATTACCCTTCTGATTGCTCACAAACCCTCACCACCCTTCAATAGTTCCTTCTTCTGGTAAAAAGCTGCCTCCTCAAGCTCCACTGGACAACACTGAGCCCTCTGTCCAAACTCCCTTAATTTTGCCACTTATGCATTAAACATTTTTTCTTCTTGAGATACTAAAATAACCAAATCGATTAAGTATGTACATATTAAGGCTCCATAATAACATGGAATTCGAGGACACATCCATCAGTTGAAGCCTCTGTGCCATCATGAGCTATGAAGAACAGGGAGTAGTGGTTCGGATTTCAAAGGGAAGGAAGGCAATCTACAGGTAGATGAGAAGGAGTAAATAGTGGTAAACAAATTCTTGCTGGACCTTCTGGGGCACCCAGAAATAAAGGAACAGATTGGGGAGTCCAGTGGACAGATTTCTAGTCTCCTCCCTGTCTGCCATACTTAGTTCATATTATGCTAAGCTCCCTTTATTTAAGCAAGTTTTTCTATCTGAATTCTTTTAGGCAGCTAAAGGGGAGGTAAATGTTCTTTCTGAGTTTTTTTGTTTCTTAAAAATAACCATCTTAAAATAATCAATATCCCAAAAAGACATATTCCCCATTAATAGTAAGCAATTTCTGGCTTCCAAACTGGGAAAAATAAATTCATAAATGGAACAGCAGAAAAGCATTATTTGCTCCATTCTGGACTTCTCCCCTTAACCCAAGGTTTGTTTCTGGGCAAAGGAACCACACCAGGGAGTCACATTCAGACTGTGCAACAGCATCCCACTGTGAAGGAACTGTTCTTCTCTGGGAAGTAGTGTCCTTGGGTCTCATCCTGATCCTAAGCCCAGCCCTCTTCCCTTTTTGAGTCTGTGTCAGGCCTCTGCTCAGATGTGGTCTGCCAGGCAGTTGTGGGGTGGGTGTTTGAGAAAAGATTGGCAAACGATGGAAATCAGTAGATCTTTTCTCTCCATACGATGCTGTTCGGAGGAAGAAACTTGCTTGTGCTCCTTCCCTAAGGATTTAGGATGTGAATGTGGGCATTTGGGAGAATAGAAAGATCC
This sequence comes from Rousettus aegyptiacus, assembly GCF_014176215.1. Classification (NCBI taxonomy): domain Eukaryota; kingdom Metazoa; phylum Chordata; class Mammalia; order Chiroptera; family Pteropodidae; genus Rousettus; species Rousettus aegyptiacus. Next base: position 71,428,184 of record NW_023416306.1, read on the forward strand.
ATCCAGATCAAAAGCCAGTTGACTAGAAAGTAGAAATAGCTTTCTTCTAAAAGAAGACTAAATATGGAGACATATCTCCAAAGATATAAGGAATAAGGAATGAAACTTGGTGAAAACAAGGAACGAAAGTTGAATACAAATTATTCACTTCGCTCTTTTTGAAAATACTCATCTAAAAATAAGATTATGTGAAGGAGAAATGGCATATCTGACTATTGCTAACAACAGCACTTTTGGGGTCAGGAGACACGGAGCAGAATGAATTCAGAAAGAGATTTCTCTAAACTGAGAACCATTACTCACAGCCTTGCTGCCAAGGCCATTGAGAGCTGGAGTTTTGCTGCTGCAAAACTGTTTACATACAAGGATACACAGGGACAAAAGGTCATGGGAGGTAAGCAAGCCTGGAGTCCTCAGAGCAAAAGACAATAAACACACCAACTTTCAAGGCTTTTAAAGAAGCACTATTGGGCCAAACAAATTCCCACTTTGGATGTAGATTCACAACAACTCTTGGCAGATGGAAACAGACTTGGGCAAAAGCTGGTTCAAACTGAAGCAATATTAAACTTTTTACTACTACCAGAATTAAAACTGAACTGGTATTGAGGAGAGGGACCCAAATTCAGGAACAAGGGGATCCGTAAGGATCCAGAGAGAGGAAAAATTTTCAGAAAATTCATAAAATATGAGTAGCCGCTCTGCTGTGACGGAAAGAGCATTCAGTGATATGACAAGTAATGGATTCGAGGACCAGTGCATAGACTCTCAACTATGACCTAACCAGGTGTTTCATCAGCAAATATTTGGGTACCTTTAACTGAAATGCATTTGTAACAAAAGTCAATTCCTGCCTTACCCAAATTGTTAAAATATTCTCCTTGGAAATAACAAAGAGTTTTTGTCCTAAATTTGACTACTCACATTAAACAGTCTAAGTAAATATGGTGGGATGTGGCACCCCTTTGAAGCCCAGTAGTCCTATCCAAAACGCATCCCACTTCCTCTTTTTCTTGTACCATCAGACGCTAAGGTTCTTCATTAAGTCACAAATGCAAATCTAACTCACTTCTTGCTTACTGAGCAATCACAGAAACTTGACTTTGAAATTCAACTTCAAGAAAAACAGAAAAGTCTAGTTTTAATCAGAGAAAAACCTCAAGCTGAGTGAAAATCAATCACTTTGCATGTCCTGCTGAATGTAGACTGGAACAACTTTTGAGGCGGTCATTAATTTTATGGAAGTAATATACACCAGAATCAACTTTCATCATACTTTATAATCAATCAGTTAATCAACAAGTCCAAGGGGAGTATGAGTGTTTTGCATTCTCTCTGGAGTTATGTGAGGTTATGGGAGAACAGAGTGTCACTCACTGTGTATTAATTAAATATTCAGGTCTGGATTCAAATAATTTTAACCACAGAACTGAAACTATCAAGAGAGGGAAGGAAATGCAGAATGACTTAAACAACTACTTCGTGAAAGGAAAACATCTATTACTTGTTTCAATGTCCCCATTTGGTGATATTTCTTCTTAAGAAATATGGCAAATGATATCTTTGAGAAAAATCTTTAAATTTAATGTTTATGAACCACATGGGTACCATCAATGAAAAATGCTGGAAAAAAGCATTTTGTCTATAGTTTATTCATTTTATGTATTTTCATGAAATCATTATGCATTAATATTTTTCAAAAATTTTTCTCTAATATTCTTTTTAAAAGCCCAATTCTAGTCTATTACACTTTGAAACAACCCTCCCTACCCAGACTCAACTAGATTCCAGAGCCTAGTTCATATAGCAGCTCAAAAGTTTTCTTGCACAAATGTCATATCTATTAGACAAGAGGAGCTTAAATTGATAATTTATAATTTTTTTTATAGAAACAAACTTTGAAATTGAACCACCATACTTGTTATTGTTAGGAGTATATTCTATTATTGCAGCTTTGAAAAATAACATTGGCTAGTGTTTCTTTAATGTATAAAACTATAAAATACTAATGTTCTATAACCTTACCATGGAGATAACCTCTGATAACATGATCTTTAAAATTAATTCATATACATAATAAAAAATTCACCTAGTACAGAAAGTAGTAGAATAAAAAATAATGTATTTCCTCACCTAGTCATTTTCACCTTCATCGTTAACAGTTTTTATAGTTATTTCTGCATTGCACAGACACACACACACTTATTTTAAAATGTTTTAATGGAGGTGATCATATTATCAATACTCGTATTACTTCATCTAGCTTATTTTCACACAGTAAGATGTCTTGAAGAACTTCCTATGTTAACACAAATAGATCAAATCTCAGTCCTTTTACTATCTGTATAGCATTCAGTTCTATTAGATTTGGATGCTATATACTTCAATATATTCTACAATGTATTTTAGTAGCTTTTTTTAAATTGGCATTTAAGCAGTTTCCAGTTTCTTTTTTTAAATGCCAACTGAAGTTTCTTTCATAGGTTGGCTTCAAAAAGAAAGTATATTCAACAATTAAATTCCTAAAAGTGGAATTTTTCTAAAATTAAGTTTTATTTTTCAAACTCTTCTAACACTTTATGTAGCCTACAATTTAGAAAGGGAAAAGCTTTCTGATTTTACTTAGGTTAGGAAGAAAAGAATTGGAAAGCATAGTGGCATCCAGTGTACTGGCCCAGCTACCTTGATTTATTTCGAATTCAAGTGTAGAGGTGCTCATCTTGAAGAAACACTTAGAATGAGATCCATAACATTATTCTTCTCTCTCCATAATTATACAGAACAATGCTGTTAAACTAGCATCTCTAGTTTACCAGAGTGTGGAGCGAGTTCATTTAGAAATATAACCATTTACAAATTATACCTGATCAAATCTTTGTGATTAAGTCCCATGGTCAAGCTTTGCCACACTGAACGCATGAAGCCAACTGAAAGAAACATCTGCCTTGGGTCTCTCTCAGATAAGATTTGTGAAGTTGTTAGACATGAATCTCAACAGGAATCACTAAAAGAGATTTCTCTGGATAAAATAACTTACCCCTGGATATCACCCCTGGATATCCCCAAGCCATGGATACTTTTAGAAGACCTAAATGTTATGGCATAGAAGCCAATTTTTAGAATCTTGCTTTTATTAAATGCAAAATATTCATCCTGCTAAGAAAACGTGACTCCTTTTGCCAATATTAGCAGCCAGGTCAACCTTTCTGTATATCAGCACCATATGACAAATTCAAATTATGCCTAAGTTGCTGGGGTTCAGGAGAGGTTGAAGGGGACTGTGTCCTTAACAAGAACAACATTGCCAATGTAAGTCTGAATATAGAAGTTTCATTTTAGGGCAAAGAGATATTTTTCTGGGTGAGGGTAGATTTAATTCATAAATCAAGCTAAATTTCCACAAGGCCCTTTGGTGATATTTCTAGAGGGGTGGACCCCTGCCGCCCCTGAACGTTTGCCATCCCTCCTTGTCCCCATCCTCTGTACCCAGGAGAGAGGCCCTGTGCCCACTGAGGCAATAGTAGCCTGTTTGTGAGCACGAGTGGGCTCCCCTCAGTGATTATCTTTAGGACATTCCTGGGAATTTTTGAGAAAACTGACACGTCATGAGTTCCTTTAATCATGAATAGGAAACATCCTTCCACAGGTTTTCTGTACTTTTATAAATGAATAATCTGAAATTAGGTGGATAAAAAAGCAGGCAATAGCTATGGTCAGTGATATATTTCTGCTCCTGAGAAATTCGCACTGGAAATTAGATATTTATCTTAAATAGTGAACAGGAATAAAAAATAAATAAAACAAATGGGAAAACTGCAGAAAGAGATGGAGATACCTATAAAGCAGAACAGAATTGATTTGCTTTGATTAGATGTGCTGTTCCATCTTATTCATTAAATTCTTTTAACAAATAATTTTGAGCACCTATGTACCAGAGTCTTATAGATATAGGTATACAAAGATTTTACACCATAATTAGTTCAAGTAATTTTTTGGGTTTAAAATAGTTTTATCACAACTACTGGGGTACAACAGTGGGATAAGCAAATAGAGGACGTACAGGGGCAAAGAAAGAGCTGATAAATGCTAAGAAAGAAAGCCAAGTTCGTGAAATACAAGTACTTCTAGAATCTGAAAAAAATAAATATTTTTTGTTATTATGAAAGAATATACGTTTTCCTCAAAATCCAAGAAACATTTATAAAATTAACCATATATTAGACACATATACCTTAATAAATGTCAACAATATTTTTTAAAACACAGATCATATCCTGATCACAGTTTTGGGGTTGACGAGTGAAGATATCACAAAAAAAGAAAAAAAAAGAGCTAAAGCTCACATGACCCTGTGAACCTCTGAATCAAACCATACCTGAAGACAATTCAATTCAACTTTGGACTTACAGTTATTTCTACTGGGAACCCCCTACCACTCTTTTAAAATCAAGCTTTCTGATACAACAAAAGTATTTTTATGTTATCATCTGGAAATTTTATGCTCAATCTAATTATAAATTAAATGATGAAGTAAAGATATCTTCAGAACAAGTTGAGCTCTCATACAGCCTTTCTCAGTCAGTTATATTTAGAGGTGAGCAATACAAGGATCTGAGACATAGTGAATTGAATCCAGGAGAATGACAAAGGGAGGTCCCGTGATACGGCTGTGCAGCAAACCTAGGGAAACAAGCAGTATGAGAGAACTGGGTGTCCAGGAAGGAGGTATCTTAGAAAAGGAGATTTTGTACATTTCATAGTATTCTGGAATAGTATTTAAAGATACAATAAAGCCAACAATGTCAGAATAAATAAGCAATTAGAAGTTTCAGGGGGAATGAGAAAAGGAAATGTAAACATTGCACATTATTTGAATCTGCAGTAAACAGATATACGTGGTCATAGCAACATAAAAACTTTATTGATTTTCTCCTTTAGATTCAATGTATTGACACAGCAAGATGTATTTATCATTTCAGAGCAGAATATGAATAATAAATAGCATTAGCCTTAGCAACGTGGAAATTGTTAAATATAGATGACAGAACATGGGAAGTGGAAAGGGGAAAATGACAGGAGGATCAATTATGAGCCTAAATTCTTTATCTTAGTAATTGACCAAAAGAGAGAGAGACATGTAAGTATATTATTCAAAGTTACAAAAGCAACTGATAAAGATAAAAATAGTGACAAGACTACATGGAAGATAAGAGGAGATGAGCTAAATCCTTACAGTGAAAAGAACTTGAGAGAGCTTCTTAAGAAATAAATCAAGAAATAGAAGTTTATGCATATTATTTAGAGGTAGTAAGTAAATCTAAAGAAATTGAGAATCACACAAAGAACTAAAATCAGAAAATGGTATATGAGTAACATGGTTCTTCTGGGGAGCAGAACTGAGACTGGATTAAGGACCAGTGCTTTCGGTTTAAATTTTTATAATCTAATTTAATATTTAAACTGTGTGTAAATTACTCTGATCAAAAAAAAAAGTCAATGCTTCAAAAAGAAATCATACTCAACCCCACTTACAATTTAAAAATTTTACCAAATTACTTTCAATTTATCAATTTTACAAAAATGCAGAAAATTTGATGATTCCCAAAGAGGGCCAGGATACGGGGAATAGGTAGGAGGGATATTCAAAATATTTTAACTTATTTATTTTAATTAGTTTCAAGTATACATGCATTGGTTAGACATTTATATAGTTCATAAGACGTTTCCCCCAATTGCTCCCTCCCTCTCCTGGGCTTCAACCCAGCCAACGTATTAATGCTAACTGTATTCCCTCTGCCATGCTCCCCATGACAATCCATCAGCTACTAATTTGTACCTCTTTAACCCTTCACCCTATTCTCCTAGCCCCCCAAACACCCCTCCCCTCTGTCCATCACCAAATTGTCCACTATATTTGTGAATCTGTTTTTGATTAGTTTGTTCTTTTTATTCCTTAGATTCCGCATATAAGTAAAACCATATATGGTTTATCCTTCTCTGTATGACTTAAATACCTTCTAGGTCCATCAAAGCAGCATCTTTTTCCATCCCCTGTGCGTGTCTTTTAATCTGAAATCTGTCTCTTGTAGGCAGCATATGTAGAGGTCTTATTTTCTTATCCATTCAGCCACTCTGTCTTTTGATTGGAGCACTTAATTCTTTCCCATTTGAGGTACTTATTGATAGGAATGTAGTTGTTACTATTCTTTATTCCTGTTTTTCATATATATTTTTTCTTCTCAAAGAAGCCCCTCCAACATTTCCTGTAATACTGGCTTGGTGGTGATAAATTCCTTTAACTTATTTTTGTCTGGGATACTCTTTATCTGTCCTTCAACTCTAAATGATAGCTTTGCTGGATAAAGTATTCTTGGTTGTAGATCTTGGGTCTTCATCACATCCAATATTTTGTGCCAAGTCCTTCTGTCCTGCATAGTTTCTTTTGAGAAATCAGCTACTGGTCTTATTAGTATGGATTTGTTCAGTGGCACAGTCCCGATCAGGGTTTAGCTGCAGGCCAAATTTAGCCTAAGCCTCTACCCCTCCAGGGCCACCTGTTAAGATTCAGCAAGCAATCCACAGATGCTGTGCTTATAGTTGCCTCAAAAGGTCACACCAGAAACCAAAGCCAGCTGCCTCCAGAGTGAGTCTAGGTGCTGCTCAGAATGAAGCACCAGACTCGCTAAGAATATACCTAGATGTGGCTTGGGTGGGGCTGCGAGTTGGGGGAGGTGGGGTTTGAAGGAATCCTCTGAGCAGAGAGACATGTGTTATTCAGTTTGAGGAGGTCTCGGCTATGGTGTCACTGTGTCCGCGCACTAGGAGTGGGGAGCGCTCAACAGAGGAACAATGGATACCGTGGGCACTTCTGTACAGAACGAGTCTCACCTTGGCCCTCACTCCGACAATGTCTCCCTGTAAGTCCCTGGTGCCCCCTGCGCATAGCCAAACTGGCACTGGTGCTCAGAAGGGGCAGGTGCATCACCGCCAAAATCTGCTCGCGGACATGGCCCCTTTAAGAGGTGTCTGCTGCTGCCTCTGTCTCACTCAGTTGCTGAAGACTGGGCAGCCCTGCATCCTCGCCCCATCCTACCTTCTGCCATCGCAGGGTGATTTCTTGGATTTCTCCCTGGTGTATGGCTTGTTGATCTAGCTCTCAGGCGATTTTTCTTTGCCGCTGCTCCTTATTTCTGTCACAACTTTGATTTGGTCGCCAGAGGTATGAATTGAGCCTCTATCATCTACGCAGTTATTTTTCCCCTCCAAAATATTTTAACAACCAATATAGCATAAACTGCAACCACTCGCTACTGCTGCCAGCCATAAAACTCCAAATGTCCATTCTAGTGCCTGCCCACTGAATAGGGAACAAGTGTCCTCATATATTATTGGTGGGGAAGTAGAATAAGTTGGATGCAACCTTTCTAGAGGACATTAGTCATTATCTTTTTTATAAAGCCATTAAAAATGGTTATTGATTTTAATTGTATGTTCATCTAAGTAAAACATAAAAAGGGCATAATTTTTAAAGTCTTTATTGAAATATAATTCGCATACTGTAATTTCAACCATTTGAAGTGTAAAATTCAATGGATTTTAGTATATTCCCAAGGTTGCACACCCAGCACCACAATTGATTTTAAAACATTTTCATTATCTCAGAAAGAAACCCCTTACCGCTTAGTTATTGCCTGCCAATGCCCCATTTTTTTCAGCCCCACTAATCTACTTTTGTCTCTATAGATTTTTCTATTCTAGATATTTCATATAAATAGAATTTATTTTTATATGAATTTTAAGACCAGCTTGTCAATTTCTACAAAGAAGCCAGCTGTGACTCTAATAGAGACCGTGTTGAATCCGTACATCAGTTTGGAGAGTTTATTGACATTATGCCATTGCCTACGTATGGTGTTCGATCAAACTGCATGTTCCAAACTCTGGGAAATGTATTATTATTTACTGCGAATGATTGTCCGGGCCATGGACTAAGCAAGAGCTTAGATGTAGAGAAAAAGACCCTCTTCTGGAATTTGAGGCCTGGGCTCAGACCCCAGGTTGGGAGGAATTGGTCATGGGCATGCCTTTTGATTGGAGTTTAATTAGCCTCTGCTTATTTGATTTTAGGTGCAATGGCGTAGCCTCTTAACTTATTTTCTCTAAGTGTCTTTTCTGCTTTGCCCACCATGAGAATTCTTTGTAATGGTGAAGTCAAGGAACTAATCTAGGAAAATATAATTGTCCCCTATTACCACATACCTTTTCAGTCTTTCTGTACCAATTATCTTGCTTTTGAAGCATAATAATCCATAATCAGGGCTGGCAGACAGAATCTCCCTAAAGTGCTGGGGTGGAGATAAAGCAGAACAGGCAAATACCAAAATTCTCTTTGGGTCTGGGATAGAGAGGGGGCCTACCTCAATGATCCTTGTTTCTGTGACATTAGCATGGCATACAGGACTTTTCCTATCATAGCTCTCGATAAGCACAAATGTTCAAGTGTTTTCTTGCCACTTCTGCCTTTGGACTGGAGGTTCCTTGAGGCCAGGGACTTGTTCAGAGCTGTTTCTCCAGTTCTCAGCTGAGTTTGTGGCACACAAATAGGCACTCAACCATTTGTAGCATAAATATGTCATGTTCCAAAGGAGAGTAGCTCATGTAGTTGTAAAGGCCATTGAATCAGAATGCATGAGGAAATGATAATAATTTTAAGGACCTGGAAATATGACACATTAGTTTTCAAAAAGAAATGTTTAAGAGAAGCAAAATATGAGTGGGATATCAACAGAATTTTCTAGTGATGTTAGAGGCACTTTCCCTGAATAAAAAATGAGAACAGTGGTTCGAATGAAATATGATTATAAACACCCTGGATTCAAATTTTAGTGGGTCTTATGATGTCTCATGCAGATTTACAATTTCAACTTACGGCATTGAAATAAATGACAATAGATAAGGTCTTTTATGACTAAACATTTATAACAGTGTATGTTTCAAGTTTTATCTTCTCATGACGCTCTTTTCATACAAGTTTGTTTTTATTGGACCACCAGCAGCAAATTCCTGCAATTTTATAGCCATGTGACATTGTTGTCATTGCTTTCAGCACAGGCATCTGTTAGTAAAAAGACTAAAAGTATTCTCTTATGAGTCACTAAAATACACTTGCCAAAACCAATTAAACTAGTGCCAAATATGACAAGTCACCAGAAGACTTTTAACAATTTACAATGTTTTTGCTGGAGAAGGGAAATAAAGAAGAGAGAGAGGTAAATTTGCATAAATTTTTTTTTCTGGTAAGCTTTAAAAGTTATAATCACTGAAATTTAGTAATGCTGACTGCATTGCTATTTCTTCTGGTGTTTTTTTATCCTATAGACCAGAGATAATAATTAAGAGTTTTGGTGGTTGGTCCTTTCTATCTCTATAGTACAAAATATGCCTTGTTCTTCCTGAACTGGAAGTGCTAGCCAAACATGAATGAATAAAATATAAAAGAAGTAGTGCTGACTTTTTGGTTTCTGAACAATCAAGTGCTGGCCAGATAATCAATAGGCAACAAGGTCAACTAGCAGTGAAATTCTGCGTATGAATTAGCCTGCAAGTCGGAAACTTAGCTCAAATAAAGGACCAGCAGGGGAGCTATATGTTGCTATCCTCACCTCGCCAAGATCAAGAGAAGTAACTAGTTGGCAAGACTTTTAGGAAATGGGAAATCTCGCCAAATGTAAGTCTTAGAGAAAACAGTATAAATTTATCATAATTTAGAATGTAAAGAACAAGAAGTTTGACCTTCTATCTTCTCAGTGAGATCTTTGTGAATTCATCAAGTTGAGAATTGGGGCAGTTATTTCAGCAAAATTGGGGCTCTAATATTATTTTTTTCCTAAAATATTCTAAAAATAGAGGGAGATACACACTTAGTTTGAATAATCATGCTTCACTAATAATTTCATTTTACCTGTGAAAGCACAACTTTCCTCACTGTTTTTCAGGTAGTTCACATGAAAGAAGTAATTTCTCGAAAAAGTGAACTCTTATTAAGAAAGATGAGATACTTTGTCTTGCAAATAAAATGTTAACAGCCATAGTTCTGACAGTCCCATAAGAAATGCAAAATAAGTTGCTCTTAGTCTCAGAGATTTTTTATGAGGGTCCAAGCCCATGAGAAATGACTAATATTTTATTGTTATATTTACCATATTATTAAATAGAACTCCAGTAATTCACATATCAAGGACTAATTTGATGTGTGATGAATATTACTCTAGGAGTTTTTGTTAGGGAGCTAAGAGATAGTCATGTTTTCATTTAAACATTATTTATTAAAATAAATGTCAATACAAGGTTTCTTCCTCATTTATTACTTACCTTCAAATAAGGCAAGACCTTAAGTTTGAAGTACCATGTTAGCATATAGCGTACTGAAAATAAAACTTCCACATCAGACTTGGAAATATTTATTCTTAAATCTTTTTGGCAAACAGATTATGCTATATCATAAAAAATGGAAATTAATAAAATGACTGTAGAAAATCCTTTATGCCATAGAAAGATATTCATGATGTACTGTTAAGGGGGGAAAACATGTTATGACAGAATAAACAATATTATCACACACACACACAGAAATGATATTTAACAAAATATTAACAAAGGTTAAACCTACAGATTGTTAACTATGGATGCTGTTGATTATCTCACCAATATGTAGTTTCCCTGTTTTCCTTTAGAATAACTTTCTTCTTCTGTTTAAATGTCTCCCCAAGTCCCATTTATTATTTATGGGTCTCAGGGGCAAATAACAACCCCCACAGCTTCAAAGGCTCAGAAAGTAGTGCTATGCCCTGAGTAAGCACTGGGTAAGAAGTGGGCTTGTCACCCAGCTCTGGTTAACAAGATTCGAGGAGGAGTTCAATAAGAAGCTTTTACAATAAATTTTTTTCACTTTTAAAAGAGATGAAAAAGTCTCTTTCTTTCAACATAATTATGTCTGCATGTGACAGTGACACCTTGAGCTACTATTGCCACCATCTTGCCACAAGACTGATGATAAAACTGCACAGAAGATGGCTGATCAGAGAAGGAAAAGAATCTAGATTTTTATTGACATCAATGAACCACTGAATAAACCAGCCCTGAAACCCGCCCTCCCCTGGATTTCCTAGTATGTCAGGAAATAATGGTTTGTGTTGTTTAAATGAGGGTTTCTTTTTCTGGAGCTAAAACCCACAAATTGATATCATGGGTAATTTTAATTTCTTCTTTTTTGCTTATTTGAGTTTTCTAAATTTCTTTGGAAAAGAATATATTTCTTTTGTAATATGAAATAAAAATACTAAAATATAAGAAAAACTAACTTTTCATCTTCTGAGCAGTAAAGTACACCTTTTTATTTTGTCAAAAATCAGCTTAATTCTTTTCATTTAATCATTACAAAAAAAATGGGAGGGAAAAAAAAGAGCTTCCAGTTAACCAGGCCCACACAGGAACACTTTGCAAGGCTACTTGTGGCAGTCCGGATGTTAACAAAGATTAACAAAGGTTAACGGATGAGGGTCTCGCATTGTATCCAAGAAGATTTCTAGGTCCACATGAAACATTAAAATTCAGGAGGCACCTTGTCAGGGGCTCTTAAGATTCAAGCATGTATTATGCAGTATGTGTCAGTCACGATGTTACTCTCACATTCATTTATATATATTTTAAAATATTGTCTATACTCATCAGCTCTAGTTTTTAACTCTCCATCACTTTTGAAACCACTACGATCTAGAGTCTGGCTCCATCACGCCATTCTTTCTTTCCAAGACCTCAGATGATCTTCCTGTTAATAAGTTTAGTGGGTGCTTGTCAATTATTGTCTTACTTGTATCTGTGGCATTTTTGTCCCCTTACTATCCTTTGAAATTTTTTCCTCCCTTGATTTCTGAAACTCTTGGTTTCTCTCACTTCAGGCTTTCTCTTGTTCTGCTCACTTCTAGAGGTTGGAATTCCTAAGGATTTTTTCTTCTCTGTTCCATTCTCTTTTTAGTAGATAAAATCCATTTTGATCATTCAGTAGATAAAATCCAAAGAAACTTCTACAATAAAAGAATATCTGTGCTGTGCAATATAATAGCCACTAGCTACTCATACCTATTTAGGATTTGAAATGTGGTTAATGCAACTGTCTAAATTTTAAATTTTATTTTAAATAATTTTAACTAATTTAAGTGGTCACATGTGACTAGCAGCTACCTTCTTCAACAGGGTAGCTCTAAATAATACTATCTGTCCCAAATTTATCCAACCTAGGATGTTTCCCCTTTTCTAGATTTCAATAAACAATGGCAGAACTGGTATGTCACTTGGATGTGCCATAGGCTTCTGAATTAACCATGTTCTAAGTTAACCAGTCCAGATTGAACTCAGCATTTTCATACTCTAAGCCTCTTCTTCCTGAATCGCCCCGTATTGTTAAACGGCATTATAAGCTGCCCAATTGACAAAGCCCCCTTCATCTCCTCAGCTTCAGATGCCAACCAATTTGCAGTTCTGTGGAACAGAGTTTCTCAATAGCTCTCAAACTAGTTCTCTTCTCTCCATGCTCACTGCTCAACCACTACTATAATTCATAACTTTATGATGTTTTGCTAAAGCCTTCTAATTGGGTTTCCTGCCTCCAATCTTATTTCTATGCAATTCATTCTTCACATATTATCAGAGATCTCTGTTTCTTTTAACAGCTTTATTGAGATATAATTCACGTACTATAAAATTCACCCATTTAAAGTGTACAGTTTAATGGCTTTAACTAGATTTGCAAAGCTGTGCAACTATCACCACAATCGATTTTAGAACATTTTCATTACACCAAAAAGAAATCTTGTACCTTAGTCAGCACAATCCTTGAAATTGTTCCACCTCCCCCAACCCTAAGCAACCACTAATATATTTTATAGATTTGCATATGTTGAATATTTTGTATAAATGAAATCAGATAATACGCAGTCCTTTATGACTAGATTTTTCACTTAACATGTGTTCAAAATTCACCTACATTATAGCATGGGTCAGTACACTGTAATATAGCTTATTTATTTTTATCGATGAATAATATTTCATTGTGTGGATATACCACATTTTGTCATAAGCATCCATCCATCGACAGTAGGGTTGTTTCCACCTTTTGATTATTGTGAATACTGCCGCTATGAACGTTCATGTAAAAGTTTTTGTTTTAACAGTTGTTTTCAATTCTTTTGGGTAGAGTGGGATTGCTGGATCATAGGGTACTCTATGTTTAACTTTCTGAGGAACCACCAGTTTTTCTACAGCAGGTACACCATTTTACGTTCCTACCAGCTGTGAATAAGGATTTCAATTTCTCTACAACCTTTCAAACACTTGCTGTTAACTGTCTTTTTGATTATGGCCATTCATCCTAGTAAAGTGGTATCTCATTGTGGTTTTTATCTGTAGAGATCTTTCTAAAATATAACCATTGTTATATGTTTTAGGTATTTCAAAATCTTTTAATAATTTTTCATAGTTTTCAGAAAGTACCCAAACCTCATTGTGGAATGAGATGGAGAATATTTAATTTTTTAGAATTCCTAGAATATGTTAATTGGACTAGCTGGTGGTGCAGTTTTACCTGTATGGCCATCAACCGTCCTGGTTTATCTGGGATTGAGAGATACTGCAAGACATAGGGTTTTCAATACTAAAATCAGGAAAGACCAATGCAAATCAGGACAACTGATTACCACACTTACCTTATAAGAACCCAATAGAATGAGATTAGAGATGGTAAATTATGGAAACTACAATCAGTTTCCAGTAGGTGATGGGTTCCGGTAGCTCAAGTAGGTGGGTTCACACATAGGCGACATAAGCTTCTGGGGAGTGAGGTCAGAGTATGAACAAAAGAGTCAGCTGTTTGGCAACAGAATATTGTGCGATGGGCATTATCGTTCTCTTCATAGGACACATTCATGCCTTTAGTATTATATAAACCATGGCATGTTTGGCTCCAGTAGATTTTTTTCAGTAGAAATGAGCCCATGAAAGAATCAAGAATCAAGAAGTTAGCAAACTCAGAGCAAGAGACAGGATGAACCATGAGGAATAAATTTGAGGAAATTAGAAAGGACTTTTAATTATTCTATGTTGTGAAAAAGGTTAGGGATGCGTTTATCTTAAGCTGTAAGGGGCAGAGAAGGTCCGGGTGACATCCAAAATCATGTTATCATGACATACTGGCCCCTGAATGCTTTCTCTCATACTTCAAGCTCTAACTGTACCTTCTGGTCCTTTGAAATTTATGCTCCCATCATATCGAAGGGGCACCAGGTTCTCCTTTCCACCTGGTGCCTTTCTTTCCCGGAACTGTTGATTCTAAGTATGCTGGTCTTGCCTCATGCTACCAAAGACAAGTTCAACAAAAAGGATTTGACAATGAGGAACTCAGTTCTTTAATGATTTGAGAACTTTGAAGTGAAAAAAAAAATCAAAATAATTCTTTATAAAGATGTGCTACTCAAATCTTTCCACCAAAAGTACTTTCCAACAAGGGTACCTTGACCACAGGAGAGAGAAAACAGGAATTTGGGAAAGCATTACCTTTATACTTTGTGTTTCAACTTAAAAACTCATGCAGATTTTCTCTTCTATGACATAAAATATTCATGATATTTTGGTTGAAAAATAGTTATTTTATATAATAATCAATTTATTTATTTTGGCTTTTTCCTCAATTTTTGAGTAAAATAGAGACTTTGGGAAAATATGCAGTGGCTTTTTTTGCCACCATCACAAGACCCCTTAACTCTTGGGGAGGACCGATATCCTAATTTAAGAGATCAAAATAAGTTGCATCATTTTGCTGAAATTTTTGCCTTAGTTGTGCTTGTTTGTAGGTTCCTAAAGGACAAGAATCCTCCTTGGTAAATCTCCAACCCCCTCGTGGGCACTTGGATAGCTTTTGGTAAGTAGTTGATGATTGATTCAGATCTTCAACAAAAATAAAGTGCACAAAAACTTGTCAATTCTTGTCCAGGCCTCCTTAAAAACACTTATCTATATAACAAAAGCGTATGTGTACATCAATACAAATGATTAATTTGTCAACAGAAGAACCTGTCAGTTGACAGTTTAGGAGCCCTGGAGGCATCCTTGACTGCTCTGGCAATGCCTGGGTACACTTTGGAACCCCATGGCCTGAGGTCATCCACATCAAATTAGCGTCCCAGGAGACATGACCCCTGGACAGCCCTTTGGTAAATTCTCCTGGGGAGACTTACAAAACAGTCCTCAAAAGTGTAGCTTGGAGGAGATCAAATTTGAATGCATGAAAATTACTTTAAAAAATACTTTAGGTTAACTTTTTATTTTAGTAAACTTTTCATTTTGAAATAATTTTAGGTGTATAGGAAAGTTGCAAAGATAGTACAGAGAGCCCCCAATATAGTCTTCACCCAGCTTCCTCTAATGTTAACATCTGATATCACCATGGTATGTTATTTGTCAAAATCAAGAAATTAACATTGGTGAACTAACCTGCAGACTTTATTAGGACAGGTTAACTTAGGATAAAATAGAGCTTTTTAAAGGACGTGAAGAAAAATTTGTAAGAGGGAGAGAATAAGCACTATTTTCCTATGAGATGAACCCAGGAAAAAGTAAAAATTTAGCACCTTTCAAAGCCTTAATCCTTTAGTGGGTCATAATCAGGTGACTGGAGCAACGCTTCTAAAATTTCAACATACATATGAAACACCTGAGTATCTTTTTAAAAAAGATTTCAATTCAGTGGCTCTGAGCTGGAGCTGCTCAACCAACTTTCCATTGAAGCTGATGCCATTGGCCCTAGACCACAGGATCAAGAGAAGTTCTTCCAGTAGAAAATTCTGTGATGATGGAAATGTCGTTATCTGCACTGTCCTATGTAACAGCCAGCAGCCACATGTGGCTACTGAGCACTTGAAATGTGGCTACTGCCACTGAAGAACTGGGTATTTCACTTTAACTAATTCAAATTTAAATAGCCACAGGTGGTTAATGACTACCATATTACACAGCACCTAGTTAGAGCCTTTCATAACCCAAAATATTCTCCTTCATTCTGAACTGTCTTGGTTTTGAAATACTTCCAAAAGACTAGAGGAAAGAAGAGAGAAGGGGACAAAGAAAGAGAGATGGAGATCTATTTGCATGTATTGCACATGACAATATATAACAAACCTCAAAGCAGAGATTCTGATTAAGATCTGGATAGGCAGTGACAGGCTCTCAACATTACCACCTGTGCCAAGTAGATCAAAGAAATATCATGAGCAGATGGAGATAGAGCAGATAGCCAATGACAAAATTATCTTTCTCTTCCAATGAAGATGCTACAAAGTGCTGACCTGACTGGGCTCTCCCCTTTGTCCTGGGGCGGAATGGGAAGCATTAAGGATATATTTCCAGTTGAACTGAGGCTCATTATGCGGTGACCGGGTGGAGGGAACTTTTTTCCAGCAGCAGAGGCAAAATGGGCCCACTAGCCAGAGCATAACTGTCCACTTGTCTCTCCATGAAAGTCTTTTGATTCCCTTCTTGACTCCAGCTAAATCATGACAGCAGTTGAAGTTTAGCAGAATTCTACCCACTGAATGAAGATCCAGCTCTGAAATCAAGTCTCAGACATACTCCATTACCTTTACTTCCCACACACTGAACACTGAAAGCTGACTTCACTCAGTTCCATGCCTATTTCCAACCCCTTCTGTTTCTCTATTTGAATCGATTCTCCAAGAACAATACATAAAATATTCTGTTCTTGAGCACTTTGTGATCTGAAAATCTAGATCTTTGCAAAGAAGATTCCCTGGTGTCACTAACACTATTAAACCTGCCTTTCATGCGTGTCTTCACAATAGATCCGAGCGAGAAGGCGCTTTCCCGGGTTTCAACCATTCTTTGCCAAGACCAAGAGGAAGAGACAAGATATAAAACTACTGAGTGTTTGGTGGAGGTTTGAAGAGTTGGAGAGAGTTCTGATTGAGTGTGAATGCCCAAAACATTTCTTGGTGACGGTACCCCTTGGAGAGAGGATCTGGGACTTAAACTTTTTCTTTAAGCATTCTCTACAATTTCAAGATTGGTTCTACTCTAGAGGATGTCTTCTAGTAAGTTGAGCCTTAATCATGTGCCAGCTATTGTTCCTAGTTGCTGGGGATATAGCAATCGACTAAGCAGAGAAACTTTCTTTTCTCACAGACCTCTGTTTACATACCCTTCAAAAAGTAGGAGAATCATGAGCTATAACTCATATACATTTACTAATTATCATTTCAAAATGGGATAATTTGTTTCAAAATGGGATAATTTGGAACATCATCTTTCTGCAAACTATTTCGGAATGTTAATGTTTATTTTTGCCAATGGAAAAAATAAAATTTCCTAAAAGAACTAAGAAAAAAATAGCTAACATGTATTGAGCATTTTATGTGCCAGGAGCTATACTAAGTAACTTTATATAAATTATCTCGCTTTATCCTCATAACGCTCCCATGAATTGGTACTATGTTATCCTCAGATAATATAGTACCAATTATTGGGAGAATATTGGGAGAATAACAAACCAATGGATTAATGGTTCCAAAAGCAGGAGCCAAGCCCCACGGACTGAGAGCACAGAGCCTCTTCCATGGTGTAGGGAAGACACTCTTCATTGCTCTGGAGAAGTAAAGCATACAGTTTAGGGAGAGATCTGTTTAGACAAGGAGAGAAAGAGAGCCAACCAGATCGAAGGCCTGGAACTCACCACCATCTTTGCTTGGCCAGCGGTTTTAGCAATCTCTTAGTCATTAGCAAGAAAATAAGTCAAGTCGACTTTCACTGACAGCCACGGGACAGTTTGAAGGGATAACACAACTTCATGATAGCATGGAGGGAAAGAAAGAATCTTGGTGAACACTGTATCTAGAGTCCAGCCTACCTTTGGACCTCTCGTTGTGTAAGATAATACATTTTCTCAGTGCTTCAGGCAGTATGAATTAAAGTTTTGTGTTGTTATTTGAAGCTACAAAATCCTAATTGACACAGTGACACTGCTTCAGAGACTGCAAACCATGCATCCTTGCCAGGGGCCAGATAGAAGAGAAACTCAGAAGGGCCTGGGCATCAGTGAGAAATGAAGAGAGGCCCAATCTAGGAGGACCGTGGTGTCTCACTAAACCAAGAGAACAAACCACAGGTTACCAGGCAGAACTCCAGGACAGCAGCTCAAAGATGTCTGGGACCAGACGACGCAGGCCAATGCAGATGGCAATGACCAGAATCCCAGGGCAGCTCCCATGCTGAGGCTCCTCTCCTCAGCCACAGGTCGCAACCACCTCCTCCCCCATTTCCAGACACCCAGGTAACCTCTGTGGAAAAGCAAAGACAGCAAAGGAGTATATGAGAGGCCAAATTACTACCCCATCCCCAAGGACTGTTTAAATGAGAAAAAAACAAAATACAGAATATTGGCACATTAGTAGTTCCCATTACCTCCCTCTTTTCCCTGCGAGGTATCTTTCCAGCCACCCAGCAAGGTGACCTACAAGGAAGATTAGATCACTTTAGAAAGAAAAGAGGCTGTATCTTTTTTTGTTCATCTAAAATCGTGTAAAATGAACCCCACAATATAAGACTTATAGAAGTCACAAGATTGTCACAGAATTTGAAAACAGTCCATGTAACTCTAAACTCCTGTTGGTTGCCACTGTTTTATTCTATAGGAGATGCAGCTACCTGGTCTATGTGCTGCCTTTTTGCCCTATGGGGTCTCATGGCAGGCACCACTAACTGATCCTTTATCCTTCAGAGCCCAGACAGGGCCTCAGAAGCCTTATCAACACAGCGCTCCACAGCACTAGGGCTGGAAAAGAAATGGAAAACAATTTGTAAACATTGATTTGATGAACATCAGAAATCAAGATTCTTACTTCATTTCTTATTTGAAAGTAGTACTTCTGGAGAAAAAAGCTTCAAAACTCCAAAGCCGAAGGACACCAGTGCTGCTCCAATGCAGGGAGAAAAGTCTGTGTTACTCAGAGCCTTGCTTAAAGAACCTGTATTTTCATACCAACTTTTAGCTCAGCAACGAGCAGGCCTTTTATTCCTCCTTCCTCCTTCCTCCCCCCTAGGCATCATAAAGCACACAGGATAGGCTCTTCTCCAGAGCTTTTCAACTGGTTCCAGAACCATACGTAATACTGCTGTTTTTAAGACACCTCACTGCAGCCAGAGTTTAGCCTTCTGGTGTGGGCTTTCCTTGACTTTTAGTGTGGTTGAACATCTGACAACCATTTGATGGAATAAGTGAAGGGATTAGAACAAGAAACACAACCTTTTGTTGACTTTTCTGCTGATCCATTGGAAATTCATTTAGGCCCACACAAGTTTGCCGATTCTTCCTTTAATATTAAAAATGTAATTTCTGCTGAAGCCAGTTCCAATCTCAGATCAGATTGGATTGACAGACGGCTGTCAACACGAGATTCCTAAAGAGGAGTCTTCTCTCGTCCTCGTCTTTGCCCTGCCACCTTTGAAAATTATCCCAGCGTTCTTGAGAAAGTGCCAGACGGATGACCTCAGCCAGTGATGTTATTCGTTCACCGCCAGGCTGGAACACTGTGCCGGGCTGCTGTGTCACAGCATGAGAAGCCACCTTGCCCAAGGAAGCAGTCCCAGGACGACCTCCAGGCAGACTCAGTTCCCAGGGAGGCTGATTCGACCGGGCCCAACGCCCTGAACTGTCTATGCTGTGGGCATTTTACCACAATTGGCTTCTTTCCCTCTACCTCCTCCCCTACAGTCTCTGATGAAATCTGCAGAACTTTTGCAACCCAGATTGTCAAGTTGCTGAACACGTTAAATCTGAAAATCTTTATAAACCTCTTGGCCTTTTCCTAACTCTGAAAGCTGCACATGAAACTAGTTTAAGCTCTGGAAGAATTTCCCAATCAAAGTAGCATGTCCTCAGAGCAAGGCGGTGGTGACAGAGTCAAGAGCATGGCTTTGACAGCAGACAGGCCTGAGCTGAAAACCTCAGCTCTGTCACTTCTTGCTGTGTGTCCTTGGACAGGTTTCTGAAGCTTTTGGGACCTCAGTTTCCACATCTCTAAGAAGCTGCGTAATAAAACCTGCTGCTTGGGTTTTTAGGATAACCGAGAACAATTAGGGGAACAAATCTCTTTTCATGGTTCTTTACTTCCCTCTTCCCTGCACTCTGCACGTGTACACAGGGCTGGAAAACCTCCACATTGTTTCCCCGTCATTTCTTTGTGGTCGGGAAGAAGGGGTTGTTGTGGGGTGAAGAGGATATGTTTGCAGGAAAATGGGAAACAGAACCTCAACCTCTTGAGCCTGCTAAGGGCATAGCTAATAAATAACCACCTGCTTCTTAAGTCTGGGAGCATCTACAGGGTGGGACGGCTGAGCTGTTCACTGAGCTGCCCTAGAGGGGGGCACCTCCCGTGCTGGGGCAGCAGTGGCCCGCTTTGCTGTGCGGCTGCCTCAGGGAAACCTAAAACCGAGTGTGCTATCAAGTTCTGCTGTGGGATTTTCACACAGGCATAGTAAATACCGACCTGGGAGCGAGCTGAACCAGTGACCCCAGTAGTGTAGGAGCTGGGGTCGCGTTACCGCCCTCCAGCTCTCCCCTACTGCTGCTGCTTCACCTTCCCCAAGTGCTCCAAGGTGGCTGAGTCCCTCTAGGTCAGGACTGTGGCAGTGGCCCTGCCTGTATACTCCCTCGTTTCCAAGAAAAGGCACTGGGGAGAACAAGGAAAGGCAAAGTTTTAAAAAAGTAAAGTAAAATAATTAGTTGACCCCTCAGTATATTTTCAGTGTCATTGTTATCTTGTTTTAAAAGTGCATATATTGAAACCTTGGACACTTTAGATTTAATTAATTGGCAGAGTTCTACTGCTGGGACCTCAGTTTGTGGTGTGGTACATGGGCCCTGGGCTCACAGATACTAAGTGTTCAGAGCTGGCAAAGGAGGGGAGAGGTGATATAGGCTAGACTTTCACCTTCCGGATGATGAAACCAAGGCACAAAGAGCTGAAGTAGTCGGGGAGTGGGGCCTGGGACCCAACTGTCCCACTTGTTTCTCTTGGTCCCTTCCCACCAGCATTTCCCCAAGTGTGTGCCATCAAGTACATCCCTACTGGTGAAGGATGGAGATAGTTGTTCTCGAGAACGGACTCTTCGCACTAACTCTACATCTTGAAATACACAGTGCCCCTTCACATAAAAGGAGGAACGTCATTTGGAAAATACTAATGGGGTGTATCAAAAACTGGGGAACACTGGAGTAAACAAAAGGAAAGGGTGCCTTCTTTAGCCATTCCAGAGCACCTGTGGCTCAAACCACATGGACTTCTGTTGACATTAGCAATAAGCATGGCAGTGGGCATTTCCGGGGGGAAGCTGGGCTGTTTCACAGTACTGGGCACTAGATTGGTGTCTCCCGTCTCAGTTCTCGCAGTCCTCTCCTCTTGGTCACAGGATGGAGGCCGCAGCTCCAGGTATCATATCCTCTCACAAAACCTCAGGCAAAAGCAGAAAGCAAAGAGGTATCAAAAAGAAAGCACATTTTCTCTGCATTTCTCGTTTTATTCCCAGAAGTCCCCAAAGACCCCATCCCCTCAATAAGTCTCATTGACCAGAAGTGAGTCACGTGCCCACCCCTTGCTCATCCCTGGCAAAGGTGACTACAAGTTCTATGGTGGCCATAGAGATATCATGATTCAGTCCCTGGGGCCAGGCCCATTATCTCTTGAACAAAATCTCAGTTTTAGTGGCAAATAAAAAAAGAAAAAGAAAGAAAAAGAATGGCTATTCATAAGTTGCTAATAGGATCTACCATGAGAGGTTTCTTTACTTCAGGACCTCTGAAAGCTTTTATATCTGAATGTGCTCTGCTATCCTCAAGAGAGAGAGAGTTAATGTATGGTGTTACAAACTTATCTGGCCATGGAACCCCTGTCACCAAGCATCTCATGAGACTTGGGTTCTGTGGCACATACTTTGGGAAACACTGCCCAATGTATCCTCCCAGTATTTTTCTTCTTAATTTGCGTAACATCACTTTCAGGCTAAACAGAAACCTTCTCTGCAGTCTTGAGTAAATACGATTTTCACAAATTTCTGTCTTTCCAATGTTTTTTCAAGTCATTCCCTGGCCAAGTCAAACCTGGATTCAGAAAGACAATTTTTCTGTCTCTGCCAAAAGCTTTGCACATAGACACTTATCCTAAAATGTCTTCAGTCCTTATGAAAGTTTTCAAATATTTAAAAAAGAGGCAAGATGAAGTCCTGAACCTAAATTCCAGCAACTGTGCTAAAATGTTCTAACAACTCCATCCACCCGTGAATGCCATGTTCACTCTGGTTTTCATTCCATGTGTCTCTGTCTTTTCTCTCTAACTGACTGGATATTTAAGGCTCCTTTCTTCCAGGAGGCTGGCCATGGTGTACACTCCAAAATACTTGCTACAAGCTCTATATGGCTCAGGCTTAGAGGAAAACTTTTGCTC
This sequence comes from Rousettus aegyptiacus, assembly GCF_014176215.1. NCBI lineage: Eukaryota > Metazoa > Chordata > Mammalia > Chiroptera > Pteropodidae > Rousettus > Rousettus aegyptiacus. Next base: position 71,450,743 of record NW_023416306.1, read on the forward strand.
GTAATGAGTTTGCAAAGTTTTCTCACCTTCTAAGCAATTAGACTTGGAACAAATAGCAAAAAGTGTAACCAAGCTCTCCCTGAGATTTGGCATTCTGCATGTATTAGGGGTGGGGTGTAATCACACTTAAATCAGCTTAAAACTCACATTAAAGACAATCTTCAAAGAAGAAAGCATTTCTAAAAGGGAAGCTTGTCTGATGTATGGAAAGCAGCTGAGCACCAATCCCACACATTAAAATAAAAATAGGTAAAGCCAACATTTTTTGAAATCTCCTATATGGAATACACAATGCTATGTGCTTTACATAGTTCTTTTCAAGTTCTTAAAACCTTCTCGAGAAGTACGTGTTATTGCTCTAAATTTAATAAATCAGAAAACCAGGGTTTTAAGAGGTCAATTAGCAAGGTAAAATCACAAAACAAAATGTGGAGGGAAAGGCAGTGTTGAGAAATACAGGATGATTACAGGCAGAGGGGTCTAGGTCCTAGTAACCAAGGCCACCACCTTCTCCTGCCAGGCCCAGTAGCCTCCCAGAGGCACTGGCCAGCAGCTGAAACGGTACCAAGACACAAGATTTGGGCAGTGATGCTGCGCCCCCCTCAGCTTGGGTGCAAGACGGAGAAGAGTTAGCCTGGCCTGTACCTTCAGGCCAAGACTCAGGGAGCTGGAGGGCAACACTTGGATCCTCAGTTCCCTGTCTGCACAGAAGGCTAGTAATTGCTGCTTGTGCACTCAGCTGACCAAGAACTTGCCTGTCTATTAACAATGCTCATAAATCACTGTGAACTCCTTGGAAAGGTGCTGGTCCATTCAAGAATATCTGACTAGTACTCTTCCTGCTTTTATTATATAACCTTTGTAATTAAAATACAGTCCAAAATGTCTGCTTGAATTGAAAATCATTGACAATGCCCATTGTCTTGATTTCCTGAGGAGCTTTGTCTGTGCCTCAAAAATCTCTTTAAAAAAAAAAAAAAAAAAAAAAGGCCAGAAGGTAAATTTAATTCCATTTGGTGAAATAAAAGAGAATGTCTCTTTCATATGTTCATACTTAGGCTTGGCTGCTTTTAAGATGTTTCAAGGGATTTTCTTTCTTTCTATATTTCCCTCCTCCCAAACTACATCCTTTGTTTAGGGACCCTATTTGCCCTCTTGCCTTTTCTACAGTGTCATTTATTGCTTTGGCAGAGACTGACTGAATGTGAGGACACAAAGGGACAATGAGGCTTGTTACCCGAGGCAAGAAGCCACCTGCATGCATTTAGAGAGGCTCCTTCTCATATATCTTGCCAGTTTGCACCAAAGGCACGAACAGAAGGGCCACCGCCCAGCTCTCTTACTCAGGGGAGGGAGGAGATTATCTCCTCATTGCTCCCAAATTGATGAGTTCTGAGAAAGCCAGGAGAAAATGCATTGTAATAATAATGATGATGATGATTAATTCAGTCCTTTTCTACTACAAAGAGATAGCAGGGCAATGGATTCCTCTTGATTCACATTAAATGTGTCTGATTATAACCTATTTTTATGCATAAAGAGTTCCAGTGCCACTTAGGCCAGACTGCAAGGGCGGACATTTAAGTGGCCTTCTAAGTAATTACTCACCACCATTACCTACTATAACCTGGAAAGTCAAAATAATATGACGAATTCAAGATGTTTTGTTCCCAACCTCAAAAGTCAGCTAAGGAGATTACAGACCCTTTTGTTTTCCATCCTAATGATCGGCTTTCATTCCTTATTTTCTCTTCTTCCCACCCCTTGCCAAATTGTATGGAAATAAAATGTGGAGATATTAGGCAGAAAACACTACACAAAGGCCACACACTAAATGCATTTATAACTGCTGCCTTCAAAGGCAAAATATAAAGGAAAAGGTACCAGGGGAAATCTCAACGTAATAAAAGACCATCTAGGCAGTGACAAGATACCCAAAATCATATCAATGAGAGAGGAAGAAAGTAAACAATGATTGTTATTTATGCAAGAAACCAGGTTGCGTCCGAGAGCACATATACACAAAAAGTCCGTGCAGTTTGCTTGCTTCAGATTTTGCCAAGCACAAAAGACATCTGCGAGGTCCACTTGTGAGGTGTTTGTGCCATGGGTAGGTAGGTTGGGTAGGGAAGGAAGATCTGCGCAGTGTAATGGCATGCTGCTCGCAGCATTAATCACCACAGGGGAGAATGCCTCTAGCGCAGGTTCTTCTGGCCCCCGGCTAAGGGGCCCAGTTACTGAATTACCAAAAGGACTCCTGATAAGCAGTCTCTTCTAAAGGGTCAGTCATGGTATGACCCCAAAGATGGTGTAAGAGCAAGGCCCCATTATAGTTTTCATTAGGATGCTAAGTTGCTTCTTCAAAGATTGTGTTTCGGATCAATCAATGACCAGAGCCATTATGGTGTCTGGTTCATGGTAGGCATTCAATATTTATTGAATGAATGACCACAACTTCAACCATGACCTACATGAGATTTAATCTTATGTTCCTGGTTATACTGACTGTTCTAGGGAGTAAATATCTTAGAAAATGCACTGTCTTCCTTCATCATTATGTAAGCTATAATATAGCTGCTATGATGCCAAGTGGCACAAAATAAAGAAGAAAGAAAGGAAGGGAAGGAAGGAGGGAAGAAAAAATATCTTTCCAAGTTGACGAACAAAATTTTGTGTTCAATTCCCCAGGTTAGAGAATGGGGAGGGGAGCCTGCACCAGCAGTCAGTGCAGTGAGCTTGTCCGTGAGGCAAGGAGTATTTCTTTTTCATAATCATATCAAGGCAGAGCCTATGGGGAGAGAGATACAAGCAGACAATTCAAGACTAAGACACTAGAGCCATGTGTTAAGACTCAGACATAGACCCAAACAGAACCAGGAAGTCAAGGAAATGACTGAGGGGGAAGGAAGAGGATTGAGAGTAAAAAGAAGTAAGCTGGAATACAAAGAATAAGAGAAGCTCTAGATAAAACTTGAGGACTTAAGTAGAGAGATGGAAGAAACCAAGTTCTCAGGGCAGACATGTGTGAATTTTAAAATTAGTTTAAAAAATAATTGATTTTAAAAATATTCCCTAACCTTATTTTCTCTCAACATTTTATTATAAAATGTTCAAATATATAAAAGTCGAAAAACTGTGTAGTGAACATACCTACCACCTAGATCTACAATGATCATGCCACTTTATCTGCTTTATCACGCAAAAATTCATCTATTCATCCCTCTCTCCTTACATCAGTCCATTCTAATTTTTTATATTTTCATTCTTATGAAAATATAGTTTTATTATTAAATGCTTATGATTTTTTAAAAAATTCTTTTTTAAGTTTATTGGGGTAACATTGGTAGCTTATGATTTTTGTTATTGTATCAAGGTGAGTATAGCTGGGATGGTTAACTGTCTCACAGTATGTACTCTCTTCTTTTGTCACAGTAGAATTTTTTATATGTGCATTAAAATTTAGTGCAAAGACTATGTTTCCCAGCTTCCTTTGCAGCTAGGTGTGGTCATGTGACTAAGTTCTGATCAATAAAACGTAAGAAAAAGTGTCATATGATGACTTCCAGGACCGTTCTGTAAGAGACAGCATTCCGGTGCCTATCGGTTTGCCCTCTCTTGTAGCCCTTCCTCCATTCTGCTGCCTGGAATATGGGCATCACCATCTCAGACCATGAGGATAAGAACCACAGCCTAGGGGTGGCATTGTGGAGCTACGAGCTAGATGAATTCTATGGCTCTGAGGACTCCATGGAGCAGAGCCACCATAACTGACACGAGAGGAAAATAAGCATCTTTCTTGTTTACACTACTGTTATTTTGAGTGTTCTGTCACTTGCAACTAAACCTAATTCTAACTAATGCAATAAGACTTAAAAATCAGTACTAAAAGGCTTATAATGAAAAGCAAGTGATACACCCTAATGCCTCTGCAGGTCCAGTTGAGCTCCCCAGAGGCAAACACTTTTACATCTTTTAAATGGTTACTTCCACATCTCTAAATAATGTTTCCCTTCCTATTTCTCTATTTATCCATTATAGACACTGTCGATTGGCTTCAGCTCACTTGAGCCCCCTCTCTATTTTTCTTTCATTCTTTCTGCCAATAGGGTATTTCACTATTTTGGTTTCTCCAATATAATATTTTTGTCTGTAATGTAGTATTATTTATGCCATTATTTCTTTTTTCATCAACTGAAGATGAAATTTCTTGTTTCCCTGCTTTGTAAGAGAACATTAACCCACCTACCTCTAAGCCTTTCTGTTTCTCTCCTGTCTCTCTGTCATCTCAATCGCTCCTGTTTTTATGTTTACGTTGTCAATGTTGGTGGCATTTACATTCTTGGACTGACAGCTTCACTTTTTTTTTTTGGTTGGGGGAGGGCTACCTTTATTCCGTGGACCCTGAAATACCAGAATGTAAAAGACTTGGCTCTAGGGCACCAAATCTCACATTTGGCTGTAGCTCTATCGCCTCCAATCTAAAACTCACACAGTCTATTGTAATTGTGTGTTTACATGTCTATCACATCCAGGCCTTTTATCCTGAGTAACACACAGATGTCTGGCACATGGAGCTATAACGGCCTGCTCAAGTTTTTTGAGTGACAAGATACCGAGGTAACTTAACTTCATATCCATTGCTCCTGGAGACTTCTTGATACGTCACCATTTGAAGAACAATATGACAGGCCCACATTCTCCAATAACAACATAAGCTACATTGCTTCTTGTCAGGTAAACCCGAATTTTGCACCAACACCTTTAGCATGCTTCTTTTTCTCCAAGAGTCTCAGAGGCTCTAGCAACTCTGGTGTGCATCCTGGAAACACCAGCCACGTCTGAGCTAAAGAACCACATCTCTGTAAAGTTAGGTTCAAGCCGAGAACACAGAATGCCCACCATTAATGCCTATTTGGCGGCTCACAGAGGAAGGCTGTTGAAATCATGAGATACTCCTCCAAACATGCTGTTGGTTCTGTGCATGTTTTCTCTACAGAGAAACAGATGAGAATGTAGGAACACATGTTCAGAGGCATTTAGCTGGAAAGAATGGCAGCTCTGTCATGTGTTTTCTTGGCACAAAAATTCAAACCATATTTAACATAAGAAGCACATATTTGTAAAGATCACTTTAAGCTTGAAGCTTTCATGTTTACAAAAATGAAGATGGAGATGGGAACTACCTAATTTTTTGAAAATATATTGATATGCCTTTCCTACATTGTTTCATGCAAGTTCAGATCTGTCTGACTTCTTAGCTTGCAGCTTTCAACAGTTCCATTGGTGATCTCAGGATTGTAAACTTAGAGAAAATCAGGAAAGGTAATTGCATTCGTCCTTCTCAACCAAGGCAAGATAGCATCTAAACCACTTCAGGAAACTCTTAGTTCAACTCCACCTCTTGCCTTGTTGGTATTATTACATCTAAATCACACATAGTAGTGATTAGTGGAAAGAGCTCATTTAAGAAAGTAGAAACATCAATAAAAAACCAGTGAGTGACCCATAATGAATGAGCAAATGATTCAAGTAGGAGAGAAAAATCCCAGACAGAATCAGGTTGTCCCACAAAAGGGAAAGAAGTCTCCAAATCATACTTTCTCCTACAATCTCGCATGGTCAGTGTACCCACCATTCCACAGCCACCTACACAAACCCCACACTTCCCACCACACTGCTCTCTTTACAACCACACAGCCCATGGGGTCCTCAGTGCTCACCGGCTCCGTTCCCCCAGGCCATCAGTTGTCATTCCTGCCTTCTCCTTACTCGTTCTCCCTTACATAGCCAAAACTGCTATATGGTCTACTATATTGCCATCTTTCCCAACTTACCCCCTGCTAGTCTGCTAGCTGTCCTCTCTAGCATCCTCTAGAATTCCCAAGTTTTAGCTGGTCACAAGGTAACTTAGGATTAAGACTACATTTCCCAGTCTTCCTTGCTAGCTGTAGTCATGCGACTAAGTTATGGTAAGAATATGTGTGATTTCCAGGTCATGTCCTTAAAGAGAGTGGTTGTGCCTTTCCCTCGCCCTTTTCTCCTTTCTTCTGGCTGGAACACAAAATCATCATACATGCAGGGAGCCAAATGGGCCAGATGAACATCCTTGGGGGAAGGCAAAGAGCTTGGGTTTCTGACACCATCAGACCACTGCTTTAGCCCTGGATTGCCTACCCAAACCTTGAGTGAGAAAGAAATAATCTCATTTTTTTCTTTTCAGCCACTATATTTTTGAGTCTCTTTGCTATTTCAGTCCATCCCCCGGTCATTTTTACCATGTTTGCAAGCTATTACAAATGCCAAAACTCTGCTCCCACCACCCCGGCACCCACCGAAGCCCTCCTCCATCACCTTCAACCAAATCCTACATTTCCCTATGCTCATTTCCCCTTTGCACACTACAGTTGGAGATCTCAGAACTAGAAAATTAGTGGTCAGTACTTGGTGAAGGTGGTAGTTCCTCATTAAAGAGAACAAAAAGATATGTTTGGATTAATAGAAAATATTTGGTAAATGCTAGTTAAATGAAGACGTAACTAATAGGAAGTCTTACCACTAAATGCCAAATAAGTAGTTCACTGGAATTTTCTCCCTCAAATCCTTTAAAATAATTTTCATCATCATCTTACAGACATTTAATCAACGTGCTAGATAATGTACTAGTAAACAATTTGCATGCATGGTTTTTTAATCCCATAAAAATGCTATAAGATATGTATTCTTATTATATACATTTTACAAATGAGGAAACTGGGCTCAGAGAAGCTAAGTAACAGCTCAGACAAGTTAAGTGACAGAGTCAGACTCAAAGCTACAACCGTCTTGTTCCAGTGCCACCTGCATCCTTTACCATAGTGCTAAATGTTTATGACAAAGAAACAGGTAAGTGAAGAATGAGTTGCTGTAGCTCTTACTGTTCATACTTGCTGCACTGAGAAATCCACCCAAAGCCTGAGCCCTCAAGAAAGCAACTGGGCACTGGGACCAGATCGTGCAGGGGCCACCATTTGTCATCTGAGAACCAATGACCTAGACATCTAGATTTCTGGATAGCTAGACTTCCAGAAGCACTTAATACTTAAAATTATTTTTTAAATATCCAGAAGCACTTAATACTTCATATTATTTTTTAAAGCACATTTGTGTAGCACTTTATAGTAAGTAAATGCTCTTATAAACACTAGCCCATTTGACTCATAAAGCCATCTTGTGGGGTAATCAGGCTAATAACATTCTCCTGCCCATTCTCCAGAGGAGGAAACTGAGACCCAGAGAGATTGTAACTGTACTGATTACTGAATAGGGATCTGAACACAGGATTTTGTTTCCTTCCTGTCCCATCCTCTTTCTAGTTAGCATATTTCATCTCTTCTGTACCTTACACCTTCTTCCCCAAGGCAAGCTATGGAGAAATTATGAAAAAAATAGTCATTACAGAGGGTACAAACAAAGAATGCTAAGTTTCGAAATATTATTTTAAAGTGTTTTCTAAAAGCATCTATAGTCCTATTAGCAAGAAAACCTGTGGAAAACACAAGAGTTTCGTGGTTTGAATTTAACTCAAGCTAGGAAAAATGCCATCGATGGCTTTCACCTAGGTGGCCAAACTGCCTACTTTTTTCTAGTACCTTTGGGAGTTGGCCCAAGTCCACCTGTGAAAAAACGATTTCAAGCCCTGAGAAATCTACTGCTTGTCCACCTCCGCAGAGGCAGGACGGGCTGAGACCAAGGTGACGAAAAGCCCAGGGCAGGCAGGCTGCGCGTTGCCACGCGAGTTGGAGCCTGCGCTGGACACCCACAGGATGCTGGCCTCCACAGATGCCAAACGCACATGAAATGCCCTGTATTTTATTTCTCACTGTTCAAATAGGTCAGATCCAGAGCCCACTCACCTGGATGCAGAACTTTTTAGCTGAAAATTGACCAGATGTGAACAGGGAGTTTTTGTCCTGGGTATTTTCCCCTGGTCAATGATTCATGGCAGTGGGGTGGGGGAAGGATACAAGTCTGCAAACAAAAGACTTTGGGGCCTCAGCCTGCTGGGAAATCCAAGCAGGGACCGATTGCTCAGAATGACTGAGATGCCTGTGGTGACAATCAAGTCTGATGAGAAGAGTGTGCCTACAACTCACAGCAAACCCGCTGGGAGGGAAGCGGCTGAGAGTGCCCAGCTCAGTGGGGAGAGAGTAGATAAGAGGTGTGGGCTGTTTTCACAGAGCAGCTGCTCAGCTTTGGCTGGCTTGTTCCCTGGGCCACAGTCGAGGAGACAGGGCCTAGTTCATTCTCAGCCACCAAACAGCCCTGGTAAAATCAGTCCTGTTTAGAAGAAAGAAAAGGGGCTAGGCCCAGAACTCCAGAGGAGGGCAGGATCTGGGGTGAAGGTGTGGGAGGAGAGAGAGCTGGGGAGAAACAGATCCTGGAACATGTGTGAAAGAGAATAACCAGGTGAGGCGATGGCCCTGGGGAAGTGGTGGACATTACTTCCACCCTCATCTGACTCTAGTTCTGACTCAACGTCTATTACAAAGCACCACCTCCGCCCCACCCCCTCCCCTCTCTCTGGGCCCCATACACCGCAGGCATTGCTCAGCCCTTCCTCCCTACTTGCAAGCTGCAGCAGCAGCCACCAATTCCGTTTTCCCAGCACTGTTTGAGATGGCTGGGACACTCTAGACAGTCCTTTGGGCACCTTCCAAAACTATGAGTCTAACAAGAAACAGGGGTTGTAAAAGAGGCCTTTAAAATGAGGGCTCCCTCACCTTCCTTGAGTAGGAACAGACTCAGAAATCTCCTCTGCAGCTCATTGCTGTTTGTCTCTTTGGAGAGATGTCCGCTCCCCCCTCTCCCGCCTCCCCCCGCCCCCCCCCCCCCACCGCTGTCTGTCGGCAGGGAGGGAGGTTTTGGAAAGCCTTCAGGATAAGCAACAGTGGGAACACTGCGCTTTCACCCGGAGGAGGCCACACACAGAGACAGTGCAGGGAGAAAAACACACACACACACACACACACACACACACACACACACACACACGTGCAAACAAAAAGAATTCTCCATTCAGTCCATCTTTCAGCATGATGAAAATGCATGGCAAACATTGCAAAATCTGGGTTTGGCTGGCGGTGGCCAAGGGATCTTCAGATGGGTCTTAAAGCAATCGGTAGACATTAACCCTTTGTGTGCCACTTGTCATTTTATCCGTTACATGAGAATGAAGGAGGAAACTGGGTTTTCAAAAGGCCTCAAAAACAATCAAAGTGATGGTAGATACGGTATTTAATTAAGGGAGAAAAAGCAGCACACCAAATTCAATCTTTGAATAATATTAATATAAAGTTAAAATAACATTTTAAAAGTCAGCAATTGCAGTATTGATTATTCAATATTTATAATGAGTATACAAGAGACAATAAGGAAATGTATTGCAATGTAGTTGTCAGATGATCTAGCTTGGGGCTTCTCAGACTTGAATATGCACTCAGCCCGTGGGGGTTTGGTAGAAATACATACTAATTCAGGATCCCAAGTAGGGCTCTGCTGACATACACCCAGGTGATGACGACAGCAGCTAGCATGGGTATATGTGAATTTTTTTTCTTCTTTATATCTTTGGTATTCTAAATTTTTTCTCTAATGAACATATCACTTACTTTGATAATGATGAAAATATTTTTCTTTTGAAGATAAGGTATCTACAGATTAAGTCCAGTACCTCATCTGACCAGATCCTGGGAGATGAGACTTCTCAACAGGAAGGGCGATTCAAAGCTTTGATTCTCAGCCTGGAGTGGGGGTCGCCAGGGAATCCCCAGGAAGCTTTACAAAGCATTTGCCCCCTGAGGACTTGTTGGAATGGTTGGGGGGGGGCGGGGCGTGCTGTGTAATTGGAGAGCTCCTGGACCACACACCGTGCCAACTCCCCAGGGCGGAGAGCCACCACTGCAGAGGTTCAGATCAGACTTTCCACTTCACTGTCATTCAGACCTAGGCCTGCATGTGGCTCTACCTGCAGTGGCCTGGAGTGGCAGCGCAGAAATACTTTATGTTCTCAACCAGTAAAACCCAATGTTTTATACGCTTATCTAGTGTAAATAGAGCTATTCACTGCTCACATTTTGTACTTCTGCTAAAGAAACCATTTCACAACTCACTTTTATGCACGTGATTGAGCAACAGAATTGGTGATGATCTTGTTGCTATCTTAAATATATTGCGCAGGCTGATGTAGGTAGCCAAATAGGAACCTCATACCATCGATTTTAGAGGTTCACAAAGTGGGTCAGTGGCGCCAAGAATCTCACAGTTAAAAATCCCAGGTAAATTGGTATCTTGGTGCATCCTTCTGTCAGTAGAATAACAGTAGCATAACAGTCAGAAGAGAAAAATATTACTGTTCTTTGGAAGCACAGAGAATCTGTGTCATTCAAAATCCTGTCACGGATACAACAATATTAACTTAATCATCAGTAGTATGCACATTAACATCTTTTATTGTCTTGTTTTAGGGATAAAGAAAATGAGACAGGCTGGTTTGTGTGCTATATCCTCTGTATCATTTGATTAGTCAGAACTCTTCCAATTCAAACAGGTATAAGCAAGAACATGGGAATTTATTAAATTAAGTAACTGAAAAGTCTACCATTAGGCATAGTGGGATCCAGGCACCCCAACCCAATGATGCCATCAAAACCTAGCTTCATTCTCTCCCTAGCTTCATTCTCTCAGCTTTGTTCTGTGTTGGCCATTTATCAAGCAGTATCACTATTGGGAGACAGATGCTAGGATGTTCGGGCTCACTCTTCATCTTCTCTGAAACCCCAGAAAAAGAAGACTCTATCGTAACAATTCAAACATCTCCAAATTAAGGCTTATTAGCTGGATTTGAGTCTCATCCAGGGATCTAGACCAAACACTCTGACATGGGGGCTCATTCTTCCATGTCCGAGGCAGATTCCCCCACCCCTAGCCATCCATTGAGGCCACAGAGGGTCTGTGCTCTGATTGGCCAAGCCTGGGAGGGTGCCCAGCACTGGATCCAGACGGGAATGTAGTCAGGAATTTAAGAGTAAAGAAGTAGGAGCTTTTCCAGAAAAATATGGATTCTATGATTTTAAAAAGGGAGAATAAATCCTAGGCAGGAAAAAAAGTAAGTGTCCCATTCAGCATATAATTATCAGTAGACTAATATTCATAAATGGTGTTTTAAAAATATTACAATTCATATCAATTAACTGGATGAATGATGGCCAACCTTTTGTACATCTTAGTTCACAAAGAATTATAATGTGTGGAGACAGCCTGAGGCAATGGGAGGGGGGCAGGATTTGAGATTTGAGGAGGCCGCTATAGTATTAATTGGCCAGGAGCTCCAGATACTCTGAGCTCTGATGGAGCAATAACTTATATGGGGTCAAATCTTGGAAATCTCAATGTCAGGGCATAACACTGGTGCTTAAGGCCCAATGTGGCAATTTAATATAATCCTGTCAAATACCAACATGGACATACCAATATGTTCTCAAACTTCAGACATGGCAGGGACTTTTGAGGCTGGAGTCTTACCTGCTTGTACTGTAGACAAGGATGGCACCAGGCTTATCTCTGACTCAGGGTCTTACAACGGGGCATAAGACTTTGGTGGAGACTGTATTGGTTATCTCTAGCTGTATAATAAATTATCTCAAATTTAGTGGCTTAAAACAATGACTTTTTTAAATCTCACAGTTCCTGTGGGTCATGAAACTGCACACAGCTTAACGGGGTCTTCTCCTTCAGAGTCACTCAAGGCTGAGGTCAAGGCGTTGGTCCCACTCACCCACGAACCTGTAACAGATGTTCAGCTGAGGCAGAATCCACTCCCAAGCTCCCTGGGCAGTCATTCGTAGGACTCAGTGCCTCCAAGGCCGTTGAAGTGAGAACCTCAGTTCCTTGGTGGCTGTTGGCCAAAGGCCACCCTCAGTCCCTTGCTATGCGGGCCTCTCCAACAGTGCAACTTCTTTATCAAAGCCACCAAGGAAAGAGAATTCACTAGCAAGATGGAAGCCATAATCTTTGGTCACTAGGTACAGCCTGGGCCCAGAGCAAGGACTGCATCAGGGCACATCTCCTGAGACAAAGGGACTGGGTGTGACGGGCCATCTTCAAAACAAAGTCCACCTTCCCCAAGGATCCCACCCTCTGAGTTCAGGATTTCTCTGAGTCATATTTCCTTGGTTCTTTGCACTGTTTTCTACTAAGTGGCAATACGACCAGTCACCGCCATGTAATTTCTTTAGTTCTGAATGCTAGGGCATTCTTTCATTCCCTTCCTCCCTCTGCTTTTCTAGGTTTCTCTTCTCTTAGTGAAGTTCACCCGAGGAGGCTTCTGCCGCTCACCCTCCCTCTGAAGCTGTCCATGTCTCAGCCAGGCCACATGGCCAAACAACTCTTACTTACTCAGAGGATTTTAACTCTATTTCAAGTCTCCTAGCCCCGGCCAGACCCAACACCCACGAACCCACTGAGACATCTGAGGAGGGAAATTTTTTTCCACGGGGAATTTGGAGCAGGAAGCATTTGTCAAACTGAGAAATGAGACCCTGACAGGGGGATCAGTGGAACGTTCAGTCCATGTCCACTACTGTCGGGCATTTACTGAGAGGGTGGTTTCTCACAAGCTCTCAGATAAAGGACGATAATGGATAACTCCAAATAAAAAAAATTTTAACAAGCCTGCAACAGCTCAGTCTATGCAGGTCAGATTGCATTGCAAAAAAGATACAATTGAGCTTTTCTTCTGAGATCCAGATAAAGCAATTCTGCCATTGGTAGGGCATGGATTTGGGGATGGCTGTGGTCTTTGTCGCATTCCATTCTTAATGCGACTTATAGAAACACTTCAAAGTGCTACGTCTGTGATCCCCAAACGAACACTATGCTGAACACATCCAGATGAAAAGATCTGCTAACATACACTTCCTCTGCCCCTCCTCTTTAGTACATTTTACATATTTTATTATATATTTTCTTTAAATCTTCCTTTTCTGTTTTGGCATCCACCCATAGTGGCTGTTTTGAAACTGTCTGCTGAATTCAAGTTACTTATGGTTTTTCCTTTCCTCTTTCCTTCCTCCCTCCCTCCTTTCCTTCCTTTATTTCTTCCTTTCTTGCTTGCTATGATGCCAGCACTCTCATAACCTTGAATGCCCTTTGCAAACTCAACTGACTTTTTCAAAGCGGTTTTTAAAAACTCATCAGAAGGAGACAGGGAGTGTCTACAATGCTTTCCCCATAGCCCTGCATGCTTCTCACCAAACTTAATCCCTTGAAGGCTGGCTGTCCTGAGATGGTGTGGCCTTTACCACAAGATTAGTGTGTCTGGCCTTTTTGGGCAGGATGCCATTGACAAGTCTTACTTTTATTCTTCTTGGGGTACCCACATTTCTTTAAGATTGTTTCTCCTCTTTTCTTTACAGCTGGTTTTTAAACAAAGCTTTCATTTCTACTTGGAGTTTCAAACATGTTGACAACGTCTCTTTTGGTTATTCTTTTAAAAGAACTTTTGCTGTTTTTTTTTTCTTTACATGTTTATGTGCACATTTTCTCTCATTGGCGAACAGTCATTGTGTCAGTTTGTTGGGGCTGCTGTAACAAAGTACCACAGACTGGGTGGCTTAACAAAATTTATTTCTTACAGTTCTGGAGGCTGGAAGTCTGAAATCAAGTTAACAGCAGGATTGGCTTCCTCTGAGGCCTCTCTCTGTGGCTTGTAAATGGCCATCTTCTCCCTGTGTCTTTGCATGGTCTTCCCTCCGTGCCAGTCTCTGTGTCCTAATCTCCTAACAAGGACACCAGTCACATTGGATTAGAGCCTACCATATGACCTCATTTTAACTTAATCACCTCTTCAAGGGCTCATCTCCAAATATAGTCTCATTCTGTGAAACTGGGGTTAAGATTTTAACAAATGCATTTGGGGAAGGGGAGGATATGATTCAGCCCATAACACTCATAAAATACAGATAAGCAAAAAGAAGATAAAAAGCCACATATAAACTCACAATTTCTGGCCTTCCAGTGGCTTCTGATTGTGCTTAGCGTAAATTCCAGCCCCCTTACTTCAGCTATAATTTCCTGCCCAATTCAACCTCACCCCCCTTACTCATCTCCTTGATCACTCACTCCCAACACACTGGCTTCCTTGCACATGCCCAGTGCCCACTCTTCTCAGGAGTTTTGCATGGCTGATGCCTTCTGATACCTTCTGATAATGGACTCAGGTGAAATACAAAAGATCACAGAGGCTTTCTGCGTGCCCCTATCTGATGTTGTCCTCTCCCCATGCATTCCAGAACAGAGCCTCTCCTTCTAAGTGCTATTGACATCTTGGGCAGGATAATTCTCTGTTGTGGGGGCCTTCCTGTACGTGATAAGATGTTTGGCAGCATCCCTGGCCTCCACGCCCTAGATGCCAGTAACAACTTCCCAGTTGTGACAATCAAAGGTGTCTCCGGACATTTCCAAATGCCCTCTGGGGGGCAAAATAGCCCCCAGTTGAGAACCACTGTTTTAAAGAAACAATGTCATGTTGTGAAAAGCATGTCTGTGGGAGCATTAATCCTGACTCTCATCTCCGTGCCTCAGTTTTCTCATTTATAAAATAAGGATAATTATTAACAATACATTAATTCATTTAGTATGAGTTAATTTAATTAGTTAGTTTAATATGAAATAGATTATTGTGAAGATTCAATGAGATAATATGTACCAAGTGCTTGGAGCAATGCCAGACCCAAAGTAGGCATTCAATGAACATTAGCTTTGATTATTTTCTCACTACCCTGCTATTTTCTTAATGTGTTTGTTTATTAGTCTGTAAATGCCACAAAGCAGGTGCCTAGAACACCACGCACACATTGTAGATGCTCAATGACTACACGCTGAATGAAGGATCTCCCTTTCCCCTACTCTCACCCTTGCTCATGGCTAATCTCCTCTTAGTCCATGCCAGGGGCAGTGACCATTTTACCTGCTCCATAAGAACAATCATGGCCTCCCCCTTCCATGACTAGCAGGTGAATCTGTGGTCACACCGCCCTACTGGGAGGTAGACTCACAATCACCCAGAGAAGCACAGAAGATACTCAGGCCCTAAATGTTGCAAGTGTTACTGCATGGGAGATACCAAATACCGGGTTTTCAAGCATCTCAACCAGTCAACTGTACAGGGCAAGAAGTTTCCAGTGGACTCTTCACTATATTCATAAGTCACGTCCGCAGTCTGGGTTCTGTGGTCACACTACTTTAGTTCTCTGATGCTCACGTGTTGCATGAAGAGTTAGAGCAGACCATTTCTAATGTAAAAGTGACAAAAAGCACATTGGTACTCATTGAGTGTCAGGCACAATTCCAATTGCTGAGTACCTCCCGTAGTCCCCTGCCCACTCCACAGGGTTGGTTATAATGTCCTCCCCGTACAGATAGAAAACTGGATCATGAAATGTTGGAATAGCTTGCTCCGGGTCTAGGGAAAATAGCTTGTCCTAGTTTGCTCAGAATTTTCCTGGTTTCAGTGCTGAAAGTACTGCATCCCATAAAACCTCTCAGTTCCTGGCAAACCAAGACAGTTGGTCATACAAGCTAGATCACCCAGTTTATAAGTAGCAGAGCTGGGATTTGAACCCAGTCAGCAAGCTCTAAAGTCCACATTTTTAACTTCTATTACAAGTGGCCTTAGAGATACTGTGATGTACAGTAACTCAAAAAACTCAATCTACCAATTAATCAAATTAAGGGAGATATTCTGAAATGAATTTTATTTCCATAATGACAAAAACAGGGTTGGTCTGTATACCAAAACCATAGGAATTATAGAAGAAAGTTGTTATTTGCCCTTCATCTAAAATTATTCAGTTTACGCCTCAATCTTCTCCCTTGTCATTGCCCATAAAGACCTAGCACTCATTACAGAATTTCAGTCCAGAAGATGTGTCCATTTCTAAAAGGATTAATCAATGATCTCACATATTAATGTTAGGTGAACATGCAACATATCCTTCGTTTAGTTTCCCTACTATATTGCACACCTGGCACAGACTAAAGAAAACTGACCCTTTAAGAATTTCCTCCGACCAACGGGATTACTTCCTATATGGCTTAGAATAATAAAATAGGGACACCAAGGTCAGCTTTCAGACTGAGTGTAAATCTGTCTTTAGAGGGGGTTAAAAACCCAGCTAAACTTGATTATTGCTATGTATTTGCTTTTGCTTAGCACATATTAAGCTTATCGCAGATATGTAGCCATATCCCTTGGCGTAAGGGCTTTTTCTTAAAGTCAAAGGGGCATTTTTGGCCTATCTCTGACCTCAAAAGTCTTGGCTAAAATCTATTCGGCAGTCATAGGCTGTTGCTGTTTATAAATCTGATTCTCTAACATCCTGGGGAATTGGCAAAGACGTGTATCACCCTCAATTCTGAATGTTCCTGGGCTAGGTTCTTGCCTTGTACAATCAGGGACATTTGTGGTATTTGAGACTATAAAAAACCTGAGATTAGTAAAAAGCCATCCTCCTTAGGGTTTAACCAGACTTCAGAACACTTTTCTCAGAGTGTACTATACATAAGGATCAGGTAGAGGCTTTATTAAAACTCTCCCTATTCCACCTGGAGATTCTGATACAATTGAGCTGAGGGGGGCACAGGCATTTTCATGTTTGACAAGCTCCTTAGTGATTTTGATGGGCTCTGTGATCACATGTTGAGGAACTGCCCTGAGAAGTCAGTTAAGGTTTGTCTCACCTGTGCATCCTTAAAATCTTCCATTTAAGAAAAAAAATGGGAAACTAAAATGTAAAGTGTTTTCCATATTTTCTCTTTGCTATATGCTTTAACTTCTTCATCATGTGTGTTTGGGTAGGCATGTCATCACACAACACATTTTACATGTACAGATGCAGGCCATTCATTTTCATTGCTATAGAGTATAGACTAGTCCAGAATATGACCACACCACAGTGAACATCCAGTTTAGTTCCAACTTTCAGCAATTATGAACAAAGCTAGCATGAACATTTTTTTACATGTAAGCTTTAAAAGGTCTGAAAGCAGAAGCCCATCTTTACAAAGGCTATCGTCAGTGAAGACAAAGAGTCAAAGACTAACAGGTTAGAGAGCAAGAGGGGACAAGGGACCAGCAGGGCAGAGCAGGTGTCTCTCTGCAGAGAGATGAACATCTCTAAATTTTCACTGTTTTTTTAATGAATTCAAATAAAATAAAAAATAATTTATAAGAAACTAGATTTAGAGTCAAGAAATGTCTGAACTGGAAAATATTGGTAACAGATGCTGTAATTTCACAGATGAGGCCCTATGAAGTGATTTTCCCACAGTGAAGAAGAGGTTTGAAAGAAATAAAAAATAAACTAAATTATTTCATCAGGAAGCACTCTTTCTAAGAGAATAGTAAAACTGTGAACAGACTGTGGAGGTCAAACATTTGCTATATGTGTGTTTCAATATCCCTGCATTTGAAATGAGGAGAGAAAATTGGTGTTCCGAATGCTCTTCCAAACGCTGTGTCTCAGCCCGGCTGACTCAGTCACTTCAGCTGTATCAGTGACAGAGGGAGATGTCAGCAAACCAGCCAGGCCACAGAGGCTGGAGCTAGATCTAAAGTGGGCCCCGATATGTAGGTATCCTCACTCCAGCTTATTTCTGTGCGTACATGGTAAATACAGCCTAAAAACTGTAAAGTTTCATTATTTTGGAGGAGGTGGGGACAATCGCTCAGCCATATTCTGCTTTAGTAAGGCATCCCTTTCTTTACACATTTAACATGGATTCATTCCACAAGCACCAGGCCCCTATTAAGTATGAGCACTGGGGGTACAAGGTGAAGATGGCACAGTCTTGCCCCCAAGTAGCTAGCAGCCCAGTGGGAAGGTGGATAGAAAATGACTTAAAACCAGATAGCGTGATAAAGTGAGATACACAAAAAGAGAAAATTGTAAAATATATGCAGTGACTTCCTCCTTGGTGGGTATCCAACCTGGACGCTCGCTCCCAGCTGCCTGACCCCTGGTATCAATGCAAAGACGCCAAGAGGCGGGCTACCACCAGAGGGCAGTGTGGGGATGTTGGCCTGCACATGCTCAGTTTTTTGGTTTTGCCATCATTCTGGGATCAAGGTTTGCAAAGCAGTTCAGCAACAAAATCAATTATTATTTTTTAGTCCAAGAAATAGTGCGTAGTACTCCTTACAACGGGTACAATAGCTGAATACCTAAGCTGGAAAAATGAAGTCTCATAACTTTCTCACGGGGTTGCAAAATTCAAACGAATATTTTTCATTGGTTTTTTTTTTTTTTTAATTTTATCTTGCTGTTCTTTTTTCCTTCCTGGCCCTCAGAGGCATAAAGCCCTGTCTGTAATGGACATATTAAACATTTTTATCATTTTGATTTAAAAATTAAATAAAACATAATGAGAAAATAATGTCTTTCCATATCTTTACAGCTTAACTTGCTTTCAATCTCTGTAGACGTATTGATTTTTATGCTGGGCTCATAAAAAAAAAGGATCATAATACAGAAACAATGGCTTCACCAAACCACCAATGGGCAACTGGTGAGCAGAAATTCCTTGGATAAAAGAGCGATATGACTTGACAGAAAATGACAGTTCTCCAGCAAATTAGTGAAGACCGCACTTTGCTTGCTTGCCAACTGGTTATGGGAAAAAAGAACATCTAGTCAGTAGCAAAGATAGAGTATAACACATACACATATACCATTTTCTTTTTCCTTAGAGATCATTCTTTCAATGATTTATATTAAAGAAGACAGGAAAGGTTGGTACAAACTGGTTATTCAATTGAGGATCCCAGTTAAGCGTCCCAGGTGAAAGTGGTAAAAATGCAAGGGCCCTGCCAAAATACCTTTGAGAGGAATTCCCTTCAGAACCCAAATCTGGCAAAAACTTCAACACCCATAAAAGTCACCATTGCTAGGTTTCCGATTTCATTTTCCCCTGAAAATATATGGAAGGTAACCTCACTCTGGCAGGACTTTAAGAGTAGAAGTGGTAGCTGCTAATCTTAAATTCTAACTTCTAGTTACTGGGAGACCTGGCATAATCTGTGTGCAATCTTTCCCCAAATATGTAAATGATATTTTAACTTACATATGGTGAATTTGGCCTGGGAGCTGCCTGAAAGAGAGGCATGTAAGTTTTACTTTTAGAAAACTATTAAAATTTTGTCGAAGAATTCTATTAACAAAACTTCTAGATAAATACTTTGTGATAAAGACATGGAACAAAT
Organism: Rousettus aegyptiacus; assembly: GCF_014176215.1. Lineage (NCBI taxonomy): Eukaryota > Metazoa > Chordata > Mammalia > Chiroptera > Pteropodidae > Rousettus > Rousettus aegyptiacus. Next base: position 71,470,040 of record NW_023416306.1, read on the forward strand.
TTATGTCGTCTCTTTTCCCTTTCAGAAATTCCCTTTGCTTTGCCAAAATGAAATAAAATAGGGTATAATTTTTAACTTAGTAAATAATAATGATTAATTTGATGTCTCTAATCTTATACTTTAAAGAAAAAAAAGGCCAAAATCTTTTGTTTTTGTTTTCTTTTTTAAAGTAGTGGACTAATAAAATTCTGATATTTATTTGTAAGAAATTTGGTAGCAGTAAAAAAGATTAATATTTATTATGTATCAAAAACTGACCGTGTGCCAAAGGGAAGCCAAAGCTTCATATGAAAGAATTCTTACATTAAAAAGTCAAGAGAGGATGTGAAGGTGAATGGGAAAAGCATGGCCTTTTGTATCAGCTGGATCTCAGGTAAAGTCGCAAGTCAACTGTTTATAAGCTGTGTGACCTTAGATAAATTTCTTAACTTCCCTGAACTTCAGTTTCTGAAAATTGGGGATACCAATAATTGTAATCTCATTTTTTTCAGGGCTGTAATCCTGATAAGAGTATGACTTCGAAAAATGATAGCTAATGAGTTATTGTGCTTTGCAGATACTGCATTTTTATTCAAACTGAAGGTTTGTGGCAAGTCTATTGTGCCATTTCTCCAATAGCATTTACTCACTTTATGTCTCCATCACATTTGGATAATTCTCACAATATTTCAAACATTTTTTTCCTTTTTAAATGTTTTTTTTTTTTATGGTAACATTGGTTAACGAAATCAAATAAGTTTCAGCTGTACACTTTAAGAGTAAGGCATATATATGTTTACTGTGTGTCCACCTCCTATAGTTAGATTTCTTTCTGCCACCACATATTTGACCCCTTTACACCATTTATTTCCTCCTCCCCCTTTCCCCCTACCTTCTGGTAACCACTAGTCTATTGTCCATGTCCATGAGTCTGCTTGTTTGTTCTGTTCATTTGTTGCTATTAGGTTTATATCCCACATATAAGTGATATTATGTGGTTTTCAACTTTTCCTGTCTTATTTTGCTTAGCATGATTATTTTAAGGTCCATCCATGTTGTCACAAATGGAAGTATTTCATCTCTTCTTATGACTGAGTAATATTCCATTGTATATATGTACCACAGCTTCTTTAATTCAATCATCTATCACAGGACACTTTGGTTTTTTCCATGTCCTGGCCACTGTGAATAATGCTGCTATGGACATCGGTGTGCAAATATCTTTTCTAATATGAGTTTTCAAGTCTTTGGGGTAAATACCCAGTAGAGGGCAAACTTTTTCCTTATTATTATATTTGCTATGGTTATCTGTGATCGTGACCGTTGATGTTACTACTGTAATTGTTTTGGAGTGCCATGAACCACATCTTTATAAGGCAGCAAACTTAATCAATAGATGTTGTGTGTGTTCTGACCGCTCCATCAACTGGCCGTTCCCCAATCTCTCTCCCTGTCCTCAGGCTTCTCTATTCCCTAGGAAACAACAATATTGAAATTAGGCTAATTAATAACCTTACAATGGTCTCTAAGCATTCAAATAAAAGCAAGAGTCACATTTCTCTCACTTTAAATAAAAAGCTAAAAATAAATAAGCTTAGTGAGGAAGGCATGTTGAAAATTGAGATAGGCTGAAAACTAGGCCTCTTGTGCCAAATAATTAGCCAAGTTATGAATGCAAAGAAAAAGTTCTTGAAGGAAATTGAAAGTGCTATGCCAGTGAACAGGCAAATGATAAGAAAGCGAAATACCCTCATTTGTGGTGCGGAGAAAGTTTTAGTGGTCTGGATAAAAGAGCAAACCAGACACAACCAAAGACTATCCCAGAGCAAGGCCCCAATTATCTTCAATTCTATGAAGCCTAAGAGAAGAGAGGAAGGTGCGGAAGAAAAGTTTGAAGCTAGCAGAGGTTAGTTCATGAGGTTTAAGGAAAGACGCCATCTCCATAACATAAAAGTGCAATGTGGAGCAGTAAGTGTTTATGTAAAAGCTGCAACAACTCATCCAGAAGATCTAGCTAAGATAATTAACGAAGGTGGTTACACTAAACAACAGATTTTTGATGTAGACAAAACAGCCATATATTGGAAGAAGATGCCATTTAGGACTTTATAGCTACAGAAGAGAAATTCCTTGCTTCAAAGAAAAGGCTGATTCTCTTATTAGGGGCTAATACGTCCTGTGACTTTCAGTTGAAACCAATGTTCTTTACCATTCTGTAAATCCTAGGACCCTTCAGAATTATGCTAAATCAACTCTGCTCATGCTCTATAAATGAAACAACCACGCCTGGATGACAGCGTATCTGTTTACCATGTGGTTTACTGAATATTTTAAGCCCACTGTTGAGACCAGCTGCTCAGGGGAAAAAAAAAAAAATCTCTTTCAAAATACTACTGCTCATTGACAATGTACCTGGTCACCCGAGAGCTCTGGTGGACAGTGAGATTAAGGTTGTTTTAATGCCTGCTAACACAACATCCATTCTACAGCCCATGAATCAGAGAATAATTTTGACTTTCAAGTTTTATTATTTAAGAAATACATTTTGTAAGGTAATAACTGCCATAAATAGTGATTCCTTTGATGAAACTGGGCAAAGTAAATTAAAAACCTTCTGGAAAGGATTCATCATTCTAGGATTAATCATACCATTAAGAAAAATCATGATTCACAGGAAGAGGTCAAAATATCAGCATTAACAGGAGTTCGGAAGAAGTTGACTCCAACCCTCACGGATAACTTTGAGGGGTTCAAGACTTCAATGTAGGAAGTAACTACAGATGTGCTGGAAATAGCAGAGGACTAGAATTAGAAATGGATCCTGAAGCTGTGACTCAATTGTTGCAATCTCAAAATAAAACTTTAATGAATGAGGAGTTGCTTCTTACGGAAGAGGAAAGATCATGGTTTCCTGAGATGGAAACTACTTCTGGTGAAGATGCTGTGAAGATTGATAATGACAATAAGAATTTAGAATATGACATAAACTTAGTTGATATAGCAGTGGCAGAGTTTGAGAAGACTGACTCCAATTTCGAAAGAAGTTCTTGTGTGCTTAAAATGCTATCAAACAGCATCACATGCTGCAGAGAAATCGTTCGTGAGGGGAAGAGTCAATTGATGTGGCAAATTTTATTGTCTTACTTTAAGAAATTGCCATGACCATTGCAACCCTCAGCAACCACCATCATGTCTAGTCAGCAGCCATCAACATCGAGGCAAGATCCTCTACCAGCAAAAAGATTACGATTCACTTAAGGCTCAGGTGATTTTAGCATCTTTTAGCATAAAGTATTATATAATTACAGTATGTAACATTGCACATATCTTATTCATGTGACTTACGTTATTGCAATATTTGCTTTATTGCAGTGGTCTAGAACTGAACCTGCAATATCCCTAGGGTATGCCTGTAATGTCCACTCTGTCCTGGGACATTGCTGTTGCCCTGGATGTGCTAGCAATCTGGTTAGGGATACAGAGAAGCAAATACATCCTTTCTAACTCCAAATCTGCATTTTCAACTATTTTGGGAATATTTCTATTTGGTTGCATGGGGGAAGAAAAATAATTTTTCTTCTACCCTTTTAAGTTCTTAGAGCTGATCTAACAATCAAATGGACATGAGACAGATTAACAGGAGAAAAGAACCAAATTTATTATGTTTGCGCATATGAGGGGACCAAAGACAAATCAGTCAGTTGAGGTTGATATGCCATCTTGAATTAAGGAGAAAGTGGGTAGGGGGTGTAGTTTGGACTTCAAAAGACTAAAAGGCAATTCACAGATAGATGAGAAAGAGCAAGCACGTGATAAACAAATTCTTGCTGGACCTTCTTGGCCACCTAGAAATAAGGGGACACAGAGGGAGTCCAACAAATGGATATTGCTAGGCTCCTCCCTGTCTGCCACGCTTAGTTCATATCATGCTAAGGTGATAGCTCTGTTTAAGCAAGTATTTCTATCTAAATTCCTTTAGGCTGGTAAGCAGGGAGCAAAAGACTCTGCTTGAATCTTTTGTTTTCTTAAAAATAACTGGCTTAAAATAATCGATACCCCAAAAAGACTTATTTTGGGGTAGCAAGCTCTGCTCTTCCTCAGATGCTTCGCCCCCATATTAAAGTACAGGAAACAAAGATTTTCTTTCATTCTTCAGAATTGGCCAGTCACTCAGGCTCAGGCCTTGCCTCCAGCCCTGGTCTTGTTGAATCTCCTCACTGATTCCAGGGGATTCTTTCTCAAAGGTGTTTTGGATCCTCCTCTCTGGTCCAGCTGCCTCTGAGTTGCTCAGCCTTATGCCTCAACTGACACCTGTCTCTCCCTTGGGCATCTTACCTTTTTAAGACACTGGACCTTTTCGGGAGACCCTCCTGCCTACAAATCACTGCTTTCTAGCCCTTCCTGCTGAAGTATTACAAGAAAAAGACTGACTTCTTTGCCAAGATCACAAGTGAGCTATAACCTGCTTCCCTAATCTTAACTTGCACAGCTCCTTTGGGGCAGTTAAACTGCCCATATGAAAGCTACCTTATGTACTCTGTTGCACCTCTGACAGTGAAATCTCCTCTCTCCTAGTCCCCACCTGAACCTGACCACCTTTGGAAGCCATTCAAGTCCAGGCCCCTTGAAATTTGTTTTCCAGCCCCTTGTTCCTTCCTTGACTACATACTGGCAATATTTATTCTCTGGAACACTGCTGCAAATTCTCTATTGCCTTGAATGGTTGATGACTTTGTCCGTGAAAGGTCTTCTCTCCAGCCAAATTAGGGATTCCCAAGAGTGGTTTCCAGTCAAATGGCTATAGTTTCCAGCACTGCCTTGAGCCATAAGCTTTCTTGTGACAAATAGGATGTGTGTCAGACACGTCAAGACACTTGGCGAAAAGCCTACAGTGGATGAGTCTGGAGCCCAGCATTGTGGGCACTCTCCTGGTGCCCTTCCCACCCCAACACGGCCTGAAGTTAGCCATCCTCACGCCCTGTACTAGTGGCTCAGAGATTCTGAAAATGCTGTTCATGCCCAGTGCTCAACTTGGCTTCCCTGGGCAGATAAAAGCAGAAATGGGGCTGGGCCAGTGGGCTCCAGGCACTCCCCAACACCCCAGGTGAAAGAACAGGTGTCACTTTTGTTATTTAAATGTTCATTTTCCATACTCCCTTTCTAGTCTTTTATTTCCAATAGGGGCCAGCGAGGGGCCGGCCAAGGGTTCATTTGCAACCATATTGTTTACTGAAATGCTTTTTTCTTGCCAGCCCTAAAAGGCTCAATTTGGTATCTACAATTGTTTCAGTGTAGCCTCCCTATCCTCACTTTCTTTTAGCAGAAAAAGAAAGAAAGAAGAAAGAAAGAAGAAGAAGAAGGAAGGAAGGAAGGAAGGAAGGAAGGAAGGAAGGAAGGAAGGAAGGAAGGAAGGAAGGAAGAAAAGAAAAAGAAAAAAGAACTATTGGTGCTTGTAAAAGCTCACTTTTAAACAACTCTCCCCATGCATTTCAACCCAAAATTGCGGTCTGAGACTCCAAAAGGCACAAGATACTTTAGAGAGTTCTAGCTTTGGAATTTCCTTTTCACCCCCAAACAAAGTTAAGAAAAAAGATCTGATGCCCCGGAAGGCTGAAAATGTCCAGGACTGTTGTCATTATCTGTGACCTGAATCGAGACCACAGGCAGGGCACTTCAATAGGAACCCCTCCCTGCAAACAGCCATTTGGACATCCTGTAACCTGAAACATATACTTTCGAGCAGTTTAGAGGGGTGCAAATGACTGTCAGCTACACAAATAATTTGCCCCCAAAATGTTTATCAGCTCCCTGCCATGGCCACTTGCATTTATAGCTTATAAACAGTTATTAACTGGCTCCTTCACATCTGATAACCCGGCCCAGAACAGGTGGCAAAAACTGTGGGTGATTACAGGCCCTCCCTGGGAGGTGCTGTGTGTTTGCCTGTGGGTGGTCTTCCTGCCTGAGTCCAGTGCCCACAAGAGAAGACATTGTAGAAAGCCTCCAATTTAGGAGATAACAGTCTGTGTTGTCTGTTTGTGTAAAGTGCTGTCCAAGTACAGCTGGCTTTGCTTTCTAGCCAGCAAACATTGCCAAGAAGGGTTGAAAGTTCAGCATCATCAGCCCACCAAACACAATCTTTTCCCCCTCCTAGTCTTGGGCAAACAGTCCTCAGTGCTCCTATTCTGTGGATTCCTTAGGAGTTTGATTCAAACTGAAAAGTTCACTCTAGCTGAGGTAATGCTCACAGCTCCCATCCCTCCACTGCCAATGCACAGAAGCCAGAGAAAGACGCCCAGCTGGAAAGAGCGAATGCTCTTAATGCTTTGGTGCTCTGTAATTTTGTTCTTTGCTAAAAAAAAAAAAAAAAAAAAGAACTTTGCAAGCCTCCACAACTTGCTTTTCTCAGAAACAGCGCCTGGTGTGACAGACCACGGCATCAGGGCCTGGTCCTCCTGGCATTTCTCAAGCAGAGATGACAAGTAGGATAAATGTGAGACCAGGGCTTCTCAACTTCGGCACTATTGCCATTTGGGCTAGGTGACATCTTGGTTGTGGGGTACTGCCCTGTGCATTTTAAGATGTTTAACAGCATCCAGGACCTTCACCCATGAGCTACCAGTAGCAACACTCACTTCAGCTGTGACAAACAAAAATGCCTCCAGATACTGCCTGGGCAAAATCATCCACAGTGAAGACCCACTGTGTTTAAGTCTATGATAAATTAATTGACGAGCAAGCCTGAACTACCCTAGTAGGACAGGAGAGATTTCGCAATACTACAATGGTGTCAAACAGATCCTCTGTAAACATTTATTAATTAACCAACAGAATTCTAATAAAGTTGCCTCTTAGGGGAAAAATGCTAATCGGCAAGTGAACCAAAACAAGGCAATTTTTGACAACAAAATTGAGAGGAATAAAAAACTGATTTCATGTTCCAGAATTGAAAAGGAGACTACAGTAATGATGATATGATTAATTAGAACAATAAAGATAATTGCTAACATTTTTGAGGGTTTTCTATGGATCAAGCGTTGTTAAAATATGAATTATTTTCTTTAATCCCAGCTCCCGTAAAAGAAGTGGATCCTGTTATCAAGCCCATTTCACAGATGGAAGATCTCAGCCTACTCCCAGAAGACTGTTTCTCAATGTACTTCCAGAATGTTCTCTGACTACAAAGCTTTTCCCATTTCCTGAATCCACAAATGAGTCAAAGAGCTGGAATATATTTCAATAATAGGCACTATAAAATAGGCTTTTAAAAGTCCTAAATGCAAAAGAGTAATTAAAAAAAAATAATAACAATAATACCAGTTACCTTTAGTGATTGCTGGTAAAAGACAGGCCTCATGCTAAATGAGTTTCAAACATTCTTTTTTGAGCCCTCACAATCCTCATGAAGAAGGCAAGATCCCTTTCCTGGGTGAGGAAATCCCAGACATTTAGGGACTTGCCGGAGGTCCTACAGCAGAACCGAATTTCAACCCCTTCTGGCTCCAGAGCCCAAGCTCTGGAGGCTTCTCCTTTAGTAACATCTGCCCCACATGGCAAAATGCTGCCTGAGCTGCCTTGGGTGACAGGCTAGTGGGACTGCCCATCTCAGCCCAAGGCGACCTGTCGTCTCTCTGACTTGAGACACCACATCCCTCTCCCCATAGTTCCCAGAGCTGTTCCACAAAAAAGGAATTCTTTGCCCCCCATTCCCGTATTCCCTTTTCTGTTCAAAGACTTGCCTCAGCAGTTAGGGCAGTAAGTAAATGGTCACCATCTTTGACATTGGGCCTGATAGTCGTTGGTCCCCATAGTGTGTGCCTGGAATCCTCTAGGAGCAGTAAAGCACCCCATGTGTGAGCTGCACACATTTTCCTAGAAGAGGCATGGGAAGACTGTCCCTTTGCTAACTGCTTGGCTCACCCTGTGGGATCTTCTTAAACACCTGTCTGTCCCTGGTGCTGGTCATCCTCTCAATACCTTCTTGGGTAAGAGCCTGATTGTGCAGGATCTCATGCCTTTGCTCAAGTTCTCCCACTCCGAGGACCCCAAAACCTTCTTTGGTGGCCAGTGTTACTGTTGGACAGCTCTAGTTGTCAGGATATTCTGTCCCTCCTGTTGGCTGTAGACCTGCCTCCCTGAAGTTCTGCCACTGGTTTAAGTTTTGCCTTTAAAACATTAATACTTTTCTCAAGACAGTCCTTCACATAGGTGTGAGGGAGCAGGTGAGGAGGGAGAGGCATGGGGTTTGGAATCTTACTTGAACTGAATACAGTTCCCAGCTACACTCAGTGCGAGCTGCGGAAAGCTCTTAAACCCCATGAGAGTCAGTGTTCTTATCCGTAAGAGGGGGCATACTTATAGAATCAGTATAAAGATTACAAATGATATGTGTGACGTGCCCCACCAACATGGTTATTCTTCACCCATCTCTGTAGCACACTTGGGAAGAGGATGATTTGGGAGGCACATTTAAAAGGGTTAACAGGTTAGCAGCATTTTTAAAAAGAACACAATTTTGAAAGTCAGAAAAATAACTTTTCACAATTCATATAGTCTTCTCTTGGCTGCCCACCTATTGCATTGGCACCAGAGTAGATCCGCTCCCCACCATGACAGCACTGTTTTATGTACTCACCCTCAGCATGTTCCAGTAAACGCACCACCTTCCCTTGCATGGCTTCACCCTGGGCTCCATCCAGGAACTCACTCAGTAGACACCTCCCCGCCCCCCATAATCACCCAGCACATCTAGCTTAACATCCTGACCTTTGGACGTTATCATAACAGCACACACAGAGCCCCAGTCGTAGATAGAACACATTTATACACCTTGATGAAAACTTGGCAAGGTTTTCCACAGTGCGATGATGGAGAAAGTGCCTATCTACGGGCACTTGCAAAAACAACAAGTTTTGCTCTTGTGAATACCTTTAGAGACTGTTCTCAGGTTTTTCTTCTTTAAAGGCAGACAGGTCTTTAAGCTGCTCTTTGCTGACATGACCTTCGAGTCAACGCGTCGTGGCTACCAACCGCACTAGGATTCAATGTGCACTTGCCAGCCTCAGACACTGAAGCCCTCCCAAGATTTCATTCTTCCATGAAACACTTACCCAGTAGTGCCTATATGCACCCCAGAAATGCAAAGACAAATCACACCCTCCTTCTTCCCGCACAAAAAACCTTGGTTGCAAAACATAAAATAAGTAAAAGCATTTGCAAAATTTTTAAAAGCATTGCATATAGGTAAAATTTTTCTTTGGAGAATGAAAGGTTTTTAATAAACTCTCTCAGGTCCTTTTCAGCCCTAATTTTAGTGAGACTACGTTTGCAGGATGGACCAGCTATGCAGTTTGAAACTGAGCATGTAGGAACATGCTATGTGTATTCGGAAGCTTCTTGTTACTACTCAGGATTAGAGATTTTCCTAAAAGGGGTGAAATGATATGGTAGCTATCAAGGGAGTGATGGTAGGAGTTGTTTAGTCCAAGTGCATAATGGAATTGGTTGTTTGAAAGAAGTTAAAAGCAGCCAGGAAGTCCACCACAGTTCTGGTAGGCTTTTTATTTTTGCCATGTGCTAGCATTCTAAGCAATGCCAGTGATTAAGTGCTCCTCCTTGGGAAAAGAAAAAAACAACTGTTGGTCTTTCTAACCAATTGCTGTGATGGCTGTTGAGCTTTAATAATAAAGATATAAGTTTTAAATCAGAGCATGTCGAGATTGGATCCTTTAATAACATTGTGTTGTACATGAGGTTAGTTTGGAACACTCCCACTGATACGGTCAGCCTCCAGCACCTGCGAGTTCAGCTCTAGGCATTTCATGATTACCGTCAGAAGTGCTTGGAAGGCTCAGGGTACAGCCCTTGTAGTGATCCATCTTCCTGTATGTAAGCAACAGGTTCACAATAAACACCATGATTGCGAAGATGAGGAACCAGAACACAGTTACTTTAATTCCATTATTCCAGGTGATCACTTGGAGTCTTTATGTTTAAACTTCAAAACAGTGAGCTAGAGTATAAGCTTAGAGGAATATATCTTTTCATTAAGTGTAGATTTTACTTCATGCCTGAAATATTTTTCCAAGTGTGAATCATAATTTTACACTGAAATTTATCCTTTATAAATTATTGTTTTAGAACTAAAGAACAAGTTAAGAAAACTGTGATTACAAATGATTGTTACAGAAAGTAATATTATCGTATAGGGGAGAATATTAAAATATTGATCCTGCTCCTAGTCAAAACATCACTGACGATGATGATGTTGATTTCTCTCGATCACTATGACTAATTGAATCTGGAAGAGCAGCTCATAGGAAATGGCCAGTCTCATCCTTCAGGCCTCAAATGGGTCTGAAACCCAATGGGAAAGTTCAGTAACTGAACTGAACATTTACATACTATTCCTACTGAGATATGTAGTACTCATTTCCAACCAAAGAATAGCAGAAGAATGGAACCTATTCACTTACTCATTTGTTCACTCATTCATTCACTCATTCATCCATTCATTCGTTTAACAAATCTTCAGGGAGTGCCTACTGCTACGTATCAGACACTTTTCTAGAAGTTGAGGGAATAATGACGTCTAGTCTTGTGGAAATTCCACCCTACTTTTTGGGGAGGGATGCAGGGAATCCGATAATAATAATACCACACAGGTAAAACATATAGCAGGTAACGAAGTGGTGAGTGCCATGAGAACCAGTAAAGCAGGGAAGAAGACAAGGATGCCACATGGGGTAAGAGTTGGTGTGCTTGTTTAAATGCAGTGGCTGGGAGAGGCCTCACTTTAAGAAGGTGTCACTTGAGCAGAGACTCAAAGGAGGGGGCTGGACATTGCATATGGATAGTTAAGAAAAGAGAATTCAGAGGGTGGGCCTACAAGTGCCACGGCTCAGAGGTAAGAGCATTCTTGGAGTGCCTCCGTGTGGATGCAGAGAAGTGACCAGAGGGGAAGTGGCAGCGAAGAGTGTTAGAGAAGGAGTAGGTCACATGGCCATGCGCCAAAGAAGTTCTTCTCCTATGAAGCTCAGGGAGATGAGAAATGATGAGAAAGCTAGTTGCTGAGGAACGATGAACTGGCAAATTTTACAGGGATTGGTTTACTGTTGTATAATTAGTTCACGGGAAGTTGGCAAACTTTTGGGCCAAATCTGGTCCTCCATCCTTTTTTTATACAGCCTGAGATATAACGGTGTTCATATTTTTAAGTATTTGAAAAAAAGTCAAAAAATATATTATGGCATGTGAAAATTACATTGAATTCAAATTTCGGTATCCATTTTCTTGTATAATATCTGTGGCTGTTTATATGCTGTAAGGCCTAAAATATTAACTACCTGGCCCTTTGCAAAAAAGGTTTGTGACACCTGGATTAAACCATAAAGGGCTGAGGGAGCAAGCAGGGAGACTAGTGAGAGGTTCTTACAACAATCCAGGTAGATGGTGGTGACTTGGATTAGAGTCCAGCAGAGGCAATGATGAGAAGTGGTTGGATGGCAGATACATTTTGATGGCAGAGGCAGCAGAACTCAGTGATAAATCCAGTAGAGTATGTGAGGGAAGGAAGTCCAGGGTGATGCCCAGGATGGAGCCTGTGCAGTCAGTTGCTATTTATTGAGATGGAGAAGCTCAAGGAGGAGCAGAGATTTTGTGGGGGAGGAGACATGGGTTCACGGAAATCATGTCCCAGTCCTGCCTTGGTAGTGACCATTGAGTATTTCTTCCTCCATATTCACCTAATTCAGCCCTGTTACCTGCAGGGGTCTAATCTAAAACAAATGAATGGATATACTTATGAGGTCCTCCACACATGGAATTTAAAGTCACCTGTATGTTAGACAAGTTAGGAGCCCAGGACATGACGCTGTTCCCTGTTGTCAGCCTGGGGGATAAGATAGAGTAGACAAAGGCACCATTAGGGGTAAGTCCTGTCCTGGGAGGACACAGGCCACTTGCCCAACTTGAGATAGAAGGGTGGCTGGGAGAGGAGTTGATCCTGGCCTGTGGTACTAGACAATTTCTCCAAAGGTAGTGGGCCAGGGGGTCTCCACTGGTGTCACAGTAGAGGAATGGGCCAGAGGCTAAGGACAAAACTCCCTGTTAACAGTGAATCCTCTGCCATCTGGATACAAAGGCGAAATTCACCAGCAGTGGTATTTACAGTCAAGCCTCGCAAAACATCAATCCTCAAAATGTACTCCTGTATGGGGGATGTGTACACTGGATATGTCCGAGGAGGCAATCTGCCAATACCCAATGTCATAGGGACCTGCTGCATGCTAATGATTTGATCCCCATAGCCTTCTATGGTTGCAGCAAGCCCAGAAAACTGTCGGGATTCCCATAGAGCAGGGCGCTGTCAGCTCCTGTGTCCACAAGGGCTAACACCCTCTGCATATTCCCGGGGAGAGTGGGGGGCCTGAGGGGTGGTGCCGGGGGGTGGTGTACAGTCAGTTCCGCTCGTGGCCTCTTGTCAACCGGCTCCCCTGCCAACCGGGTGTACCGGCCGGATTCCTAATCACCGAGATAATCCGCTAGCCGAACCTTACGGGTTGTGGCTTTCCCAGGAATAGGAGTGAACTGTTGGTCAGGGCGCAGCTGATTCCACAGTGCCAGCCACACTTCATTAGGTGGCTGCTCAGTCATTTCTGCAGTGATCCCTGCTGCGAGAAGATCAAATCACATCTACCGGAAGGTCACTTTCACAGTTTATTGGGCTGGGCGCTGCCCCGCCCCCCTCTTTGGCCACGCCTCCATCCGTGTACTGGCTGACTTGGGAGTGGTACAGCACACACTTGGGTGGAAAGCTCCCTGAGTTTCACTTCTATATCAACGTTACCTCGTTGATCTGCCTATCCACGTAAGGGACCAGCAGTGCTGCCATGATGCCAAAGGTACCAGCTGGGCCAGAGGTCAAGATCAAGTCCTTCATATGGGTTGTAAATACCACCTCATCGGGGCTGGTGTACTGGGCCTGAAACACCATCTGTTGCATACCCATTTCCTGAATTATATGGACCAGATCTAAGTACGTGGTCCATCTGCTCACTGTCTCTGGCAGCTCCCCAGGGTCAGCCCACACTGTTCATGCAGCGGACATGAGCCAGTTAATGAGGGCATGGTTGCCTGCACCCCATGCCGAACATGCCACATTCTGGCACCTGAGGGACGGTGTCACCGTTACTGAGGCCAGCTGAGCCATCTCTTCCAAAGATAATTCAGTCCCTTCGGCCCCGTCATCCCACAGCCACAACAGCCGCCCTGGAACCATCTCCCCAGCTCTCTGCCATATCTGTTTTCTCAGGTCCCAGAGTTTGGTGGGGGTGTAGTGGATCAAGGTGGTATGCTTTTTTAGCCTGGGGGCATCACAAGCTTGCCCCCCTGGGGCCAACGGCTGCTCTACTTCAACCTGCTGCCATATCACCAGCCATACCTGCAGGAATATCCCCAGTGGGCTCCCAGACCTGGATGATGCAGCGACCCATCAGGGCTGTTCTGCTGCTGCCAGCCACCTTTCCAGTGCTTCTTCCTGATGTTGCAATTGTTGTACCCGCTGAGCCTGATCCTGAACCTCCAGGCTGGCCTGCTGCAGCACTACCAGGAGCATCCAGGCCACCCAACCCACTGCCTCCAAGTGAGCAGTTGGAACATTTGGCTCCAGCAACTCCAGGGCTTTCCAGACGTCACCTGGACATGGCTTCATTCCTTTCCAATCCTCTGGGGACGTCCATGTAGCCAGATATGGTGCCAAAGGATACCACTGGGAGGCAGGGTCCTACATGTTTTCCACCAGGTATCCTCCACCTGGGGAACCATCCGGAACGCTGGGGGCTATACTCACTTCATCCTGTTGGCTCCACCACGTGTCAGCACCAAGCTGATCAAGAAAGGAAGTTTTTGGTGATGAGACGCCCAGTTGGAAGAATATAGGAGGAGCCGACATGGGAATGAAATAGCAGGCACCAAATTTATTGCCAGGAGACCATGCTTCTGCGCTAGGGGTATGTCAGAGAACAATAGTGGCATTCTGCCACACGTACGTAATAAACAATAATCTGAGTCATATTTACATAAGTTAGGTGCAGGGGCCCTACTATTAATTTAACATTTCAAATCTGAAGTCCTATCCCTAGCCAGGAGCCAGGATCACAGCCAGACTTGGGACCCACAGGGGTCTAATCCTACTGGAAACCTCTAGGAGACTGAACAAAATATGCCTGCAAATTGTCCTACTGGTGGGGTGAGGAAGTGTCAGGTATTTATCTCCAAACTCCTTTCAGTTATTGGCTGAGGGTAACTGCAAGGGATGTGAACTCCCTGGTGCTTCCAACATGTCCCGCATGTGGGCTCAGCATGTCCCTGCAGCTAAGAAAGCCCTTAGGAGCCACCAGTGGAGTGGAGAAAGCTAAATGAGGAGGGGATGCCCGGTTGTCAATGAGACAGCAAAGGCATTGGATGGAACATGATAATCAGTTATGCAAAAGCCCACAATGAGCATCTTCCTGGGATATCTGTGGCCTTTGGGAAAGTTTGGTTCATCAAGGGGCTTGTGTCAACCTACAGCCGAGGAACTCTCTCAAGATCAGGAGTCTTTGAAGGCTCAAGAATTGTTGCCATTTTTGGCTTTCACAGACTCAATTTAAGATGCTTTTACAATCAGAGCTAAAACGTTTTTTATGTAATGTACTTCCTAAATTGCTGCAAACATTTTCAATTACATAACTTCAACATCTATTTTATTAGAAGCAACGTATATTTTTGTTGTTGCTAGTGAAAAGAGAAAATATCACTTTATTTACTGTGGACAATGGCAAAATCTTCTAGGATATTGACCAAAAGTTGGAATGACTACCATTTGTACTAATCAGAAACTGAAGCATTAAAATGCAGCCCAGGGGATAGAGCTGACAGCCACACAATCATGGGGTTTAGAGAGCAAAAAATACCTTTAGCTGTAGAAGCAGACTTCATGAATAACAAGACAGACTTTGTCTTTAATTTATAGATATTCGAAAGATTGAGCAAATTCCATAAATTTCTTATCTTTCTTAGAAATTACTCAGATCCACCTACTATTAGATATAAAGGAAATAATCAAGCTGTTCATGAAGAGGTAGTGAACAAAAAATTGTGAACCTCAAAATCGTTTTAGTTATTAGGAAACACGCACTCACAGACTCACACACATAAGCTCAAACACATACACACACACACACGGAAGCTTATTTGCAGAATTGTGTTACTTAATTTAGAAGAAGAAATATGTATTTGGTCTTCATCCTGTTTCTGGCATAGGGCTCCTAAACGTCTTGGAATTTTTTAATCTATAAGAACAGTGGGAGCATCTTCGGTTATAATATTTGTCTGTTGTCTTCAGTCCCTGAAATAGGTTCAGAGCACTAAAGGTGAAAGTAGCATCCACTTATTTATAAAGAGCCCCTTTCAACCACTCCTGAATTTACGTTAATAGGGTGACTTTTGGAAAGCCTTTAGGTAACTCAGGGATAGGAACTGGTTACCAGAGAAGCAACAGCGATTCGAGGGTTGGAAATTTGTTTCACCCCTCCCAACTTCCCAGGAAAGGGGAGGGATTGGAGTATGAATGGTCAATGATTTAATCAAACATGCCTAAATAATGAACCCTCTATGAAATCACCCCTTACACCCCCCCCCCAAAAAAAAAAAATGAGATTTGGAGAGCTTCCAGGTTGGTGATAGTGTGGAGATTTGGGGATGGTGGCTCACTCAGAGATGGGGCAGGGAATCTTTGAGCCCCTTCTCACGCACCTTGCATCATTTCCATCTGGCCGTTCCTGAGTTATACCCTTTTATAATAAACCAGTGATCTAGTAAGTAAATGTTTTCCTGAGTTCTGTGAGCTGCTCTAGCAAATTAATCAAACCAGAGGAAGGCCTTGTGGAATTTATAAGTGGTCAGTCAAAAATCCAGGTGACAACTTGGACTTGGGATTGGCATCTCAAATATGTGTGTGTGGAAGGATTGTGGGAGCATGGATGGCAGTCTTGTGGGACTGAGCCCGCAACCTGTGGGATCTGACACTTTCTCCAAGTAGATAGTGTCAGAAATGAGTTAAATTGTAGGACACTCAGCTGGTTTTCCAGAATTGTTGGATGAGAGAAAAAAAACCCCACATACTTAGAGTAAAGAAGTGTTCAGAGTATTGTGTGTAGCATAAAGGGAAACGACTGACTTTTTCTGTCACAAAAACCAAATGGCTCTGAATGCCAAATAAGTAGCTGAAAACCTCCCAATTTCTGGGTCATAATGGTAACTATAAATTGCTTAAACATTTCTGTTGAATTACCTGCGTCTTTTAAAGATTTCCATTTCTCTTTACCTGTGAGGAGTGTATAAAACAGGCAGTGATTAAAAACAAAAACAAAAACAAAAAACAAACAAACAAACAAAAAACTCCCAGGTCCACAGAATTATGATGGTTGTCATGAAAAGGATGTTGTGTAGGAAAGACAATGAATGGGAAACAGTAAGAGTAAATTTCCATTGCTCATGCTTACATGCTTGACTCAGTCGTCATGATGAAGTTAACAGATAACTAAGAAGTAGGGTTCTCCAAACAGTACTATTTGCAGTTTAGATATAGGACACTATCCTTTGTTAGGAGTACCAACCACACCTTGCCATTTCTGAGCCCTAATAATTAATGTCCATAATACCCCCCCTGCACAGTTTTGATCAAAATGATATTTTCGGCTCAAAGAATGTATGACTAATTTTTAAAAATTTAAAGATTACTTTTCTAAAAAACATTTACCCAAAACAATTTATATGCAAAATAATTTCAGCTCCACACTGATTTAGACAACAAGCTAATATCTTGTGGAGGGAGGTCTTTAGAGTGGGGTTCAACTAATGTCACCTACTCACTGTGAAATCTGGAGCATCCAACTGCTGTGATGCCTAGAGATCAAGACGATGTCCATTCCCAAGATCCTTGCCCCTTTGAGTAGCAGAGGTTGTGTGGCAAAGGGACGTCAGTGTAGTGAAGGGCACTGGGTGTGCATAGGAAGCCTGCCCGCAGATCTCATGCCAGTCAGGACCCAGGAGAACATTCAGGATGCTTTGCTCCCATCGAGAGCAATTCTTCAAGGTGGACTGCCATTTCTCAGGCACGACTGAACTGGGCGCCTGCAAAGTGGGCAGCTGCTGGCCATGAAACAAGCCAGGAATTCTGTGTGCCAGTGCTTCCCTGGAGAGGACTCGAGGAGATGAAGCATGAGCTCACAGTAGACTTTGTCTGGCAGAAGCTATGAAATACAAGGAGGGTAAGAGATGCCTGTGCTGGTGAAGGTTCATAAAGGCCAGGGCCAGCAAACCCTGGAGGAGCTACTCAGAGCGCGCAAGCAGAGCCATTTTGCAGTAGCTGTAATGCAGCTTGTTCTGCTGTATCCTTGGCTTCCGAGGCCTCACAAGAATAAAGCTTGCAGTGATACACTAGAAACCTAGAAATCTGTTCTCACATCATCTTAGGTCCAAGTCAACATCCAATGCAATGAAGCAAGATAAGTTTTGATATTATTGGTCTCACTGGCCATAAGCCACTGCTTTCCTTGTCTCCTCAAGCCACCCCTTATACCAGAGCAGGATGAAAGCTAGACATTTTTTTTTCTTTCCAGGCTTCTGTGAACTGTCTGTTTACAATTTTTACCCATTTTCCTGGTGAAGTGTTTGTCTTTTTCATATTGATTTGTAAGAGTTTTTCACAATTTAGCAAGAAAAACATTTATCTGTTATTAACTGTTATAAATAATCTTTTAGCTTTTCATTTCTAAAAATTTTTGTGGTATTTTATGACATGCAGAATTTTATATTTTTATGAAGTGTTAGTCAAGGTCTTTAGTTTTATGATTCCTTTTTTCATTTTTATGTGACTAGGCTAATATCCACCTGTATTTTTCAACTTAATTTAGGTTTTTACTTTATACATTTAACTCTTCAAACCATTTATAATATATTTGGTGTGAGGTAGGGAATTTAACATTTTCCTCTAAGTAGTTAACCTGCAGAGCAGCCATCAATTACTGAATAATCATTTCTTATTGGTTTGTTAACAAGAATTTTATTCCCCTAAATTCTCCATGAGTTTCATTTGCATGGGTGAAAAAAAAAAAAAAACAGTTCTCTTTCCAAGGGATTGCCATACACTTTTTGTCTATAGGCACAAAGGATGATCAGGAAGTATAGAACTTCTAGATGCTTTGCCATCCTAGAGAGACCTGTTCTATAGGGAGATAAGTGGAAACAAAGGTCCTAGTGGCCAATGTGGTTCAGGGTGGTACAAGGTGGAAAGGAGGAGAACTTTTGATGGAGAAAGTGGGCAAGCAACGAAGCAACTATGTGGATAAGAGGAAGGAGAGAGATTTGGTAGCTGCTGTGAAAATTGAACTTTGATAAAAGGAAATATTTCTAGAGAAGGTCGTTGGGAGGTTTTCTAAATTTTGTGAACTGACTTCGTTAAGAAAATCTACTGTTAAATTCTATCATTCTTTAAAGCATAGCAAATGGAATATGCTTTCCTTGAATATGTTGGCAAAAATTAGACCTCATGGGACATATTGAGTTACTTTAGGAACCTCATTTGTACAGGCACTATATATACAGCCTTTTACTTATGATATATTACTGTATTCTTAAACATTCTAGAACCTCTTTATGAGGTTTCTATTGTTCTATCATTGTAATAGTTCCTACTCACTTGAAATAGTACATGAATTACCATCATTTTTAACTTTCTGTAGTCCAGCCATTGAAGGGTATATGTCAATTGTGAATTACAAAACTAAATTATAGTAGAATTTAACCTCTAGCAAAATGCTGTATGAGAAATGCACCTGAAAGTGGTACCTGATTTGCCAGGTAAAAGCAGAGGAGAAGTCTGTTATAAGTTGAACCATATCAATCAAATGTTTTAAGACTACTATTGGGTCCTTGGTGCCCTTGGTATAATCTAGCCTCTTAACTCTACATATGAAGCTCCTTATCATCCAACCCTAGTTTACTTCAGAGCCTCTTAGCAAGCTCCATGCTCCACAATCCCTCAAGACTCTGTTCAAGTGTCCTCTCATTTGTAAAACTTTCCCCATCTATTCCCAAGTCAAGCAACATTTCTTTTCTCTGAGAAATTACCGTATTTTATGCCTGTATCTATGTAAACAAGTATTATGACATATCATAATTACTTTTCAGGATAGCTGTCTCATTCTCTGGAGTTGCAAGTGTATTTCCTTTCCTATTGTATATACAGCCTTGTGCCCAGCATCCAGTGTGGTTCCTGACACAGAAAAATGATCGCTCAATAAACTATTTAATGGAATTTTGTCAAATCCCTGTTTTTTGTTTTTGTTTTTGTTTTTGTTTTTAAACTTAAATTCTCCCTTGGGCTTGCTTAATTGATGGGATTTCATGTATCTTTTTAAAAGTCAGTAGAATGAGCAGAATAGACAAAGTTATAATACCCTGGGATGTTCTGTGGTCCAGAACTCCAGTCACAGTCCTCTCAGAGTAGCCTACTAGAATGTCACAGGACCATCTCAAAATCCCCTAGCCATGTTTTGGATGGCCTAGGGCTGGAGGTATGAGAGAGTGTGCCTGAAGGAAAGGAAAGAACAAAAAGTCTCTCTGAGATCAGTCGCAGGTCTACCCCTGCAACATTTTCCTAAACAGCAAAATCTTAAGTCTGCTTTAGAGTAGATGCTAGACAATGCCTTTTCTGAGGTCTGGAATCTTGGTAGGCGGTAGGGTGAGGCGGGGAAGTGGCAGATGTGGGGAGAGCAGCATTTTGGGGCATGGGATTACAAAAAAAAATGTTTTTGAGAAATTGGAAACATGGAGATAGACGAAGACCCTGAAGTCCAGCAGAGCACCTGGACACCACTCCATGAGGCCAAGCCTTCACCGCAAAACTCAGCTGTAAGTTGAAGAATTTGCCCTTCGATAACCTTACTTCCATGGCTTCAGAATTTTGTAATAATCCAAAATAAGAAATATATTTTACACCACAAGCCAACACAACCATATACAAACAGGCATAACTAAAACAACGTTCTCCTATTTATTTTCATAGATGCATCATAGTATGATGTTTTCAATTTTATTCCATTTCACTGTTTAAGAAAAAAAAACTCTGCTCATGACCCATTGCATTGAGTTTAGGATCTGCAGTGTGAATATCACTGCTCAAGGATAACTGAAGAAAGAACAGTGTCTTAATTTCTTGAGATTATGAGAAGAGTGTTTAGGTGCCAAATGTGAGGTTATTAGCCAGGAGGAATGTCATGTGTCCCATCGCCATTCATCTTAAGTAGATGATGAAGACTTAGAGTCCTCAGTTGTTAGGAAAACACCAGCCATAACCTATTAAGTATTAATCATGTGTCAGGAAGAGACAAAGAGATAGAGATGGGGGAGAAAGAGAGAGAGAGGACATAACCTTGGGCTATCATGAGTAGAGTGACTGATACAATAGGAGGAAGGCATACAAGACACAGCAGATGTCAAAAGAGTCTTTCTGAACGAGAAATTACACATACTCAGCTTTTTGTTAACCACACAAAATCAAAATATTCTAATTGAATTAATCTGGAGATCAAAACTCATTCTAGGTTCAAAGAAGTAAGAGGCTTATAGGTAAGAGCTAACTGGACAGAATGAGCTTTTGAATAACACAAAGTTCACAAATATTTTTTTCCCACTCTTGGGAAAGTAGGAGGAAATAAATTAGAGGCACATGCCAGGACCTTCAACCTCCCTGCCTCCCACCAACTTCTAGAACAACTAAACATCAAGCATCCCTTAGTGGTTTCCTCTTTGTGTGAACATGCATGAGCGATGGGAAAGAGATATACTTGAGGCCAGTACATTTTTAACTCCCTGGGAGGTATTTTTAATCTAAACATACCTCCATTTGAGCCTTCAAAGATGAAATAATGAAGCAACTTTCCCTGAGTGCCATATCTTATTCTATCATCAACTTTTTATAGACTTGAACACTACATCAATTAACACCTTTTAACTCAGGACAAAATCCTCCTCTGGGAATAGTTATATCTTAAAGGAAATGCAGATACAGAAAAGACCAATGTTATACTGTAGTTCTGGAGTTAAGCACTATTTTCTGCCCAAAACAGAATTTGCTGTGGGTAGAATATGCCACTCCTTAAGGCAATTGAACAACAAAAAAAAAATTTTTTTTTTTTTTTTTTACCAAAAAACCTTTATTTCTGTTTGAAGTTCTCATTTCACATGGCAGAAGTTAAACTTCAGTCAATTCAGGATAAATTCTGTTCAGCATTTCCCTTTCCCCACTTTGCTCTTGGGTTGCACCTACTGTCAGTGGTCACTCCCTTCCGTACCCTGAGGTGTTGCTACGCCCACCTCTGTGCAGGCATGCTGCCATCTCTGCTGCATGGCCTCAGCTGAAGGGCAAGTTCTCACCAACTCTGTTGTGTCCCACGTTCTGCAGCATCTATTCTTTTGTGGTGATATAGGAATATTCGACCACTATTCACTGAAGTGGAAATTCTCATGAGATCCCAGGAAAACAAATGTACTTGAAGCTCCAGGATGAGGTACGCCAGCAGCTGGATTTCCTTGCATTTAAAAATATGTGACACGTAATAAGTGAGGAATGTGCTACTTTCTTGGACACCAAGTTAGCGTGGTTACCTCAGGACAAGTGCCTTAGGACAAGGGAAGTTAGTGTGCTGCGTATCTGCTGCGTCACTCTTCATCCTTCTCCACTATGCTCTGTTCCTGGGAGACTCTCTTGGGCCTCCTTCCCCTCTGGCTCCAGTGTGGTTCCACCAGCGAGGCACTCTGGCGATAGATCAAAGAGCGAAAAGCGAGGTGTTGATCTTTCAAGCATTTTTCCTTCTGAGTCATAGGTGGGCAGAGGTTGCATTCCTTTCCTGAAAGCCGTGTGGCTGTCAGGTGGCCATCTCCTGCAGACACGGATACAGCCACAGTGATGCCTACAGCTCTCTCTGGGCCCCAGTGACCACTCCCTGCCCTGCCCGTTAGGCCTAGAGATGGTCATGTTTCTTCAATGCGTCACTGTCCCTGGTCGGCTTTCTTTCATCCTGCCCACCCACAGTTTTGTAAATAGTTCCTTTACTGAAGTCTTTCTACTTACCCTGCTTGCTTGTGCCATCTTTTTTCTGCTGGGACCAGACCAAATTTCTTAGTTTTACAGACATTAACCTGTAGGAGGATTCTCCTGCCTCTAAGTATAGAATAACATTTCTTAGATCTGGAGTGGGTCAGGTTTTGATGTGGAACAGAGAAACTGTTCCCACCCCACGGTATTGTACCCAACACATCCATCCCAGTGATCATGATATGTGTACCCCTTCAGAGAGGACTGTCCTGTCCTCAGCCCCTGGGTGGCTGGCCATCGTGTCTCCTGTTTCCATCTGTTTTCCCAAAACCAGCTCAGGTCCTCATACCTGGGCAAGGACAATAAATTCATAGGTTGGCCAGCAACTGATACCATGCCTAGCTTGAAAAGATGAATCAGATTTATTGGCACTTTCCTTCCAAAAAGTGAACCAGACAGAAATCAGTAAAAAGTGTAAAACAAATAGTAGCTGTGCCTGAAGCTGAGAGGTGAGCAGAGAGTCATTAGGCAGAGTCAAGTCCACACGTAAGGGAGGCCATTGGGGCTCCTGCCAACATGAGGTTCCTAGGAGAGTCGGAGCCATGGTTAGCAGGCTGCGGGAGGTGGAGGGAAGCTGTGTGGAATAGAGGGAGGCAATGTGCATGGGGGAGGTTGGGGGCAAAAGAGTGACTCCAATGATCAGGGTAACAGCAGAACCCTTAAGAACATTCCAGAATGTCCTTCTAGAAGAGGCAGGGGTGGCCCTCTGGACTGCTTGTCATGAAGCCTGTGTTTGCATGAAAAGAACATTGTTTTTACCTAGATGTTATATCTATTTAGAGTGACTAGAGAGGAGCTGATGGACTTTCCATTGGGCCCTAGGTACAAGTCTGAGAACCTCAAATTCCTCATTCTCCCACAGCTCTGGATCCCGTCTGAACAACTATCCTCATCCTTGGGTTCCTGGGAGATTGCCCAGCAAGGTCATTAAGAGCATGGTGTCTGGAGCCAGCCAGTCTGGGTTTCTATCCCAGCTTGGCCACTTAGTAGCTATATGGCCTCTGGGCAAACTGTTAACTCTCTGTCTCTGTTTTCCCATCTGTCAAATGCGGATAATAATTGTACCCCTTTCACAGGGTCATTGTCAAGATTAAATGAATTAATACATAGAGTGGTAATTGACACATGGTGTTTCCTAAAATTGTTATTAGTACCACTTTCACAGCTCTCCTGACTCTGCTTGCTCTCATGAAGCAGTCAGCGGTGGTGCAATGTGAAGTCTTTAGCATCAGCCCTCTGGGTTCACGCCCCTTTTACCAGCTGCATGACTTTACAACTAACCTCATTTTCAGTTTCCCCACCTGCAGAATTGGAATAACAGTAATCCCCACCTTGAAAAGTTGTTGGAGGAGCCCAATGGGCAATGTGCAGGGAGAATTCAGCAGTGCCTGGCACATAGTAAACGCTGAGGAAAGCTGAAGTGTTATTATTACTCAAGTTAGAGTATGTGACCCTCTCTCCATTAGTCTAAAGCAGGACTTTTTCATTTACATGGAGCTCTTCACACTAAGGCGTACCTTCATCTTTGCAGTAGTTCTCAAGGTGATCTTAATTAATAGCTATGTTCTCAAATATGAAAAATTTACATAAGTTATTGAAGATTTCAATTTTTAGATGTCTTCAAAATCTAAAATAAAGAAATATATTTATCAGACCCTAGAGTTGAATTTCTGTCTTATTTGTTGAGCATGTGTTAGCTCGGATCTAGGAACTAGTTATAAAAATGAATGAGACCTTATCACTGACCATGAGGAGCTTATAGTTTAGGGAGGGAGATGGGTATGTGAGCCTGTAGTTCTACTACAATGTGATACTTCCTGTGAAAGAGAAACTCACAAAGAGGCAGTGATAGCTCAGTGGAAGGGGTTATCAACTCTGTTTGCAGAGGTGGAAGCAGTTTTAATGTAAGCCTTGATATACCACATTTGACTTGGGTCTTGAAGGATGCATAGGCGCTCACCAGAAAGAAAGGGAGGGGGTTGGATGAGAAGGGAATGCATTGCGGGAGAAGACGCAGTGTGTCCATTGACCTGGAGCTGTTTAGAAAGAGGTAGAGGAAGAGATGAGGAAGAAGAGGGTCAGAGCCAGATCAAGAGGGCAGTGCAAATAAATTTGGACCCCATCTGCAGGCAGTAGAGAGGGGTCCAGACATTTTTAAAGAGAACATAGCCAATTTCATATTTCACTCTGGTAGTAAGTACAGTGGACAAGTGACTGGAGCAGGAGAGGAAGATAAGAAAAAGAAGGTGTGAAGTGCAAAAATGACCCAATCCCAGTACACCTGAAATACATATATGGAGAAGTTGAAAAGCATAGCACTTTTCAAAAAGATGTTTGGGAGCCAATCAAATATGAAATCTCTGTGTCACTCATGAATAAGAATCCTCTTTAGTTAAGTGAAGTGTTTGAAGGAGGAAGAGAGAAAAGGTTGGGCCGACGCCCCTATTCCATGACCTCGCTTTAGTCAGAAGTTCCATTATCACTCATGGTTTTCAGGCACCTTGCAATCAGGTGATTAAACCAACTCGAGTTCAGAGACAGCTGCCACAATAGCAGTAAGAAAGACAAACTCTTGGCCTCTTTTCTCAGGCTTAGGCTCTGGGCTACTCAATGCAAATCTCTACTGTGTCCACAAGACATTCCTTAAGAGTTTCCAGGTTAGCTGAGGTCTGGGCTGCCATGGATAAGAGAGGGAATGCTTTTAGCGAGCAAGGAAAGCATGAGAAGAGCAGGTCTCCTGGGACTCAGCGAAGTCAGAAGAAGCAAGAAGCAGCACATGTATTCAAAGAAAGTGGCCTCAGCTCTGCTCATGCTCTCTCTGGTGAGCTCACAAGGAAACTAGCAAAGGGGAACTGCAATCAACATCAAATTACTTTGATGGGTGAAAGGCAATCAAATCCCAGAGGAAAGGGCAAAACCCTGAAGGCCCCAGGCCCAGGTGCGGAATTTGACTGGGTCTCCACCACTAGAGGGGTCCCCAGATGCTGCCTGGTGGAATTGGAACATGCTCACTCCTTTTCCTCTTTATTCTTTGGGTACCCAACAGGAAACATGCTAATTTTTCAGAGGAAAATTATGCACCATGATTTGTTGATAAGAAATGTCCAACATTGTGACAAGTTCTTTATAAAATCAAATACTAGTAGATATTGTCGCCATCTAATCCCAAGAGATCAGAGACCCCCTAGGGCTTTTTTTTTTTTTTTTTTACTGCCTCTATATATCAGTTATTGATCTAAGATATACCTGGTAACTCTCAAATTCCTGAACTGTGAACAACCATTTCTAACTGGAAACAAAGTAAAATGTGAGTCCATTTTACTTTGGACCTCTCGCCAAAGGCCCCACATTGGCACCACATCCATACATATCTATGTCCCCATATTACAGCTGCATCAACAGGCACGCGGTTAAAGGA
Source organism: Rousettus aegyptiacus (assembly GCF_014176215.1). NCBI lineage: Eukaryota > Metazoa > Chordata > Mammalia > Chiroptera > Pteropodidae > Rousettus > Rousettus aegyptiacus. The sequence goes on from NW_023416306.1 coordinate 71,495,638, forward strand.
CAGCCCCGAGATCGCCCAGTGAGCCATAGTCCAAGCCAAGAATAAGATCTGGGCCTCACGACTCTTGCTCTGTTCCCTTAATGCTCTCTGCCCTTATAAGGTGATTAAATGGTTCTTTTTCTCCTTAAAAGGGTGGGGGAGTTGTGGGAAGGGGGGAAGGGGAGCGTAGAAGAGGGCAAAATTAATTTGAAAGCAACTATTTGAAAGCAACTATTTTGCCCAAGTCTTAGAACACTGTAGTTCTTTTATTCGTTGGGAAGGAGTGGGTATACAGAACAGCTTTGTTTTTCAATTCATTAACTTCCACAGAAAAAGGCCATCCTTTCTGTTTATACTAAAGGAACTCGATGTCGGAGCCATCGCCATGTGTGTGGTGTAAATAAGAAAGGCCACCAGTGGAGATCCGTCCCTTTCATGATGAGAAAATTAAAGTTAGTTACTTGGGTTCCAGGGGAAGTTTCTAACTTACCAGATGTCAGCTTTTATTTTTTGTTTCAAGAAGTAGGTAAAATAGCTGTGGTTTTAAATTTATTATCTCCTTTAATTTTTAGAGCCCCAGTGACTTCTAAAACACTTCCATGGACACAAATGCTTTAATGAAAAAGGATGGCATCCAGAAAATGCTCCATAGATGAGAGACATCAGAGAGCAAAGTACTTCAAGTTATCACGACATAATTACATCTCTGTAGCCTTGAGCACAGAACTGGGTGTCAGTAATTAATCCACCAAGATAACCAGGCCCCTAAGGAGTTCTGCTATTACTGTTCTAACATTTCAATGGCAAAGGAATGTGCTATTTACATATGTCTGTCGCAAGAAAATAAATCTAGTTTTGCATGTTGGCCAGAGGTGACAAGGGAATATCAATAACAGATCCAGACTTTTCAAATGTTCCATCTCTATAATTTGCTCTAGTCCATGTTCTTTAGTGCACTTGCCCCAAATAGCGATTTGACAAGGCTTGCAATGAATATGATGGGCTTGCACATTTTATCTGTTCGAAAGTCTCTGAGAACAAAACTTTTAACTACAGCATGTTTATTATTCATCTCCAGTTATACTTGCATAATTAAAACATATAGCAAAGAAAACATTTTGGTAATGTCAGCGCTGACCTTTGAACTTGTGCTTTGCTCCATCAGTGTTGTTTGATTTACAAGGAAGTGACAGTTTGTTTCTGTCTTAATCTTGTAATTTTCACCGGAGTCTGGCAGTGACCTCAAAGACACAGGCCAATTTCTTGTGATCAGGGTGGATTAGTGACTCAGAGAAACAGGCTTTATTCCCAAATTGTAATGCAGAAAGCTTTGATGGGCCTAAACTTCTTCCAGGCTGTAAGTTCAGAGGCTGACATGGTTAATTATAAATTTTAATCTGAGTTCGAAATAAGTCCATCAGTCAGTCACCTGAGCCCCAAGACAGCACACCACCTAAGATGAGTGTGAACTTCAGGAATAAAGCTCCTCCCTGCACTTTAACTCCATTGCCTTCACTCTGCCATTTTCAGTCTTGCTCAGTGGATCTGAGCCACTCAGATGGCTGATTGACTGGTACAGACCTTTGATAACTTGATTAAAGGGCAAATGCTAGAAAAACCTGCTTGGAGACACCATATTATTGTTTATGACTCTTCACTTTGATCCCAAACAGGAAGATTGAAGCCTCAGAAGCAAACAGAGCACAGTGACTCCTAAGGATTGAGGCTCCCACGGCTAGTAATGTCCCCAGTAACAGGGTCTCTGGGCCAGTGGTGCTCAGCGTTAACCTCATCCCCCACATCTAGTCCTTTACCAAGACCCCTCAGCTCTATCTTCACTGTCTGTCCTCTCCATCTGTCTCCCATGCTGAAAACCACCTCTCACTGTGTCCCCTCGGGCCCCACAACCAGCCTTCCTATGCAGCAGGGTGATCTTCCTGAAAACATAAATCAGATGAAGCCAACCCTCCACTTAGAATCTTTTAATGGCTTTCTATTGCACCTAAAACAAAACTCACGGTTTTCAACATGATTCCTAAAGCCCTATAATAATCTGGTTCCTTTCTATCTCCCAGCCTAGTTGTGGGCCTGTCTACCTTGCCCATACTCCAGGCCAACAGTGCTGACCTGTATTTGGTTGCTGAACCATGGCAGAGTCAAACTCTCCACGACTCGTGGGACCTGCCTGGGCTGTGCTTCTGTTTCTATGCTTAGATGACACCAACCCATCAATCAAGTATCAGTTGAAAATCACTTTAAGAGCAGCGTTTCTTAAACACTTCCCACTCTCCCAAACACGCAGACTTTTATCTACTCCAGCAGTTCTTTATTTTTTTTCATTGCACTTTCTGCAACTAATCCTTATATTTTTACATCATTATTAGATTAACACCTGCCTCCCCCATGTGGGTGGATGCTTCTCAATATCTATTTTCTTCTTCTTTAATAAAAAAAAACCCCAACTTTTATCTTGGCACATTGTTACCCACTTAAAAAGTATACATTTCTCACTTTCCTCTATGGCTAATTGTGGCCAGGTAACTAAGTTCTGACTAACGACATGTATCCTTCCACCTCCATCTTCATTTTTGCTGACCAAAATGGAGATGTGATGGCTGGAGCTTGGGTAGCCATCTTGGACCATGAGTTGGAAGTCATAGGCTTAGAATGAAGCAACAGAAAGAAGGGAGCCTGGGTCCCTGGTGATACCGAAATAACTTCCATATCAGTCTTGAATTGTCAAATTTCAGTTTCCTCTTCATATGAGAAAAATTAACTTCCATTTTTTTGTTGTTGTTGATCTGTATTGAGTGAATATTTACAGAAAAATGAATGCATCATCACTTTGCAGGAAAGACTAATAACTGAGCCAATCTCACATCTTCTCTGCGGAAGTAAGGGAAAACACAGGCAAAGTTCTAGGTCTTCAGTTTGGGGTTTTTCACATGCCATAGATTTTGAATATGTTCAACATCTTTTTACAGTCTCACATATCTTAGGCAAAGGTTTCTTTTTCTCTCCGAAAAACTAAAATTTCACTCTGTTTCTTAGCATAGTCTGCTTGCAAATTAGGTTGTGAAATTCAATGAGCCCGCTTTTTAGAATTCATGTGAATTAAGATTCTCAACATCTATGTCACATATGAATATGCTCTAAATATAGCTTCATTCTATAAATAAGTGAATTTGCAAAGAGAATGCCTTATTTGAAATGTGCCCTAAAGATCATGTTTCAATAAGATCCTGACATCCCCATGAGAAAACCAGCATCCAGAGAGGCAACGGGCTTTGCCCAAGGCAGGGTTCATGTTGGCTCAGAAATGAATGCTTAAGGTCAATCTGAAGTCAACATAATGTGGTACCTAGAGAGTAGTCACCCTCAGACTTCTTCAATTAACTTCTGATACCAGTAAAAGAAGGAACTGATATTTTAGAAGGTTACACTGGGGGTCAGCAAAAGTATAACCCATGGACCAAATCTAGCCAGCTCCCTGTATTTGTAAATAAAGTTTTATTAGAACACAACCATGTGTAGTCATTCATGTATTATCTGTGGCTTCACTGGGACTTTATTGCAAGCAGTTGCAACAGAGACTGTATTGCCCACAAAGCCAAAAATATTTACTTTCTAGCACTTTATGAAAAAATTTTGCCGACCTCTGATTTATGTGATAGGAATACATCTTTATCAGTTACTTTTTAAATTGCTAATTATGAGAAAATAGAACGTTCTCCAAGAAGTTCACCTCACTTTCCCAAGCGAGCTTCTGAGATCCTACTCGTGCCTGCCATTCCCCTTGTTAACTGTGCACTTAGGAATTTTTGAACTCTACTCTGTGTGGGCCTCTACTTTTCCTGCATCTGGTTCATCTCTAGCCCTTCTCTGCAGAGAGGGAGGAAAGTTGGCCTTAGTCCTTCTCAGTCACCACCAATCCTCCATGAGGAGAAGCTGCTGATGCCCAGGGTGTGGGAACTTCTGCCTCTCTGTCCAGATAACGGCCTTATCTCTTCCCTAGACTAAATCTGCACCGGTTCCTGTGAAGGTGAAAGTCGTTTTTTTTGCCAAAGGGTAAGACTGTGTGAACCTCCCTGCAAGGGCCGTTGGAAATGGTCTCTCTCTACTGCTTGGCTTCTCTTTTCCTTGCAGGGGTGAGGTGCCTCCGCCTGACATCCAAGAGGACCTGAGCGCCAGCACCTTAGCCTGGGGGATGGTTCATGAGGAAGTGCCCTTCTTTTCCACGTTCTTGTTTCTCTTTGCCCTCAACATGTGTTTCCTGTGAACTCTCCCCCAACTGGGGTCCTCCTTTCCCATCCCCTCTTCAGAGGGCAGAGTGAGTTCATGGCCCCAGTGTTTCGGGGCAGGTCATGGGGCAGCCAGGGAGGGGAATGGGGTGGCAGGAGCTCCCACCCAGCCTGCAACTGGTCCTCTCTTATAGTTTTTGAAATCAGACACAGCTCATCACCATGAAGCTTAATTCTTACCTGACTGTGTCCACCAAACACATCAATGCAAATAAGTAAGAAATTTGTATTTCTCCCTTTAGCATACCTTTGAAGTAAAACAATCTAAGGGAATATTCACCCCTCTTGTCCTGCGTGACACTGCAAAGCTTCCCCACAGTGACTAAAACCAGAGGCACCTTCGCTTCACTTCCCTTCACCTCCCTGGTTCCCTTCCTGCCCACAGGGACCTAACCTCCTCTTTAGAGTAGCTTGAGTTTGTCCCTCCTGCAAAAACTGCTCTCTTTGTCCCTTGTGTATTTTACCCTCAGAGGCTGCTGGTACGAAGTGAAAGGTTAGCACTGGCATCCCTGAAAGTTTTCATTTGGCCCAGTTACTTTTGAGCCTCCATTTCTGGGAAAGGTTCTCAGTGAGCCCTCCCAGGTTACTGGGAGAAGAGCCTTATTATACCTCCCTCCTCTGAAGTCCACCCTTCACAAGTTCCTCCCAGCCATCGCCAGTCTCCTTGACGTCAGCAGATGGACCTGGCAGAAATGTAGAAGCCAGGTGTAGGAACCATTTGACATTTAAAGACCTCAGGATTATTGCTGAGCATGAAGGAAAGTAATAATAATGTTTGTTAAATGTCTACCGTGTCAAGCTTTACACATATTCCGTCTCTTGACCTGCAAAACAACTTCATGGTAGAGGAACTAGTATTATCCTCATTTTATGGAGACACCAAGATTAAACCATCTTCCAGGATTGACTCAAATGTGAGCAATCTGACTGCAGGTGCATTTGTAACTCCCTGATCTACTCCTACCTTTACAGAGCCCACCACCAGTTGCTGCTGCTGGCAGAATCATGCAGCTTTTCCAGATGATCCTTTATTTATTTATTTATTTATTTCAAAAGCCTTTGGCAGAGGGTAAAAGGGGTCAAATATGTGGTGACACAAGCAGACACAATTTTGGGTGATAAGCACACAGTGCAATATATGGATGATGTATTATGGAATTGTACACTTGAAATTTATATAATCTTATTAACCAATGTTACCCTAATAAAATTTTTTTTAAAAAAAAACAGCCTTTAACCTGGCAGTTCTATTGGAACTTTTCCAAAACAAATAATAAAAGTTGTGAGCAAATATATCTGTATGAGAATGTTCATAATTTTTTTTTATTAATGTGAAAAATTAGAAACAATCTGAATATCAAACATTAGGAGATTCATTAATTAAATTATGAAATATATTTATAATAGATTATCACAAAACCATTAACAATATGATGTAGAAAAATATTTATGAAAATGGGATATTATTTACTTTATGTTGTGAAGTAAAAGCATCAGATTATAAAACAACATTTCACAATCGTAGGAAAAGATGGTCAAAATATATGAAAAAACTGAAAGATCTCTAAAAATTATTAATAGTGGTTATATCTGATGGCGGTATTTTGATACTATTTTTAATGAAATTCTATATTTTTCAAGTTCCCTGAATTATAATTGGAAAAAAATCAACAAAAAACTCTTCATGTTTATCTACATAGAGGTCCATTCACAAATCTCTCATGCCAAAAGAGATAGGTTATTACTCACCTTTACTTCCTTTAAGTTATCACATTGTATGAAAATAAGACTCTTTGAAGTCTATCTGACTATTGTCTTGTTTCTTCTTCAGCTCTGAAAAAATTAAAATAGATTTCTTACTGATTAAAATAACATTAGATTTGGTATTGAAGAATAGCCTCCAACACCAAAAGCATATTCAGGTCTAGCTCAGCCAGAACTGGAGTTACTCAAGACTAGCTTAATCTATTTACACAAAGTGTAATGTATGCAAAGAGAGAGAGAGAGAGAGAGAGACAGTTCAAAAGAAATAAGCATTTAACTGTTTACGATGCCTCTGTTTCTCAAATGTTTATTTCATAAATAAATATTTACACCACCAAGCTAGATTTCACGAGGAAAAGCAATAACAACAAATGTTTGGGAAAGTATCCTTTGAGAAGATTGTAATCAAAATACAGCTGGCAGAAAATGGAGGAGAAGTGGAGGAGGAGGGGAGAGGGGAAGAGGGAGACAGGAAAAATGGGAAGAGGGAGGGAGAAGGAGGAATAGGAAAGAGAGAGGGATGAGGAAGAGGAAGGGAAGATAAAAAGAAGTATGGACTAGCCTGGATGAGACTAAATCTAGTTCCTGCAAGGGAATTGAATTGAGGCAAAGTTCCATTTTGAGACCTTCCCAAATGGCCTGTCTTCTAGCACCAACAGCATCAACACCACATGGGAGTTTGATGGAAATGTTGACTCTCTGGCCATCCCCAGACCTAATGGATCAGAATCTGCACAAAATCCCCAAGTTATTCAGATGCACATTAAACTTAGAGAAAACCTGCATGTTGTCCAAAGCCCATGGCTATTCTGGAATTATTTAGAAAAGAATGAGATTGTTTCCAATCTCTCTTTAGTGACCCCTAGTGGTAAACACAAAAGATCTATGTTAACCGGATAACTGAATTTTGATCTTCAGCATGAACCAACAGCTTCTCAGACTTCTGCAGTTGATCTATCCTAAGTCCCAAGCACTTAGATTAGAATCCTAGTCACCCATCTTGGTTTAGAAGACGTGATGTGGTTAGTGAATGCAAGCTAAAAGGGTAATATTTTTCCACACAGCAGTGCTGTTCAGTTCAAAAACAACGTTCCTGAATAGGATTGTTCTCTGAATCTGAAGAACACTGGTAACTGACTACCTGTGGGTCTCTTGCCTAGAGGCGCATCAAGATGGTCCATTATTTTTACATTACCAAGTCCACCTCATATATTGCCTCTTGCACTAACCCTCAGTAAAGTCTTTATTTAAAGAGGAGGAGAAGTAGGAGGGGAGGAGGAGGAGGAGGTGGAGGAGGAGGAGGAGGAGGAGGAGGAGGAGGAGGAGGAGGAGGAGGAGGAGGAGGAGGAAGAGGGGAAGGAGAAGGGGGAGAGGAAGAGGAGGAAAGAGTCTCTCTCCAGACTGATTGACGTTCAATTAGCCATTCAATTTACACTGTGGTTTGAGTTTTATGAGAAAAATGGGAAAGTTCAAGGTCTTATAGAGTTGAAAGAACTACCCTAAGCATCATCTGGAACATTTCCCAAAGTGAGTTTCATCTTTAGAATATTAATAGGAGTTACAGAAAAGGGTTCCGGCATCAAGACAGTTTGGAAAACACTGGCTTGAACAAAGATGGAAGAATTTCTTTACTGCAGCACTTCTCAGAACTTTTACTTAATTAAGATGTCTTGTTGATCTCCAAAGTTATTTTTCCCATAGAACATATACACTCACATACACACACACACACACACACACACACACACACACACTCACTCAGGCACACTTTTTTTTTTTACTCTTGGTAAATCTGATCTGTGGAGCCTCAGAGCAGTTAGGTATTTCACCCTCACTCATACTTATGGAAGTGCCCATGTCTCCTGATTCTCGACCCATTGCCCTTTGCACTGTTATGCTGCATTCTAACATTGTTTCCCATTTTTATCAATTCTGATGTTTCCCACCAACTCTTCTACCATTTTGTGCTCTGTGCAGAAGTGTGGAGGAGGAAAGAAAAAAGCAGGAATAAAAGAAGGGGGGAAATCAAAGAGAAAAATACAAAGAGAAAAGAAGGAGTAGGTGAACTGAGAATTACGCATCAATTTGGAAGTGGGGACTTGGAAATAAATCAGCCAAATGGAGACTGATTTTCTCTGATGCTTTTCTTCTCAAACAATGAGTTGTTATGAATTGGTCACAATTCATAATGACTCACATCAGATCACCAATGCATGTTTCAAGTTGTCCAAACTGCTGCCCCACGTTGATGGACACAAAACATCTATTTCTTTAATTTACAAAGAAGCAGTGGACAGAGCTTCTATATATATCACTACTGGGTTCTTCAATACTCTTGGTGGCATGTCTTGAGTGGTAGGGTCTGTGTTTTTCAAAGGAAATCTGTCTACCATAAGCACTGTCCAAAAGAATTCTTGGAGATTGAAAATACCATGTTATCGAGCATTTATGCCTTTTTCTGAGTTAATTCTCACTAGATGATTTTGGAGTTGCCCACTGTACTCTGGATTGCTCTTTCGTCGCCTTCCCAATGTGGTTCCAAGTTAGAGCTGACCAAAAATGACACTGTGCAGATGTGGGAGATAGAAGTGAAACAGTGGCTGTTATGTACTACAGGGCACTGTTGAGTGTGGGGTGAGAGGTTCCAGCGGGTTCCAGTTTGTTCTCATCCTGCCCCACTCCATATCTGTCTGTCCTTCCCAAATGCCAGCCCTTGTGCTCAGTGGCATTGCCAGGCTCACCACCAAATGCATTGCTGTGGAGTCACTAAGCTTGTAGCCTCAGAGAGTCAAAGACCCCTTTTCCCAGACCCAATGCAAGAGTTGGATGAGCTTCTCTTCAAGATTCCCTGCAAACTCTGACTCACCAGTACCAGGGCTTTGAGCCTCTCCAGTTCCCTTTTTCAGACCTTGTTTCCTTATCTCTTCCCACTATTGTGTAAGGTCCAATCTCTAGATCAAATTCTTCATTTCATAATTGTGATCATCATTCAGATTCCCTGAGCCCTTACTAATGCACCTCTAAACTCTGGCTCTGGCATTCTTCTGTTCAGATGCTGATGTTTCTTGGTGAGGTGCCCTAACATCAGATTCTGATTGTACTTCACTCTGTTTTTCTTTCATGGACCAAATGGTGTTTCTGTCCATTCTCCACGTTTGCTCTGAATCTACTGTCCTGGAAATGTCATCTTTAGATACTGCTACTTGTCACAAGCCCAAGATTTCCTCTGTTTCTCACCCTCTCACCAAGGTTTGACAAAGATCTCTAGTTAAAAAGAAAGTCGATAACTTAGTGCTACATTCATACTACTAAAAAATTTTAAGGCAATATAAAGGTTTTACTTTCTGAAGTAAAGTATACTTTGTTGACTGAAAACGTAAAGTCAGGATTGTAGCAGAAATAAAGACAATAAAATGTGGTTCAAAGAGCAGTGATCTTTCTCATTGGGACTGTGAGTATCATTAATCATAGGTTATAGTTTAACTTGCTTTAGGTGCTAATTTCTACCTCGTAAAACTATGTCATGTTATGGATAGTTTTCTTCAGTTTTGGTGCAATGGCAAGATGCCAGTTTTTAAATTTTATCCTTCAGATGATCATACAGTCATAACATCCTTGGGAATAAATGAGTGCTCTGACTCCTCAGAGTTAATGTGCTGCAATCCAATGTTTAAAAAAGCATTGTGTGTGGAAGGAGCAGGGTACAGGATATTCTGTCGGTGCAGTGCTGCTGGACATGACCCTTTGACTTCTTATTGACTAGATGATTTTATAGCTCTGAAAGGAGAGAGATTTAATCTATTGTAGAAAACTGATAACAATGCAAAATTGTTCTTGTTTAAGAGCAATGCAAACTGCTTCTCATTGAAACACAAATACATTTTGCCCAGTAGAGATGCATTTGGTTTCCATCTGATGGAAAAGATAGCCCCAAACACCCCCAGAGATTACAGTTTATTACTTTATAGAATATTCATTTTATATCTATTAGCAAGTTTATTTCAGCATTCCTTTGACTGTCTGACTACATAAACTCATTCTTCACAATCTCCTTGGAACAAGTCTTAACATTTTAGTGGTTCCATCACCAATTACAGAGTTATATGTATGTATATAGTTTACATTTGTATAATTTATATTTGCATGAGAGTCACGTTTTTAACTTTTTGAAAAGCATACTGTATCAACAGCCAAAATGATAGTCATCGTTTCATTTATACTTGCTTTATGGTATTCATATCATGAAATTATAAACCAGGTTTGAGGTTTCGACTCACTGAAAATAATTTCAGAGGACAGCTCCAGTGGTTTTCATGTCTCTTCCCACACATTCTAAAACACTTGGATATTTTACCACCAATTTGTCTCAATATTCCAAACACTAAAACACACACCTGGAGAGGTTAGAGACCTACCTGAGCTAGGTTAGGCCATACATTTTGACTACACTGATGACAAAAAACAACTCCTGTAGATTGAGACACCTAAATCTATTAGCTCTTCCTTTAGTATGCAATGGTAAGAAGAGGATACCAGGCAGCCGCAACTGACCCATTAAAGCAGACTCAAGAATTAAGAAGTACTATAGCATTTATGTCCTCAAAATAAATAAATAAATAAAGCAAACAAATTACACAAGAGAACCGAAACCATAGGGGGTCACTTGAAATTTCTCTTTTATTTTATCTTTTTCTCTGAAATAGCCCTTGACAGTCAATTTTTTACTATACTCATTTGTGGCTGAACGTTATTCATTCCTTCTTACAGCAAGTCCCTTGATGTTGAGGAACATGTTCCACAATGCCTTACATCTCAGCTGTCTCATACTCTCTGTCCCTCTGTTCTTCCACATCCTGCCCTTCTTCTACATCGTTGAAGGTGACGTGCTCTCTCTCTACTATCTGGAAAGTTCTACACACACACACACACACACACACACACACACACACACATACACATGCACACACGCACATACACTCCATGACTCTTACTCATCTTTCAGCTCAGACAGCATTTCTCAAGAAAACATTTGTAGCCACTCCAGACCAGAGCAGACCATCTTGTTTTGCAGACTGTCCTATTTTACAGACTCTGGGCTTTTCCTTCCCAGCTCTTGTATGTGATTATTTGTCTCTCTCTTTTATTGTCAATAAAATCCGGGATCATTGTATCACCACTGTATCCCAGGCCTGGCAGAATGCCTGGTATACATAGAAGGTGTTCTTGAATGAATTAATAAGCGCTCAATGCCTATTTGTTACATGGATGAATAGATGGTTGTTTGGTGTGTTATAGTCCCTAAAAGCAAAAGAAGCTGTTAAAATAGTGTGACTCTGACTTACTGTTAAAGTCTGAATAAAAGAGACCATTCAAATTTTGAAGTGAGTTTGACAACACACTGTGTTGGTGAGTCGTGGGGATCAGTCCCCTGCATTTCTAGGAAGAATTGGTAAACTTTGCAGGACAATTTGGCAAAAGCTTTAAAGATTACAAAATTCACATACCTTGTGACCCAACAATTCCATTTTCAGAACTATATTCTTTCTATATGCTTGCACATTCATGAAATTCTGTGTTTACTAGTGTTTAGCCTCATATAGTAGTAAACTATCAAAACAACCTAAATGTACAATGATAGATTAATTAAATAAGACTAGTAAATAGTTAAAGAATGCAACAAAAATTTCAAGCAACGGAATACTTTGCAGCTATTAAAAAGAACGGGGTGGGTTTGTACATACTGACAAGAAAGAATCTCAAATTTCGAGAGATAGAATTGCTACTATGTATATGTGCATTCCTGTATGCATAGGATGTTTCTAAAAGTATCTATAATAGACTGGTCTCAGTAGTTGTTTTGGGAAGGGAAAATACGTGGCTGAAGGACAGGGATAAGAAGAAGATTAATGTTTCATTGCACTCCATTTTTAACTTTTAATTTTATGCCATTATTATGCATTACCTATTCTAGAAATTGATAAAGGCAAGTCTAAAAAGTGTCAAAAAATTAATAGTTATCAATGTAGTAAATGACAAAATATTAATGAGAGTTAGATCTGGATTAAATTTTATTGATGATTTTTGACTTTCTCAAGTCCAAATTTTTACACTAATACTCTCAATGTGTTACTGACATAAGGGGTCTCTTTTGTCATTCATTCTCTGCCGATCAGCCCAGACCTTTCAGTCTATCCAACATCCCCAAAGTCTTTCCTAATTTGAAAACAAGAGGACCCCTTATTTGGAAGCCCAGCAACAGAACCACGTCTGGATGAACATTGGAGCTCTTGACGTAAAATCTCACCCTCCTTGTGAAACTTGCCCAGCACATTCTGGCCTACTGTATTGACCTTGGCGATCCTTGTTGGCCTTGTCATGCCAATGTTATTGCAACTAAATTGAATGAGCATGTAACTATATTCTCCAAATTTTTTTTCTGATATAGTTAAATAGAAAACTATAGATTACATCTATTTATTTTGTGATAAACCCTTTGTTTATGTTGCTGGTGATCCAGAAAAAGTAGTCTCTTACAACATGCCATGACCTAAACAACAAGTTGAGTTAATATTTTATTTACCACAGGAGGCAAACAATTTTCAACAAACCCTACAAAGTGATAAATTACACCCAACAAAAATAAAAGAGCAACTCAGAGTTTATAGCAGGTAATTGCAAAGAAAACGGTTATTTGCATCCCACTCTCCCACATTTTCAAAAACAATGTACTTGAAACAAACAAATAAAAAATAAAGACAATTTTATTTTCATTTTGTACTTAAAAATATTTGGAGAAAACTCTTTGTCTACTTAAGCTGCATATTTATGACTTACTTTTACATAAGGAATCTGACTATAGCTTTTCCTCTAATTTTATCGTTATTTCAATTTTCCCAAATGACCAGTATGTTATTAAACAAATGCAGCAAGAACAATGGCATTCTCATATATGTACACACAAGTATAGTTGTCTTTTACATTCTATGAAGTGTAACCCAGTCTGCAAGTTCATGTAAAAGGAGGAGGCAAAGCTAGAAATGCTTTCCCCTCCCCAATCGGTAAAAATAACGATTGTGTGGCCAAGTTGCATGAAGACAACTTGAACTTCTGGTCATTCATGCTTACACTAAATCATCATAAAAACCCAGATTGATATGAAAGCACTCACAGTACATCAGTACATCAAAGAATAACTCTAATGGGTTTTAAACAGGCTTATGATATTCTGCATCCTCCCTTTCCTTTGAATTATCTTTTAACTATTAGAAACTACTTTGAAAGGAGCTACACGCATACCACCTTGTCAATGAGACAGATATTTTTTATTATTAAGAACCAATACCTATTTTTATTTTTCAGAAATAATGACTTTAGAATTGCATTAACTTTTTGGAAGTTAAAGGTATTATCTTTAACAGTTGCCAGGATTAAATTTGTTTATATTTACTAACCTCAGGCTGCAGATGAACTAATTAAATCATCCAGAGATAAATTCTTTAACTCAATTAACCCAACAGGTTCACTGAGAAGCCATAGTTTTTCAAATCAATTGATCCAAGATAGTTATACCGAGGGTATACATAGCTCTAATGGGTGAGTAATTATTACTATTTTAAGATTTTAGTGATCAAAACCACCTTAGCTATGTTGTATGGCATCATACATCGAGGACTTAATTAAGTAATTATCCCCATGCTGTAGCTGGCCCAAGATCATTTCCTGAGGAAAAATCTGATGTTATCCATGTCTCATTGTGTTCACATATAAGTTGGTATTCCTGGTTGAACTCCTATTTTCATAATAGAAAACAAATCTGATCAATGGCTTCTCTGTTTTTAATTAAAATACACAGAATCTCTTCTCACAAAAGTAAAAAGTAGAACTGCTTTTTAATAGAGAGAAATAGAAAAACCTCACCACCAATAGGATAGATCATATTTATTATTATTATTATTATTATTATTATTATATTATTATTTTATCATTTACTTAAGAAGTCATAGGTGGGCTGTCTTGAGATTGGAATAACAGCTCAATGTCAACTAAGACCCAGGTGTTCTCTGTCTTTTCTCAAGAGCATCCTCAGCTAGTTAGCTTTTCAGTCTCGTGCTTTTTGCCTCATGATTGCTGCCATTGCGCCAGACATCAAATCCATGTTCAATACAGAAAGAGGAGAGAATAGGCTATTATAGAAAAAGATGGGTAAGAGAAATGGGGTTAGGCATAGCTGTTACATTTACTAAACAAAAAGCAGCTGCCTCAGCAAGCAAACAGATTGCCAGGAATTCTTGGCTTCATCAGAGTACTGCCTCAGGCTACTGTTATCATTTCCCACTATGCGTGGTCAAGTATTTATACCTTTAGGAACTCTGAGATCTATACTTGAAATATGCTGGATCACTAGATATCATATATTTTGTCCTTTGCAGAATCGCTGTCATTTAAATCTTAGTGCTGAATCTTAAATGTTCCTGGGATCTCTTAAACAGCAGGACCCAAGTTCATGAAATGCATTATTGGGATTTGCTGTAAAAATGTTCTTGAGGATGATTTCCATACCTTGCTCCTGACTTCCAAAATTAAGCCATAGAAATTTCTTTCAGAACTGGATGCTGGCATACTGTTTTTTTTCTGACATACACAGTGTAAAGAATGGTCTCATCCACTTAGCCCTGGGTACCAGGAAGCACAGCTCCAAGCTTTGGACCAGGGCTATAACTGTGCATGGTCCCTGGAGAGGCTTGTTTGTCTTCTTATTCTCCCTGGTCTGCTTTCCCTTTATTATTGTTCCTTTATTGACTATATCTTTTGTAATCCACCTCAAATTTTGTGCAAAAGGAACAAGCAGTAGACAAGGAGGAGGAATCATGTGTTGTTATTTCAACATATTTTATCAAGGCCAACTCGAAAGGCTGAAATCACCACAGTGATGATCAAAGGAGCTGCTGTGGATATACTGCATTCTCAGCTTAAATAGATCATTAATGATTGAGAGTTAGGTTCTAAAACTCTTACTTTTATACTTTCTATACTGTTTATATCCGTTTATGCTTTTATATATTTCATTTCCCAAATATTTCTTTTCGCTAATTTAATGCCTTAAAATCACTAAAAAATCAATATTAACATATGTTAAAATTCACTTTTATAAATGTCTGTGTCTGTGAAAGGACCAGCTAGTCGTCCATCTACAATGCATCTTTTTCTTCTTCCATGTAAATAGTCTCAATTTAGTTGGAGGCGCCAAAGTGACCATCCAAAAAATTTGTATCTCCCGATTTCCCATGTGATCTGATACTGGCTAATGAGATTAGCTGGAATTTGTTAAAGGAATTTCTAGGAAAGCCCCTTGAAGGGGACAAACTCAAAGTAGCATCTTAGTTTGGGTTCCCCCAAAAGAAGATCCCGATACCAGGACTTGAGTACAGGTAGTTTATTTTGGAGATGATCATAAGGAACAGAAATGAAGGGGAGAGTGAGAAAGGGAAGGGAGAAAAGCAAATGAAGTAATCATTAAAAACCAGTTACCAGGGGCCCTCAGTCTCACTTGGTACCCTCTAAGGATCTGTGTAGAGTATGCCTCACAATTGTCTCAATGAAGGACAAGTAGGTTAAGCCTCTTGTACTCCATCAGTTGGGATCACCTAAGGGCTGTTAACTCTCCTACACTAACTGATTGTTCTTGCTTGTGGTTGGGTGGTCTTGTGTGGCACCATCAAAGCAAAGAGATTTGTGGTGTGGCTGGTGTGTGATGTTCTCACTGTGCATGGAACTATGTACATATGGAACTATGCACAGCTGACTAAAATGACAAGGCCAGGAGAATGTGGCCAGAGCACCACAGCATCTACCAGAGCCAGCATGCTCATATGGCACTCCACATTTCCTCCTCCCTTCTGCCCAGAGTGTAAATACAGCAGCTAAAACTACAGTAGCCATGATCATGAGAGAGGGCTGCACCCTAAGAAGGGCTGACTGGAAATTAAGAGGAAATCTAGGCTCCTAATGTCACCACAGGGCCAATAAAGCCAATATAACCCTGAGCTTATTATATGAGATAAATAATAAACTGTCACATTGTTTACACTTTGATCATTAGGTTTTCTTTTAAATATTGCTGAACTCAATCCTAATTGATACACATCTCTAGGACCACCCACATTTGCCATTAAGTCACTGCTTTTTCATTGTACCTAATCCCTTCTGATCCAGCTCAGGCTGGGTCCTACTGAGTATAAGTTACCCAAAGCAAATCTTCCCCACTTTGAATTTTTTAAGCTGACTGGAAATCAAGCAACATTTTTCCTTAACTATGCATGATATCAAAAACATCATTAAACATCTAAAGTCACTGAGTTTTTCTTTTCAATAGATTTTGTATTAGCAGAGGTTAACAGCTATAACAAATAATCTTAAATTCTCATATCACAATAAAAATTTATTTCTTGATTATGTCACAATCCAAGGCAGGTTGGAGGGGGCTCTGCTCTGTGTAATAATTCAGGGACTCATGCACCATCTATTTAGTGTCTCTGCTATCCCTTAGGCCTTGGAGGCTTCCACTGGATCACCTGAGCAGCAGAAGAGAGAAGAGTGAGGGATTCCACAGTTGGTTTCACGGTCTAGGCTTGAGTACAGTGTACTTACTTTGGCCACATTCTCTAATCAGAGCTCAGTCACATGGCCCCACATATCTGCAGGGGAATCTGAGAATTAAAGCCTACCTGGGTGTCCAGGAGGAAAAGACAGTAGAGCGTTTAACATACCTCTGCTGCAGATGTTGGTGTTTACAAAATGTTCCAAATGAAGCTTTCCAACAGTGACTAGGACCAGGAGAGTCCCGCTACCCCAGTCTCCAGAGATTTGTGCTCTCATTCCTCTAAAGTTGTTTTCATAGATTGTGTACCCCCTGTATTTTAAAGTTCATACCTAAATTTTTCATCATAAGTATAAGTAGTTGTAAAAGAATGTAATTTCTGGCATAGTATAAATATCAACATTTGATGGGAGTGATAATGAACCATCTACCTTCAAGGAAAGACTTGTTACCACCCGCTTTCTCTACTGTGGTGGGGAGGGCCACCAGCACTACCCACGGCCCTATCAAGTCTGCCTCAGTTGCAGAGCTGCCTCATCCAAGGTTGTGTTCTTTCCCAGGCAGCCCACATCCCATGAGTGAGTGTGGTGGGAGTATAAAGGCACAGGGCAGGAGCAGGGCAGGCAGCTCTCATAGACCTTTTTAGTGGCAGAGCCCCTGTGGGGTTGGCCAAATATGCCATGGGGCTGTATCACAGCTCAATTCACCCCTCTGGCTTTTGTCTTCTCCCTCTTCTTTCCACAGGGCTCCTCCCAAGGGTATCCCGTAGTGAATATTCTACACAGGAAACCCCATGTCACAATCACTAACCTGCAACAGCATTTTAAATTAAAATGGCCATATTCCTCTAAGGCAAAAATATATCAATAAATCCATTCACTTTTTAAAACATTCCTTAGCACCATAAGGTTTCAAGCAATTGAGAAACATATTCTAGATTGAAGAGAAAAAAGTAATTATTTTGGAAATGCATCTCTTACTGTGATGGAGGGTGACATTTTATGGTCCCTAGAGAGAAGGATCAACATTGGGAGACATCAATATTTGAATTATGTCCTTGTTAGGCACTCTGAAAGTTTTCATACCTTGAAGCAATTCACTTGAGGATATTCATGAAGAGTAAGGATATACCTGGCTTTTGCAAAGTGGGAGAAAGCCAATTTTTAAAGTAAAGATGAAAAAGGAAAACCAGCATGATGCCTCTTGATCATTTTTAGGAAAGAGTACAATTGCAAATTGATTCTTTGGAAACCATCCAGGTCAGGATCACAGATCACAGAGCTAGTGAACCCTTTGGAAAATATGTGTATCCAATTTAAAAACTGCTATCCACTACATAAAATGCTACTACCATTTTTTCTTTCCTTCATTTCTTTGTTTCTGTTCTAGATGCACAGACCCTCTCAATCAAATTGAAACTACCTTCCAAGAGAAACATCCCTCCTGTGGTGCCTCTTGAAATGGCATCCCCTGCAATTGTGCACAGGTCCCAGCAGCACCTGTCATAGCTGATTTGACCATGTAGGGCTTCCGATTTGACAATAGCCAATTCGTAAACCAGTCGGCAATGGATGGCCTCACACAACAACAATGAACTGAGCCAATCCTCTTTTGGAAGGATTTGAACTGGGGACATGGAGAAAGCCATGCTATTAGAAGAGAGAGCAGGTGGTAAGGTGACCCAGAAAGAGAGGAGCCAAAAGGAAGAGTCACAATTACAGGCCCAGGTAAAGTCAGAATGATGCAGGACATGGGACAGTGAGCCCGTGTGGGAGAAGCCTCAGGCCTGGGCGGACCTCAATTCCCTGGATGCTCAGAGTTCTTCACTATTCATAATGATAATGACAATTCTGTCCCGCCGTTGCTGTGTAACAAACCACCTCAAAACTTACTAGCTTAAAACAACAAGATTCATTTATTTCGCTTATGAATTTGCAATTTGGGCAGGGCTTGGCAGGAACTACTTGCCTTTGTTCCATGATGGCTGAGGCCTCAGCTGGAA
The DNA here is from genome assembly GCF_014176215.1 of Rousettus aegyptiacus. Taxonomy (NCBI): domain Eukaryota; kingdom Metazoa; phylum Chordata; class Mammalia; order Chiroptera; family Pteropodidae; genus Rousettus; species Rousettus aegyptiacus. The sequence continues at coordinate 71,514,281 of NW_023416306.1, forward strand.
TGACTGGGTCCTAGATCACGGCTCTTAGCCTAAATTCATGTGTGCTAGTTCTAACTACGGTACTCCGCCCATCTCGCTTGCTTATTGGATGAAAGGTGGATATCACCAGTATGTACAGGTTGCTAGAGTCTCATCACCCTTTCTTTGTTTTTTTTTTTTTTTTTTCTGGAGCCATTTTTACCTCAGCCTTCACTTCCATGGGTAGCATAGAACGCTCCATAGGTTGAAGACATAGAAAAATAGCTGCAGTTAAAGTTTAATTATTTGCAATTTAATCTGAATGCTACTGATAGCCCATGGGTGGCCCAAGCCAAAATGTGACAAAATGAGCTCCTGCTTCACCCTGAGAATATTATTAATGGAAATGCCAGGAGCACTGAGGAAAGAATATGGAAAGACTACAATGTTCTATAAAGATATCCCAATTGTCCTTTCCTCCAAAGGCCTTAGACTGGTGGACAACAGAGGAAAATTCATCCCATAGATATAGTTATCTACTTTGGCCTATACTGTGCTTTTTAAAAAAGTAACTGCCAACTTTTAAAATTTTGGAGAATTTGCATTTAAAAATGGCTTTCTAAATTCTCTTGAAAAACCTGAAAGGCACAGAAGCACTAGGCCTGCTTTTTTACATGGCATGTGTCAGGTGGAACTGAATGGTCCCAAGTCCCCAGGTGGCCAAGTCTCTTCAGCTAGACACCCTGCCTGACTCCTTCAGGCTTCCTTCCGAGTTTGAGAGTCCCGTGACTTCCCAAGGAAACATGAGTAGCAGTCATTGGCTAGAAAGAATGCGTGTGGTGATGTTTTATTCTTGCATTTCACAAATGCCTTCCCGGGCTCCAGTAATTTTGAATAGCTTTGTTTCAAAGACTTGAGCTGGCACAAGTGACACAAGGTTGATACATAAGGAGCAAGATAGGGGTTGGCCTGAGAGGTTAGAAAGAGGCACCCACTGTTGTGGTGAAGTACAAATCCTCCTTTTAAATGATGTCTAATGAATGTGTAGACCGGCTGGTTAGTTATGGCAAGTAGGTCTACATGGGTCACAGTTTAGCTTGAAGATTTTTGACCAAAACTTAGGAATGAGGATTCTGCAAGTATAAAGAGGTGCATTTGTCATGTGAGATTAGCTTCTCCCAGCCACATATATATATATATACTATTTTTATTGCATTCCTCAGAATCATTTTATTACCTAGTAAATGCAAATTCCCAGGTCCTAATCTTTCACCCTATGACGACCTTTTTGACATTTAGATCATGGAGGCTGTTTAAATCAGCCCCACTGCTTGCTAGAAGGGAATCCCTGGTCAAGGACCCTGGGGGCCACAAGCCTTACTCTCCCTCCTGGCCTCAGCAAAGCCGGGGGCTCCAGAACTGAAGCTTAAAAGCAGTATTCTCACTGGGTTTGGTTTTGTTTCCTCGGGACATAGATCCTGGGGTAAAGTAACATTAGAGTATTTCTCCCTGCACCAGAGAAATTAGACACCCCAGTTAGCCAGGGGCTCCCTGGGAGGTTTCTCCTACATGCTCGGTAAGTGGCTCTTTCAGGTGCCAGCTGGCATGTGCCATCTGTCCTCCTCGGTTTCAACACTGTTTCTTCCTGGTGGTAACTATAGCCAAGGCCAGCCAAGCTTCTTGAAGGCTGTCATGTCTATACCATGACAGCTCTAGTATTCGGGCCACAGGTGGTTCCAACAAGGACCCCTGGAAAAAGATTGTTATCACCCCCAGCCCCACAGTTGGTTGCACTCTGTCACATAGGACAGTGCTGCCTGGGCCCCTCATCTTGGACTCTGAACTTGCCGACTATTGCGGCCTCCCTTCTGAGGACTTAGCAATGGTTCCAAGTGGTCGACACCATCATATATATTCAGAGCTTTCCTTTCTTCCACTGGCCCGTTGTTCCTGAGCCAAACTTGATCCCTCAACTCCTTTTGCCATGAGCATTTCCTCAAGTCACTTAGTCCTCCAAATTGGTCAGGATCCCAGGTCTAAACACAGCTCAAGTTCCCACCAGGCCCCTGGACATGGAACCATATGTCTGAGGCCTTCTAGACCACCAATTACATGGGCTATTTTTCTGACCCCTCAATACAAAACAGTGTTCCTCTGCCCCTCTCAGTCCCTGCTGTTAGTACCTGTCCTCTGCATATGTTTTTCTTCTCATCACTTCTTGTCATATTATACCATTATTTTTTGTTTGTTGTCTATCTCCTTTTGACTAGGATGTAAGCATTGCAAGCAGGAATCCTGGTTTTGCTGAATGCATATTCCTAGCACCTAGAACAATACCTAGCATACAGTAGGTGCATAACAAATAAATGAATGAACAGTAGAGATTTGTGTTCTATTCCATAAGCATGATTTCTTTATTAGCCATAGTTTCAAAACTGAAGACATGAAGATTAACAGATAGAATAAGAGAGATTTACAGGGCTTTCTCTGCTTTTTACAATCTGCATTGCCAATAAAAATGGCCAACAAAGAGAGGTAGGTGTTAATGTTCTTTCCAAACTAATATAGGCTTAATCACTTTGAATGACAAATGGCACTACTGTGGGATAAGAAAATATTTAGGTTTCTTAGCCTGAATGTAGCGGGTTATTCTGTGTCCATGTGCCACCTCTGAGCATGGACACACCATTGTCTCATTTGTTATTGTATCTCAGGGTACAATCTTGATTAATATCAATGGTAGAATGATAATGTGTCAGGTGCTATGGGTGGCCCTGGGTATAGAGTAGCAGATGACATTTGGGAGCAAGATGATGTGATGGCGTGTGGGATCCAGTGGATATTGGTACATATTTATGGTAGCTTGACTCTTAGTTCTAAGAAAATTAATCTGATTGAGATTATGGAAGTAAGCAGTTTAAATTGCATTGAAAAATATCTAAACCCAGGAGACTAAGAAAGCCCAATTTGAAAGTCTTCGCAGCACTTATAAATTCATTGAAAATTCACTGGCATATATTATTTTCTAACTGAAGATGATTTATGGGCAAATGTGAATTTATATTTTATCCTGCTTAGCTTACTCATTTTCAACTTTTTAATGGGCTCAGTTCTAATGAGTATTTGTTAAGGGTCTACTATGTGTCAGGTTTAGGAGAAAAAGACATGGAAAGGAATATGATAAAGAGAGAGTCTTCTTGGTATAGGAGACTTGGTGTAGGGGCTTTGCAATCAGGCATTTCTAGGTTTGTATATTGGTTCCTATTCTCCTTTACTTGCTGCTAGATCTTGCCTCATTAAGCCACTTTTCCTTTGTAAAATGAGACTGAAAATATCAAACTCAAAGTGTTGTTATGATATTTATTGAGATAAATAACATAAAGTTCTAGCCCTGATGTTATCACATAAAGGAAGATATTTCCTCCCTGAGACACCCTGGTTTCCAAGAGCCAGCAGGAGACTGGAGTGATTCAATTGCAGATTCTCATGAATAAAGACCTAACATTTAAGGAATTGGTATAGATAGAGGCTCCAAATATCACCCATTGTTCTAGAATAGTGGGGCAAAGGTAACCACGGAGGCACATTTTTGGGCTTAAAAGCTCACCCGGGCAGTTGTCTTCTCTGGAAGCTATTGCTCCCTTCGGACACAATCATCATACTTGATGACACTCTGAAATATCTAATAATAATCTATTTCCTCCCAAATAGCAGGGGGCTGCTTTGCATATTTTGCATCCTTTATAGAGCTCAAAAATCATTTTGTAATGTGAAACATGGCAGTAGTGAGACTTGGTGTTGTTTGTTCTTATTGTTTCATGCAAACATTGAGCAAGAAAAATTTGTTATAAACAACTTACAATTATTTACTGAAAAAATATAAAAATAAAGTTGAGTGGGCATCAATCAGACTTCTGGACAAATCCAAGCTCTCTCAACAAGGACAATGAAGGGCAGTGCATGGGGGTCCTTGCCACAGACTTACTTTCATCCTAACTTAAAACTGAGGACTGCCTGCTTTGAGAGCCTCTGGTCTGTGCACCAGTAGCTTGAAATCATGAGTGAGTGAGAACACCTCCCCAGAGCCCATCCACTGACACACTTTCGCCAACATGGAAGGTCAATCTCAGAAAGATTTAGAAGAGTAATTCTCAACTTTAGGAGGCCAGAGGTGGAGAAATGAAGAAATTCTGAAAAAGGGATAGTGTGGGACTTTCCATCTATTTTTTTCTCTGTAATTTCTGGCTTAAATACTCATGTTTATGAGTGCAAGCTCCATGTGGCTTATGAAAAGCCATCTGCTCCTTATGCTGCTTACTTCATCACCAGGAATCAACTAGGAGAAAAGGATGAGCTCTGTGTGTGTGTGTGTGTGTGTGTGTGTGTGTGTGCATGCACGCACACACACGCGCGCGCATGCGTGTAAGAGAGAGATAGAGAGAGAGATGGAGAAAGTCTCTCATGATTCCATTACTCTGCTATTCCTTAAGATTAACTGTAGTAGCAGCAAAGTCTTGATTGGTATGTCCAGTAAGTTACTGTGACAGAAGAATCATCCAGGGAATTGATCTCGTGAGGTGACAGTCAGACTGCCAAGCGCAAAGGCTAACTGTATCCATACCATTTTCAATAAACAGACTCTATTCTTTGCTCTACCCAAACATAGTTATTGCTATTTGTATATGACATTTCCATGGTTCTGCTGAATTAATTACAATCTCTATCTTTACAAACTTTATAAACGACTTTATAAATAATTGTATAAACTAAGAGTGAATTCTATTTCCATTTTTGCCATATCACTTTCCTGGTTTCTGCTAGGAATGTTTTATGAACATTTGGTGTCTCCATGGTACATACTTAAGAAGAATAGCATGTTCCTATAGATGAAGTTTAACATTTTTCTTTCCACAAATGGAACCTGAGAGGAGCTATTTCCTCTACATTCTTTCTCAAATGGAGCCACTAATGCAGACAATCTAAATGACATAATTGTATGTATGCTGTGCGTATATGTATATTTTGACTAACCATGGGAATACTGTTCTGGTATTCCTTAGATTGATTACTTCTACCCCAGGATTTCGCCGTCAGCTCCAGGCCTCTTGTCAGAGGCCTTTCTGGTTGAGTGAGAAAAGCAAGGCAGCAGTGCAGTGTGTGGAGAGAACATGTGCTTTATGTTCACTGATGGGGAAAGGCTTTGCCACCCCAAAATGACAACGTGAAGACAAAGCAAACACAGTCTCCACTTTCCTCACATTGACATTAGCTGTGGAAAATGTGTCTTCTGAAATTCCACCTCCCCCACCCCTGCCATCCAAATGGGGGCTTTTTCCAAGAAAAACACTAGCGGCTCCAGTTCTGCTTCCATTATCTTGCACATGAAGTCTCAGTTTTAATAGAGGTGCTCCTGGGTGTGTTTCAATGTTTCCAAGAGTAGAATAAAACCGTGTGCTGGCAAGCAGCCTTATTAGTAGCTGATGACAGGTATTTGCAATCCACAGAGAAATACGTAAGGATAGAAGAGACCAAAGCAGGTTCTCGTGATATTTTAGTAACATCCCACCACCCAGCACCACTTGCACACAGACTGTTAGTCGCCTCATCCTCTATTTCCAGAGTTCTTTTCATGCTGCAGCGATGGAACACATGTTTTAACATATCTGCCTGGGCCAATTAGCCATGAGTTCCATAAGCTTAAAGATACGACTTGCTGACTCTTGAGCCTCAGTGCTTAGGGCAATGTCTAGAACACGAAAATAGATGTCTGCTGATTGAATGGTAGAATAGAAATTCAACTGTTTTGTCATTTACAAGGCCTTCCACATGCATTAGTGTATCTAAAGATTCCAGAAGTTCTGTCTCTTCCAGTCTTCCATCAGCTTCAGCTGCAGCAGCCCTAATTCAGCCACACATGGACTAACCAATTGCTCAACATGGTGGACACCACAAAATGAATTGGTTACCTGAATTTTCCACTATTTAACCAGTTGACCTGATACTTCATCTAAATTTTAAAAAATCAATCACTTATAGCCATACGTGGCTCTAGAATTGCTTTGGCATCTTGGGTTTTATCCCCTAAATTGAAAAGAAAAATTAAATTATCTTTTAAGAAAAATTAGAAAAAAATATTTTTATGTTTTTACGACTGAATTTTTCTAGTAAGTTCTTTTTCAAAACACCTATTTTGACAGAAATAAAAGAAAGAAAGAATTAAAAGCAGAATGTGGAGTTGGTCTACAGAAGTGGTTCTCAAACTTTAGCAAACATCAGAATCACCTGCACACCTTATAAACACAGGTGGCTGGGTAGGGTCTGTGAAGACTCAGTTCTAGCAAGTTTCCAGGTGAAGGTAATGGTGATGATGACACTGCTGGTCTATAAACTACACTTTAAGAACCGCTGACCTAGATCATGAATGCAGACAGTGATCTCAATGGTTCAGAATCAGCTTTATCAGTTATTTGATGTAATTGGGTGGATGTCATTGGATATATAAAGTCTCCATTTCTATTTGTCTTATTGCTTCTTCTTGTTTTCATAAAAAGCATGCATTTATTTGATGGAGACAACCCAATTAGTCAGAGGGTAGAATCATACAACGGTGAAGAGTCAGCTCTCAACAACAGCGAAAGCCCTGATTTGTAGCATTTGCCTACCATGGTGTAAATCTCCCTACCATGGCCAGCGTTAAGCTACCAACATGAACTCCTGGGCCAGTAGCAAGCACGTTGAACTGGATGAGGCCCAGCCCTGTTTCCTACTAGCTATCTTCTGGGCTTTTTGCTTAATTTCTTTACCTCAGTTTCCTTATCTGTAAGAGAGATAATAAGAGCTCCTCTGGCTGCTGGGAGGAGTAGCTAAACCTATTCCAGAATACCTGCCACAGTGGCACTCCACAGGCAGTAGCTGTGATGATAAAAAAAACTTGTAACCTGGTACTCACTGCTCTCAGGTAGCTATGCTTTGCTGTTTTAAATGCTGTCTTTTGTAAGAATGCTGCTGAGAATGGTAACAACTCTTTAATCTCTCTTTCGAAGAAAACTTCCTATAGGTTGTTCCCTTGGTCTGTGCTCACATGTGATTACTTAATTTGTTTTAAGAGTTTGTTCAGCAACCAGTCTCAGTTCTGCTGACACAGCATTAACTGAATTGAAAAGTTTGCACTGAATGTCATATTTATGCTTCTCATTTCAAGCTGCATCATTGATTTGTGTTTTTTTTCCCCTAACACCTAGAAGATTTCATCTTTTGGGTCAACCACCATAAGGATGATTGGGATCATTTTTAGCCATTTATTCCCTGCCTTTCTTGAGTAAATTCATAATCTAAACATTGGTCTGGTGTTTGGATTGTAAATTATCCTGCATTCCTTCCACAAAACAGTATGCTAAGGGGTTGGCAAACTGTAAGCAGTTAAAAGTAGGCATGGGATTTATAATTGTGAAAAAAAAAAAAACTGGAAACAACTCAAAGACCAACAATAGGGGATTGGTTAAGTAAAGTCTGTATAGCCACAGGATGCCCGCTATGCAGCAATTAAAAATGACATTTGTGAAGTGTTTCTAAGAATATAAGAAAATGCTATGACTTATTCTGTGGCAAAGTATATATACACACACAGACTCACACTATGATCTCAACTATATACAAACAACAAAAATGCACAGAGAAAAGAATAAAAGAAAATACACTAAAACATTAAAATTGATTTTGACTGGGTGGAAAGATTAAACACGTCAAATATTAATAATAATAAATGGAATTACTTTAAAATGAAGCCAGAGATGCCATGCCAGAGGAACTGCTTTGCACATTGTATGCCTCAAATCTTTGGAATGTTAAAACAGGATAAATAACCTTTGGACTGGACCTAAGGAAATTTGTGCCCCCAAAGAACCATTTGCTAAGATAATAAGAAAGCAGATATAACTACTGGACTGATGACTATGGGACTAAAAATTAAAAACATCGTTTAGCATTGACATCACTATGTTATCTTATCTGCACCAATAAAAATGCCTTCCTTCTCTTGATGTAACTCTTCCCCTTCGCTTTCTCATAAATGCCCACTGCCTTTGTCTCCCAATTGGAACACTATTTGGGCTTGTGCCTGAATCAGTGCTTCCCAAATAGCTATACTTTTGATATCAAATAAATGTTTGTTGTCTCTCATTTTAAATGCCTTTATTTTTTAGATTAACAAGAATAATCCTTGCTCTCCCATCTTATACCTATGATTTCCAGATTCCTGTTTATTGAATATGTGTGTGCCAGGCACAGTGGTAGACCCCTTTATATATATTTTTATATATATCGTGTCTCATCCTGAGGATAAAAGTCAAGGTAAGTTTTATTCCTCTTTATATGTAAGAAAACTGAGGTAGAGAGATTAGCCAACTTGTCCAAGATGGCAAACTAGTAAATGAGAGAACCAAGATTTGAAGTAACATCTCTTCGACTGCAAAACCCACACTCTTTCCACAATATTATACTTTGAAGATTATTCATTGCTTTTATGATGTTAAAGCCATATAACAAATGTTTTTTAAAAGCAAGCATAAAATTTTTTAAAATAGTGAAGAAAGCCTGAACTAGAGATCATTTAAAGACAGAATTATATGGGTGGAGAGGATTACACTCAAGGCTACTGGTAATAATGCTTCTATATAATTTAGAAAACTGCCTTTTCTTTTTACCAAATGAGTCAACCTCACACGAAGGCACACTTCTTAGAAAGCTGAGTGCAGGAAAGGAGATCAGATTCCTTTCCTTTTAGCAGAGTGCACTGATGCAGTAAACAACTGGTGCCACTGCACCTGGCCACCTCTCTGGGCATCAGAAGCAGCACACACCTAAGAGATAGATGTAACCCCTCCTTTACCTGTGTTCTCAGTTTTCTCTTCCACCTTCCCACTCTCCAAGCTTCTTATCACTTGGGCTTCTTCCTGGCGGCCCTCTGTATTTTGAGGCCTTGTGCTCTGAGAGGGGTGTGTGCTTATTATATCCTGTCCTTCAATGCCCGTCCTTGGATGGTAGCATCTTTGTATTATGTCTTAGACAACAGATGTATTGACATAATTTGCAGTGTTCAAGGTAATAATTATTTACTCTGAAGATAGAAGACTGGAGCATATAGTATTTAAACCACTGAGTTTGAACCTAAGCTTAAGCTCCCTCTGCTTTTTGCATAGCCTTTCAGTACGTCTCTTTGCATCCTGTGCGATCCCATGATACTTTGCCCATCTCTATTATGGTACACATATCACTTTTTTGTAATGATCTTTTTCTATCTCTGTTTCTGCTGTTAGACCAAGAGCTTTTTAAGAGCAGGACTGTAACTTCCCTTCTGTACCCCTGCCATGTGGATTTGGTCAGAAAGGATGTGAATGACCGCATCTCAAAAAACTGAGAAGCCACATGCGAACTTGAGCAATCACAGCGTGATCCAGACGAGCATCATGAACTATTCAGGACAACATTGTCCTTAAGTTCCTCATGAACTTAATTTCTCAGAGAGCATGGAATTCTTTCCTGTCTCCCATCAAATCTTCTCCGGCTTTAATTTGAGTCCCTTCTCTTTTTTTCAGTCCTGAAGACCTCAAAGAATAGATTGCTATTTACTTCATATAAATATTCACATGCATATGTGTTTATACTTACCTTTTTCCAAAAGAGGATTTCAATTGGCTTATAAGAACATAAAAATTTCAACATAACAACATGAAAGTAGGAACAAAAGAGAATCAGAAGAAAGAGAGAGAAACAAGGGTGGAGACATAATCATTCACAGACTGGAAAGCAGGAGTAAGTCAAGTCCTTATAAAAAAGATCAGCAACTTCTTAGTCACAGGAAACATTATACAATTTCAACTTTGACCCAGCTGTATTAAATTGAGCTGCCCCTACCTCAGTTAACCATGTCTCATTACAAAACATTCAGGCACAGTAGTCCTATGGCACAAATGAGCTCATCCCCATGAGCATTTCCCATCAAAACCTGCCCGAAGGAGATGACCAGATTTCTCTCTGTCCTGCTGCTGATAGCTTTGAAGCACAGTCTGAGTCCTCATAAGTCTTGCACAGGCCAATTAGTGGGATGACAAGATAAGAGCATTGACCCCAGTCACAATCCTGTCAAGTTCACCCAGGAAAGGAAGGATGCATAGCTATATTTGGTAAGAACTTCCAAAAAATCCATAAGAGGTGAAGATTTCTTAGTTGTTTGATGAGCAGAAAGACACCAAGGAATAATTGCAGAGTATACAGCATTATCCTAGGAACTATGGATGTTTTCAAAATTGTATTTTTAAAAGTTCTGAACATAAAAAGTGTTACATATTGGAAGAGGAGGGCATGATACCCCAAATCCTTGGACACCAGACACATATGCATTGTAAATACACAGACTGAGACACTTTCTTCCCTTTTAAGAGAAAATAATTAAAAAAACAAAAGTGTACCTCAAGTAATTCTGGATTATAAGGGCAACAAAGAGAGAGAGGGTGGAAGAGCTGACCCACTCACCGTGAACCAGAGGCTCTTTCCACAGTGATTTCATGAGTTGAAGGAGTAAAAACTTTTATTTCAAAACCTGGAAATTCTCAGATATCCATGCTCATATGTCCAGACAAAGGAAGTTGATGAAGATGGAGAAGGCAAAGGAGACCACTCGATAGGTCAGCCCTTTTGATAGTAAGTCACAGGAATCAGTTTAGCTCAAGAAAAATTGGGGAATTTATCTCATATACTAATAAATAACAAGACAATTGAACAACTAAGCCTTAGGCAAGAAAAATAGCTGAGGCTCAAAGAACTAGAAGGTAAAACTCAACTCTCCCAAGATTTTTGCTCTCTTTCTTTTCTCGTCTCTTCCTGTATTTCGTCTTAATTCACTCAAATTAGCTTTCTCTGATCTCTGAGCATCACCACCAAAGAGCAGGTGAATCTTTTTCTTCAGTTGCATGTTAAGAAATCCTAGGAAAGGGCACTGAATAAGTCAAGTGCTCTGAACCAGTCTACTACAGCCAGATGTGTGTGGGCGGGGCCTATGATTGACTCAACCGCTGCTTAAAGACAACTAAGCAGGGGACTTTCTTAGTCAATAGACTCTGGCCCAAGAAATGAAGTTGAGTAAAATCTTAGAAACCTCATTAAACTCCAAGGCAGAGGTAAAAGCAGCACTTTTCTTAAGAAAAAGAAAAAGAGCTAAACAATGTAAATAACAGAGGTCCATCACGCTACGAACCCACTGCAATCACATAGATGTCAGGTGCACTGGCGTGGACAGACCTGGAAGATGGAGTATTATAAAGCAATATGTTTGCTAATAAGATGCCCCCATCCCTCACCTCACATCAGGAGAGAGAGACTCTCCCTGGGCAATGGGAGGAACAGAGGTTAGGTACCCTGTAGCTCAAAGACCAAAATATCTTCATTCATATATAGAATCTAAGGGAGGGGTTTGGAGGGGTATAAGGAGTTCTTCTTTCTCAATATTTTTCAGGAAATAAGTAAAGAATATATGGTGACAATAAGAAAATAAATGAGTATCTGTATCTTTTCTATATGCCACAGAAAAGATTAAACTGTACATAAATGGGACAATAAAAATAGAGTAGTAAAATCATTTATAAAGAGCACAGCAAAATATTTTACGTTTTTAACAAAAATATTTAATAATTCTTAATAGTTCTCAGTCCTTCTTGGTTTTGTGGTATCTCTGTGACCTCCTGCAGCTCTACCAGGTTTCACAAGACCTTGTTGCTAAAACGATGGTGGCTTCAGTCATTCATTTGATGACAATATAGCGTGTCCATGTTCTGTGTCATGCACTATGCTAAGTGTTATGAATATAGTGCTGAGCGAGACGAAAACTGTCTTTGCCCTCATGGAGTCTAATGGGAAGTACAACTATACACAAGTATTTCAGATTGAATTTTAAAGAGAAAAAGTTTAGGGAACCATAAACATTTCAAATGGGTGAACCTGTTGTTGCACGTAAAAGGAGCTCATTATCATAGAAGTGAACCCCAGGCCTGCCCTGCTCCAGGTTACACAGCAGTATACCCACCCTTTTTGGAGCAGAAAAAGACCTCGAAGCACACACAGACCAACTAAAATAGAGGTTAATAGAGCTAGATGGGGACTTGTTCTCTTGGTACTCTATAGCTGTAGGTTCCAGAAGCTAAAAGTTAAACCATAGATTAGGTAGTTCTCATCCACTTTCAACAAAAATGTCTAAAGTGGTAGCTGTGTTTAATTCATTGTCATACTGCAGAACAGAAGAAAGCTCTTCTCTCTTAAATTCATGGGAATAAGTCGTTTGTCCCTCTTTGAAGTGAAGATTTTAAAAATACCTATGGTCAAATAAAAATTGAATTTTCCAGAAGACCGCATAAGAAAATGTGGATTGCATGGACGTATGAGATGTTTTCATAAATATCAGATGAAAAACTTAAAGAGGATGGGTGATTTTTAAAGATTATTAGGTTCTAAAGAGTAACTATATTAGGATAAATCTATATTATGCTGCAGTAACAATAACCCTGAAAATCTCAGTGACTTAAACAACATTAAATTGTTTCTTGATCATGCTACATATACATTTCGTGTTGGCAAGGGGTCGACCTAGTCCTTTAAGGCTTCAGGTTGATGGAGGATACACACATTTTCACAATAGCTAAGGGTAGGAAAACGAGGCATGTTCAATTGTTAGGTAGTTAGGCAGACTATCGATGAGGAAACAAAGGAACAAAGGCCCAGCCCAAAGACCCTCTTTAGGACCTGCCTAGATCACTCATTTTATAGTTAAAAATCACTCCTGAATCCTGAGGAACAAAGGAATGAAGGGCCATAAACCTATAGCAGGTTCCATCCAGCCATAAATGCTTTAGAAGTTAGTAGAATCCTAACCACCCAGTGACATGGCTTCATTATGCTGTCATTATAATACACATATGCCCAGAAGTTCATGAATCTAATTATAACAGACTGAATTCTGGGTAACTACCTGCACAGTAGGCAGAGAGTTGTACAACCAAATGTCAGTCAAAATGACCTCACGTGTCAATCATATAGGACCGCTCTTATAATTGCCCATCACAGGCTCTAATATAATACAGACCTCCTCACTTCCACAAGGTTACAGCCCTTTTTGCTGTAACCTGCCCCTTGCTTGGAGCATACTTTAATCATACCTCCTGTTTCCATGTGGTTACAGCCTTTTTATGCGTGACTCACTTCTTCCTTAAAATGTACTTTTAATAAATTTTACTTTTCCTAAATCTCGCTGACCTGTAATGCTTTACCGCATCGGTGAAAAGACTAAGGTACCCCTCAGTGCTACTGGGGCATTATGGGTTTCAGGTAGCCCCACTGGCTCTTACAGTTTCTGCCTGGAAATAACGTGTCACTTTTGCTTATGATTTTTTTTTTCCAAAGCAAATCACATGGTTACACATAATTTGGGGCAAGAGAATGCCATACTACACCAATGACTGACTTCATAAACAGTGGTAATCATTCAAATGATATTTTAAAGATTGGAAATCTAATTCAGCTACATTTAATGTTCCACGTGTTTTAATTTTTGGAAGATATTTTCCAAGGCTTTAATTATCTTCACTAGGCACTTGTTTAATGTATAGAGGGGTGGCGTGTAGTTACTCTCCCCTTGAATCTTGGCTGTCTTTAGTTAACTTCTTGACCAACAGAATGAGGCAGAAGAGATGTTTGGGGACTTTTGAGGTTAAAGCAAGAGAAGCCTTGCAGCTCCTGCCAAGTCCCTGAGGACCTGTGATAGGCAGATCATGTGCCAACCTAGGATATATGTGGAGCATGAGGTGCTTACACTGGGATTCCTAAGCTGCCATGTAACCAGTCCAACTATGGTGACATCTTCATGCTGGGGAGGCCATGTAGAGAGAACACACAGAGAGGCCAGAGATAAGCAAGTAGAGAAATGCTCCCAGCTATACACAAGTTGATTTCTTTGGCTTGAATCTTGCATACATGTATTTCTGCCTTGTAGTTGTTGTGTGAGGGTGTAAGTATCCTTGGAAGTAACTATACCCCTAATTGATATCTTAAGACTCTAATTCTTGAGGATGAAGATGTTTTTACGTAGGAGTTTTGGGAAGAATTAAAGTCTTGGTCTTCGAAGGGAAAGGAGGGGAGAAAAATCATTTTGAGGCCTGAATTGTTGCCTGCGGTGGGGTTTACTTGTGTGGTGGGCAGCCAACAATGAACATAAAAATAAAGCACACACCCAAGAGTGGGGCCCGCAGAGGACCTCTCACCTTTGCACCCACCCCCATTGTGTAGGACCACGATGGGTTGGCAGCAGGGCCCTGAACAAATTTGAGAGGGATCATGGATTCGATCTTGTCTACTGAAAACCCTCAGTCGCCTTATCGAAGCTGTTTGGGTCTTTTGAAGAGAAATAATAAATAGCAGCCCTCTTTCTCAGTCAAGCTGTAAACAAATTGAAAAAAAAAAAATCCCCCAAAATGGATATAAACTGGAGACTGACACTTCACATTTATTCTGATAAAACTGATAATGGAGGGTGCAGCTTGAGGTCTTGTAGTTACACAGGTTTACTCTATGAACCCCAGAATTAGTCAGACTGCATCATTTAGTCACAGAAAGCATTAGATGATGGTGGGACTCTCAATGTGGTCAAAACTTATGACATGAAGGAGCACAGGAAAACACACATTTCCTGTGGGCAACTGAAAGAAAAGAGAGAGGGGCTGAAAGGAACAGGCCCAATGAATTTCTTCCAAATTTATAAAAAGATAAGTCCCTGCACATCCCTGGATGGAGTAAATAGAGTCAGAGAGAGACTAGGGGTATTACACTAATAGAAGTCATTCATTTGGATGCAAACAGTAAGGGAATGAGGATGGAGCACCTCTCCCTGAAGGTGGAGTAGATAGTTGCCTTGCAAGATGCGTACGGGCACTGGCTCTAGTAACGCAGAGCTGGAGCAACAGTGTAAATCTCAAGACCTTAAACAGGTTCATCAGCTCTTGTGCTTACTTCTCATTTCATGTCAGCAAGCATTGATTAAGTATCTGCTTTAACATCACCCTTTGATTTTGTGATCTTAACTCTAACGACCTGCATTAATGAGGGTATAGGGTAGGCTGCTAGCACCCAAAAGCCCTCCATACAAAGACTCTGTGCCTGACACTTTAACCAGGTTCTGGAATAAGGAGAAGAATAGGACAATGTCCTGCCATTAAGGAGCTGTATAATTAGATAAGTATGGAACAGTAGTGTCTACTTGGGACATTTCCATAGCATCGTGGAAGTAAAGAAGCAATCAGTTTTGCTGGGGCGAGGGTAGAAGGGTTGGTGATATTGCATAGGAGATGTGATGGCTGAGCTGAGCCTTTAAAAAAGAGTGGTGGTTTTCCAAGTCAGGAAACAGCTTAAGGGAAGGAGTGGGGAGAGCAGGTCATATGCTCAGACTACAGAGGCTTTCCTCATTCAACAAATATTCATTGAGCACTCCTGCCATCACTTTTAGGGATTCAATGTTGAATAAGGTAGGCATAATTTCTGTCCTTGGGAAATTTATTTTTCTATTCTATAAAAAAGAGAGCAATGGGAAGAAAAACTGGAAAGGTGTGTAGGAGCCAAATCATGCCACAAAGGTTGGACTTTATTCAAATCTCATTCCTAGTCCCTTTTTGCCCACATCATGTCACAGAACAAGCTTGTGATGTGTCTCCCTCTGGGTCCAAAGGGCCATGCTCATGGTGATGGAAAACAGGATGTTCTGCATAGTGATGGCCTTTCATGTTCTAGAAATTTTAGAAGTACAAGGAGTCTTTTCATCTTTTTTCCCAAGCCAGGCCATAAGGAAAATGAGTGAAAACGCTAGTGAAAATAAACCAAAAGTAAAACAAGCATATGCACCATTATTATACTTAAAACTGAAATACAACATATAAAAACTTTAACAAATATTTTAAAAGTATCATAATGATTAAGTAAAGTCTCAGAATGCCCTCCTAACCAATAAAGAAATAAACAAAAAAGAGGAGGAGTTTATAATAAACTCCAAAGATCTGACCAAATTTCTTCTAACTTTCAGTACTCTGTTATCTTTCCCCTTTTTGTAAGTTCAGAAGATGTTTAAATTGGTCTGGAAGATAGTTTATTGGAGAAAGAGAGGGAAAATCCAATTCAAAAACATATTTATTGGGCATCTTTTTGCTCTAGGCTTGGTGTAAATTAAGTCTTTAACAAATATTTAATGATCCACGTTTAAAATATTTAATTAATAAAACCTCATTACTCTCAGTCTAAATAAGTCCCTATAAGTAAAGTTGCATTCCACCGATTTCTATAAGAGGAAAAGAGATATTCTTCATTGCAATAAGTTAACCTGAAATACTTATGGAAGATGCATTGCTTGAGTGTTTGATGAATAAATGTAAGCCCTTGTGCAAATTTCAAGTTTTTTTTTCTGATGCTCAGAAGGTAGAATCTTTTTTTAGAAAAGAGAAAATTATTCCCTTCTAATTGGGGACACAAATCTAGTGATGGGAATTCATATTGCTAACTGGAATGTACTGTTCAGTGTCAACCAAATGTCAATGCTACCAATTCGAAACAAATTGGAGTCCACAATTTGGGGTAAAGTGAAGGGAGAGAATTTATTCAGTGCAAACAGCTCAATTGTGAGGCAAACGTGATAACCACTACATTAAAGAAAATGTGCTTCAAACCGCTCAGTTGTGATATAGCATGGCTGTGAGGCAGTCCCGGAACAAGGAGGCCCAGGTGTTGCAACTCTGCTCTACTCCTATTCAGTGTTGCAGCTCATCCGGCCTCCAGCAAGATAGCTCCAGTCAGGTCTGACGAGACAGCTCCCGTGTTATAGTTTCAGTCTTACAGCTTCAGCCAGAGAAACACAGTCTTCAGTGCACTCCCCAAACCAGAGGGGAGCTGACCTATAGAGAGAGAAGTTCCTGCTCCTGGTCCCTGATTGGTCTATCCTCATGCAAATGAGGACTCCAAACCCTGGAGAGGAAGGATAGTTTTCTACCACCATCTTGTCTTGTCCTAAGCCTAGTACCATGTTTGATTGTCCCGAAAAAGCACTATCCTGACTGGTCGAAATGGAGCCACTCTGGTTGGTTGGAGAAGATGCTAATGAGAATATAGCTGTGCAGCTCTGACTGGAAGGGGAAAGTCACAGTCCTATTGATTGAAATACAATTCCAGGAACTCCTTTATAAGGGCTGGCTCAGATGGCAGAAACACAGTGCTGGCAGGCAGTTCAGTGTATGCAGCAAGCAGTTTAGTGCAGGCTTCTCCCTGAAGCATGGCTTGCATGAGACGCCTGTGTTTAGCAGTGATTACTGGGCTCTGTTTATAAATTTGAGCCTAATTAGCCACCAGGAGCCCTTCTTAACAGGTACCTTCACTCTTGGGGTCAACATTGGCTTAAATGTCTCTTTGTTCTGGATTTTTAAAGCTGTGAGGAGGAGAAGTGTGGATCTTTTAGACTCTCATCCCAGTTGTTAAGCAGAAGACACAGGCATACTGTATTCATTCACAAATACTTCCTGGGTACTGTGGTGGTCATTAGGATTCTCCACAAATATCTTGGTTCGCCTCTCTTTCTGGACTTGGTGTTAAGTTTAAACTTCCCTGTCTCTTGGAAGTGAGGTGTGGCTGTGTGACTTGCTTTGGCCAATAGAATGTGAAAGATCCAAGTGTTGGTGTGTGATTCACCACACGTTTCCCTCTCCACAGGTCCACAGCCATGGAGGCACAGGGCAAGGTCGTACGTCTGTGCCTGAGTTCATTAGATAAGGTGATCTTCTCAGTAAGAAATAAAGTTGTTGTGTTGAGTCATAAGATCTGAGAGTTATTTGTTATTTTAGCATAATGGGTAACTCTGCCAGCTGACGGCTACCCACAACATTACCTACATAGTGCTAGGCTTAGGATGAGATGAGATGGTGGTCAGAAACTATCTTTCCTCTCCAGAAACTCCTACACCAGTGAGAAAGAGAGACAAGAAAATAACTAAGTGGCAGATAGACACAGGCGAATGGTAAACCTAGACCCAGGCAAATTAAAAAATGAAGGAACATCGTGAGATATGTTTCTTTCCTATGAAACATGAAGGGAAAAAAATGAGAAAATTTTCTTACATATTGAGTTACAATATGATCTAAACTTAACATAGCCTGTTATTTACAATGAAGTGATAGTATTGTTTAGATGATAGTAGAAAGTTTGATATTCTGCTTGATGTAAGTATTTCTATGAAAATCTTAGTTCCAGGATGGAAAAATGGGCGTTATATTTTGAATAAACTCCACAAAATAGGTAGTAGCTGACTGACATTTTACTCAGGAAAGATTATGATGCTGCACCTCCACTTGGGAGCAGCGATGTGATCAATTATCAATGTCTGGTTTGCGTATAGGAGAAGGGAGTAGCAGCCCATATGTTACTATTTGCTAATCTACCTCTTCTGAAACAGAATCATTTGACAGTTTATTACGACTTCTCACCCTCCAAAAAGAATAGAATAGCCAGGAAAACTCACATCTATAAATTTTAGCATATGCTCCTGGGAAATAACAAGACATATTCTATATAATTTCCCCCCAACCCACACTCACATAGCAACATAGTTACATAAATAAGGTTAATACACATGAAGAAGAGAAATATACATTATCTTGGTCGTGCTTTCTTAACTCTAAGTATCTGTGATAGAAGATAGGTTAAGTTGCTATAACAAAAAGATTTCAAATACTGAGGCATTATTTCTCTTCCACAAAATAGTTTATGAGCAGCTCTGCCATCCTTGTCATGTGTCCCGGTCAGGCACTTAGGCAGTTGCTCAAGTATGCATAGCAATGATAGCTCCTAGAGTAAGTCTCAGAAAGAGATTTTATCCCTCATGGGCTCTGCTCAATCCACTCACATTTCATTGGCCTCAACTTGTTCTATGATCACACCAAGATTCAAGGGAATCTGGAAAATATAATCTCTAGATCAGGCCTGTGCTCATCTTTGCCTTGGGGTGTTCTATTACTGAAAGGAAGAAAAGAAGAAATTCCAGTCAAGGTGGCAGAGTAGGTGAACCCTGTGCTTGCCCACATCAAAATTATAACTAAACTACAGAACAACCATCACTGAAAATCTCCTGAAGTCTAGCTGAACAGAAATTCTACTAATAAGGACATACAGAAGGGTCTACCTTGAGACTGGTAGGAAGGGGCTCGTCCCACACCTACATATGGCAGTTGGAAATCAGCAGGGATATCTCAGCTGCAGAGGTCTCCCCAAAGGAGTGAAGGCTCCCCAGCCCAGGGTTCCAGTGCTGGGAAGAGAAGTCCCCACAAAACCTGGATGTGAAAACCAAGGCAGATAGTGGCTGAGTGCGGTGAAGGGCTGTGGAGTTCCTGCACATGGACTTACTCACTGATGAACTTACTTGCTCTGGGCTCCAGTGCTGGGACAGTGGCTCTGGGTGCCAAAAACATATAGGTAAAAAAGTAATTGGGACAAGGACTGGAGAGGCAGTTTTCTCTTAAACAGAAGTGCTGGCAACAAAGTCCACTGTTCCTTTGTTGGCCCTTCCCCCCACACAATGTACAGATGCGAGTGGCTCCATATCTGAGTCTCCATCAACCTGGCTAACACTTGTCGCCCTGCCCTGACCTGCCCTTGTGATTCCTGGTAACTCTGCCCCACCCAACTTGCCATCTCACCCAAGCCACTTCCAGTGGCTATTCCATACAAATGGCCTGTCTTGACTCATACTATAAACTTTCCTAAAATCTCTCAAAGGTTTGCAAAACCCAAAGAAAAGCATCTGGCTTCTGCATGCCCCATACCTCTTGCTAAGCAGCTCCAAGCCTGACACTAACAGCAGCCACCCTCGGTTCATGGTTTGGCCTTTCAAGATACCTCCAAGGCCAGCGTGGGTGGTGGCCATCTGCAGATTGCTTGGTGGCTCATGCCAGATGGCTTCAGGCAGGGCACAGGCTGTGGCTGAACTTGGCCTGTGGTGGGACCCCTCCCAGGAGGCCCCAGGGCTGGCACACCCAGTGGCCAGCTTCAAACTGAGCTGAAGCACCACCCGGGACCACATCCGAGGATGACACACCCAAAGGACAGAACTGGGCAGGCACCAGAGCCCTGATAAAGTGAATCCTGCTCTGTATGGTCAGCTCTTGCACAACAGCTCCACTGTAGTCACCAGCCAGAGCTCACGACCAATCAGCTTGAGAGTCAATCCCTCCTATTAACATGCAAACAGCAACCAAGGCTCAACTACAACAGGAAGGCATACACAACTTATACTAGGGACATACCTGGAGTACCCAGCTCAGGTGACTGTGTCACTGGGCCGCACAGAACACCTACTACATAAGGCCACACTACTAAGATCGGAAGACACAGCAGCCCTACCTACACATAGAAACAAACACAAGGAGGCAGCCAAAATGGGGAGACAAAGAAACATGTCCCAAATGAAAGAACAGAACAAAACTTCAGAAAAAGAACTAAACAAAATGGAGACAAGCCATCTACCAGACGCAAAGTTCAAAACACTGGTTATAAGGATGCTCAATAAACTAAAGGAAAGAATAGATTAACTCAGTGAAAACCTTAACAAAGAATAGAAAATATAAAAATTGAAATAGAAAACATGAAAAAGAACCAGTCAAAAATGAAATATACAATAACTAAAATGAATACCTTAGGAGGAATCAATAGTAGATTAGATGAAACAGAGGATTGAATCAGCAGTTTAGAAGATAATACCCAAACAGAACAGCAACAAGATAAAAGAATCCAAAAAAATTAGGATAGTTTAAGGGGCCTCTGGGACAACATCGAGTGTAACAACATTTGCATCATATGGGTACCATGAGAAGAAGAGACAGCAAGGAATTGAAAACCTATTTGAAGAAATGAGGATAGAAAACATCTATAACCTGGTGAAGGAAATAGACATATAAGCTCAGTAAGTGCAGAGAGTCCCAAACGAGAAAAAGCCAAAGAAGCCTACACCAAGACACATCATAATTAAAATGCCAAAAAGTAAAGACAAGGAGAAAAATCTTACAAGCAGCAAAAGAAAAGCAACTAGTTACCTACAAGGGAGCTCCCATAAGACTGTCAACTGATTTCTCAACAGAAACTTTACAGGACAGAAGAGCGTGGCACAAACTATTCAGAGTGATGAAAAGCAAAGATCTACAACCAAGATTACCCAGCAAAGCTATCATTTAGATTCTAAGGACATATAAAGAACTTCCCAGATAAGAAAAAACTAATGGAATTCATCACTACCAAATCATTATTGCAAGAAATGTTAAAGAGACTTCTTTAAGAAGAAAAAATTAAAAATATGAATAACAAAATGGGAATAACTGTATATCTAGCAAGAATTACTTTAGATGTAAATGGATTAAATGCATTAATCAAAAGATAGCATGGCTAAATGAGTACCATAACAAGACCCTTACATATGCCACCTGTAAGAGACTCACTTCAGGTCAAAAGACACACACAGACTGAAAGAAAAGAGATAGAAAAGATATTTCATGAAAATGGAAACAAATTTAAAAAGCTGAGGTAGCAATACTTATACCAAATAAAATAGACTTCAAAATAAAGGCTATATCAAGAGACAAAGAAGGACCCAGTAATCTCGCTTCTGGATATTTATCCGAAGAAACCCAAAACACTACTTTGAAGGGACATGCTCATCACAGGATTATTTACAATAGTCAAGATACGGAGGCCACCTGGGTGTCCATTAATGAATGAATGGATAAATAAGAGGCGATACATATATACAATGGAATATGACTCAGCCATAAAAGAGAATGAAATCTTGCCACCTGCAACAACATGGATGGACATAGAGGGTATTGTGCTGAGTGGAGTAAGTCGGAGAAAGACAAATGCCATATGATTTCATTTACATGTGGAATCTAAAGAACAAAATAAACAAAATAGAAACAAACCCATAGAGAACATTTAGATGGTTGCCAGATGACCAGGGTATTGGAAGTGGGTGAAAAAGGGAAATGAATTGAGAAGTACGAATTGGTAGTTACAAAGTAGTCGTGGGGATGTAAAATATAGCATGGGGAATATGGTCAATAATATTGTAATGACTATATATGGTGTCAAATGGGTACTAGATTATAGGGGTGATTACTTTGTAAGTTATATAAATGTCTAATGACTATGTTGTACACCTGAAACTAATATAATATTGTGTATGCCAACTGTAATTGAAAAATAAAAAATATCAATGAAAAAAGTAAATGGAAGAAAAGGAGAATGTATACACACTTGGAGGAGTCAGCAGTCTGCATCACTACTGCAGGAGAAAAAAAGACCAATTTATTTCAAAAAATTCAGGAAACCTCTTCATGAAAGAAGAAAGAGTAAAAGACCTAAATTGGTAAAGAAAAAAGAAGACAGACTCAAAAATGAGATTTCCAAAAATGTTCACCAATAACATTCACCAACTGGTGAATGTTCACTAATCATCACTAATAATGATATGTCAATATCATGTACCTCCTGATATTATGTACTGAGAAAGGGAAAACATCATATTGTAATCTTGCTTAACAAGCATATCTTCAGTTTAATCATGAGAAAATATTACATGAACCCAAATCAAAGGCCTTTTTACAAAATAGCTGGCCAATTCTCTTCAAAAGTTTCAAGATGCTAAAAGACAAGAAACCGAGGAACTGGCCCAGACTGGAAAAAATGAGATGTGACGACTAATTGCAATGTGAGGTCCTGGACCAGAAAAGGGACATGAATAGAAAAGACCAAATTCAAATAAGATGTAGATTAGTTGTTGGCATTTTATCGACATTAATTTCCTGGTTTCGGTAACTGTAGTACAGATATGAAGATATTTACTTTAAGGAAAACTGGGTGAGTATTATATGGAAACGGGCTACTATTTTTATAACTTTTATGTAAGTCTAAAATTATTTCAAAATTAAAAAGAGTACCCGTCATGTCATAGCAACACATTTCACCTAAAAGGCTGATGAAAGCCATGAAGTCAGAGACCCAGGCCTCCTGAAATATACTCCTCTCTTCTCCTTTCTGGGCTATTCTAAAAGTCATTTAATTCCATATTCCTTTATTCACTCCCCAACCCTACAGCCTGAAGGACCCATTTTCAATATAAGTCTGATAACCCCATTGTGCCCCTTTGGACCCTGCTTCGGCTTCCCATTAAACCCACACTGTTTACAAGAGCCTACAGGCCCTTAATGGTCTAACCCAAATCTACTTCTCCATTCTCAACTTCAGCCACTTCCAGGCATTCATTTCCTTCAACTCCACAGAACATCTTACACGTTATAAAATATTCCATTTTTATCCCTGGAATTCACACTTACTGTTCCAACTACCTGACCATCTCTCCTAAGCTACCCCCCACCCACTTTCTGGTGAAGTCCTATGTTTCCTTAGAGACTCAGCCTAAACATTACCTCCCATTCCATGTCCTCTGTAATTCCTCTTAGAAGAACTGTTTTCTACCTGCCCTTTTTTTTTTTTTTTTTTTTTTTAGCTCTTATAACTCTTATTATATGGTGGTTGGTTCTTAGATGACAAAGACAAAGGACAGAACCTCTGTTTCTAAGAAGCTCCTACTTGAGTAAGACTAGTGGGTGAGCCAATGATCATAACACAGTGTAATCAATGGTATGATAGAGGTCAACACAGAGTACAGATGAACCTTGAATAACACGGGTTTGAACTGCAAGGGTCCACTTATACATGGAATTTTTTCAATAAATATTGTAAATGTATTTTCTCATTTTTATGATTTCTAAATAACATTTTTTTCTAGCTTACTGTATTCTGAAAATATATTATATAATACATATAACATGCAAACTATGTGTTAATTTACTGTTTATGTTATTGATAAAGCTTCTGGTGAATAGTAGACTACCAGTAGTTAAGTCTGGGGAGAGTCAAACATTAGAGAAGAATTTTTAACTGCTTGAGAGGCCAGCACCCCTAACTTCCACATTGTTCAAGGGTCAACTGTAGTTCCTGTTAGTGAGAAGAAGTCAGGTAGTTTTGAAGGATGAATAAGAATTCCCAATTTTTTCACCGAAAGGTCAATTCTCACATTTTAGTGCTTTCTTTCTTTATTCAAATTCTATTTGATCTATCTAGGTCAATTATCAGTTCAATTAAACTCAAAAACTTTCCTATATAGTCTTTTATATATAAAAAAAAAAGGATAAACATTAATGACAAAAGTTGACATATTCATGCTTATATACAGGTGGTATTCTCAAAACTATAGGAGACCAACAACTACTTATCTTGACCCTTGTTACCAATAGGTTGAAAATTCTTTGCAAAACAAGTATTACAGGTGATCGAACATTTAGATTTTCAAGAAAATCACAATGAAACGCATTCTACATTTTTTAAAATAACTACTTAAGGATGATCAAAATTGTCACTGTTAATGATGAACCAAGAGTATTTATTAATATTGCTTATGCCCATGGTTCTCAAACTGTATGTCAAGGTACCCAGGTGTGCTCCAATGAACACCCCAAAATATTACAGAACATGTAAAATTTTTGAGGTAAATGCTGGCTGCTTGACAACTGTCAGACACTGAATGAGCTGGAGCTTAAGGGAGCTCACAGTTTCAACATCAAATTATACTACATTCTTCTTGATGGTGCCATACTTTTACAAAACTAGTCTTCAGTGTTTTTGTGAGAAAAAACCAGTACTGCATGAAAACCAATGCGGAAATGGAAATGAGGAGGTAATGGCCAATCTGATTCCAAGATCTGAGAGGTTATGCAGTGCCAATAGGCATACACATCCCAGTAGTAATTATAATTATTAAAGAATTAAAATATATTTTCTTTCAATTTATGTATTTTATTTTTTTCAAATAGCTACTAAGTTGTAAGGACATAAATATTATTAAAGTGTTTGGATTCCCTTCAAAAATAGAATATTAGGTATTTCTTTTGGCTGAGAGTGCCAAGGAAAAAATTACTAGAAAATTAAGGAAGCCGTGAACTAAGAAACTTTGGGAACCTCAGGCCTACATTGTTATTGAATTGACAGTGATATTGTTCTTTTAATAATTGCTTCATTTGTAGGACACTGAATACTTTGGATTTCAAGGATTTTGTGGGTCTTGAAGTATAAAGACATAAATATAAAGTCTTAACAGAAGAAACTTTTGTGTGATTTAAAGAACCTGTTTCATTACTGTGGGCTTCACAACATAAGACATGCCCATTCTACAGATTTGGATGTCATTCATGAGTCTTATCAAAAGTAGATGACAGTGGGTTGCACTATCTTGCCCTGTCTATTTGTGACAAAACCAATAGACTTGCCAATTGGGCAACCAGGTTTGGGGGTGCTTTCTGTGACTGATTATGATACAATGAAGTTTTTTCTTATTTCTCTTTGCATAAAACTACTTGCTTCATTCAGGTTTAAACTCATTACCTTGCCCTCATTGGCTCTGTGATCAGTGTGATTACTCTTGATTTTAACCAGATAAAGCTGCCAGCCCTCCTTTAAAGCTACTTCTGCTCTGCAATTAAACCAGCCAATTGAGTCATAAGTGAATGTTCAGCCACAGGAAAGAATCCAGATTAGGCTTAGGGGAGAAAGTGGAGACACTAAATGCATTTATTTCAGCAATAGTTAGTTAAGAATACTATCTTTTTCCCTATAGAAATGGAAATATCAAAATTACAACTTCAACAAAATAGTTAGCTAATAAAAGTGCCCAGTGCATTCAAAAACCTTTTATACCAGTATACAAATAAAGTTTTCAGTTGAAGAACTTGTTTTCCAACAGACTCTTAATTTTTTAAAAGCTGAAACAAATATTTAATAATATTTCAGAATGCATCTAAGTAAACTGGATAATATCAATAGGTTATTTTGGCACCCTGGGTTCCTCACTATATCAGGTGATTTACTTGTTAAGATCATTACTGGTCATTCATTCAATATATTTATTGAGAACACTGCCTGCTCACAAATCTGGGATTTGGGAAAAGGCATAAATCTAAGTAGATTAGCCTTGTCTTTCTTGCCTAATAATGAGAATATGGAGAATTACACTATGGTTACAAACACAGTATCCTCTGTAGATCAGAGAAGGGTGTCTTTCCCATGAGACTGAATGACATATGGGTTTGGGCAATTGCATATCTATCTTCCTTGGCTTAGAGGGGTCTGTTCAAATATCATAAGAGTGCTTGTCATGAGTGTCCACCACTGATGAATTGTAAGATTGTCCAAATGTTCTTCTTTCTTGGAACCACATCTTGTTTCTGAAGAATGAGGTGACAAATTAAACGATAAATTCATAATTTACATTATCCAGGTCTTTGTTCACATGTGTTCAAATTATGAGTAATAAATAATATTATCTAAGATTTACATTTAGCTCTTATAAAGTGGATAGAAGATGTCATCCTAGAACTGATTTCCTTAAACTAATAGCAAGGTTATATAATACTCCTTATAATATCAGAAAGAAATTACATGACAAATTCCCAGTTATACCAGTGAAAGTTGTTGGGAGTCTGGCAATAGAAAACCCAACCTTGAATGACTTAAGTAAAAAGAAAATATATTGGCTTACATAGCTGAAAAGTCAACGGGAAGAGCAGATTTCAGGCAAGACATCAAAAGAGGAACGGAACAGTGCCACCAGCACCCAGTTGCGCTCTTCTATCCCTCAATTCCACTTCCACTGGGCTGCTTTACTTCTCAGTGGCTTGTTCTTATGGCAGCAAGATGGCAGCAGCAACTCCAGATATTATATCTTCGTAGTTCAAGTTCAGCACAAGAGCAAGTGTCTCTTCCAGAAGTCACAACAAAAGTCTTTATGCTTCATCAGTGCCAAATGGACCACATGTCCACACCTGAACTAACTGCTCTGGCCAGAGGAAGACAGTGTTCTACTGGGCTTTGGCCTAGGTCACATGCTCCATTTTTGAGCCAGGACTGGCTCTGCCCAAGGTCCTGGGTTGATTGCGAATGAGTAAATAATATACAGACATAGGGAATTGGGGTACAATTATGTAAGGAAAGAGAAATGGTGGCAGAAAGTCAAATATCCACTTCAAAATAAAACCCATCTTTTCCAAGGAAGGGCATGTTATAGAAGATATCTTCATGAATTGTGTAGTCCATGAAGTATATGTCTTAAAACACCAGCCCCACATCAACTGATCAGGTCTTAAAAGAATAGTGATAGAGGCAGACTACCAGGAAGTGTTTGCCAGCCTGCTCTCCAAAGAGATGATCTGTAGATGATTTCCCTAGTGTGAATATTCCCACCATGGCCAATTTCAAGGTACCAACAGATTTGGAAAGGGATGCATGTAGTTAACTCTCATTAGCAGGTACAAACCAGTCCAATCTAGCACAGGCTGGCTCTGACAATAAATCATGTTCATAAGAGTTTTTGCAAACTTAATATCTTACTTATGCCACTAAAGTGGTCAGCAAATTCCCTCAAAACTTACCAAATTAAGACAGACATGAAAATTGAGTAGGGGTAGGGGAGGCAGTTATAAGAGATAGCTTTGTCACCTTGTCAAAAATATACATATTTTTAGCCACTTTTGATGGAAACCATGCAGATTCATCCTTTGGTTGGTCATATAGCCACATTAAAATAGCCTTCCTCACTCTAAATAAAATGGTGAAGAAAAACAGCAATTATGTAGCCACAACCTCCTCTGTCCCTATGAACTGCTGCACAGTTAAGCATTTCTGCACGTATGTCCCCCGAGATGTCACTTACTCCTCAGGGTGGTCTCCTAAGCTCAAAATTTTTTAGCCACAGAAGACACATCTGTTTGTTGGTATTTTTCTAGACTGCTAATTACATGAACCCTATGATTTTCCACTCTGGTGAATGAACAAAAACAAGGTTCATAGTCAACACAGCAACTCAGAACACTGGTGACTTGTTATGAACGAGGAATAACCACAATGGCTGGGACTAAGGTAAAATTCTCACTAAGAAAAACATCTTAAAGGTTTAGCCTTGCTCTTTGCAGTTAACTACTAAGACAGCATACCAAGTGGAAATTGTATGACATGTCCTTGGGTTTATTTTGAGAATAAGAATAAATTCCTTTTTCAAATGTTTCTGGAAAACCAGCTTTCCGTGGTACAATGTGTGTCCAGATCTCGCCTACTAGAGTTAGGGGTAGTATTGACCTCTAGAAAAAAGCAACTTCCCTCAGATTACTTCCTTTTCTGTCCTGTTGAGACCTGCTTTGGGGATATCTGGGTCATAAATACAAATGGGTCAACACTGATTGGCAGAAGAAGGCACGATTGAGAAAAAAAAAACTTTCCAAGATTTCTTTTTTCCCTCTTCTTTCAACAAAGATGCATACAGTTGGGGTGTTGTCCAAATGTAATAACACTGTTCCAAATATATGCCTTTGCATTTCAAATCCCAGAACACCAAAATACTGGAAAATAATCTAATTTTCCCCAAATGTCTAAGGGATCACACAACTTGCAGTAGCTAAACTGCAGATTTACAAAACAAAAAACAAAAACAAAAACAAAAAACAAAAAAAATGACAACAAAAACAAACAAACAAAAAACATCATCTGAAGGAAGAACTTAAAATGAAATCCTTTCACCTATTAAAGGCAGGGTATTAATAAGCTTCCCTGTAAGTCAAACTGTCTAATACACACATCTCAGTTTTACTAAAAAATTCAGTCATTTTCTAAACATATTATTATTAATAGTTATAACAACTAATATCTCTTCTAGACTTTCTTTGTGCCAGGCATCAAGCTATGCTTTTTATAAGTATACCTCAAAGAATAGTCAGAGTATCCTCACTGTCACAACCTTTTGAGGTAGGTTCTATTGTCCTCATTTTTTATAGATAAAGAAACTGAGTCTTCTTCTCCTCCTTCCCTAAGTCATAGAAGGAATACAGTCACCCAGAAGGCTCTACCTGATCTGCAGTTTTTACTTCGAAATGCTGAACAAGAAAACTGTTCACTTCCTCTGAGACTCCCTGAAAAGAAATTGATTATCAGTAGCTGCCTAATTATTACACTAATGGTCAAACTTTAACAAAGGTAAATTCTTTATTTTTTTAAACACAAAGACTTTTCAAAAATTAACACAGTAGCTTTGTAGTCTCACAGTTAGAGGACATTATTTTTTGGGACTCCAGCTGCCATATAAGATTTACATTGCCTTATGCTTTATAATCTTTTTATATGTAAAAATGAGGGTTCCTTAGTGGATTTTGACCACTATGTAGAATTTTGTACCTAATCTGCCTGTGCCAGTTGTCAGGTTCTATTTCACTATATATCTTGTGTATCCTCAGGTATTTGGTTAACTGGGACAAAACTACAGAGATTATTTTAAACTGTATGACCCAAGTGTTTTTGTTTAGTAATATTATAAATCTGAAATGGCAGTGCTGCCAATCAAACTAAAATGGATGCACAAAAATAAATACTGAAACTCCTATGTGCTTTTATTTAGCCAATTTAATGAAAATACACTTACTAGTTTAAAATGTCCACAGAAGCAAAATTTTTTTTTAATTTTAAGAATCGAATATTGAAAAATAAAATAAATACTTTAAGAACTAGTCATCAATGACTTATAGTCTATTATGGAGTGATATTATATCAATCTACTTTTCTCAGTTAGAAAACCAATTAATTTACCTTAAATATTTTAATTTGCTAATTTGCTCCCTAGAAGATTTAATGCATCGGAAATATGCTCTTGTGTTGGTTCAAAAATTATCTCAAAGATACAAAGTTTCAATAAAATTCCATTTAGAAGAGTTCCTTTGTAGAGAGCCAGTATTTTCTATGCTATAGGGAAAGGAATGTGTTTGTTGTGGAATTTAAAGTCCCAACTAACATAAAAAATTAGTACTAATTACTCAAATCTGTTCTCAGTTCATCTTTTTCAAACCATGAGAGCTCCTCTTGACACATACCATCCACGGGCACATTTACACGATATCATACATTTACAGAGTTTAAAAATCAAGAAGAGCTCAGAGAAACAGTGGAAAGGCTGCCATAGATCCCTCACCGCAAATGGCAAAACTACTTTAGTAGCTTCTGGGGAAGACCAAAGGGCACTCTAAGACTAATTTGACAAAGAAAGCCTTGATTATGGAGCTAGAAGAATAATGAAGTGCCACAGAGAGAATGGTCTCTGAGTCAGGATTATTCAGGAAAGGGAATGAGAAAAATTAGGTTATTATACTGAAAGGAGGAAGAAGAGGAGGATGAGAGAAGGAGAAAACATGATTTATTATCCAAAATAGTGATTACTTTGCATGATGGGAAAAAAAAACCCCTTAATATAGGAGAAAAAAATTAAAGAGTTGGATCCAGAAATAAAAATGATGGAAATAGACACCAAGGGCCAGGGAGGATCTAGATCACTAGATCTAAGTATGATCAAAAGTGGAATTTTTTTCAGAAATCTACAGAAAAGAGAATAAAATTATATGAATTCAATTTAATTCATTAGACTTCAAAACGCTCTGTCCAAAATAAAATTTACAGCATTTTCCAACTTTTAATGGTCTTCCTTAAGCCAAGCATGATCAAAGTTGGCTTTTTCCTGGTAGCTGGAAGCCAAGATCAGGTTCAGAGAAGAACACAAAAAGCTGAAAGCCTCCAGGCAGGACAGGTGATCCCCAGCTCTCTCCCAGAGACCGGTCAGATATCTGGCAGCCACAGCTGGCCCCGCGCTGGGCAGCCGAGAACAGGAGAGCTATGTGCAGATGGTTACATGAACCTCCCAAGGAGAAGGGCAGAGAAAAGGGGCAGAGATGAGTGTCTGGACAGACTGGTTTACAACTCAGAGAGAGAGTTCCCAGGTAGCTGTAGCAGCTTACAACAAGAAAAAGGCCTTGGACTGCAGATGAAAAAGAGCTTCTCTAGCCTAAGAAATCTTGTTTAAGACCTAAAGTCTAACTAAATTGGTGATCTTATTTTAAATAAAATATACTCATTATCTTTCTATGTGAACTTTTTAAATGACCTCTTCTCAAATACCATATTTATATGTTATTGTGAGAACAATAAAAAGCATTTGAATCTTTTTGAAATATTTTAATAGTTTTATAATCAGAATTGGTAGTAATTTTATTGTCATTACAGATGATGATTTTCATTTGTTCATCTCTCCCCCAGTGCTGTTGGCCTCCTACCAACTTACCCACCCCCGGGCCCAATGCATTAGCAGCAGCAGCCCCCAAATTTCCCCACAGTCTCCATTTCCAGCACTTACTTCATAAGAGATTCTGTGGTAGTGGCAGGATTCCTATTTCTCTCTTTTTCTGAGACCTACATTCCATTAATCTATCTTTATCCTGTTCCTTACTCACATTCTCTTTAGAGCTTAGAGTCTAGAATTTGCCACTATAACCACTCCTGTGAATTCCTCTCACCCTTCTTGCTCTTGTCTCACCTTGTCCTTATCTGGTACAGAAACTGTTGTGGTGTACCACCCTTCCAAACAGAGACACCCTTTCCCCTAGTTGCTGGAGTCACTGGTGCCGAAGACACAGCTCAGTTGCTCCCTGGGAATGGTCTCTGGGAAAAAGGAGTTGCTCCATCCAAAGTTATCTCATCTCCAAGGGCAGTCCGCCTTCACAATGGGGCTGCAAAAGCCCTTGCCTTAGTCCCAGACAACTCTGAAAAGCCCTCCCAGCTCCAGGGTCTGGTAGGATTAGCTGAGGCCTTAGCTCCAACTGAATCAAGTTCAACGTCTCCCTGTCCCCCATCATTCCTTTATAAGAAGACTCCTCAATAAACCTCCTACTTGCAACTCTCCTTCCAGGGAACCCCGTCTAACACATCTAGCAAGCCCACAGCTCTGCCTTATCAGCCAGGGTCTCAGAAACAGAAGGAACCCTCAAAAGGGTCTCCCAAGAGTTTACTGAAAGGATGGTTTACAAAGTCTTGAGGAAGTTTGAGTGGAACAATGAGGGATGGTGAAGTATGCAAGGAATAGTAACAAGATTGGTTTAGAAGAAACAAAGAATATTCTTTAGTTCTTTAGTTATTGATTCTAAATTTAAATCAATTGTATAAAAAATAAATGTTGACAACAGCAATGTTTTACCTTGTTTCTCACTCCAGTTGTATGAAAAATCAATTAAATCTAAGGAATATTTACTGAGCATCTACTATGTATAAGATAATACAATAGACATAGCATAACACCAAGAAAACCAGTTGACAACAGAACAATTCAAACCTTTTTTGCAAATTATTTTGGCTACATAATGCTGATTGATTTGAAATTAAATTTACTGAATCAATACATTCTTCTAGAATCTGGTAAACAAAGATATAAAAATGTAATTGGCACATCATTGTCCATACAAGATTAAATTTAATCACAAGGATAAAACCATCTTGCAAGCATTTCCTTTAATTCACCAACAAATGTAACTATATTGGATATCCTGTAAAAGAGAAACCACCCCTCTCCACTCCCTTCCATTTCTCATCAAATCTGACTTTTGTTATTTATTACACTGTTCAACTCTTTACTTCTTAATTTATAAATAGAGTTTATTATGTTAAAATTTTTGGACTCAGTTTTAGAGTCAAATGATTGTATTTTTTAATGAAGACTATATTTTCACCCAAGCTGTGGTATTTATTATGACAACTCGATTGATTTGACAACCTCTAATATATCAATTTCATTAGATATGTCAATGCAAAAAAAAAAGAGAGAGAGAGAGAGAGAGAGAGATCACTGCAGTGTCTAACATGGTATGTCCATTTTTATAAATTTGTTTTCTCAATGCCACCATTTCTGAGTCACCGCTAGAGAATGTTCATTATCTGTTCGTTTTTCAATTAAATAGAATTTCTCAAGTGTTTGCCATGTTCAAGACTGTGGGAAACTGTGGGAATTCAAAAAACTATAAATCATGACGGGGAAATGACACAGACACTTAAATACTGAGTGGCAGTGACAGATCCTACACTTTAGACTATATGGAAACCCACTGGCTTTCTCTTGCTTTTCAAAGGTAAATCATTGAAAAACACAGAAGGAGATGACCACATTGTTCTTATATTCATCGCTTGATTTCAAAAGAGAATACTTTAAATCTGTGTCCTCAAGTAAACATTTTAGAAGAGGCCTGCCAATCTTTATTAATTACAAAATAAAAAGATCTTTCCAACAAGGAGAGGGCCTGCATTGGCTTTATTTGTTCCTATCCAGATTATGATCATGCACTCTAGTTTCCATGCTAAGTTTAACGTGGAGAAAGAAATTTGAAGTGAGATTTGAAGGCTGAAAGTGATGCAGCAGTTTAATAAAAGTGTATATTTCATGCTCTGCCAGAAAACAAGTCTCAGTAAATTTCACTGGATTGAAATCTGACTGGAATGAAATTATATTAGAAATCAATATTAAAATAGATGGCTTTTAGAAAAAAATCTCCAAATACTTGGAGATTTTTCACACATTTCTAAATACAACATAGTTTTTTGTTGCTGTTTGTTTTTAGGGAGGAAGGAGGAAAGAAAGATCTTTAGAGAAAAAAAATTTTATTTGGTGATCTAAGCTCTCACCTTAAGAAGCTAAAATAAGAAAAGCAAATTTAAAGTAGAAGGGCAGAAATATTATAGGTAAAAGCAGAAATCAAAGAAATAGCATATAAACAATATAGAAAATCAACAAGGCCAGATGTTGGTTCTTTGAAAGTCTTCCTTTAAAAAAAAACAAACTTCAAACTTCAACACACATGCAGCATATGTCCACTCCTATGTGTTTAGGGGAAAAAAAAATGCTTCGGGAAGATCAAAAGCCAGATACTTATTCCATTAAAAAGTAGGAAAAGATCATATTTATGCATGCAATAAAGAGTTCGTCTTCTTATGTTCAATTAAATGGTGCAGTCACAGCAAAAGACCAAAACTATACTTTAAACTGAAACACACATATACACACATATGGGAATTTGCCAAAAATATTGCTATTTTTATTAGGAAAAAAGATTCAAATTTTCTTTTTTAAAAATAGAGGATTGCTATTCTATTTTTATATCTTTTCATCACATCTACAAAATGAGCTATTTGAAATTTTTTTTGTAGCTACAGTTTAGACACTTTTCTCTCCACCCTTGTTATAGTTCTCATGCTACATTATTTTTTAGTTAAAACTCCACATAAGTAAAAAAGCTCCCAAGCCTCCATTAATGGCATATTTGTCATGTATTCAATATTCTTTTAAAAATCTAAAATTTAAGCTCCTTAGAATTCAACCTAACAGGGTACTGCCTATAAGCATTACTGGGAACAAGAGACTGTGGTAACTTCAGTGTCATTCCAAAAATTCAGCCCAATCGTAAGTGAGTAGTAATCACTCAGCAACATGGGAGGTGATTGTTGTCACATTGACTAGGTGGGTGCCCTTGGGCCAGAGCTTTCTGAACTGTGGGCAGAAAGACAGAGACTAGCTTTCAGCCCTAAGCCTCGCCATGCTCCTTTCTCTTGGCATTAAGGCCTGGTACAGATAATATGTACCAGAAGAAGGCGGCAGAGAGAGAAAACATTCATCCAGGGGCTGGAGAGATTCAGAAACAAGCTTCAAGGCCAAGGTGGACTGGAGCTGACCTGAGATGGACCTGATACAATGGGCAGGAACATCCAGCTTCTGGGCAGAAACTCCAAATAGAAGACTGCGAAGTGGTTAGCTAGAAGGTTTCATCGCTTGAGCTGTGAGATACAGCAAGTTTACTTAAAGATATGCACAACAGATTTCCTTTTGCATTTATCTATTCAGTCAACAAATATTTATTAAAGGTTATATATGTCAAGTCCTGCACTAGGCATTGAGATAATCAAGACAAGCCTGATGGAATTTACATTCTTGTGGTAAAAGCAGACAACAAAAAGAGAAAACAGATTAAAGGGATAATGTCAAGACATAATATTGCTCTAAAGGACAAAAACAGGGTGACATGATGAGGTGTGACTCACAAAGTGTCTGTGAGATTGGCTATTTCAGATATGGTATCCAGCAGGTCCCTAAAATGGTACAGTCATATAAGGCTCCACATTTGGAAATGAATATTCTGCAATCACCATATCGAAATTCTTAATAATTTCATCTTTGACTTGCTATTTTGTCATGATGTTTAATGGGATGATGGAGCATGTGTCCACGATAGGTTCTTGGGGTCTGCACCCAACAGGGGCTGAGGCGCCAATGTAGGGAGGCCTTGGGGTTGAGCGTGAGTCCCAGGAGCCTATGCGATCTCTCTATTATTGTTCTGCTTCTTTCGTAGCAGCTGTATATTTTCCTATGTGTGGTCATTTGCTGAGTATCTGTCTCTCCAAAGGTATTGTGAGGTCCTCAAGGGTAGGAGACAGGTCTCTTTTGCCAGCAGTGGTGTCCTGAGTGCCCTACACAGGCCTGGCACAGTGCAGGCTCTCAGTCACTTAGGGCTAGAGCAGTACAGGAGGGAGAAGAGTGAGCCCTGCCAGGAGCAGCTGGCAGTGTTTGAGCTGGGCCTTTGGAAATGCAAGAAATGGTGTGAGGATGGAAGAGGTTTGCCTAAGTATAGAATTATCAAGTATGATAGCAAAGACGAGAGCTGAGAAGACTATCCCTATTATATGCCAGGTCCTGGAATGTGAAGGTGCCGGGCAGAGTGGCAGAGGCCTGTCATCCCTTTCCTCTTGCCTGCATTCCCTTGCCCCCAGCCCTTTCAGATCTCTTCAATGAGCTTTCCAGTACTGTCCTACTTATCCCATAAAAAACAGTAAGCCAGGTCTCTACTCTGAACATTCAGGGTAAAATCTGACACCCTGGGCTGGTCAGAAAAAGATTCATGGGAAAATAGCCTTTTAAGTATCATGTCACTCTGACAAGAGCGTAAATAAAGAAAATAGCACCACGTGGTAGGCAGCCTTTAAGACAGACTGCAGAACCCACACCTCAGCATACCCACAGATTGATGTAGTCCCCTCTCTTTGAATGTAGACTAGACTTATTTCCAAAAATTTGAATATAACGGAAGTGATCATGTGACCACTGTGGGATTAGGTCATAAAAAGGCGCCCTCTTTCTCTTTCTCTTGGATTGCTCCCCTTAAGGGAAGCCAGCTTCTATGTTAGAAGGCAGCAGCCCCATGGAGAGGCCCACATGACAATGGACCGAGATCTGCCAATGACCACATGAATGAGCTTAGAAGCAGATGGCTCCACTAGTTGAGCCTTCTGAAAAGACCTCAGGCCTGCCCAACAGCTTGACAGCAACCTCATAAGAGATTTAAACCAGAGGCGCTTAGCTAAGTCAAACCCAATTTCTGACCCACAGAAACCATGAGACAAGAAACATTTGTTGTGTTAAGCCATTATATTGCAGGGCGATTTGTTGTACAACACTAGATAGCATACAGTGTTATGCACAATTTCTCAGCTCTACACCTGTGCTGAGGTTTGATACTTGAGCACCAACAGTCTGCTGGAAACGTTGGCGCACGGCACAGTGTTAGCTGGAATTCCTGCCCAGTGGGGCTTAATAAATAACAAAAACAAATGTCTGGCTGAGAAGTTTTTATAGCACTAGTTATTTAAGCAACATTTAGAAATCCATAATCATTACCAATATCCCTTTCTTAAAAAGAAACTCGTGAAAAAAAAAGGAATTTGCAAGTTTTGATTCCTTTTTTAAGAATATGTTGAAACATGTGTCCACAATATGTAATGTCAAATCAACGTGGCAAGTTTTTTTCATGCTGTATTCACATACATGAATAATCCATTGCATACGTGGCCGTTGAAAGTCTTGCTTGCTCTCCCTCTCTCTCTGCTTTTCTCTCTACCTCCCTTCCTTCCTTCCCTTCTTCCTTCCTTCTTCCTTCCTTCTTCCTTCCTTTCCTTCCTTCCTTAATATTATG
The DNA here is from genome assembly GCF_014176215.1 of Rousettus aegyptiacus. Classification (NCBI taxonomy): domain Eukaryota; kingdom Metazoa; phylum Chordata; class Mammalia; order Chiroptera; family Pteropodidae; genus Rousettus; species Rousettus aegyptiacus. Next base: position 71,551,270 of record NW_023416306.1, read on the forward strand.
GGTGAAACATTAGTTCTTTGTCCACTGAATAAACTGTTCCTAAACTATGGCAGTCTTCAACTTACATTTTTAACTTGGGCATCACTCCTAACCCATATAGAGAGGGGGAAAAAAAACCATTTAATACAAGCAAGAAAAGTTATTCCCAATCACATTTAACTTAGTGTTAACCCAGCCCGCAACTTATTAAGTTCCTTAAAACAGTGTTTCTCAAACTTTATTTGTACGAATCACTTGAGGATCTTGTTAAAAAGCAGGTTCTGATTCAGTAGGTCTGGGTGTGCCTGAGGTTCTATGTTTCTAATGAACTCCCAAATCAATGCCGGTGCTACTAGTTCCTGGACCATACTTCAAGAAAAAGGGCCCCAGATAGAGTCATTCCTTGTTTGGGATCTGAGTATCCACAACTATAACTGAAGGGCTGGGTTCGCTGACCTCTTAAATTCTGTGACTAGTGATTTTCCCTTCAAGTCTTTCTTCCTCTTCCTCTGTGTTCCCCATTGCAGTATTTGGTACCACCGCTCATCACTTTTTTCCTGTAAAAATGAAAGTTATCTTCTCTCAGCTTCCCCTTCACAGCACCTCCACATCAAATCCACTTGATACTCTTGTCAGTTTTACACCCTACATCCTTATATCTCTGCTCATCTTTCTTCATCTCTACTTCCAGCCTCCATTCCATCCAGGCCCACACAACCTCCTAACCAGGCCAATGTCACCAACCTTCAGAGTCTTTTGACAAGACAAATCTAATTGCATCATTTCTCTGCTTAACTCCTTCAATATTCTTTAAGGTGGCCTGTGTACAGTCTTTAAAAACTCAAGGTCTTTTCAGCCGTAAAGGCATTTGCCCAGGTAATCTGCCTTAGACGACAAAACTGTTCCCCAACTTTTGGATTGCCTTGGGAAAGCCTTGCCTGACCGGGAGAGTGGGTTAGTTACCTTTATTATTCAGTCTTTCAGTGTGCTATATTTTTTTTCATCTTAGCATTTATTACCATTAATTACTTATTTTATAAAATTATTACTTAATTTATTACAATTAATTAAACATTAAGGCACACAATCAAGATTCTTTGAATAGATTAATATTTCCCACCCACTTTCAGAATTCCTAATAGATATCTCTACATCATATCTATTAGGTTCTAATGGAAACTAAGTTTATCATTAAAGATTTGATATGGCTTCTTGTAAATGGCTAACATTTCCATGGTGTCTTATAATTCTTATACAAGTTTCTTACCAGCAAGGCTGTGCCTACTATGGCTAAGTGTGATAATAATTAGTGGATGGATGCAAGGGGTGTATGGCTCATATATTGAAGTTCCAAATAATTGACAATGGAATTCTAAATATTGACACAAACCACACATAGAGAACACGTGGTTTCCAGGCCTTCTCCCTCAGAACTTCAGTTTGCTTCTGCATTTTTTTCTCAACAGCGAATTAAAGAAGTAAACTCCTGTCTATCAAAACCCCAGACCATTCTCAGACTCAGACAAAATTCATGGCCAAGGAGTGTCTATCTGAGAGGTATAACTTGAGGGCCAGGGAACCCCATGTCCATGATGTCTTCCCAGTCACCTGAATCTCACCAGAAGAAATGTGTTTCTTTAGAATTTGGAGAGCTCCGCTAAAATGCAAATGACCTTTGGATAGCTGAGCCATCCAAGAAGAGAGAAACACCTTATCCTCAAATCAGAGCTATACATAGCCACAGACAAAATAGATGCATCCTCCTCAAGCATCCACTTTTTCTACACTAACTTTAACATAATATGTATTTTAAAGCAAATATAGAAATGTTGTAGAATTTTTTCAAAATTTACATGCATCTTCAAATGGAAGGAGGGATTCCATGAAATGTGATGAGGGACACTTAGTTCTAGAGAATGAAGGACCCTTCTTTGGAATATTTAAAAAACACAGGAAAAGTGTGTTCTCTAACCAAATTCCTCAGCCTGTGGGGCATGCACTTGCAGGAAGAGTGTGTGGCAGAAGTGCTGTTCAGTATTGTCCTTCTTTCAGAGTAATAGATCAAGTTTTAACCTTGATCCATCACTAGCCATGACTAAGTATGGATTTCTCAGCATCCCTTATAGCTAAACATGATGCTGTAAATAAATTCTGGCCAGGGTGATATAAGCTGAAACGTGATGAGGACACTCACTTCCTTCAAAGACAACTGGCATGTGGACCCTAGTGCATGTTCTTCTTTTCCCTCCGCCTTCCTTCCTGTTGACTGAAATTCCTGAGGTGACTGAAGCTGGAACAAGCAGAGGTGGCAATGGAGACTCCACACACAGGATGAGTAAGACTGAAGGTGCGGGGCTTACATGCAGGTCTTGGACAGTCGACCCCAGACTTCTACAGAAAAAGGAAACACAATCACTGCTGCTGAGGGTTTCCGTTACTAAACCTAAACTTAACTAATAAAGTGTAAATTTTTTGAAAAGCGATTTATTGCCCTACCTGTGACACTTTTGGAGGGAAATGGGGCATTAAAACAATTAAAATTATGTCATTTAAATGACATTTTATTGACTAGCAAATTGGTTTTATTATACTGATGAATCTATAAAATAGTTCAGTCAAAGACTATTTTCAAAAATAAACTTTCTAAAAGTATAAGTAACATACACCTGCATAGTGTATCTCAAAATTGAAAACTTCTTTGCTTTGATTATCTGAATATTAAAAGATAACGTAAATAGAATAATTCTTGGTGCATATTCACATGCTTTCATCAGTTTTTTAGCTATCTCTATCTCGAATGTTATGGCACTAATATTCATCTTCTGAAAAATATACTTTTCCCAAACTGGTCTCATTATTATTCCTTTATCTTTTTTATAAAATTGCCTGCAATCTTCTTCTTCAAAGTTGCTTTTTAAGGTTAATAATTTTTAAAGTATTGATATCTTGAAGTCATCTCAATAGACCATAATATTTTCAATTGAGGAAAAATTTCTCTATTAGTGCAGAGGCATACAAATTCTGTTAACTAGAAAATATTCTCTATAGTAATTTTTCAACTTGAAATGTGTGAATATTCCCACCCAAACTTGTATAATTTATGTCTTTTTAACCTCTACTCAAAATACTTTTTACCAGGCCAAACTTGTCAAACTGGTAAAATATAAGTGCAGCAAAATATAGGATTTTAAAATGTCATTTTGCTAGGGTCCAGGATAAAATTTTATCTAATTAAAAATAAAAACTCTTTCAAAAGATTCTTCCCACAACTCAAGATTTTTGAAATGCAACAAAATAATTTCAAAATTAAATCTGTACATTTGAGCCCTCGCTCTCTAATTTATTCAGTTCCTTGTTTTGTAGGTATAAGTTATGAAATCTTCTTGTTCTCAGCTTCATTTTCAATATTGATAATTTGTACTACTTATAATTTCAATACATATAATAGTTAAAAGAGCTCCCATGTCTAAATACTTTGATTAAAGATTTCAAAAACTGATTTTGAATGAAATGCAACCAAAATTTAGAAGACTCTTTTACAAAAATGTCCACTATCATTGTAAGACACTTAAGTTTATTCACAGAATAGTTCTGCAAAGGCTCAATCATTTCTAAAATCCAGTGAATAGTGGGCAGCAAGAGAAGAATGTTCATACTGGCATGCTCATTTTTTAAAATTCAATATCAACTTTATAAAACATTTTTGTAATTTACTTATTGTATATGTATTTTTAATTGCAAATTTTAAAAACTAACTATTTTCTTGTGGTTTGTAGACTGTCACAGTTTGCTTGAGTCTGTACCACAACCAAGCCCAGTTCTTTTCTGTTACTTAGATACCTTCATTTAGTAAGAACTTGTTTTGTCCACAGTGCTCTCATCTTTCAAAATTTGAATTTGTATTATTATTGCAAAAACAATACTTTTATCTTCATTGTGGAAATTTTAAACAGAATTTACAATAGCATTTTTACTAACATTGAATGTTTCATCTTCGACAGATCGAACTTCATAAGTTTTATTTTCATTCCATAAATTTTATCAAAAGTAATCATTAGTTGTTCTCTTTCTTTTATTTTTCTTATTGATTTATAATGTATATATAGTAAAACACATGTCTTAATTAATTTTACATGTCTTTACATGTATTCACTTATGTGACCACCACTCAGAAAAAAATACAGAACATTTTCATTATCCCAGAGAATTCCCTCTACACGCATGTATGCATGTACTTGCGCGTGCGTGCACGCGCATGCGCGCGCGCGCGCACACACACACACACACACACACACACACACTCTCCACAAGGCAAACATTAGTCGAACTTCTATCAGCATAGATCAGTTTAGTGTGTCCTTAAACTTCATCTAAATATAATCATACAATGTGTGCTCTTAAGCAGCTAGTTTCTTTAGCTTAACATGGTAAATTTGTACATTCATTTCCTTTATTGCATGTACTCAAGTTTCTTAATTGCTGAGTAATATTCGATTATATGAATATACCATAATTGATTTATGCTTTCTCCCATCGATGAATATTTGGTGTTTGCATTTGAGGCTATTATGAATAAAGATGATGTGAACATTTATACGCAAGTATTTGTCAACATTTCTTGGGTATATAAAAGGAAGAATTAATGGGACATGATTTTCTTTTTAAAGCATCTAATGAACCTGACATAAAACTGATATCATTTAACTAATTGCAAAGTTGTGCTAATGAAGCCAATGCATCAACACTCATTACTTCATTGTTCATACATTCACAAGAGAATTAAGTATCAAAAATGAGCAAAAGTAATTTGATCTAAAAGAAAAGTCATACTTCACAGAGTGATATGTCAGCACAGTGTCTGTAGCTACACAGGTGAAGTGTTGTTTTTAGGTATTCTCATCTTCAAACAACTACTGACATAGATGCTAGTATTTTCTCAGCAGGTTTATTTCTTGTTTTCATGTGGTCAGTGTGGTCACAATGGTCCCCATGGTGGAGAGCAAATGCTAACATTTTGTGAAGTTGCATATTTATCATCAACTCTCTTGAGAAATGGAAATTCGGTACTTAATTTTTCATTAAACATGCACATTTTTTAGTACACTGAAAGGATTGATTGTAAATTTTTTTAAAACGTTAGCAAACAAAAATTAAGTAAATAGGTGTAGGTTTATACACCTATTTATGTATGATAAATGACAATAAATGTGGCAACAACATTCAGATTCATCAGGACAGCTCAGCCTTTATTTTCTTTACATATTTCATATACAACTAATGGTGTCACACATTTTCCAGAGACCCGTAAGACTAGAAACCCAGCGGTTTTGTGCACCTGGCAGCTGTAGAATAGGCCATGGCACAACTGAATGGTACCAAGAGGCCAATAAGGACAGCAAAAACAAATTCTTCTCCCCCTCCACCTGAAACCAGAAGGAGTTAGACTCTGTTTCTGAGCACACTTTGCATTATCAATGGAAATCCAGCATGCTTTTCCAGAAAAGAAGGTGTGGCTTACTCTGGGTCTGGAAAGGACTGGGAAAAGAGAAACTGGTTCTCATTTTTCAGACATTACTACATGCTATGTTATTACATGTTCCACACACTGCTAGATGAGACCCTGACAGAGCTGAAACTATGAAGTAGAGGCCTACCAAATCTACCACAGCTTATTTTAATGCAATCATTAATAATATTTCCTCACTAAACAATGAAAGATCTTGGACCAATGATAACCATATAGGAGCCCAAGACAATAAGCTTAAACTGGGACTGTCCAAGACAAAGAGGGTAAACTTTATTCAACCTACACAAAGGATAAGGGAAAACAAAGAAAATGTCTTCTCCAATTTTATCTAGAATGAACTCTGAAAGGAAAGCATCAAATTTGCTTCCTTAATGGACTTCTTAGCACAATATAATTCTCATGTTATATTCAATTTTTAAGTTTAATCCCAGGAATGTTGCATTTTTTTTCAAGAATTTTAATGTTCTGTAAAACAGGTGCAAACAATTAATAGAATATTTGGAATTTCACTTATTTCCATCCAATATTTCCTTCTTCTCTGAATTTAAGTCAATAATGCCACAGTAAGCAATTTATGCTGTAATGACCATAACATCAAGATAAATATATTATAGACAACTACATCCCCAAGGATAATAGGAATGGATCTAACTTAGAATCCAGGATAAAATATGTGATGATGAAAGAAATCTATGGGTGGTGCATACATAATACCTTACTATTAAATTGTATGCCTGAAACTTACTGGATTTCATTAACCAATGTCACCATAATAATAAAAAAAAAAAAAATTAAAAAAAAAAAAGAATCCAAGTTAAACTTGAAGGTGAGGCCATACCTGAAATTTTTTTATTTATTTTTTATGGTGACATTGATTAATGAAACCCAATGTTTCAGCTGTACATTTTAACAGTAAAGTGTGTGTATATATATATATATATATATATACACATACATATGCATTGTGTGTTCACCTCCAATAGTTAAATTTCTTTCTGTCACCACATATTTGACTCCTTTTCCTGCCTATCTCCTCCCTTTCCCCTCCCCACTACCCTCTGGTAGCCACTAGTCCATTGTCCATGTCCATGAGTCTCTATTTGTCTGTCCTGCTCATTTGTTGCTTTTAGATTTATATCCCACATATAAATGATATCATGTGATTTTTAACTTTTTCTGTCTGGCTTATTGTGCTTAGCATGATTATCTTGAGGTCCATCCATGTTGTCACAAATGACAGTGTTTCAGCTCTTCTTATGGCTGAGTGATATTCCATTGTATATATGTACCACAGCTTCTTTATCCAATCATCTATTGTAGGACACTTTGGTTGTTTCCATGTCCTGGCCACTGTGAATAACGCTGTTTATTCTTGAAAATTAATCAACAATTGTTGAACAGGTGCAAGTTTTACCATCCTCTTCAGGCCTTCTCTGTATCCCCACCTGCTTTTGTATCTCTGTTCATGACCCTTAGCAGCATACCTGTAAAAGTGACTGTTTTGCGTATCACCCCTGGAATGAGAGTTTCTTGAGGGCCGATCACCAAGACTGTCACTGAACCCAAATACAGAGCCTAGATCGAGAGCGAGACATTCAGGAAGTGCTTAGTGGATGAAATAACCTTAATCATAACTCTTAATTGACTTTAGGTATGTTGGGTATATGCAAAGAACTGGATTTATTTTATTACAAGAATCTCCTCTCATTACTCTTCAAGGTCAGATTTCATTCAATGCCTGAAGCTGTATCTGCTAACACGTTTTCTGCTTGAAACCATGGTTTTATAGATAGTGCCAAGTCTTTCATCAAGCAATTATTATTGTCCAACAACCAGCGTATCACTGAATCCAGACACCTTCCATTCTCTTACCTTTGAGTTTGTCTGAAATAAGCCCACTTGGGGAGCAGGGATGGGAGAAATTTTCTTCCTTTTCCTGTAGACCTTTCTGAGCTCTGTGTATTATTGTAACAAGAGACATGGACAGATGAGACCACAAACCAAAAGTTATACCCTTTTGGTCTGAAAGGTTTGGACAAACATCAATGTTTCTAAAAGACAAAGAGAATTCACAAACATAAGAATGTGGGAATGGATGTTTGCATGTAAAGGAAGGCATGTTCTGAAAGCATATTTGGAGACCATGTGTAAAGTCATTTAAAACTTATCAGTAAAAATAAAGGTCAGATATGGGGCTTTGACTATATAATAAAGAGACTTGAGAGGAATCAGAAGAAGGGCAGAAGATTCATACTTCCACGGATAAGCAAAACAAGGCATAAAAACAAAACTGCAATAGCCATTTTCCCTATACATCAAATCCTGGTAGAATTCCCACCTCTTAAGAGGAAACCTCTGTGACCACATAAGAAAAAAACATTTTTAATTTCATTCCAGTTTTTAAACGAGTCCAAACTAAAACAAAGATTTTATGACTCTCTCAGTCTGCCATGCGGATTTCCGCCTCTGACAAATGCCAGGAGTCATTGTGGCTACTTTAGATGTTCAAACCATTTATTAAGAAGAATGAGAGAGTGCCATGTTGAAAACAAAGTTCCAGAAAGGTAGCTGAGGTTACCAGTTTGGACCCCAGCCAGAAGAAGACTTCTTGGCAATGGAATGGGCAGTTTTAGGAATTTCACAATTGTTTAAACTCTCCTGTGCAGTTTTAGAATAGTGTTTTCAGTGGCAGGGAGGTGCCATAGAACTGCAAATACAGATGGAAGTATTTTCTCCAGATAGTTGTATTATGCTGAAAATGAAAACTAAAACCCAATAAAATGCTGCCATTATCCACCAGAGGCTTAGAAAGGAGCCAAACCTATTCTAAGGATGTTTAGGCCATTGAATAAGAAAAAGGAGAAGAATAAACTGAACATAAATTTTGAAGAACACAAACTTATTAATTTCCAATTTAATTGGTATCAGGCTTTTGGTGGGAGGGGATAAAAAGTGTATACTCTGCATCTGAAACAATTGTCTTTAAATCAAGTAGTGACTGGATATTGAAAAAATTATCTCCTCTGGATATACGAATCAAGAATTGAGTACTACTGAAATTCATCTGGATGAAGATGTAAAGAGGGAGAAATTAAATGAAGATCATATGATTATCTGCCATTTAGATGAAAGAATGTTTAACAGTGATGGAGGCCATTCAGCTATCCAGAGAGCTATGGACGTCTACTCCCAGGATCTAGTACAATACCCCACACACACACACACACACCACCACCACCACCACCACCACCACCACCACCATCACCAAAATATAGATAGATGATGATGATGATAGATGACAGATAGATAGGTAATAAAAGTCTTTTTTAGGTTAAAAGTAAGGCAGACTTTTAAAAATGTATGTACAATCTGGCGAAAGCCAAAAAGTTTGTATCTGAGTAAATAGTATTTTATCAGTGTCAACTTCCTGGTTTTGACGATGTATGACATCATTGGGAGAAGTGCAGGAACTCTCTGTACTATTTTTGCAACTTCTTGTGAGTTTTAAGTGATTTCAAAATAAAAAGTTATAATTTTTTTAAAAAAGAGCAAAGTGTAATATACATTCATGACACGTCACATGGTATAGATGATTGAGTCTCCATCAGTGTGGGCCCAGAATGGTCAAGTGGTGGGGGGCTACACCACTGACTTCTCAACTAGCCCACAATGATCATGTGAGTGAGAAACAAACTTCCATATTGTTGCCATTACAGGTTTGGGTATCTTTGTTATCACAGCCAGCCTACCCAAACAAATATAGTCCCTCTCCTTTTGTGTCTACTAGTTTCCATAACAGAGCTCAATTAAGTAGTTTGAAAACCACTCTAATAAAACTTTCAGAGACCTATAAGAAGAGAAGGAAGAAGGCCAGACTCTCAAATGAGCTAAAATTGTGAAAAACACTGAAGGCAATTTAAACGTCTATCTTTAATCATTGTCACATACCTAGTGCTGGGTAACCTACAACTCAAAGGTTGTCTTTTAGGTAGAAACAGGAAGCCCACTTAAAGCAAGACCATGTGGTCATACAAATATCAGGAGCCTAAGCCCCCTTTGTCCCAAGAGGGAGTGTGTTGGGGCTTTTGTGGCCTGGAACAAGCTACTTTCTCTCCTGTGATTTGCAGAGCTCAAAGATTGGTAGACTTGTATTGGAGACCAAGGAAGAACTCAGCTCCCACCTTTCTGGAGTCAGTATATTCTGTCTGATGTTTGCTGTCAGGAAAAGCATGAAAGGCCTAAAAAGAGAATTCACCATGAGGGAGGGAGGTGTGGCTGGAGACCTGGGGTCACACCAGGGTTAGTATGATCTAGAAGGGAGGACTCTTTCTGGCCCAAAATGTGGCTAAGCCCAAACAGCCCATCTTACTTAGCCAGACTGCTTTAGACCGCATGGCTTTTGAGTGTTAATCCACAGGCTCTAGCCTTAGAAGACTAAGAATGGAGTATAATACTTCAGGAACTAGAGTTGTCCAACACGGAGGCACTAGGCTAGCAGAAGTACCATCACAGTAGTGCACAAGGGCAACAAACTAGTACAGGAACAAGTGGCACTACTGGGTAAATCAGATTCTCCAACGTTGTCTACACCCTTGAACTGTGTAAGACCCTTGGAATCTTGAAAAATCGACACAGTGGTGGGAGTGGAGGTTAGGCAAGTATTTCAGAGAAGCTGGATGCCCCACTGATTTAATATTCATTTGACTTTTAAAAATAGCCATGACCAGTTTTTTGCAATTCCAAACTATAGAGTGGATCATACCAGCTTCACTTGGAAATAACACATAAGGAAGGGAGAGGCCTGCCATCGAAACTTATACTGTAATGTTGATGAGCGGCAAAAAAGCAAATATGAAGCTTGCATATTCTTTCAAAGATATTGCTATTTAGGCTAAAAAGGGTGAAGTGAATACTGTTAAGAGGGAGTTATATCCCAATACAGATACAGTACAAGAAAACAATGAGTGTTCTGAAATGAATTCTAATCTCCTGATCTGGACAAATCATACCTGAGAGTAATGGTAGAACCAACTCACTTGCCAGTGAGTGACCTTGGAGGATAATGGAGACCAGGAGAAGGGTCAACAGACAAGAAGTGGGCAAATGTTTTTTCAATCTCCAGAAGGAAGGAAAAGTCAGATTCTAGAAAGCATATGATTTTAATCTCAGGCAAGTTACATGAATAGATTATTTAAAAACTAGGGTGATTGCTACAAGCTGTGATAGGATCACTGAGAACAAGCCATTTCAGATTAACCTCATTTCCTTTTTTGAAATGGTTGTTAGTAGCTCAGGGAAATGTGATTAATATAGAAAATGTAGGTATCGGGAAAACATTTGACAAAATTACGATAGAATGTGGACAAGAGAATGAATGAGGATAGAGACATGTGGGTTCATGTATGACTGAATCAATTAATTCATTTAATATTCATTAGTGATATGTCATGAGAGACAGTCCTGGGCATTATCTCTTTTTTATATAATGACATGAATGAAAACATGAATCATACATCTATTAAAATTGCAGAAGACACACAGAATATCAGAGTCCAAAATTATCTCAAGCTGAACCAGTGGACTAACTAACGAGATGGAGATAAAAAAATTATTCAATTCCCTTAGCATTCAGGTATTGATTCCTATTTTTAGTGCAAGTGTTCTTTTTTCTAAAACAGAGCAAAAGCTAGAAATTTAAAACTATTTTGTAAATTTAGTAAATCATTTCCAAATTATTCAGGTAAGGATGCATTGCTTACTGTACAACTATGCATAATAGAAAATGACATTCTTTTGAAAAAGTTAATTCATATCTAAATCTCTTCTAGTTCAGTGCATTTCAATTTTTAGTAATTCATAAAAGCTAAAAAAACAAACAAACAAACAAAACAACAACAACAAACCGCTGTATTTTCTTTTTCTTAACTCTTTCAGAAGAGATCCTTCAAGGAAAACTTTTGTGCTAAACCATTGTTTCCTAAATGGATAATTCATATAACTCTATTCCATGGAGCTTAATAGGTACAGACGAAGAAAGTGTTCCACAGGCCAAAAGATTAGGAAACCCTGGGTGAAAGACACGTAGCTGATAGATTCCATTTCTGCAGGGCTTCTCAGAGCCTTCAAGTGTGGTTCAGTATGCTAATGTAAAAGGGGAGCTCTGGGAGAGGCTGCAGCAGGGGTCCAATCTATGACTCCCAGGCCAAATATAGCTCAGTGCCTACTTTTATTAGAACACAACCACAGCCATGTGTTTACATATTATCCTTGGCTATCAGGGCAGAGTTGAATAGTGCAACAGAGCCTCAAGCCTAAGACAATTACTTTTATATGGCCCCTGACAGGAAAAGTTTGTCGAACCCTGATCTACAGTATGCAGTGTTCTTGAAATTTGTCTTAACACAGAACAATTTTTTGTAGCACACCTATCAACATCTCTTAGCACCATGGGGCACTTGGAAAACAATACTCTAAAGAAAGCAGTCCTCTGAAGAAATTACTCATGGAAGATTTTGAGTGGTTCATACAAATCACTGTGTTCTGTGTCTATCTTCTTCTATTTACCTTTGCCTTAGGTCTTTTTAACTTAGGTCCTTTTAAACTTGGTGATTTGATTCATTGTAAGGTTAATTTTGGCATTAAAATCAGTGATATATTAATTTTAATTTTTTTAAATTTCTTGAGTTTCTTAATCATTGAATATGGCAACTTTTTAAAAATCACTTCTAAACAGAATTTTATAATTATTAGGGGAATATATATATAAAATCAAGGGCAGCATTTCAAAAATTGGGTTGCATAATTATCAAAAGGAAGAGACTTGGCTTCCGTAAGTGGAAATTCGGGTTCACTGTGAGCTCAGAGTGACTTGGTAGTGCCCTGTGGCTGCCAAAGAGCTGATACCTTGTTCGGCTGCGTTAATAGAACATAACAGGTAAAATGGCACAGATGATCCACTTTGATGGTGGGATTAGAATGATTCAGAATCATTGCCTCTTCCACTGGTGCGTCATGTTCGGTAACAGACAAGGACTCATTAAAGTGCAGGAGAGAATTGCTAGGTGGAAAGAATCTGAAACCATGAAAAACAGCTGGAGAGACTAGGAACCCATGGCCAGTAAAAAAGATTCTGACACTTAATGTCTGCCTTCCAATATTTGAAGGACCATCTTGAGGAAGAAGAAACATCAAAAACAGCATAAGGCAGAAAATTTTCAGCTATTAGAGATACCCCATAATGATACAGACTGATAGGATAAGTAATGAGTATCCCTTCACTAAGGATATTCATGTAAAGGCTACATGACTATTTGGCAAGATTTTGGACAAACGGTTGGTTAGGATGACTTGTAAAGCTCCCTTCTGTTTGATGGCCACCAACTCAGTTTTCAGGCCTAGCACAATGAGAAGCTTATAGTTTGTTCTCAGTAAATGTAATCATGAGAGTCTAGGATTCATTCTTGCTTGTATTTCAATATATTTGCTTACATAAAATTACAAAATTAAATTATCAACGCATCTTCCCAATTTCTCTTTCAGACTCCCTAGATGTGAATTTTTAGCAGGATCTATAAAAATAGGGCTATTTAAATTTTTTTTATTGAAGTATAGCATTCATACATTAAAGAACATAAATTAAATAGAGTTCAATAAACTTTTTAAAGTTAATGCACCATGTAAGCAGTACTCAGCGTAAGAGCTAAAGCATGGCCAGCATTCTTCATATAGAACTTGCTCTTGTGTCCACTTCCGCCCATGAAAGGTAATCATTAACTTGACTTCTAAAACAATAAATCAATTTCATCTGTTTTTGAACTCTACATAAATGGAATCATACAATGTTAAGTCTATCGATTTCATTTGTTGATGTTTTATCTTTTTATTTTTCTGAAAACTTCAAACATATTCCAAAATCAAGAAAATAGTGAAATAAATGCCCAACTTCAATGGTTACCAGCTCACGGCTAATCTTGCTTCATCCACGTTCCTACCCATTTTATCCCTGGATGACTTTGAAGCACATTCTGGTCATCGTACCTTTTCATTCATAAATATTTTAGCATGTATCTCTAAACAATAAGGTTTTTTCTTGTAAACAGAACCATAATACTATTATTCTACCTGAAATAATATAACAATAAAATAACAATATAATATATTAATATATTTTACTACATTAATATAACAACATAATGTATTATATAAATAATACAATGGTAAGTCCTTAAAATCATTAAAAATCTAGTTAGAACAATCCTGATTGTCTCATTTTTTTTTACAGTTCATTTGTTTCAATCAGAATGGAAATTCTCTACTTTTCTATTAGTCGATATGTGTCCTATGTCTCTTCCAACATATAACTTCCCTTCCCATCTTTCCTTTTCCCTACCCCTCAGGGAATTCATTTGTTGAAGAAACTGGGTCACTAGTTCTATGGATGTTTCCACACCACTATTTTGTCATCATATCTCTGTGGTTGTTTGTCATGTTCCTCTAACTTTTCAGTTTCACCTCGAGCGGGTATACTGCAATTCAGTTCAGTTCAGACACTAACTAACCAGAGTTAGTGTAGACACCAGTTAAGGGCAAAGGCCTTCATAAGACTGCCCGCAATTCAGACACCAACTCCAATTCTCAGGAGGCCATGCACACTTCTGGCCAACGAGCTATAAATTCATGAGTTCTCATGACCCCCTCAGGTTTGATAATTCAGTGGAATGACTCACAGAACTCTGTGTTCTTACAATAAATTCTGTACTCACAATTATAGTTTTATTACAGAACACACAACTCAGGAACAGCCAAATAGAAGAGATACATCGGGCAGGGGCAGGGAGAGTGCTGGACAGGGAGCGTCCACGTCCTCTCTGCATGGAGTCAGGGCTTGTCACTCTCACGGTACATCAATATTTCACCAACCAAAAATCTCTTCTGAGCCCCAGAATCCAAGGTTTTTCTTGGGGTTTCATTAAGTAACAAGTAACCATGACTGATTAAATCATTAGCCACGTGATAGAACTCAACATTCCAGCCCCCTTTACCTTCCTAGTGGTTGGATTTGCCCAAAGTTCCAACCGTCTAATCACATATTGGTTATTTTAGTGACCAGTCTCCATCCTAAAGCTATCTAGGGGTCCACTATGAGTCAGTCACCTCATTGGCATAATAAAAACACTCCTATCACTAAATTAATTGCAAGAGACTTTGAAGCTCCATGACAGGAATTGGGGACAAACACTAGATATGTTTTTTATTATCCCACAGTCTTTCTCCTAGAAATTTATAGTTAGATCTAGACTTTAGACTAGATCAGATTTCAAATTTCAATTTTTGGCAAGAATACAGCATAGGTGTGTTTTATGCTTCTATTAGGAGGCACACATAAATGTCTGATGACTGAAATGGGATCTTTTTAGAAGCCAGAACTAGTACTTCTGTCAGCTGAAGTGCCAGAGACATCTCATCATATCCTCTGTTGATAGTGCATGTAACCACCATCTGCCTCTTACAGCCTCAAGCTAGTTTCCCTTTGCTAGTGACTTCTTGCTGCTGTGTTCATTTTCAAATTGTGCAGCAGGGATAATTTCCTTTTAGGTTCATGCAGGAGAAATAGCTTATCATGAAAGAAGATAATTTGCAGCTTTTCCATTCAGGTTGCATTCTTTTATTTCTTTGGGTTTCTATATCCTGGAATGAAAAAAAAAAAAAAATGGATGCTTAAGTCTTGATAAACACCTCCTAGCCATGTGTTGGCAACCTAAAGGGGATTTACACATTTAGCCTAAGTGGAATCATGATGTACAGGCCAGAACTGTCCAGGTTTCACTGAATGTTGGTCAGCATCAGCAACAGGATGGCAGCCTAATGACATTGAGCAGGGGCCCCCAAACCCCGGGGCCACAGACTGGTACTGGTCTGTGGCCTGTTAAGAACCGGACCACACAGCAGAAGGTGAACAGCGGGTGAGCAAGTGAAGTTTCATCTGTATTTGCAGCCACTCCCCAGCGCTAGCATCATCGCCTCAGCTCCACTTCAGATCATCAGGCATTAGAGTCTCATAGGAGCACTGGTCTCTAGTGCCAAAAAGTTGGAGACCACTGACATTGAGGACATCTGGAACTCAAGTTCCTCAGAGAAACATGGTCAACCACCCATTTTGAAAGTAGAGAGTCCCAAGCTCACCTTTAGGTGCTCAATCAATAGATCTTAAGAACCCCTTTATTTCAGAAATTGAAGAAACTTTATGGATAAAACTAGGATAAACATGAAAAGAATGCCTGTATTTCAAATTAATATGCCTTTCAGGGAACTGAGACAAAAGCAAGTAAGGAGTAAATAAGACTAAAGTCAAATGACTTTTAATTTTCCTCAAATATAGATGAGCTACATGACCAGCTGTGTGAAAAATAACAATTCCTTTTTTCAGACAAGGCAGACAGAACACAAGTGTAGTCAGTTACCTGAAGCCTGGCAACATGAGAAATAGGTGGAAGCCAGTGAAACAAAGAGCCTTATGAAGAGACATGGAGTATAAATGCTGTCTTGAGAACAGATATGGCAGCTGGTGAAAGGGAATCTTTGCTATAAGCACAGGGCTGTCAAAAAAATGAGTCTGATATTTGCCTGTCTAATATCATTTCAGGGGCTCAGGGGTCCATTTTCCCAAATAACCTTATTTACTTAACAACTTTTGAAATTCCTTTCAAGAAGGACCACTCCAAAGGAAGATTTTTAAAAGTCACTGCAATGCACATATTACCAGTGGAGGTGCTACTTGCCACAGGTCTGGCTGGAGCACTTGGTGAATAGGCAGTAACCTGGATGATTGTGTAAAGAGGAGAGTTCTTTCAGAGAGTGACTGCCCCACCTCTGCCCCTCTCCCTTCTTTGCTCCCTCCTCTTTCAGCAGAGGGGATGGTTTGGGAGGGAGTGACCCAGAGTCAGATTAATCTTCACCTCCATCTTCCATGTTGTCCTCTGGGAAGCTGGGACAAACCACTACTTGATTCCCCAGTGTCACTGCTCAGCCTGGAACTTGGGTGACAGTGCGCTGGTGCCATCTATATCACACGGCTCAAATGTCTATCCCTGACATTTAAGCAGGTGCCCCACATTAGTGTCATGACTGTGCTTTGAGAAGGAATTGTTGATTGCTTTTGAACCCTCTCTGGGTATTCAGGGAAGCTGAACAAAAACAACTGTGATATCACTGACCATGATGGTGCAATTGTCTTCAACAGCGAACCCTACATTCTGCTGTGAGGTTAGTTCTGTAAAAGTCTATACTTTTCCAATCTCATCTCCCATCCCCAGTACATCCCCTAAGATTCTCAGTAAGATTCTCTTCTACACACATGCGCGCACATGCACACACACACACACACATGTGCACATACATATAAGCACATAAGCACATGATTCTCAAATTCACAGCTTCCCAGACTCCTCTGAAGGTCTGGATGCCATGCGACCCATGAGTTCCATGGGGAGGTCCCTGAGTTGAGCTTCTCTTCCTTTTCTGAAAAAAATGTCAGGAGGAAATGTTTTTTTCTGGTCGATCTACCCCTCTTGTTTCTGCTTAATGATGCAACAATCTTAGGACCATGAGAATAAAACCTACAGGCTAAAAACAGTGAAGCAGTAGACAGAAAGAAGCCAGCCCTTGGTACCACTTTGATCACTCTTGGCACCAGCCAATGGGTTGCCTATCTTCATATTTCTGGTTTTAAAAGGAAAATGAATCCCTGGGTTGTCACAGTTGAACATATTTCTAACTAATATTGCCCTGATATAATAATTTTCACTAACATGCACATTGGCATCATGTCCTTTGCTGTCACTGAGAGATGCCCTAAGGAACTCTTCTGTGATAGTTGCTATTGTTTATAGTGCACAATATAACTGATCTCTCTGTATGCAGTCTTGCCCACTCCATCCATTCTTCATTCTGCAGTCAGAATGGCCTTTCTAAATTCAAATTTGATCATACCACAATCCTGCTTATAACTCTCTACGGGCTTCCCGTGGCAGAAACAGCTAACTGGCCTCCAAAGTCCACGCCCCCACCCTTTCCAGAGTCAGTATGTTGCTGTGAAGTGGCTACCTAGTCAGGGAGTAGCTTTCCAATCCTCCAGAGCTCTGTGACAATTTAGAGTCTGAGGTGATTAAGACGCACCTGTGCTCTCTCCACTTTCTCTTTTGCCTCCACTATCAGCAGAAAGAGACCCTGGGGATGAAGGAGAGACAATAGAATCACCACCTGAAGTAAAGCTGCCCATCCACCAGAAACATCACATCAGACTAATATGAGAGTCAGAAATAAACTACAGTATGCACCAAGCCACTGAAACCTTGAGTGTTATTTGTTACAGTAGCTAATGTTATGCTAAATAATACATTCTCTACTAAATGGGATAAAGTTCAAATCCTTAGTGTGGTCCTCCACTCTCTGACACTAGCCTATTCTCTGTTCTCTCTTCACTTCAGCAATACAGAACAATACTGGAAAATTATATGTCAGTCAATTGCCTCCAGGTCTTTAAACAGATCGTTCTCTTCTCCTTGCCTAGAGACTTCCTCTTCTACTCTGCCTGACTCGTTACTGGTATCCCACAGACACCTTGGATGTCATTTTTCAGAGAGGCCTTCCCTAACTAGCTTGTACATAAAGCCTCCTCGTTATAGACTTCTATGCCTCCCTGTTCTTCCCAGTTCTTATTACCCATTGCACTTGTCAATATTTGCATTCCTTGCCAGACCATAAGTTCCAAGAGAACTGAAGTGTTTCTATCTACTTCACGACTATCTCCTTATTGACAAGTACAGTGCCAGAGAGGTAGTAGGCAGTGAAAGAATATCTGTTGAATTCATGAAAAAATAAACTGATATTTTTAGAACAATGTTAATGTCCCTGTTTAGGGACACTCATGAAAATGTCACTCATGTTTGGGAATGTCTAGCAATTTCTATAATTATGTTATTTTATTCTTATATGATCATCTTTATCTCTTTGCTTCTGCCACTAGGAAACTCATAAACAGGATTACAGCCCATCTTTAAGAATTTCATAAGGCCTAAGTACATACCTTTCTGTATATTCTTTTATTTTAGTTTTATTATATTAGTTTCAAGTATCTATATATTCTTTTGACCTAGCTCCATGTAATAATTCTGTTCTCCTTCTTTTATCATACTGGTTTATTATTCTTTATCTGTAAGTTCTGAAAGAACTTTTGTGGACTCCTCAAAGGCTTTTCTGTACAGAGAGAAATGTAAAATGTTTTCATTCCTAATGAGAGGGCTGGCTATCATTTCTCCATGTTTATGCTAAGTTGGGAATCCTTCATTTTTGTTTATAAATGAACTTTCCCTGACACAACTTAGCACAAAGCTGCTTAGAATAGATTTATAATACATATGATAAAGGTCACTGTGACAGAAGGCAAATGTTAAAAAAAAAAAATACGCTTTATCAAAATCATAAAATTTAAAGCTGACAAAGCTAAAAAAAAAGATGTTTTGGGGATCACAAAGGCTAATTCCCTTACATCATAAATGAGAAAAGCTAATAGTCCAATAGATAAAATGACCCTCTAAGACTCCACATACAGTTACTGCTAGAGCTGGGGCCCCAACTCAGGTGAGCATGTTCCTAAATCAGTGCTCTTTCCACAGTGGCCCCCATCCCTTTTGTTGCTTTAAACCCAGGTGTGGTAGGATGAATAATGGTCCCCTGAGATGTCCACATCATAATTAATGCCTGAAATCTGTAAATGTACTTTATATGGCAAAAAGGACTTTGCAGATGTGAGTATGCAGCCGTCCCCAACTCCTTTAGCACCAAGGACTGGTGCTCCTATGAGGATCTGATGCCTGATCACTTGAGGTAGAGCTGAGGTGGAGATGAAGCTTCTCTCATTTGCCTGCCTCTCACCTCCTGCTGTATGACCCGATTCTGGTTCCTAACAGACCGTGAACTAGTATTAGTCTATGGTCAAGGGTTTGGGGATCCCTGCGATTAAGGACTTTGAGGTGGGGAGATTATCTCTAATGATCCAGTAGGCACTCGATCATAAAGTTCTTATAAGGGGAAGGCAAGAAGAGATTTAATTACAGAGCAGGAAAAGGCAACGTGATGGCAGAAACAGAGATTGGGGTGACATGGCCACAAGCCAAACTTGCAGTCTCGGAACCTGGAAGAGACAAAAAATGGATTCTCTCCTGGAGCTTACAGGGTGAGTGCAGCCCTACTAATACCTCAATTTTGGCCCTGCGATGGTCATTTCTTTCCTCCTGCACTGTGAGAGAATAAATTTGTGTTGTTATAGGTCATGAATTTGTGGTAATTTGTTACACTGTTGATAGGAGACTAATACACAATGGTTGGGCAACTATGGCTATGGACTAAATATGGCATATTGTCTGTTTTTCTAAATAGAGTTTTATTGGAACGAGCCTTATCCATTCCTTTATGAAATAGCTATGGTTGCTTTTGTGCTATACTAGCAAAGTTCAGTAGTGTGACAGAGACCATGTGGCCTTCAAAGCCAAAGCTATTTACAATCTGGCCCTTTACAGAAAAAGTTTGCTGACCCTGCTTTAAGCTATGAATTAATTCCTTCTTTTATCATATTTTCATTGTCTTTTTGGACTAGAAATAACACATGTTCAGTATACAAAATTAAAACATTACAAAACCATATTACCTAGAAAGTAAATGTCCCTAATGATTATCATCAAAAGTTTGGGGCATCCTCCCCATTTGTTCTTTTTACCTACACATATGATAAATTTTACTGTTACTGTTGTTTGTTATCAGTGTTTGTTAAGTCTTTAGATATTCATAAATTACAAAGGACTAAATACTTCAGAAAAAATGATATAACTGAGAAACTTTTTCATATGTGAACCACAGGCAAAGAGAATAGCATGAAGCTAATAGGTTCTAAAGGTCCGTGCTGGAGAATCTCCACTGTGGAGTCCAACTGGAAGTGGGTAGGGTGAGTGGTTATGACCCGAGCTTTAGCATCTGCTGGGCCCAGTCCGTATCTCCTCTCCTCCTGAATAGACTCTGTGCATCATTTTCTTCATCTGTAAAATGAGGCAATAAAACACATAAAGTAAGGTCATTAAGTAACAACTACAAGAGATAATAAGGTGAAGTACTCCGCACAGAGCCTGGCACATAAACTAAATAAAAACGGTAGCCATAATTTTCAATAAATATTGCAATGTCTTGGTTTAAAATATTTGAGGAAAATGGTCTTTTTAAAAAAAACTGCACAAAAACTTTAAAGTTTAGTTTCTTTCTCATAAAAAGGTTATTGTGCAGAATTTAAATATGAGTGAAATAATGACAAAATTAAAATTAACTATTAATCTCACCGCCCTAAAATTACTATGTTTACTATTTCGTCATATTTCCTTCCAGTCTTTTTTCTGTGTCCACATATCTGTGTTCATTTATAACATATTTGAATCCTATTATAAGTAAGTCTGTGCCTCATTTTTTTTCATTAAAACAATTTTTCCAGTGCATTAACTATTATGGAAAAAGCATTCATGTTAATACCTACTTGTGTGTTTTCCATAGTTATATTTCAAGCATTTTCATTCCATAAATATGTTGCAGGCACCTATTACATATCAGACACTCTGGCTAGTGTTGAAAGGGTGAAAGAGGAAAGAGATGTTGTCCCTGCCCTCATGGTGCTTATAATTTTGTCAAAAAATAAAAAGGCAAGCACATTGTAACACATAATACAAGGTAGACTCAGATAAGTATGATTTAAAATAATAATAATACAATGGGTTCAGGGATAAGTACAAAGTAGAGTTTTTCTCCTCCTTCTTTGAAATTTTTGTTACCTTTTTCCTTAATCAGATTTAAAGAAAAAAAATCACCCTCATTTGTGGGGTAACAGAGCTAGCAAGAACATTTTTCCAAGAAAGGAGAATATTCCCCACCAGTGAGCACTCTCTGGGAGGTATTTTGAAAAATGTAGCAAGTCCTTTAAAAAAAAAAAAAAGAAAATGAGGATATTGTCATGTCTGTCTCACCTTAGATAATAAAATCTGGATCAGCATCAGAAATTGGAAACAAATTCTAGGAAACCTCTCTGAAGTTTCCACGAGGTGATCCAATTAAGATATAACTGGCAGCCATGAAAAGCTTTGGTACTGCCAAACCACAGAGAAATTTTAGATGTAGAAACACAAGAAATATCTTGCTGGATAACCAAATATTTTTTAAAAGATCTATATAGTAGAGACTTAAACTTCCAAGACATCATTGACTATTTTTCTTGCCCTCCAGCCAAAGATAACCTAAGACAAGGGAAAACACTGGCTATCCCACGAAAGCCAGACAAGTAAACAGAAATTTGCAATGAATCTTTCTTAGCCTCAGCAAAGGCCAGGCCTAAAATCCATCTTCAGCACATTAGAATGGAATCTCTTAGGTCAACTAACAAGACCCTCCTCCCCCTTGCAAGAGGTGCTGATACCGAACCACTCTAGAATCCCCTTCTCCACGTGACTCCATCTGTTGTCATAACACACTTTGTAAACTGGGCCCCAGATATTCTAGGCATCTCTGAAAGCTGCTAGCTCCCTCTGACTCCAAAGACAAAACCATCCCCATTCTGGCTCCATATATGGTGAAACCATTATGAATGAGTCCTTTGAGTCAGCCCATTCTAGATGACAGGTAATAGTATTAATGAAGGCCAGGAGAAGTAGGTATCAAATCCACTCTACAAGCCTCTTAAGCAAGAACATTAATCTTTGATGAGAGCTCTTAAAAAAAATAAAACAGATTTCTCCTGACTCTCTCCCATTTTTGAATGATCATATTGAAGACCATGATAAGCAGGACAATCAGGAAACCTAGGAAAATTCCCCCCAAACAGGCTACTCAAGTTGATGTATAATTACAATCTCCTCATTCTTCTTAAAATACATAATTTTATGTATTTTTCGTTGTTTTCTTAAACTTGTCCCATCAATTAGAACATTTTGAGATCATGAAGCATGTTGAGGGCCTTCTGAGCAGAATTAAATCTTTTCTGGAAAAAGATTGGGATATCAATCATCAAGCAATACTATGAAGAGCCTACAGAGAGCACACTCTTTCACTATTCACCATATTTGTAGGGAACTGGAGGAAATAATCTCTATCCTCAAGTTTAAGTGTTTGGGAAAAAAACAGCAAACATGAATGATACTTTGGCAGACATTGTTAATTGCTGACATGGCATTCATCAAGGCTGCCATTTCCGGCCTCCTAACAGACACTGATTATGGCCAGGTATAAACCCTCCAATATATGCTCATGACGTCAAGGAGAATGGTCCAATTACCAGCCTCAGGGAAGGGACCTCGTGGGTCTAACTCAGTAATGGCAATGATCAGTGAGATGACCAAATGAAGTCTGTTGAGTAGCTTCTGAAAAAGATCCTCTTGCTTTAAAAAAAAAAAAAAAAAAAAAAAAAAAAAAAAAAAAAAAAAGGACACATAAGAAGAAATCTCTAGGAGATTTTCATTTCTTGATGTGATACCTAGACAAGCAGCAGTTCTCTGACAACCATGAGGTACAACCGTGAATATGAAAATTTAATATCTGAGGACAAAAGTGATGTGCTGAAAATGGCAGAAAGAAAGATTGAAATAACCCAAGACCTGGAGAAAATCATTGAGCTTCTAATGTGGTCTAGAACTATACCTTCTTTAACATGAGATTAAAATTTTTTTTAAAGAACAAGTTATTTCAAGTTGAATTTTTTGTTGTTGTTGTTATGTACAACTTAAAGCCTCTTGGGTAGTTCAGATACATAAACAAAAATGCTTCTTTAAAGAACAAGCAAAGTGTACTTGTCAGCTAATGCAATGGAATAAGAATTTTGGAAGAAACATTTTGGCCATAAAGTAGAGCATAGGTAGGTAGAAATGTACAACTCATCTTTCAACATTCCAAGTGTCTTCTGGAACATCGTAAGAAATTTTTCTTCCTGTTTTTAGTTCCAGGTCACCAGATCAATTAGGTCAAGAATCTTATCTAGAAAAGTACATCTTTGGAGAAATAAATTTCATAAAAAGTAAACATTTCAACGTACACCAGTTAGAAAGATGTATAAATTAAGGAAGTAGTCGAAGTTAGATGAGTAACTTCTTAAGGTTCATCTGCTAAAATAAAACCCAATAAATAAACTTTATGTAGCATGTTGTTTTAATTATTTTCCATTTTAAAGCATAATTTACATACAGTAAATGTCCAGATCATAGGTGTATCATTCAAGCAGTTTTGAAAAATACTTATCGAGATAGAGCACCTTTCCATCACACCCATACTCCTTCATATGTTTCCTCATACTCCTTCCTAGTCAGTCCCTCCAACCCACGAAGCAATCATTGACCTGATTTCTATTACAATAGGTTAAATTTGCCTATTCTAGATTTTAACATAAAAATCATGCAGTATATTTTTTTCTTGTGTAAGGCTTTTTTCACTCAGCATACTACTTTTGAGATTCGCTCATTCTGATGTGTGTATCCATAACTCATGCATTTAGAGTGTTCCATTGTGTGGGTATATCACCATTTGTTTACTGTTAGCTACCTAGGTGTTTTCAAGTTGTGACTATTGTGAATAGAACTGCTATAAACTTTCTCCTACAAGGCATTTTTTGTAAATGCATATTTCTATATCTCTTGAACAGACACATGAGTGGAATTGTTGGGCATGGAGTAGGTATATATAAGACACTAGTCAATTTTTTATAACATTGCATATTCCCACCAGCAATGTGTGAGAGGTCCAGTTGCTCCACCTTCTCTCCAATAGTTGGTGTTGTAAATCCTTCTCATTTCAGCCAATCTAGTGGATGTGTAATAATTTCTTATTATGGTTTTATTTTGCATTCCCTTGTTGATTAATAATATTGAACATATTTTCATGTGATTATAGGCTATTTGTATATCTTCTTTTGTTAAAGTGCCTGTTTATGCCTTCTGTTCATTTTTTAATTAGGTTGTTTGTATTCGTATTATTGAGTTACAGGAGTTCTTTACATGTTCTTGATACAAGTCCTTTGTCAGATATGTGTGTTGTGAATATTTTTTTCCCAGTGTGTGGCTTGTTTATCTTCTTCAATGCTATTTTTCTACAAGAAGAAATTTTTAATTTTGATGAAATCTAAATTAAATTTTTTTTATGATGTGTGCTTTCTGTACCCTTTCCAATATATACTGTTTCCAATAAATTGTTGCCTAGCCTAAGATCAAGAAGATAGTCCCCCAGGTTTTCTTCTAGTGGTTTATCATTTTAAATATTACATTTAGATATTATATCCACTTCTAACTGACTTTTGTATATAAAATAGGGGTTCAGTTTCATCATGGATATAGTATATACATGTACATATATGTGTATATATACATATATATGAATATTTCATTGTTCTGGTACCATTTATTGAAGAGATTTTTCTCTCCCAATTAAATTATTTTGAAACTCTTATCAAAAATAATTTAGAAATATACTTAAGAGTTATCTCTGAATACTCTATTCTGCCCCTCTGACATACACCAGCCTTTCATCAATATCACACTAATCTGATTAGTAGTCTTGAAGTCAAGTAGCACGAGTCTGTCAACTTTGTATTTCTTTCGTGATTATTTAAGCTATTCTTGGCCCTTTGCTTTTCCAAATAAATTCTAAAATTATCTTATCAATTTCTGGAGGAAAAAAAAAGCCTTTAAATAATATAAAGGTGATGAAAGTAAAGGTGATGAACTTAGGCTTTGCTTTGAAAAAAATAAAAGAAACTTTGAGGTAAATACACTGGTAGCAAGTATGTGAGTGAGGGTGGGGAGAGCAAATGATGTCTGTGTGGAGGACAATTTCTTGCTTAAAAAAAGATCATGAGCCAGAATAGAGAATGGTATGGACTAAATTGTGTCCCCCCTCATCTCTCCAAAATTCATATGATGAAACCCCTAACCCCCAACGTGTTGGTATTTGAAGACAGGGCCTTTGGGAAACAATTAGGTTTAGAAGAGGTCATGAGGGTAGGACTTCATAATGGGACTAAAGCCTTTCTAAAACAAGATATCAGAGAACTGCTTTTTCTCTCTGTGCCATGAGCAGATATAATGAGAAAACACTGTCTGTAAGCCAGGAAGATAATATTCGCCAGGGAACCAAATCAGTAAGCACCTTGATTTTGGGCTTCCAGACTCCAGAACTATGCAAAATGCATTCCTGTTGTTTAAACCATACGGTCTATGGCATTTTGTTTTAGCAGCTCAAGCCTACTAGCACAGAGATCTTAGACATAAAGGGGAAGTTATCATGGGCCCTAAAGTTGACAATTTATTCTGATTCAAGGGGCCATTAAAACTTACAAATGGCAGATTGACTGCATGCATTTATCTTCATTCCTTTCCAAAACCTTACCTAAATGCCAGTAAAGGAAAATATTAAACTTATAAATGCTAGAAGGGGAGAGGAGATATATCAACTTTTTTAAGGTATAAAGCAAATGCTGGGGATGGGGTTGGGGGAGAGGGTGATAATTAACCTAAACAGAGCAGAGGACATTGAAATCATGAATCTGCAGAAGACATCAGCAGAAACAAGACATTTGTCATGCTGAGCCCAGAAAGGATCAGGAACTAGAGAGAATGACTCCCATAGTACATGTGGGGTCGAAACAGGAGAAATGTGGCTATGGATTTAATCCCTACAATTGTACTATCAAATAGGAATACAATGCAAGTCATGGCTGTGATTTCAAATTTTTCAGTAGCCACATTCAGAGAAGTAAATTTTATTTTAATAATGTGTTTTACTTAACCCAATATATTATCATTTCGACATGCAATCAATGTTTTAAAACTTTATAATGAGATATTTTACTTTCTTTTCATAATGTCTTCAAAATTCAGTATGTATTTTTCCATTCACAGCACATCACAGTTCTGACCAGTCACATTTCAAGTGCTCAATGGCCACATGTGACAGGAGGTGATGGTACTGGACAGCACATGTCTCAAGTATCAGAACCAAAGAGGCCCTGACCTAAAAAACGCAGACACAAGAAGGAGTATGGGGTCCAGAGATGAACGGAAATAGGGGTTTTGAATAAAATCCTGCATTTCAGCTTCCTCTCACCTAAAACCCAGAATACATGCCACTGATCTCCCTCCAATTCACGAGATTGAATCCTTCTTAAGACCTTCGAAAAAAACAAAAGCAATTTAGAGGGCAAAAAAAAAAATTTTCAGAAATCACAAACTTCGGAGAACTAATAGAATATATTACATCCATAAAGCAATACCAAAATACGCCAAAGATAAATAAGAAAGACATTTTGAAAATTAGAAAATACAATAGCTAAGTAAAAATATCAATAGAGGGTTGGATGATAGAAAGTGATCCATCAGGTAAGGATAAAGTAAAGAGAACAATAATAGAAGAGAAAAGGTATAGAACTTGATGATCATCCAGGAGAACCGACACAAAGGAGTTCAAGAATAAGAGAATAGAAAAAATATTGACAAGAGATTCTATAAGAAATATTTACCAGGACGGCTTGTTCTTTCTGTTATAAACCTTATAGTACCATTTGACTTTTAGAAGTATGTGCATATATTACTTTTATAAAAACTTACGATCATTTAGAAAATAAAAACTTTTATGTAAAGGAAAAAATTAACTAGATTTGCTTAAGTGTCTGAGGATGGGCTTGACGGGATGATAAACTGTTTTTGATGAACACATGTCTGTTACTGGTACCTGGTAAATATTAAATAATCAAAAGCAACAGAGCCATCAGAGAGATGGTCTCCCTCTTCCCCACCCCACACTTGGCTTTATGGTACTATTTTAATGCAATAATAACAATAAAAATCTTAGGGCTTCAAATTACAGAAAATTTTGTTTGGGCTTCAAGGGATTTTTGCATAAATTCAGAAGCTGTGATCTAGATATTACTTTGGCACCTGTCATCAGCATTCCAGAGAAATGAAACTCAAATGAAAGAAAGAGCAGAAGATGCTTCAGAAAAGTCCCCTGGAGGAGACTGTAGAGCATGTGCATACCTTGACATGCGGGCCTGTCCCCAGGGCTGAATGTGCCAAGGTTGCCAAGAGTGAGAAGGGCAAAGTGGCGTCAAAGTTCCTGGGCATTCAGGACGCCTCATGAGGAAGCCTGAGGGAGAAGGTGAGAAGCATTTACAAGTGCCTTCAGCGGGTCCCTGACTTTAAGAACCAGCCACAAAGTGACATGGGAACAGGCTGTCAAAGTATGGATTCCCAGCCCCACCTTAAACCTCTTGGATTGACAGGTTTCTAGATATGAGGCCCAGGAATCCACATTTTGAAAAGGTCCCAACCCCAGTCCTATTAATTCCCATGAATCTCAACCAAAATTTGGAAAACATTGGGACCCATTTCTGTTCTTCTTAATTAGAGTCACTGTGGAACTTTATCCAAATAGAGATGTCTGGGATCCACCATTAAATGTATTAAATCAATATCAACAAAGTAGAGACCAGAGACATCTTTCTTATCTCTGCATTTTTTTAGTTTTGAAGGTGATTCTGTTGTGTTCCTCTAGTTTAACCTTTGGATCAATGTTTCTTAAGCTTGTATGTCATTTGAAGTCTTCTGAGAAGTGTCATAAAATGAAAATTTCTAGATTCTGCACCTTCTGATTTGTGAGGTCTAGAATGAGGCCCAGAAATCTGCATTTTGACCATCTCCCAGTGATTTGGATGCAGGTGGTCCTGAAAACTTACTGTGGAAAAACCCAGCTTCAGGCTCTAACCTCAAACCACATCTCCATGAGATTCTTATGGTATACAGCCACCCTACTTCTTGAGCTGGAAGAACTTTATGTGGGAATCTTGGTCTAAATATCCAGATACTTCTCACACAAACACTCAACAATTGCATTGATGCTAGAGAGTTAAAAAAAAAAAAAAAAAAAAAAAAAAGACAAGTAGAGAATAAGGTTTGCGTTGGACTTAATTTTCTGCTCGGGAACTTTTCTCCCGTCTCCTTCTTGTTGAGTGACCTTGAACATGTACCGCTGGGAAAGGAAGTATTTATTCTATTCATTTATTTAAACCATCTCTGCTGAAAAAATAGGCTCATCATATGCTTAGGACCTCCATGTTATGATGGTGGGTGGTATGGTCATATGTGTGAGTATTTGTGCAAGTTATGCAAATGTTCTCATATACAGCACTCAGGAATTGGAGTTGGGCCAAGGGCAAACATTAATGAGACATTTGATTAAGATCAAGCCCTTCCCACTCATTTGAAGTGTATGTTAACAAAGCATCAAGAAAGGGGGTCTGAGTGCCAGTTCTCCAAGAACATGTGGGGGGCAGGCCCAGTCTGTGTGTGTGCTGGCTGGGAGGCAAATATGCACATTTCCAGCTGTTGGGAACCAGATGAGAGAGTGGCCCATGTCACACCACTGCTGAGGGTGAGGGAATGGGCCTCTTGAAGAAAACATTTCAGATAAGATCTACAGGCCAGAGCAATGCTCCAGGCAAGTTCAAAGGCCTACAAAGGGAATGCAGCTCTCTCCAAAGGCCAGTGCCGGCCTTTGCTTCCCTAGGGGCATTCTCATTGAGGCCCAAAACAGAGGAATTATAAAAATGACCAGAACGAGGCTGTGCACTGGTCTCCAAACAAGACAAAGCTGCCTGTGTCTAGGATCTCGGACTGCCCTCTTGCCTCCAGGAAGTGGGGTGTACCACAGGCCCTCAAACTGGGACCCTTAATTAAGCCTCTTGTGTCTACAATGCTCTGAGTGTGAGTAGCAGCCAAGGGCGCATGCAACAAAGCTAGAACATACATGAACTCTAATCATAGGAACACTTCAAGCACAAAACGTGATCCAAGTTCATCTTTGGTGTAGGTTGCTAATGACAATGACACCATCTCTATTTTCTAAGCAATTACTATGAGCCAACCACTTAGTGCTTTCACGTATCTTTACTTCGTTCACCTTTACAGCAATTCTGGTATCTTTTCCAATTTGTTTGATGATGAAACTGAGGCCCAGAGAGGTTAAGTTACCTGGGATAGGGTAATTTTGAGGGAAATCTGGGAGGAGTTTAAGGCCTAAAAAAGGTGCAATGAAAGAACTCTCGGTCATTGTAAGGAATGAGAATGATGTAGGAAATCTTACAGGCACTGTCTTCAGGTAAAGAAAAATATTGAGTCATATCGTTTCAGGGCCCAAATCTCCCTCTTGAGAATAACATAAACCGTTGTGGAATTCTCTGGTTAGCCTGTGAAACATCTTTCTCCTGTGGGCCTAAGTGTGCTGAGACTTCACAATGGACCTCAAGGAGGGGTTTTCCATGCAGAAGCCTCAGCAGGACACCCACAGTGGACTGAGTGCCTCCTCCCCCAATGTAAGTGGGCACATGTCAGCCCAAGTATGCATCATTAAATAGTACGCATGCTACTTTTCTAATGTCACTTTGTAATGCTGACAGACTGTATTCACTGTGCAGATTCTCCCTTTTTTAAAAAGTTTTGCACGAATTTGTTTTTATCCACCCTCTATTTGTATATTATAGAAGTGTTCCATGGCCCATGCTAGGGGAAACCACACACTCGTCTTGATGCTGTTGGTGATAAATATGAAACAGTCTCTTCCTGCAGGGATCTCACACTTCAATTTCTGAAACATGATTAACTCCCATCAAACAACTAGAGAACAAAATAAGGAAGGTCTCTTCTAGTTCATGAGGTGCTTTGTACAAACAAAAAGGAAAACAAAAAACAAAAAAAGATGTCTCTTACTCAGGGAAATTTAGCCCCACAGCAGGGCACACTGCTTATGAGCAGAGAGCACAGACTAGGTTTTTGTCCTATTTTACTTCATTGGCCAGACGCTTTTGTGCAGTGCACAAAATAAGACCCAATAAATTAAATTTAATCATATTTCAGTCAGCTTAAAATAAGACCCAATAAATTAAATTTAATCATATTTCAGTCAGCTTATTACCAATAGTTAAAAAGAAGACAAAGAAGCATAAAGAAGCACTAATTCGAGCTACAATTATCAAAGAATATTTTACACCTAAACCTCTAAATCAACCAACCTCACTGCATTGTTTTTTTATATTCTGCCTTCTTTCTTATTTCAATGTCCGCATTACCTGTGCTTCTATCTTACTGCCCAATCCAATTCCCTTTCACCAATGGTTATCTCCCATCATTACAGCATCATCAGTCTCTCTACTGAATCATTCTAATCAATGAACAAATGCTGGGTTACCTGTCAACTTAAAGAAACAAACTTTAATCTCATCTTTTCCAACTGTTGCCTCAATTCTCTTTGCTCTCCTGCTCAGCAAGACTCTTCAAAAAAGTTATCGATACTCACCATCTCCATTCCCCCTCCTCTCACCTCTGTCTGCCCCTTTCACAAGTATTGCACAGACCCTCCTGCCCTAATAGTACATGGGACCCGGTACTTATCGTTTTATCTATCCTGGGCTTTTGGGCTTCAGTCACAGGAAGACAGAAAAAGTCTCATTTTGTCGTCCTGATATATGACTATCAAGAAGCGCTAATTTTGGTAAGCAATTGGATTCCCTGAGTTTTTTCTCATCACTTTTAAGGTCTTTATTCCTTCTTTTCTTCCTTTATATTCAAATATCAGTAACCACCAGTCCTTCATTGTCTTAAATATTTTCAGCAACTTTTAAGGAAGCCCATTGGGTCAAGGCTCATAAACTCAAATACCTACAAAGCCCAGGCAACTGGGTATGAATGAATGAGACTTTCTAGGAAGAATTGTATTATATATAAAGAGGAGAAACACTTGGGCTTAGTGTTGGGGGTGCAACAGGGGGTGGTGGGACCACAGTCAACCAAAACAGGACAACCATCCTGTCTGAAGGGGACAGCCAGTGCATAGTTCAGGCCAATTATTATTCTCTTGGAATATGGGATTCATGTTGTCCCAAATTCTGATTTTTTAAAAAAGAAGGCAGAAATCTGCCTTTTATGTGAAATCTTCAAGTATTTAAATATTGGCTACTAATTCAGATTTTCTACTCAACACTGTGTGGACCAAGCAGCCAGAAGCCAATGAAAATACATAATGGGACTGGAGCTGGCCTCCAGACCTTCCATTTACAATCTTGGCCTGATATTTCCATCCCGAGTT
The DNA here is from genome assembly GCF_014176215.1 of Rousettus aegyptiacus. Taxonomy (NCBI): domain Eukaryota; kingdom Metazoa; phylum Chordata; class Mammalia; order Chiroptera; family Pteropodidae; genus Rousettus; species Rousettus aegyptiacus. The sequence goes on from NW_023416306.1 coordinate 71,582,978, forward strand.
CAACCTCAATCTCTCTTTGATTATGTCTCTCAAGTTCCCCACGATTTTGTTATTTTCTTCTCATTTTATCAAGCTCTTTCCTTGGTTCTTGGAAATTAGAACCAGGCGATGGATGGACAGAGAGTAATATTTTTTCCCACACTCTGAACTTAGAGTTCCATTACTGATTCACATTATAATCATGAGTCAAGGTTTTTTTCCCCTTCTTTCTTTAGCTTGCTTCTGTTCTAAATCAGAGCACAAAGAATAAAGTTCCAGGGTGACCAACCAGATGACAGAACCACCCAATGAAAATCACTCCCATTATTTGTAAGCTGAAAAACCCTAAGCATAAGTCTGACCAGAAAATTAAAAGGCAAATGAGACAAGCACTAAGCCAAAATGGACCGAGGCCTGACAGTTCTTTTCTTATTTAACACTGGTATCACCAATGAAAGTTCCTTCTGTGTTTCTTTTTTCTAATAGTGATGGCTGTTCAAGAAAGGGGTGAGCCTAGGGACTGTGTACAGTGCTGAGATATCAGCAATGCCATCCTTACATACATCACCCAAATTTCAGGGGCCTAGAAATTCAGAAAACTCCAAAGTCATCCAGCTAAAACTAGCAAAAGGCCTCTCCCTTATCCTACTTTAGGTTAAGAAGTTTTGCTTGCCTAAAATATCATATTACTGAGGAAGACAACATGTCACTCACATAGCTTAGTATTGAGTGGGTTTCAAAGCATTCCTAAAAGACTTTTTGCAGTGGAAAAGTTTCATCAGAAGTTGAGAGGGACATTTATTGTAGAACTTAAGGCAATGCATAGTACATCGGTGCTTACCAATATCCACCTGTGGCTCCATATTCCCCAGATCCCTTTGCAGTTAAGTTGACCACATGACTAGTTTTGGCCAATGGAGTAGCACTTCTGGTTGAAGCAGTTAAGTATCTAGTGCTCCTCTTTCTCTCTTCTGTCTATATAACTAGGAGTGTTTGTCTCAGATGGCAAAGCCACACACGATGATCCCTGAGTCACTGTTTGGAGGAAAGCTGCCATGGGAGCCACCCAACATTCAGTGAACTTGGTATAAATGAGAAATAAACTCACATTCTGTTTTTTCCCAGGTGTATTGAAATATAGTTGACATATGAAATAAAGTTGTATTAAGTCACTGGAATTTGAGACATATTTGTTACAGCAGCTAGCATTAATTACTATGACTAACACAAAGGAGAAATTGGAAAGAGTAGTAAAAGTTTACCCATAGACCTTTCAGTAGCCACTAGGTTGAGCTCCAGGGAGCAGAAGTTATTGTTGTTTCACCCCCACAGAAAAAAGGTCAATTACAACTGTTATTCCAAGGTCCTAGGACAATGTCTACCTTTTCTCTGGGATTGTGTGACCCAAACTTTCAACTTTTGTGGATCTATCTAAAATGTGACTCCTAATGAAAAACTTACTGTTTCTTTTCCTTTTCAGAACTTTAACAGGTTAGGCTGTGAAATTCTGCTGAGGAAAATGCAGCTCGCATCAAGGTTGCCTATGAACTTCAGCAGTGAAAAGATATTTTGAAAGAAAAAGTGTTTCCCCACAGACATGGCGGAACAAAGGGAGATTCATGCATGACTGCTGCAAAATCACGCTGTCTTGCCACAGATGATGGAAGAAAGAGAGAAGCAGCAAATTAAGTGCTTCAGCCAGTTTTGTTACACTGGTTTGACATAGTTTTAGCAATCATTTCGATTCCAGTTAAGCTGCTTTGGAATGTCAGATTTGGTTTTTCAGTCTTCAGTTATGGAAGCTGAACTCCTGCTCATCCAGAAGTAAAGAGAGGCCCATAACTCAATTAAATGGATGCAGTAAGAGATGCAGATTGAACTAGCTTCCGTCAAAAGAGGTCCACCTTTGTCCACTAAAAGAAAGAAACAGAAAAGAAAAAGAAGAAAAAGGAAGGAGGAGAAGAACAGAAAAAAAGAGGTACATGGCCATTTTTATTTGTTACAAATACAGAAGGACATATGTGTGGCCATGCTGGAACCCAGGGCTCCATTATTTGGAAAGAGTTCACACTCGCCATCTGTTCATCAGTATTTGTGGATTACCTTGTTATTTTCAGCAAGATGCTAAACACCCCGTGATTTGACTCCTCAATTCACCAATTCAAGTAGGTAATAACTCTATTTCCTGTTAATTTAGCACCAGGCTGGTAGGAAACATTAACTTCAGTCTTGCTTGGGCCACCACTGCCCCAGGGCCAGAATGATCAGAAACCAGGGCCTCTCTGGGGTTTTCAAGGCAGGAACCATGGCTGTCGGGTTAGGGAGCATGAAAGCATGTGTCAACTCCAACACATCTCCACACTTGTGATACCGTTCCAGCTTCGATGTCTGAAAGGGAGAATCCAGTTGGCCTAGCTTGGATAACAAGCCCACTGCCTGGCGGGGAGACTCGGGTGCCTTGATTGACAGTCTACCAAGTGGGTGAGCTAATTCTCTGGAATGCACAGAATGGGATGAGATCATATCCTGGAAAGGATATGGGGTGCTATTAGCATGAATGGGGAGCAGCAAAATCAACAAATGTCCACTCCACCTCCTCCTTAAGTTAATTTATATGATTTTAACCCAAGGCTTCTGGAGACAGATTGACATCCATGGAAAGTCAGAAAAGGGTCCCTTGGTCCGATCATAAAGAAGGGAGCACCATCTCATAAAACATCCCAACACTGGAAACTTACAAGGTGCCTGTATGTACATTTCCTCCTGGGAAACTATTAGTCTCCTATTTCACAAATGAGGAAAGTCAGGCAAGGAAGAAAGAAATGCTGCCCAAGATCATTGACTTAACAGAAAGCCTACATACACCAAGGAACTATTTCACGTTCCATCTCCTGACCCCAGGTATCTCTCTCAGTAAACTTTCCCTGCTGACAGGAGAATTCATGGGTGCCACTGGTGAGCCCTTACCTACCATGGGAAAAATTTCTCAAAGCACACAACCTCCTGGGGGTGGGATGTGTTGTTGCAGAACAGGCCTTTAGGTTAACTGTTAACTGAAAGGGTTGGGAGGAGGGGGTTAGGTGGTGGGGAGGGGAAAAGACCCATGGTGAAATTTTTCAAACGTGAAAATATCTTCCTGAAAATACAGTGTTTGTGTGCAGTAGGTGTCGATATAACTGACCTTCTGTCTTGAGTTGGAGCTGGGAATAGATTTTTTACAGGAAAAAGGAAATGCATGGGTGTGGAGCTGCCAGCAGCAAAGGAAGTTTCCAGGCGACTTGTCATGGCACGATTTATAGACAGGAGTCTCAGAAGGGCCGTAGCGGGCTGTGGAGAGGGTGTGATTTGTTGGTTGTGGAGCCTGGCACCTGGCATCCATCCATACTGACTAACTCAGTGTGCACATGTGTCGCCCTTACATACAGCCATATCTGGGTAGTTGGAATGAAAAGAACAGAAAGAAAATGCTCTCATCCAGAGGGGAAAATAAAAACAAAATTCAGAAAGAAACAAAAATAGTGACTGTGGGGATGAGGAGCTAGAGGAAATGACTGGAGGGTAAGAGGCCTCCCATGGCCTGTTGGAGACCTGACTTAAAGCTGCTAATCAAACGTATCCTTTTATTCTGAAAGACAGGTAAAGCAGATACCATAAAAGTCTTCTAAAGAGAAGGCAAGTCCCTCTTAGTGGTTAGGTTGGACCCACTGGGAAATGAACAAATGGACATTAAGAGACAAAACAAAATAACTTGACACCCGTCACCACCACTAAGGCTTTCCCCAAGAACAACAGAGACCAGAAAGAAGCGGCCTTTAGCTCCTTGGAGAAATCCAATTAGGCAGTAAGGCATGACAGTCAGCATACGTCCAGAGGGAGAGGCCACACGGTGTTTACAGAGCCTGGGGGCCTGTGCCAGAGCTAACAATCCACACGCACAGCCCGTCTGGGCAAGCTTGAAAAAGTAAACTCGTTTCCTCTGGGTCTCAATGGCTGCAGCTCAAAACATTCTGCACAGCCACCTTTGCTTCCCTCCTCTCAGGTCCCTCCCAGAAACCCACACATCTGTGTACACACTTTAAAATAAATATGCATAAAAGCAGAATCCAAGCGGAGGGTGGGGGGGTGGCAAGGGCCTCTGAGGTTCTCTGGGTGCACCCTTCCCCAGATCTGCTCCCCTCCCTTTTGAGAAGTGTGAGAACTTGTTAGAATATCATACCTGCTTTGTGGCTCTCTGTTTTACACAAACACCATTTTGAGGTCTGCAGCACAAATTTTCTTCCCCCAAAGACATCTACAAACTTCTGAACTTGGCTCAGAGGGCGAAAAAGCCTGAATTTCTTTTCAAGTTCATTGGAAACCCTCCAACCCAAGACCCATCCCATCCCCCAACTTTACCAAAGATTTTCCTTCCCACTAAGACAGCAGAAGTCAAAGACTGCTTCTACTCCTTGTGAGCTTATTCTTGTCCATTTTCCAATCTGTTTTCATTGTATTGACCCCACAAATCACAGGGATGGAAAATGCTAGCCTGACTTCTGGAGGGCCGAAGATGAGTAAGCTGTCCTCTTGGCATACTGTGGACTCTAAGACTGCACTTGGGGCAAGGGCAGGGAGTGGGGTTTGAAGCCAAGCAAATTCAGGATGCAGCTGAACAGTGACAAAAGTGCTACAATTTAGCCAATAGAGAGAGAAGGCAGAGAGTCATACTTAGTGGATCTCCCAAGGACCAGCTAATGGCCAGGTCACACTAAGGTTAAATTACTGACCCATCACTTAACTTCTTCTCTCACTCAGATCTCTATAAAATAACCAGAGTATTAGCTGCCACAGTCATGAGGCTCAAGATTATGGTAATGGGCAAAACACTGAGAATGCCAGGAGCTGGCACTATGCCTCTAAAACATCAGCCTCCTCTGTCTGGCAGACACCTCTCTCCATCTGTCAAGGTCCAGTTCACACACCACCTCCTCTGTAAAGCTCCACCCATCCAAACAGATCCAATCACCCATCCTATAGCCCCCTAGAGTAGTGACCTCCAAAGTTTTTGACTTGTGTGCTCCCTAAAAGCAGTTTGAAAATCGATATACCCTCTTGCACAGTTTTAAGATCACATAAAAATCTTTTATTGTAAATTTAAATAGTTGCAGAGAACGTCATTTCCTTAGCATGTATTGTAAATATCACATTTTAAAATAAAACTGTTATATAACTCTTTTAAACGTTGACAATGGAATCTAAGTATTGGAGCAATTCTATACCCAGCATAATCAATTTTTAAAATATACGGAAAGTCTTCTTTACCAACTTACTGTTTCATTTTCTTCTTGAATTCATATTTTCATTCTATTTACTCTTTATACTTTTTAGCAATTATCATATACTTTTATGTTTGAAAGATTTTTTTATTAATAATCATTGTCTTCATTCTTTCCTGCAACAAAATATATTGAAATGTTAATTTAATTATCACCATAAGTTTGTAAGTTTTAAGCAGCTTTTTCTAGACCAAGTTATAATTTCAATAATCATCAGACTATAATTAATCAAGATAATATAAATATATTATAAATTTTCATAATCATTAAACATAAAGGGTAAATTTTATTTTAAAATTCACTTCTTAAAGAATTGAAACAACACTTTTTTTAATTAGCTGATACACGTATGGATGAAAATTATTTATTGCTAGAATAAGACAGGATTCAGAATCAGTTCTCATTTAACACTTTTAGAAAGAAAACTCTAAGAAACTGTTTTCCAAAAATGAGAATGAATGAAAGGCATTTGATGATGCCAGAAATTACTTAATAATCTTTTATCAAAAATTAGTAATAGCCTATCAACTGACAAATCAGTTTGGTCTCCTTTCAATTTTGTTGAAAGAACAATTAGAAAACATGAGACCTGAAAACGTATATGCTACCTAGTCATTAGTCATTCGCTTTCCTAATTCTGGGAAATATACCAAAAAGACTGTACCAAAACTTCTCATATAACTACTAATTATACCTGCTACTCATTTACTTAGAGGCCCCTTGTTTAAACTAACAAGGGGAAATTAAGATATTTATTATTTTTATACAACTTGGCCAACACAACTTTTTTGCTTTTTGAATTGAAATAAAATTTACATTTTATAAAACTCACCCTTTTAAAGTGTACGTTTTAGTGGGATTTAGCATTTTCATGAAATTATGCAACTATCACCACTCTCTAATTCTCACCTCAGTAAGAAATCCCATACCCATTAGCAGTTATTCCTCATCCCCACTCCACCCCACCACTAGCCAATATGACTTTTAGTAAAATTATTTTATCTCATCAAATGCATTTTGAAAATCCATCAAAAGGTTAGATTTTGAGATTTAGTTCATTTGGTTCATGGAAATGTCTGCCATAAGACCTATTTGACAAGGCAGTACATATTGTCAACCCAAACAGCCAAATCAGAATTAGTTTCTGTTAGAAAAATAACTGACTTCAGTTTCAAATCAATGTGTTAATACGCATCCCTACTCAACCATCTTACTTCTGAATTTTAATTTTGAGATAAGAGATGGATATATAGCAAAATAATCAGTAGACCAGTTGTCTGCCTTGGAAATTGAGAAGACAGGGACAGCACTATGCCATGAATCAATTGCCCCCAATGGACCAGGCCTTCGTTATTGCTCATTGGTGCCCTCTTTACTTTATGTTTGTGGACTCTTTCTTTAGGAGGGGTATATGCTTTGACATTATTTGAAGGATAGAAGATGAGAGGTTGTTGAAAAGAAATTCTCATCATTCCTACCACATCAGTCTACAAAATATCGGAATTTAGAATGTCCCATTTCAAGTTAAAATAGTCCTTTGCCAAACTCTACATTTTACCCTTAGCAGAACTGCATATGGCCCAGGAAAGCATCATAGAGAGAGATGCATCATGAAGATCCCCTCCAGAGAAGCCCTGGCTGCCCAGCTACAGAGAGTGAGACCAGCAGATGGCCTCCGACTGCCAGCTCCTCAGGTCCAGCCCCAGGTGCAGGGAGGCCAGCCTAGTCTGACTTTCCCCCTAAGCGAGGGCCACTCTGGCGGGCAGTGCCTGCTCCAGAGCTCTTCATGGGTTGGCCGAGCTTTTGTCAGGCCTGCAGCTCAGTTTGACTTCTTCTGCCCAATCCTGCTTCCTCCCCTTTCCCTTAGCAGGTGTTGATCTTTAATAAATATCTGGCACCTCAAACTCTACCTTAGCTTCTGCTTCTGGAAAAATGAGCCTGCAACAGAAAAACACTCGGTTCTCTGCAGGTCAGTAGTGTCCAGTTACAGAAGGTCTGTCCACAATATGTTGAACAGTAAGTGACTTTATTTCCCCAAAGACTTTTATACCCCTGCACAAAGCTGCATGGTGAGACTCAGAATGAGTGAGAGGTCTATACCTTTCTTTGGCCAAGTGGATGAGGATTTAAGGAAGGTGATGGGCCAACCTCATCACAGCCATTTTTCAGTCAATGTGGAATTTGAGCATTTAAAGTTAGTTTCCTTAAAATCACCTCAGTGCACATACCCCCCGTGAAGTCTTTGGACTCACACTCCAGTTCAAATCTACTGCCTATAGCAAGCTCCGTTGTAATAATCACACCCTGTTTCTTAATTGATCTATGTTAACACTTGCCTTCTCCATCTCATGGGGAGCTTCTTAAAGGAAGGAACCAAACTTCATTCATTCATTCACCCCTTCAGTTGATCAGTCAGTCAGTCATCAGTACTTTAAAAAAAAAAAAAAACAATGTGTCTTGAGTACTCACTGTGTGCCGAGGTTACCTAGATGGGTGGCACCTGATCCCTGCCTTCAAGTTACTCACAGTTTTGAAACAGAAACATGGAAGAACAAACAGGATGGGAAGAAGCCCAATAATCCCACCTGACAATCTCATTTGGCAGTGAGAACCAAGACAGACCATGACTCAGCCACACTGTAAAAGGAAAACATCTATTTTTATTTCTTCAATTCCTTTGAAATTTCAGTGTTCTTTTAGGCAGACTATCAGTTGTCAGCTGGTCATCAAATAGAATTTTATTTAACTGAAATAATTAATAGAGAAATATCAGAGAACCTAATATTTCCCCTTTCATCTGGATATTTTCAAATGCAGATTTTAGTAAATAGTTTATTTACATGAGTAGTCTTTCGTTTGAGTTGGAAACTATGGCCTAATTTAAATTTATCTCAAACTCCTGGAAGTTAATGGCACTTTTCTCTTTTTTGCCAATTTTTGCCCCAAATCTTAAAGTACTCTTAAAGAAAGATACTATGAAATAATAATAACTAACATTTCTTGAGAGCTTATTACTATGTTCAGACACTCGGTTCAGTGTTTCAACTTTCATTATTACTTACTCCTTGGTATAATTCTATGACTCAGATATTGTTACTGTCTTGACTTTACAGATGAAGAATCTGAGGTGGGAGAGTTTAAGAAGCTGTCTCAAGGTTAGAAAGGAGTGGAGAGTAGAGCCCTTACCTGGCTTCATGCCTCACCTAACCGTAGCCATGATGCTCTGCACAGGTCTCAGGCACCCAGAGTCCTTCTCAGGCTCTTCAAAGCACAACAGGTTTATGCAGTCCCAACAGAATGAATAGGCATAGGCCAGAATCATCTGCAAGGTCGCAGACTAGAAAGGAAGCTTATTTACAAGCAGGAGATTAAAAGTAAAGTTTTCAGTAGCTATGTAAGCTGTAGTCCTCTCTAAACAAACCCATTTCCAGGATAGCAGAAAATGTTCCCTCAGGCCCCCTCTTCTTTTGACCTTTCAATGCCAAAGGTCCAAGGGCTCTCCTCTCAATGACATCCATATGCTGAGGTCTCACAC